>NC_073406.1:21635478-22365478 GCF_028641065.1 Leucoraja erinaceus | reverse complement strand
GATGTTCCCGATGTTGGGGAAGTCCAGAACACGGGGTCACAGTTTAAGGTTAAGGGGGAAGGAAGTCTTTTAGGACCGAGATGAGAAAAAATATTGTTCACACCGAGAGTGGTGAATCAGTGGAATTCTCTTCCAGATAAGGTAGTTGAGGCCAGTGCATTGGCTATATTTAAGAGGGAGTTAGATGTGGCCCTTGTGGCTAAAGGAGAAAGTTGGTGCAGGTGAGAAACACGTGGGGGTGGGATGGTTTGAATTAGACTAGATGTGATCTGGGTGGAAGTACAGAAATGCTGGTCTATACCAAAGATATAGACACAACGCGCTAGAGTTACTCAGCGGGTCAGGCAGTATCCCTGGAGAACATAGGTCTTGGGTGACTTTTCGAGTCGGGACGTTTCAGGAAGAAGGTTTCCGACCCAAAGTCACGCTATTAACTTACAAACCCGTACACTAGCGCTATCCTAAAGGGGCATTGTGTGTGTGTGTGTGTGTGTGTGTGTGTGTGTGTGCGTTGTCTGTGTGTGTAACGGAAGGCAAATAACCGACAAACCAGCACATATTTGGGATGTTGGTGATGTTGGGATGGGGGGCCGGAGCACCCGGAGAAAACCCTTGCGGTCAAAGGAGAGAGAGAGTGCAAACCCCACACCGACAGGTGGCCGAGGTCAGGATCGGACCCGGATCTCTGGCGCTGTGAGGCAGCGGTTCTACCACTCTGCCTCCAAGCTGGAACAAATCGGTAACAACCTCCGCTACGATCACCAGCACTTTGTGTCTATCTTGAGTGTGAAGCCAATTTAAACCAGGACGCCAGCAGTTGTGGTCTCTGGGACTCGGAGGCTGGGGAGGGAGGGGGGGGGGGGGGGGCAATGGGGGCTGTTAGGGGTCCTCTTACACACCTTGGGATCGCGCCTTGAGTATCATTTCCACAGCGGCACCGGGCTGAGAGCTGAGAAGAATGAGCCGCCTCTGGGAGGTGGCGGGAGGGCACATTGGGTTCAGCATTTATTGCTGTAATCTACAGGCTGATGGCTCCCACTGCACCGGGCTAAGCACACAGCCATCACAGGTTAGTGGATTTATGAAACTGACCTGAAATTAGCGGGTCAGCCGCTCCAGCACACCGTCGGCACCGCCAGTGGGGCTGAGCGGGGCCTGGCGTTTAAACAGGTAAACAGGCCCATCTAATCCCATTCGCCATCTCAGTGGAGGGACCCCTTCAGGGGAAGTGGATACAGAGGGGATCCAAGTCCACAACTCCCTGCAAGTGGCAACGCGGGTAGACAGTGGTAAAAACAAAAAAAGCATATAGTGTGGAATGTGGAAAGTGGTGGTTTATCCCAAAGATAGACACATGATGCTGGAGTACATTAGTGGGTCAGGCAGCATCTTTGGGGGAAAAGGATGGGTGACTTTTCGTGTCGGGACCCGAAACATCACCCAGTCTGAAGAAGGGTCCCGACCCTCGAAACGTCACCCATTCTTTCTCTCCAAAGATGCTGCCTGACCTGCTGAGTTACTCCAGCCTTCTGTGTCTATATATACTGCAGGCATCCCTCCGCCTGTTCCACCGTTGAGGTCTTGGTTGGATTGCTCTTTGTCAGGGACCTCCCCCTCGACCTTACCACCACGGGTGGCCCTACCAGGAGCATAGCTCCAGACGGCATCGCTCTCAGGATCTCAGTTGCACACAAGCTTCTCCACCACGACAAGGTGACAATCCACGGGGAAGCCTGTAGTGGAGCATCACAACGGCTGGGAAGGTGGATGGAGGCTGCAGCAGAAAGGGGTTTCCGGTCGTCTTGGACTCCATGTCACCGTATCCTGACCCAGATATGTCAAGGACCGTGTGGTGGCTGCCTGTGCACCGGTCTCCCCACGTTAAACAAAGTCACGCACAGGCGCCCTCCATGAGAGGACAGTCATACTCGTGTCAAGTGGCCTCGATTATGTATATTATAGGATGCTTGCCTTCATTGGTTAGGGCATTGAGTTTAACAGCCAGGAAGTCATGGTGCAGCTGTATAGGACATTGGTCAGGACGCATTTGGAGTACAGCGAGCAGTTCTGGTCACCCCCATTACGGGAAGGATGTGGACGCTTTGGAAGGGGTGCAGAGGTGATTTACCACAATGATGCCTGGATTAGCGGGTTTTAAGAAAATCAAGTTTGGATATTTTCATTAGCGCACCTCATTATTGGGCCACCCAAACATGTTTCTGTGATATTTGCTTTAGTTTTTCTCAAGTTCCCTGAAAATAATTAGTGCATTTTATTCGCTGAGTCGCCTGTTGGTCTAATTGATGATGGCACCGTACTGTTTAGGCAGCCCCACAAGAACATACAGGCACATGGATAGGACAAATTTGGAGGGATATGGGCCAAACCCAGGCAGGTGGGACTAGTGCAGATGGTCCGCGTGGGCAAGTTAAGCCGAAGGGCCTGTTTCCACACTATGACTCTATGACCCTTGGAGATTGCATGTAGGCAGAGCGGGGCTGAGTGTGGGAAATGTAGAGGAGAAGACGAGCATTTAGTTTACTTTTCATACAGCCGGAGAGTTTGGAGAGAAGGGAAGAATGAGGAGAGCGGAATCAGGAGCAATCATGATTCAGCCATTTGGAAGAAGTGCTTTGTGTGGGTCGCGGTATGAAAAAATGAAATGATTCAATTTATTGTCATTGTCAGTGTACAGTACAGAGACAACGAAATGCATTTTTAGCATCTCCCTTGAAAGGGAGACACAGGGCGTCGCGGTGTGCCCGCGCCTGCCGCCGTAACATTCCATTACAGGCAAAGGTGGGTGAAGTGTCTTGCCCAAAGACACAACGACAGTATGCACTCCAAGCGGGATTTGAACCGGCTACCTTCCGGTCGCCAGCCGAACTCTTAGCCCATTGTGCTATCGGTATGGCCGGAAGTAGGCGATGGCTGCAAGAGGCCTTTATGGCCATTAGCAGTTGGGACTGTGAAATGGCACCAAAACCTGGTGACTCTTCCAAAATAGACTTAATGGGCATCATGGGCTTAACCAGGGCTGGGACTTATGTATTGCAATAATCTCACTGATCTAAATGCAAAAATAAAGAATCTCACTGTACCTTGGAACACGTGATTATAAAGGAACCATTCAACCATTATTGATTCAGAATAGGTTCAGAAGCAGTGGCAGGGAAATAGCAACTTTTACAAAGGGAATTTTTTTTTGTGGAGAATTGCTTTGCAGTTAGATTGATTTGTAAATAAAAAGCTTGGAGGGATATGTGCAAAACAAGGGCAAAATGAACTAGTGTAGATGGGGCATCTTGGTCGGCATGGGCGGGTGGGCCGAAGGGCCTGTTTCCATGCTGTGTGACTCTATATTCATGGAGATGGCAAGGAAATAGTTTGAACTACATCGATCTTCAGCTGTGCTTTTCTTCAGGGCGGCAGGTAGTGTCACCACCTTACAGCGCCAGAGACCCGGGTTCGATCCTGAACGGGCGCTGTCTGTACGGACGTTGTACGTTTTCCCCGTGACCGTGTGGGTTTTCTCCGGATGCTCCGGTTCCCTCCCACACTCCAAAGACATGCAGGTTTGTAGGTTAATTGGCTTGGTCTTGTTGTAAATTGTCCCCAGTGTGCGTAGGATAGTGTAAATGAGCGGGGATCGTTGGTCGGCGTGGACTCAATGGGCCGAAGGGCCTATTTCTGCACTGCATCTCTAAACTAAACTAAATGCTCTGATGTTGAGGACCAGGCAGGGAATGAGTTAGAATGGGTCATGTTAGAATGGGTCATGGCTGGGAGGAGGGTAAAATTGGATTGGGTGGGGAATCAATGGAGGCAGGATGGAAGGATGGAGCCACAGACCCACAGTAGCACCGTGAGAGTCTTCCTGGACATGACTGTCACTCCATCACATGTATGTTCACAGGTGGCAGAGAATCAGCTGTGATCTCGCTGACTGACAAAGCAGACTGGACGAGCCTTATAATAATAATAATAATAATAATAAATTTTATTTGCGGGCGCCTTTCAAAGTCTCAAGGACACCTTACAGAAAATTAACAAGAGAGAAAAAACATACAGTCGGAGTAAAATAAATAATAAGGACATCACCATTACACAAATTAAAGACAGAAATCGCTCCAAAGACAAAAAATCAAAAAACACAATGTGAAGAGAGAGCAGCGGCAGCTAAAGCGTGCCAGCGTCCACTCTCCCTTCCGACAGCCATCTTGGACACAGACTAACATATTCACATTACACACAAAAAATCATCCCCCCACAATGGATACCACTGTGGGGGAAGGCACAATGTCCAGTCCCCATCCCCAGTTCTCCCAAAGTCAGGCCTGTTGAGGCCTCCGCTATTGCCTCTACGGAGGCCCGATGTTCCTGGCCGTTCTGGCCGGGTGCTGTTGCCCCGGCGTCGGGAGAGTTCTTTCAGCGGCTGGGCCACCTGGAACGGCCGCTTCCTAGCTGGGGACCGCGGCTTCCGAAACCGACAAGGCCGCGCCGGTTTGGAGCTCCCAGGCTCCCGATGTTAAAGTCGGCGCCGCCCGTTCTGCTCTGCAGACCCGCAGCCCGGAGGTGTTGATCTCGGCGGTCACAGCTCACAGGAGCTCCAGCGCGTCGATCCAGCGCGGCGACCCAGGCAAGGCATCGCCCGCTCCGCTCCGCGATAGCGCTCCAGCGCTGTGCCGCTACTGAAGCCGAGGTGCTGGGCGGTCCCCGCCGGGAAACCGCGGCACGCCCGCTGGTAGGCCACGAAGACGGGTCGACGGGGCAGCCCGGAGAAAAAGCTGCCTCACCGACCAGGTAGGGACCTAGAAATATTATTGCCCCCTACCCCCCACATTAAAAAGACTATCTCTCCCACAAACAGGGCACAGGACTCACTAAAACTGCAAAGAAAAGTGAATTAAACGGACGGCTGCTGGTTAGCAGCCGTTCCCCAAGATGGCTCCTCCCACAAGGTATAGTACATCAGTGGTCTATCAGTGACATATCACTCCTCTCAGAGTTACTTCAAGTAAACCATGTCCCATCCAGGTGAATGAGGCATTGCCTAAAGGCAGCAAACATGTCAGACTCAGGCCCGACGCAAATTGGAGGAACAGCATTTGTACGGGAATTTGATTAGTATGGGTGTCAGGGGTAATGGGGAGAAGGCAGGAGAATGGGGTTAGGAGGGAGAGATAGATCAGCCACGATTGAATGGTGGAGTAGACCTGATGGGCCGAATGGCCTAATTCTGCTCCTATCTCTTATGATCTTATGAGCATCTCATATATCGCTCGGGCAGCTTACAACCCAGTGGTATGAATATTGATTTCTCAAAGTTCAAGTTACCTCTCTCTCCGCCCCTCCCCCACCCTGGCTCTCCGACAAGCTTGATTAATGTTGTGTGTGTATGCCTCGTTGCCACCTTCCCCTCCGCCAGCAATGGACCACTGTACATCTCCTTCCCCTCCGCCAGCAATGGACCACTGTACATCTCCTTGATCAGCATCTCCTTTTCACACCTTACATGTTCTCTGTTGCCTTTCCATGTCTCTAGTTTCCCTCTCCCCCTGACTCTCGGTCTAAAAAAAGTGTCTCACCCGGAAACGTCACCCATTCCTTCTATCCAGAGATGCTGCCTGTCCCGCTGAGTCTATCTTTCCTTCCATTGACTCCATGCTTCTCTGCAAGGCCAGCAGCATAATCAAGGATGTGTCCCACCTCGGTCACTACCCCCTCTCCCATGAGCAAGAGGTGCAGAAGTGTGAAAACGCACACCTCCACATTCAGGGACAGTCTCTTCTCAGCTGTTATCAGGCAACTGAACCATTCTATCACCAACTGGAGAGCGGCCCCGACCTACCATCTACCTCAGTCATTGCAGACTATCTTTGATCAGACATTACTGGACTTTATCTTGCACTAGACGTTATCCCCTGCCTCCTGCATCTGTACACAGTGGACGGCTCGATTGTAATTATGTTTAAGAAGGAACTGCAGATGCTGGAAAATTGAAGGTAGACAAAAGTGCTGGAGAAACTCAGAGGGTGCAGCAGCATCTATGGAGCGAAGGAAATAGGCAACGTTTCGGGCCGAAACCCTTCTCCATAGACGCTGCTGCACCCACTGAGTTTCTCCAGCATTTTTGTCTACTTCATCTTCTTTCATGTCCATCTTCCATGTTTCAAATGTTGATCTCGCTGTCATCGTCCGTCCTGAAAAAGACGCAAGCTTCCGGCGACAATCAGTGGGAAGCCATCACTTGTCGCAATAGATGATGGTGGTAGCAGCAGAATTAGCTCGTGATACTTCCAGTTTCCACCCCTGCGACATGGACGCTTCTGCTAAATGCGGCCAGCATTTTTTCTCTATCTCCGATTGTAATTATATATAGTCTTTCCACTGACAGGATAGCACGCAACAAAAAAAGCTTTTCACGGTTCCTCGGTACACGTGACGAGAAACAAAACTAAACTAAGCACCTTCGCTGGAAACAAATTAAACAGAATTTTTCACAGAAGAAAATCTCCGTCGATCACTCGTGCTGAGCCTCCGATGACGTCGCGCGGTGTGTGCTTTGTCCTTTTTAATAAAAGGAAACAGCCCTGTCTTAAAAAATTACCGGCATCCATATCTTGAGCCATATGACACATATAACTATTAGCTCTAATCACAGCAGCTTGTGGCCTGTTGAAGCTGATTAAAAACTCTGCCAGGCCACATTCACCCCCCCCCCCTCCCCCCCCCCTTAAAGGGGAAGAGTATTTGTAGTATCAGCAAGAGGAACATTTATCCAGTTTAGCATGTCCGGCATTGAGTGTGCGAGGGAGGTTTTTCCTCTCCCCTCCCCGTGAGGTAGTTTTAAACAAATAAATAAAGGTGCTGAGTGTTTGAGGCAGACACCTGTGGTGTATTTTAGTCACTTCATTGTGATCGCAGGCTGTTGTTTCATCCGTTCATTCCAGGGACCCGGAGACAGACACAAAAAGCTGGAGTAACTCAGCGGGACAGGCAGCTTCTCTGGAGAGAAGGAATGGGTGACGTTTCGGGTCGAGACCCTTCTTCGGACTCACGTTTACGGGCCTCGACCCATCCTCGGTCTCGACCCGAAACATCACCCGTTCCTTCTCTCCAGTGATGCTGCCTGTCCCGCTGTGTTACTCCAGCGTTTAAGAAGGAACTGCAGATGCTGGAAAATCAAAGCAGGTAGACAAAAGTGCTGGAGAAACTCATCGGGTGCAGCAGCATCTATGGAGCGAAGGAAATAGGCAACTTTTCGGGCCGAAACCCTTCTTCAGCTTTTTGTGTCTATCTTCGGTTTAAACCAGCATCTGCAGTTCCTTCCTACACATTCCAGGGCCGGGGTGTGGGTGGGTGGGAACGCTCTCCTCTGACCTGCTGCAGATTGTCCTAGTAACAGTGTCTAGGTGCTGAACTAACTGACTAGCAATCCTCAGAATCCCTCTCCACTCTACCCCCCTCCGCCCTCCCCATCCCCCCTCCCCCCCCCCCCCCCCCCCCCCAACTAGCCCATCACTTCGCCTCATTTGTTTCTCTTCTTGCTATAGGGTAGAAGATTGAAAACCTCCCCGTAAATGAAACAAGCGAGATATCACCTGTACTCAGTTTTAAAGTCGAATTAAATAAGTCGACCTCCTCTCTCGCTGACCTTTGATATTGCCACTCAGTATTTTCCTTGCAAAAACGGACATCTGATTTTCCGTTTTTAATTCAGCCGAAGTTTCCATTATTCTTTACGGATCGCATTTAATTTCATTTTATTCCATTTAATGAGAGGATAACTTTCTGCATTATTGCATTACAAAGACTGGTAATAATGTTATTTATAGAGAAATGATCCAAAATAGCCTGCCCAAGCTATGTGTAATTCAATTAGTCAGCTGCAGATTTTAGTGCAAATTTTCCATTACATATTTTGTTTGCACATAATGAACCCTGGAAATCTTTTTGGAGAAGCATTCTGTGTCAGATTTTGGCAGGCTTCTGCGAAAATAATGTCCCTCAAAGACCGCACTAACATACTTCTTTGAAGGACACCTGTTGGTGCTACATTTTTTTGCCGGAACAGTTGCAGCCACTTGATGGTCTGTTTGGTGATTTGTTTTATAATATCTAATACGTTTGACATTTCTCTCTCCCCCACCCCACGTGTTTCTCACTTGCAGTCCCTGTCTCTCTTTGTCGTTCGGTTCTGTAGAGTTTTTTAAATGTTCAGCGAAATAATCGCAAAAGGTTCTCGTTTCTCCCAGTTTTCTATTGTCGCTGAAACAAGTGGAAATGACACAAATAAAAGGAACTGCAGATGCTGGTTTATACCAAAGATAGACACAAAAAGTGCTGGAGTAACTCAGCGGGTCAGACAGCATCTCTGGTGAATATGGATAGGTGATGTTTCAGGTTAGGACCCTTTAGTTTAGAGAAATAGCGAGTAAACAGGCCCTTTGGCCCACCAGGTCCACTCCGACCCTGCACTATCCTACACACACCAGGGTCATTTTTTAAAAGCATTTATACCACTCCAATTAACCTACACAGACCTGTATGTCTTTGGAGTGTGGGAGGAAATCAAAGATCTCCGAACCGAGGTTTGCATGTTCTCCCCGTCACCACGTGGGTTGGGCAAGTTAATTGAGCTCTGAAAATTGCCCCTTGAGTGTCAGGAGAGGTTGCAAATGTGGGGTAACGTGGAACTAGTGTGAACGGGTGATCGATGGTTAGCCTGGACTCGGTGGGCCGAAGGGCCTGTTTCTGTCTTGGATCTTTCAGTCAATAAAAAGGCGAATGGACGATTTCATTGGTGTCGGGGATGAGTGTGTGACCCGCTCCTCCAGCTGCTCTGACTGCATGGTCCTGAACACCAGTGTGTCAATCCTGCAGCAGGTAGTCGCAGTAGAAAAGGGGCTTACAGCATCACCATCCTCCATAGCCAGGACTCAAATTAGTATTGTTGGTCACCTCCTAACTGCCTGAAGATACAGTGTAGAGAGGAACTGCAGATGCTGGTTTACACCAGCAAGCCTGAGCTGCTATCTGCCTAATTGGAGACGATCTTTGATCAGACATTACTGGACTTTATCTTGCACTAAACCTTATTTACGTTATTCCCTTTATCATGCATCGTTCCTTTTAACATGAAAACGTTATCACTGTAGCTTAGTGCATGCTTCAATAAACCAACCCAATTAACTCAGCTCCTGTATCTGTAAGAAGGAACTGCAGATGCTGGTTTACTCCGAAGTTAGACGCAAAATTCTGGAGTAACATCAGCGGGTCAGGCAGAATCTCTGGAGAGAAGGAATGGGTGATGTTTCGGGTCAAGACACGAAGTCTGAAGAAGGGTCTCGACCCAAAACGTCACCTATTTCTTTTCTCCAGAGTTGCTGCCTGACCCGCTGAGTTACTCCAGCAATTTCTGTCAGTCTTCTTGCCTGAACATACAAACGTGCAGACACGTGGAAGTCCCGGAAGAAAATTGTGCCTTCCCACCCTGCCCATTTTGAGACATTATGGCCGATACTGCCCTGAAGATGTTCCTCTTCCCAACCAGGTTAGAACCGGGACCACAATACCAACACTCCTTCAGTTAAAGTTTAGTTTAGTCAGAAAAAAAGACACAAACTGCTGGAGTAACCCAACGCGTCAGGCAGCACCCCTGAAGAACGTGGATTGGTGACGTTTTGGGTTGGGACACTTCTTCAGTAGAGTGAAGGGGGAGGATGAAGATTGGAGCAGCCGGACAAAACCTGGCAAGCAACAGGGACACCTGCAGTTGTTAATGTGATGTTCATTCAAGTTTGGGAAATGGAGGTTAGGGGAACGTCTAATCATCAAATACTGGGAGATTCCCACACTCCCACACTCTCACACTCCCACACTCCCACACTCCCACACCCCCACACTCCCACATTCCCACACTCCAAAGATCTTGGTTGATCTTCCTTTGTTAAAATGTAAATTGTCCCTAATGTGTAGGATATTGTATGGGGATTGCTGGTCAGCATGGATTTGATGGGCCGAAGGGCCTGTTTGTACCCTGTATCTCTAGACTAACCTAAACTGAACTGGTTTCAAGGCAAGAGACAGCGTTGGGTGTGTTTAGATGCCCAATGTTTCAGGGAGAGAAATGCCTACGTGTCTTATTTAAATCTCGTTTTGAAACGAGTCCTTCCTCAAGCCCATTGGGACTTAGGCCTGGAGAGCAAGAAAAAAGTGGAGGGAAAAAAATGTAAATATTTATTTTTTTTAATCATCTGACTGGAGAAGGAAAAGGTTCGTCAAAAACATGTTTGTTTCTAGGAAGCTAAAATATCCCACAGATCCCAAAGGATTAATTATGTTCACAGGTTGTAGAAAAAAACCTCATTGCTGAATGATGGGGACCTGATCTTCATGTTTCCACCTCTCTACAGAGCAGTGGCACCTGTAGAATCCATACCATCCCTCAAGACATTTCAGGGAGTTGACATTCCCACCAGGAGTATCGCAGGTTCACGCAAAGCCTTGCATTGACAGTTGATCAGATTTCCTTTAATGAAGTTTAGATAGCGGTTAGACAGCTCCTGCATCTCACACTGACCAGCAATTTCAACCCCTATTCTGCCCAACCTGTGGGACTAACAGTTTGAGATCTCAGGCTTCAGATTGTTCTACGGCACAAGGGCAGGCCCTTCGGCCCACGATGTCTGTACCAAACATGATGCCAAGGCCGTAACTGACCAACCATATCCCGCCATTCCATTGCCTGCCTGTCCGTTTACCAAACTAATCTCCCCTGCCTGCACACAGTCCACATCCCAACATTCCCCGCACATCCATATCATCCAAAGACGGATGGAGGTCAGAAGTGTGGTCCCAGGGCACAGACTGGCAGAAGGGGTGGCCGCACGGTGGCGCAGCGGTAGAGCTACTGCCTCACAGCGCCAGACCGCGTGCGTTTCTCCTGGTGTTCTGGTTTCCTCCCACGCTCCAAAGACTTACATGTAGGTTAATTGGCCTGGGTAAAATGGTAAATTGCCCCAAGTGTGTGTCGGATAGTGCTAGTGTGCAGGCATCCCACATTTCAAAGATGTGCAGGTTTCCAAGTTAATTGGCCCCCACAAAATTGTCCCTCGGGCTTAACATCCTGGTGATCGCTGGTCTTCCACACCGTATAACTAAAAACAAAAAAATGCCACAAACATATCTGCTTCAATCACCACTCCCGGCAGCGAGTTCCACGCACACACCGTGGAAAAAAACCTGCTAAAGATCCACCCCCACCTCTGGCATTCCAAAGAAAACAGTCCAAGTCTGTCCAACCTCTCCCTGTAACCAATACCCCCCAATGCAGACATCATTCTGGTAAATCTCTTCTGCACCCTCCCCAAAGCCTCCACATCAACAAAAGTCAAGAGAGTTTTATTGTCATGTGGCCCGAAACGGAACATGAAATCCTTCCTGTATTGGGCGACCAGAACTGCACCCAAATCTACAAATACAGCCCAACCAAAGTCCGATACAGCTGCAAGCACTATAGGACTAGAAAGCACTGTAAGGACTATATTGGATGAACCAAGTTACCCGTGTGACCAGTATAGCTGGGTTCCAACTATAAAGGTAATGCAGGGACAATCATTTAATGAGGTTATTCTCCATTATGTGAAACACTGTCAAGAGACAAGTTAGACACAATTAGACAAGGGGTTAAGTCATAGAATCATAGAGTGATACAGTGTGGAAACAGGCCCTTCAACCCAACTGGCCCACACCAGCCAACATGTCCCAGCTGTGCTAGTCCCACCTGCCTGCGTTTGACCCATATCCCTCCAAACCTGTCCTGTCCATGTACCTGTCTAACTGTTTCTTAAATGTTGCAATAGTTCCTGACTCAACTACCTCCTCTGGCAGCTTGTTCCATACACCCACCCACCTCTGTGTGGAAATGTTACTTCTAAGATTCCTATTAAATCTTTTCCCCTTCACCTTAAATCTATGTCCTCTGGTCCTCCATTCGCTTACACTGGGCAAGAGACTGTGCATCGACCCAATCTATTCCTCTCATGATTTTATACACTCATCCTCCTGCGCTCCAGGGAATAGAGTCCCAGCCTGCTCGACCTCTCCCTAGAACTCAGACCCTCAAGTCCTGGCTACATCCTCGTAAGTGTTTAAACTCTTCGACCTACTGAAGACCCTTTGGCAGTGACTTCCACAGAGACGTCTCCAGACACAGCCCCATTGTGGCTGTTTAGAGCCTTTGCTTCCTCGAGACCCACTCGCTTTCCAAGTGTTTACATCTAATCCTACATTTTCTCCGCTGAAAACCCAGCAGCCGTCGTTAAAATGATATATGGGCGCTCGTGATATTGAACAAAAAATGCCTGTGAACTATTCACTTTGACAATGTTCAAACAGTTCAAAAATGCTATTGTAATAGTGCTCCCTATATGGAAGTACTATGCTGGTTATATCGACTCGAGGCTGGGATCTAGTCAGCCACAGAACAAGACATTACCCATGACTGAGACTTTGTACAGAGGGAATCAAATACTGATGCTGATGAGTTTTTGCTTTGCTGGTTGTACTGTCCCACATTTGTAGGTAGGATCAGCACGTTGGCAATAGCAGGGTTATTTTGGGGGTAAATGGTCAACTTGCTGTTGTGTTGTGTTTAAGAGTTTCGGAAAGGTGGTGAGAAAGCCTCAATGGTTCAGTGGTTCTTTATGCAGAGCACAGTGGGATCCTTCTGCGCAACCCACAAACGCACAGTCGCCATCTACTAGCGCCGTTCCCAACCTCTTTAAATAAGGCAAATTTTTCCGCTGCTTCCCAGGGCTGGTCCATCTTGCGGGATGGTGGAACAGCAGTAGAGTTGCTACCTCACTGCGCCAAGAGACCCCGGTTCAATCTTGGCTACGGGCGCTGTCTGCACGGAGTTTGTACGTTCTCCCCATGAACGCCTGGATTTTCTCCAGGTTTTGTTTAGTTTAGAGGTACTGCGCGGAAGCAGGTACTTCAGCCCACCGGGTCTGTGTCGACCAGTGATCCCAGCGCATTAACACTATCCTACACACACCAGGGACTGTTTACACATACACCAAGCCAATGAACCTACAAACCTGTACGTCTTTGGAGTGTGTGAGGAAACCGAAGATCTCGGAGAAAACCCACGCGGTCACGGGGAGAACGTGCAAACTCCGTACAGACAGCACGCATGGTCGGGATTGAACCCAGGTCTCCGGCACTGCAAGTGCTGTGAGGCAGCTCCACCGCTGCGCCACCGTGCCGAGTTGCTGCCTTACAGCACTTAATAATAATAATAGATTTTATTTATGGGCGCCTTTCAAAAGTCTCAAGGACACCTTACAGAATTTAACAAGAGTAAAAAACATATAATCGGAGTAAAATAAATAATAAAGACATCACCAATACACAAATTAAAGACAGAATTCGATCCAAAAAAAAAAATCAAAAACACAATGTGAAGAGAGAGCAGCGGCAGCTAAACCGCGCCAGCGTCCACTCTCCCTTCCGACAGCCATCTTGGACACAAACTAAAATAATCACTTACACACAAAAATCATCCCCCCACAATGGTTACCACTGTGGGGGAAGGCATAATGTCCAGTCCCCATCCCCAGTTCTCCCAAAGTCAGGCCTATTGAGGCCTCCGCTATTGCCTCTACGGAGGCCCGATGTTCCTGGCCGTTCTCGCTGGGTGCTGTTGCCCCGGCGTCGGGAGAGTCCTCTCAGCGGCTGGGCCACCTGGAACGGCCGCTTCCTTACTGAAGACCGCGGCTTCCGAAGCCGAAAAGGCCGCGCCGGAGCTCCCAGGCTCCCGATGTTGAAGTCGGCGCCGCCCGCTCCGCTCCGCAGACCCGCAGCCCGGAAGTGTTGAACTCGGCGGTCATAGCTCACCGGAGCTCCAGCGCGGCGACCCAGGCAAGGCATCGCCCGCTCCGCTCCGCGACAGCGCTCCAGCGCTGTGCCGCCACCGAAGCCGAGGTGCTGGGCGGTCCCCGCCAGGAAACGGCGCTCCATGCCCGCTGGTAGGCCACGAGGACGGGTCGACGGGGCAGCCCGGAGAAAAAGCTTGCAACGCCGGGTGCTCCCGTTTACTCCCACACTCCAAAGACGCACACGTGTGCAGGTTAATTGGCTTGGTAACATCGTAAATTGTCTCTAACGTGTGTAGGATGGTGTTAGTGTGGCAGGGATTGCTGGTCGGTGCGGACTCGGTGGGCCGAAGGGCCTGTTTCCGTGCTGAATCACGAAACTAAGCTAAAGCGGGCAGGTAGGACTAGTGTAGACGGGGCGTCTTGGTCAGCATCGGAAAGTTGGGCCGAACGGCCTGTTCCCATGCTGTTTGACTCTAATTCCCATTGCTCTTCATTCTGCACTGTGACATCCCTGGCACTGCCCATGTGCGTTCTAAATAAATTAAACCTCACCTCGGTAAACACAATTATTGGACCAGCTGAAGGAAAAGTAGCTCAATGCTGAAAAGGCTTTTGACTTATAAAGTATTCATTGTCTCCTAGTAACAGGCAATAGTTTATCATCTCACCTGAAATTACAATGGAAACTGATACCTTATCACTGGGCCACAGAGGAGGAGACACCAATTGAAAGGCTGGAATGCGTATTTTCACCATAACAGCCGGAATCTCAAATTTCAAACAAAGTATGAATAGAAAGCTTGTTTTATTATCAAAGCAGCGTTGGGCCTGAAATTGCTGCAGTTGATAAAAATCACAGATACTATACAATCAATGCAATAAACATAATTGGCTTCAGATATTTAAGGCTACAATGACTCCAGCTATCTGCCCCACGTACAACTGCAATGCTTCCCGCATATATTGCCAACTAAATGGAGTGAACCAGACCGGGTGAAATGGTAATTAAATAAATATTTGAACACCGGCAGCAATAATCACCCATCAATTTGATCTTCCCCCGAACCTTGTGCCCTATTTAGTTCAGCATGTAAACATGCCCTTTGGCCCGCTCAGTCCACGCCGACCATCGATCACCCGTTCACATTAGTTCTATGTTATTAGCACTAGCGGCAATTTACAGAGGCCAGTTCACCTACCACCCCGCATATCTTTGGGATGTGGGAGGAAACCGGAGCGCCCGGAGGAAACCCACGCGGTCACAGGGAGAACATGCAAACTCCACACAGACAGCACCCGAGGTCAGGATCGAACCTGGGTCCCTGGCGTTGAGAACTGCACCACTCAGCCACCCAGGCTAGTTTGTGCTCTCCTTTCACTGCTGGTTCAAAAAAAATCAACCTCTCTTTTAAACACCGTCGGGGCAGCACAGTGACGCGGCAGAGACCCGGGTTCGATGCTGACTACGTGCTGTCTGTACGGAGTTTGTTCCTTCTCCATGTGACCGTGTTGAGTTTTCTCCGGGTGCGTTGGGTTCCTCCCACACTCCAAAGACGCTGACTGCTGAAGAATCCCGAGCAAAGAAGTGTCCCGACCTGAAACTTTGTCTACCTATGTTCTCCAGAAATGCTGCCTGACTCCCTGAGTTACCTCAGCACTTTGAGTCCCTTGGTGTACATCAGCATCTGCAGTTCCTTGCGTCTACTGGGGTGACAAGAAGGCAGCTAATATCATCAGATGCCCGCACCACCCTGGCCATGCTCTCATCTCACTGCCACCATCAGTAAGAGGATGCAGTGAGGATGCAGGTTGGCGCACAAAGATATCGTTCACTACAAAAATTTCGGAGCCCCACACGATGTCGCGCACAAAGACATGCCCTTCCTCGCTTCCAAGTGGGACCGGCCCCACACGGCCATACGATGCCCGTGCGCCTCAACGCGACCACGAGGTTGTGTAATTTGCGTGCCAAGGACACGTAAGTGGGACAGAGGCTTTATGGCTTGGATACCTACTGTAGGTCAAGCTGATAATTACAGTATTATTGCTCATCGTATATTGATTGCTGTTTAATGTGTCTGTAAAGCTGCAATAGGTAAAGATCTGGTCCCAGTGCATATGGCAATTAAACACTCTCCCCTCTTGAACTATAAAGCCATCAGATTGTTGTACAAATCCATTCAGTTCATGGAAGAGAATCTACTGTCCTTACCCTAGGAACACAAAATTGCTGGAGAAACTCAGCGGGTGCAGCAGCATCTATGGAGTGAAGAAAATAGGCGACGTTTCGGGCCGAAACCCTTCCTCAGAAGATCAGTCTGAAGAAGGGTTTTGGCCCGAAACGTCGCCTATTTTCTTCGCTCCATAGATGCTGCTGCACCCGCTGAGTTTCTCCATCAATTTTGTGTACCTTTGATCTTCCAGCATCTGCAGTTCCTTCTTGAACACTACTGTCCTTACCCTATCTGACCTCTACGTGACTCCTGGTCTTCCAGAGTTGACATTACCTCCTCTGCCTTGGGGCAATTAGGGATGGACATTAATTACTACTGAAGGTAGACACAAAATACTGGAGTAACTCAGCGGGACAGGCAGCATCTCTGGAGAGAAGAAATGGGTGACGTTTCGGGTCGAGACCCTTCTTCAGACTAATTGCTACTACTACTACTACTACATAGTTATAAGTATGGTTATAAATAGGTGGGAGCTGACTAGTAGATTTGTGTTCATTCATGGAATCTGGCCATTGTTGACCAGGGCGATCTGTGTTCCATGGGCAAGGCCCATCTCTAAAGGCCATGAGCGGCCATCTTGATTCTCTGCAGTTCACGAGGTGAGGGTTAGATTGGGAAGTGTGTGATTTTGGCAAATAAACAACAAGAGGATGGACTTTGCCCGCCTGTGACATCCGCATCCATTGAATGAGGAAATCCTCTCTCATCTCTTCTGTGGGAATTCCAACCCATGGCCTCCTGGTGCGGGTGGATGGTGGTGAGGCAGTCCATGAGTGGAATTACCCCCTTTAACTGTATGTGTTTCTCAAGGGTGCTCCGGTTTCCTAACACATCCCTAATACATGGAAGGTTGATACTTGGTGACCATTATAGATAGTCTAGGGTGTAGAGATGAGTGGTAGAATCAGATGAGGAGTCGAAGGAAAGGTGGGATGACAAAATGGGATTAGTGCAAGATAGTGTAAGTGGAGGCACCTACCTAACGAGGGCACACACCACCAGACTCAGGAACACCTCCTGCCCCTCTGTTACCGCACTACTGAATGCTCATCCATTAAGTAAGTGGATAGCTCCAATCTTCCAACCTACCTTCATTACAGCCACTGCACTTTTCCCTGCAACTTTCATGCTGCACTTTAAAGCTATACTCTGCACTCAGGTATTTTCTCTCGGCACCACCTGTGATAGGTGTCATTCTATTCTTGGACGGTACAATCTGATTTAAGATTGTTGATTTACCAGTATGGGTAGTGGGTGTATGGAATAAGCTGCCGGAGGTGTAGTTGAGGCAGACACCATTGCAACGTTTCCACAGATTCACCATCCTCGAGGGTCCTCGACTCTCCCACTACTGGAAGCATCCTCCCCACATCCACCATTCTTACCATTACAAGTCACAAGGCCTTACCATTCTAACCAGTCTATCTAGGTAATACCATTGCATGTCGAGGGGAAGGGGCTGGGGATAACATTCGCTGGCACTTGCAAGGTATGAATGCCACTTTGGAGCCTGAATGTTGCCCAGGCCCCTACACGCACGGTCACTGAGAGAAAGACGGATCGGAGGCTGGGGAACAGATCAGCTGCCAAGGTTTGATGGGACGTGAGACACCGTGGGTAAGGATTTCAACGTTGATTTAGCCAAATCCATCCACGTGGCTAATGGAGTATTTGCCAAGATCCGAGAGATATCTTTTATTTGAGGTGGAGGCGGTGGAGGAGGGAGGGAGGGGAGGTTGCGTGAGAGAGCAGGGAATGTTTTATAACGAGAGTGGGGTGTGTTAACACAGCGGTAGTGTGTGGGGCTTGAGCAGGGCTGTCGACAGTGTCTTGTACTCAGCTGCCGGCCTGCTATCTCCTGGTAATTTACTGCAAATATCGCCGCTGTTTCAAAATTTCATGGGGGTGGCAGTTTGAATGTGACATTCTGTACGGCTGGGTCAGGCACAGGATGGCTCTCAGAATAATTACAGCCTGTAAATTTGCAAATCCACCACACAGCTGCTCGCACATGTCGCCAGCAACAGATTGCAAACAATTTTGTTACCCGCTCCTTGACTCAACTTCCAAAAACAAAGGCGTAGAGGACATCACCGGGTGTTGTCTCCCCCTGCTCCCCCCCCCCCCCCCCCCCCACACTCACCCCCCCTCACCCACACTCCCCCCCCCTCACCATCCCTCCCCCCCACCCCTTCCCCCCCCCTCACCCCACCCCCTCCCCCACCCCTTCCCCACCCCCTTCACCTACCCTCACCCACCCCCCCCCTCCCGATCCCTCATTCACCCCTTCACCAACCCTCCCCCACCCTCACCCCACCCCTCCCCACCCCCACCCCCCCCACCCCACCCTCACCCACCCCTCCTCTACTCCTCCCCACCCTCTTTGGCCAGTCCCTGGGACTCGGATCCATGGTCTGGAGCTAATGTGGTCTCCAGCTCTTGCATCGCTGCAGGAGGGAAAGGGACCTCACACGCACACCTCCAGATTCAGGGACAGATTCTTCCCAGCTGTTATCAGGCAACTGAATCATCCCACCACAACCAGAGAGCAGTGCTGAACTACTATCTACCTCATTGGTGACCCTCAGACTATCCTTGATCAGACTTGACTGGCTTTGCCTTGCACTAAACGCTATTCCCTTATCATGTATCTGTGTCAAGACTCGATTGTAATTGAGTATTGTCTATCTGCTGAGTGGGTAGCACACAACACTACCTCAGTGCACATGACGATAAACTGATCTGAACTGAAGTGTTTAGTGATTGAAAAGACTAGGCTTGTACTCACTGGAGTTTAGAAGGATGAGGGGGTATCTTATAGAAACATATAAAATTATAAAAGGACTGGACTAGCTAGATGCAGGAAAAATGTTCCCAATGTTGGGCGAATCCAGAACCAGGGGCCACAGTCTTAGAATAAAGGGGAGGCCATTTAAGACTTAGGTGAGAAAAACCTTTTTCACCCAGAGTGTTGTGAATTTGTGGAATTCCCTGCCACAGAGGGCAGTGGAGGCCAAATCACTGGATGGATTTAAGTGAGTTAGATAGAGCTCTAGGGACTAGTGGAATCAAGGGATATGGGGAGAAGGCAGGCACGGGTTATTGATTGGGGACGATCAGCCATGATCACAATGAATGGCGGTGCTGGCTCGAAGGGCCGTATAGCGTCCTCCTGTACCTATGTTTCTATGTCTATGTTTCTATGTGATCGGCAGCTCACCAGCCCCTGTTCCCACACCAGGTGATTAATTCTGCTGCCGTGGAAATGTTCGGGCCCAGAGTTAGACGGCTAGCGGTGGACTGCGGGCAGGGACATGGAGCAAACAGATAGTTTCTCACAGTTTCTCCATTTATAGCAACCGAGAAAAGGACTGTCTCCTTATAAGGTCCCAGAACATGTTTTACATTTGTTTCCGGCAACCAGCTCTCACATCTCCGGCAGTTTACCTTACACTGGAAGGTTGCCCCGTCTCCCTTCCGTGGCCTGTGCCTGTGTGCAGTGTGTAGTCCGATGTCGCATCCACAGCTTCATACCTGTCGTCGAGAGGAGTCCGGCATTTTGACTTGGACGTTGTTCCTCTGCACTTGTAATTTTAATTGTAATTTTTATTTATTTTTTTAACCATGAGCAACCAATTCAGCCTCTCATTCCCCACACATTGTCTCATTCCAGGACCTTCCTAGTGCTTTTTGAAAACTACATTTCGATCTGCTCAGTCGCTGTGTTCTAGATCACAGCTGTTTGCAGCATTATTCCATTTTCCCTCCTGGTTTAGTTTAGTGTTTTGGTTTAGTGTTGGGATACAGCGTGGCTTAGTTTGGAGCTACAGGCCCTTCAGCCCATCGATCACCCGTTCACACTAGTTCCATGTTAACCCACTTCCGCATCCGCTCCCTACACACACTAGGGGGCAAGTTACAGAATCCAAATTAACCTACAAACCTGCACGTCTTTGGGATGTGGGAGGAAACCGAAGCACCTGGAGGAAACCCACATGGTCAAAGGGAGAACGTGCAAACTCCACACACACAGACAGCACCCGAGGTCAGGATTGAACCTGGGTCTCTGGCGCTGTGAGGCAGCAGCTCTACCATCTACAATCCATCTTGTGATTGCTTTTAAAGCCCATTCGCCACCATCATCCTTAACTCAGTCCACCACAGCGTACTACAGGCTACGCCTATAGCCTACCCCAGTTTGCTTTTTGGGTGCCTCTTTCACGAGAGGCTCCCCTCTCACAAGCCATGAACCCTCGGCTGACACAAACGTGGGGCAGAGAAGGCACACAGTGAATGCATCGCTGCTCGGACCGACGTCAATGCCCCTCGCTCCTGTAACCCAGTTCATCCTTAAATTACAGCGTTGCTTTGCTGATTTATTTTCCTGCTTGTCTTTGGCCAGGAGAAAATGGCGTTAATTTTTTTATTACCTGTTTGATAGCGCTGGCTTATTATTCTACCCCCTTAATGTTCCCTGTAGCCTTGGTAACCAAATGAATCAACGGCCGCAAGAAAATGAGATGATTAAACAGGTCACCCCTGGAAAACAAATTTGCTTTGGTGAGCACAATTTGTGTACTTAGCTTTGGCTGCTACAGTTTACTAACAGGTCTACTGTTTCAAAAGGGCAGGGGGCAATTAACCCCCACCCTTTGGGGGGTCCATATCCTCCCTACGACTTCTGATTTACTTTGAAGTGAAAGTCAAACGAGAATGTGGTTTACTCTGCAAATGACGCAGGGGGTTTTGTTTTGCTGTGAAACTGCCTCCTGACAGGTCTGCCGTGATTACAGAAGGCGTGTGTGCGACCTTGAATAAGGTCATAAGGTATAGGAGCAAAATTAGGCCATTTGGCCCATCATCTCTAAGGTTGTAAGGTCATATGTGATTCTATTCCATTCTGTTTTGTAGTTTTTTTGCCACTTATCATTTCACTGCACATCTCGTATGCATATGTGACGAATAAACTTGACTTGGACTTGGACTTGGACTAAGTGATGGGAGTAGAATTAGGCCATTCGGCACATTAAGTCTGCTCCGCCATTCCATCATGGCTGATCTATCTCTCCCTCTTCACCCCATTCTCCTGCCTTCTCCCAATAACCTCTGACACCCGTACTAATCAAGAATCTGTCTGTCTCTGCCTTAAAAATATCCATGATGGAATGGCGGAGTAGACTTAATGTGACAAATGGCCTAATTCTACTCCCATCACTTAGTCCAAGTCCAAGTCAAGTCAAGTGTATTTGTCACATACACATACGAGATGTGCAGTGAAATGAAAGTGGCAATGCTCGCGGAACAACAAAACAACCAAACAAAATTATAAACACAATCATAACACACATATTATTTTACATAATAAATAATAGAAGGAAAAACGTTCTGTACAGTTAGTCCCTGGTGAGAAAGGCGTTTACAGTCCGAATTGCCTCTGGGAAGAAACTCCTTCTCAACCTCTCCGTTCTCACTGTATGGCAACGGAGGCGTTTGCCTGACCGTAGCGGCTGGAACAGTCCGTTGCAGGGGTGGAAGAGGTCTCTCATGATTTTGTTTGCTCTGGAGTTGCACCTCCTGTTGTATAGTTCCTGCAGGGGGGTGAGTGAAGTTCCCATAGTGCGTTCGGCCGAACGCACTACTCTCTGCAGAGCCTTCTTGTCCTTGGCAGAGCAATTCCCGAACCAGATGGTAATGTTCCCGGACAAGATGCTTTCCACCGCCGCTGCGTAGAAGCACTGGAGGATCCTCGGAGACACTCTGAATTTCCTCAATTGCCTGAGGTGGTAAAGGCGCTGCCTTGCCTTACTCACCAGTGCTGAGGCGTGTGATGCCCATGTCATATCCTCCGAGATGTGGACTCCCAGATATTTAAAACAGTTCACCCTATCCACAGGATCCCCATTTATACTCAATGGAGTGTACGTCCTCGGATGGTGTGCCCTCCTAAAGTCCATGATCAGCTCCTTCGTTTTTTTGATGTTCAAGAGGAGGCTGTTCTCCTGGCACCAGAGTGCTAGATCAGCCACCTCCTCCCGGTAGGCCCTCTCATCATTGTCTGAGATCAGGCCCACCACCACAGTGTCATCAGCAAACTTAATTATTGAATTGGAGCTGAACCTAGCCACACAGTCATGTGTGTACAGGGAGTACAATAGGGGGCTGAGGACGCAACCCTGGGGCGATCCTGTGCTCAGGGTGAGGTCCAAGTCCAAGTCAAGTTTATTCGTCACATATGCATACGACCATCCTTGTTCCCGTACTGCTTTCATTAGTTCGTAGGTCATTGGAGCAGAATTCGGCCATTCGGCCCATCAAGTCTAATCTGCCATTCAATCATGGCTGATCTATCCCTCCCTCTCAACCCCATTCTCCTGCCTTCTCCCCATAATCCCTGGCACCTGTACTAATCAAGAATCTATCTATCTCTGCCTTAAAAATATCCACTGACTTGGCTTCCACAATGAATTCCACAGATTCACCACCCTCTGACAAAATAAATTCGGCCTCATCTCCTTCCAAAAGGAACATCCTTTAATTCTGAGGTTATGATCTCTGGTTCTAGACTCTCCCACTAGTGGATGCATCCTCTCCACATCCAGGCTTATTTATCCCAGTGGGGCCTTTGCAAAATTCTGAGTCGGTTCCCTCAGTTATTCCACTGTAACATTTGTAATTGTTGGCAACTTTTGACCATCGTCTTTGGTGCTTTTCGTAGAAAGTGATAAATTATTTTCAAGTCTACAAGGTTCCTTCGGAATCAACGTTAACCTTGAACCCTGAATAGACACAAAATGGGTGGAGTAACTCAGCGGGTAAGGCATCATCTCTGGAGCAAAGGAGTAGGTGACATTTCGGGTCGAGACCCATCTTCAGGTCTGAGAGTCGGGAGAGAGGGAAACGAGAGGTATGAAAAGGCACAAGGAACAAACGAATGAAAGGCATGAAATGAACAAATCAAAGCCAGCGACGATGATCAAGGTGGAGCTCACAAGGTCCATTGTTGGCAGTGGAAGAGTTGATGACGAGGGGATATGAACAGTGCAACTAGTAGGACTACTAGAGTGGGGTAGGGATGGAGCGAGAGGGGATGCAAGGGTTACTTAAAATTAGAGAAATGAATCCTGGATATTGTTTCCAACTTCCTGCCCTCTGTAAAATGTCCCCCAATTTTGTATAGATTTGTGAGTCTGTGGAATTCTCTGCCTCAGAGGGCGGTGGAGGCCGGTTCTCTGGATACTTTCAAGAGAGAGCCAGATAGGGCTCTTAAAGATAGCGGAGTCAGGTGATATGGGGAGAAGGCAGGAACAGGGTAATGATTGGGGATGATCAGCCATGATCACATTAAATGGCGGTGCTGGCTTGAAGGGCCGAATAGCCTACTCCTGCACCTATTGTCTATTGTCTATTGAATATTGACCGGACCCCATCAGGTGGCGTTACACTTTGGTCCTTCCCACCAGGATGGTGTGCTCTCCAAACTATTCCCCCCCGTGTCGGACGATTGAATTTTGTGCCCCTGTCCCGTGGCACTGTGTTGTGAACCAGGCCACACATCCATCCCTCCATGCTGCCGACATGGAGGACAACTTCTCCTCCCCTCGTACCAAAATTATTTTCCTGCAATCGCGCTGAAGGTTCCGACGGAGGTGCAGCCATGCTGAGTAAATACGGAGAGTTCTGCCCTGACCTTCAGGGAAACCAGCTCTTTAGCACAGAGAGAGAGAGATGATAAAAAACATACACAAGCCTGTAAACGGAATATATTTTTAAAAAGTGCATGAAAGCTGGAAGTGGGTTGGTTGTGGCAAGGAGAAGCACATTTAAAACCTGTTGCCGGTTGGCTTGGCACTTGCCTGGAGTCTTTGGGGATGGGGGTCACAAGGTCACGGCTCTTGTTTGTCCAAGGTCACCCACAATGACGCAACTTATTATCACATTGATTAAAGGCCTTTGTCCACAGCCTGGAGTTATTCAAATATTTGGGCACTCCGAAATACTTGAGAAACAAGATTCAAATAAAGCTAGATCTGGGGTTGAAGTGGTATCAGTAAATATCCCCCTGGTGGCCTCCTCTCCACTACTCCATTTATACAGTCATAGAGTGATACAACATGGAAACAGGCCGTTCGGCCCAACTTGCCCACACTGGCCAACATGTCCCATCTACACTAGAGCCACTTGCCTGCGCTTGGCCCATATTTCTCTAAACATCTAAACTTCCCATGTTCTATCCATGTACCTGTCTAACTGTTTCTTATTCATTGCGATAGTCCCTGCCTCAATGACCTCCTCCGGCAGCTCGTTCCATCCACTTTTTGTGTGAAAAAGTTAACCCTCAGATTCTAATAAAAACATCCCCCGCTCACCTTAAACCTCTGCCCTCTGGTTCTCGATTCTCCTACTCTGGGCAAGAGGCGCTGTGCGTTTCTTGATTTTGTACACCTCTATAAGATAACTCCTCAGCCTCCTGCGCTCCAGGGAATGCTCCCAGTCTGCTCAACCTCTCCCTATAGCTCAGACCCTCGAGTCCTGGCAACATCCTTGTAAATCTTCTCTGAATCCTTTCAACTTAATAACATCTTTCCTATAACATGTTGCACAGAACTGAACACAATACTCTAATTGCAGTGGTAGAGTTTCTGCCTTACAGTGCCAGAGACCCGGGTTCGATCCTGACTACGGCTGCTGTCTGTACGGAGTTTGTACGTTTTCCCATGACCGTGTGGGTTTTCTCCGGGTGCTCCGGTTTCCTCCCATGCTCCAAAGGCGTGCGGGTTTGTAGGTTAATTGACTTCGACGAAAATTGTAAATTGTCCCTCGCATGTAAGATAATGCGAGTGTACGGGGATCGCTGGTCGGCACGGAATCGGTTGGGCCGAAGGGCCTGTTTCTGTGCTGTATCTCTAAACTAAACTGAACTAAACTAAAAAGTCAGTGTAATCAATTTAACTGGAGGTTGAAATTATGACCATAACTAGAGGTCAATGTTATTGTACGAACATTGTCAAGATTATGTTTCTAGCCAGAGAGTAAGGTTGTTTAACTAACCCAAGATCAAGGCTATCGGGCTACTAGAGGTCAAGGTTATAGCACTAACCAGACATCGGGGTTATAGCACGAACCACAGTTCAAGATTCCAGCACTAAATAGGGATCAAGGTTATGGTGTTAAATGACTGTCAACGTTACTGTATCGAAACTAGGTATCGAGATTATGGTTCTACCCAGCAGCTCATTCAGGGCTGGTGGTTGAGGCAGATATGTTAGTCTTTAGACGTTAGAAATACAGCATGGAAGCAGGCCCTTCAGCCCACCGAATCCATGCCAGCCAGTGATCACCACGTGCACTAACCTCACACACGCAAGGGACAAGTTTCCAACTTACGTATTTGGAGGGTGGGAGGAAACTAGAGCACCCAGAGAAAACCCACGTGGTCACAGGGCGAACGTACAAACTCCATACTGACAGCACCCATGGTCAGGATCGAACCCGGGTCTCTGGCGCTGTAAGGCACTGACCTCTGTGCCGCCCTTAACGATACTGGCATTTAAGAAACGTTTGGGTGGACATATGGATAAATGTACAGGGAATGGAGGGGAATGGATGATATGCAGGCAGATGAGAGATGGGCTTGGCAACATGTTCCACACAGACGTTGTGGCCTGTTCTTATGCTGTACTGTTCTATGTTCTAGAGGTTAAGGATAGAGCCCTGGACGTCTTTTAGAAGCTAGCGCTGGTTTATTTTGACGCTCCCACTCCACTGTGGGTTAAATCGTATAATACAGCCGTTTGCTCATGGGCAAACATCAGTCCACAATGGTAAATTACTTGTTTAAGAAGGAACTGCAGATGCTGGAAAATCGAAGGTAGACAAAAATGCTGGAGAGACTCAGCAGGTGCAGCACCATCTATGGAGCGAAGGAAATAGGCAACGTGTCGGCCCGAAACTTTGCCTATTTCCTTCGCTCCATAGATGCTGCTGCACCCGCTGAGTTTCTCCAGTACTTTTGTCCACCCTCATCCGCTAGTGTTATGCAATCTTTAAATGGCGGTGAAGATCGGCCATTTCTGTGAGTTATCTGGCAGGATTTTCATACACGCACGGTGATTTCATTTGCTACCGAGGGGGGGAGGAGAGCCGTGGAGTGGTACAGCACGGAAACAGGCCCTTCGGCCCAACCTGTCCACACCCCATCTAAGCTAGTCCCATTTTCCCACATTTTTCCCCATATCCCTCTAAACCTTTCCTATCTATGTGCCAGTCCAAAATGTCTTTCAAATGCTTTTATATATAGTACCTGCCTCAATTACCTCCTCTGGCAGCTCGTCCCATAGACGCACTACCCTCTGAGTGAAAACATTGCCCCTCAGGTTCCTATTAAATCTCTCTCCTCTCACCTTGGACCTATGTCCTCTGGTTCTTGATTCTGCTACTCTGGGTAAAAGACTGTGCATTCAGCCTGTCTACTCATGATTTTACACACCTCAATAAAATCACCTCACAGCTTCCTGCACTCCAAAGGTTAAAGGGCCTGTCCCACTTTCACGACCTAATTCACGACCTCTGCCGAGTTTGCCTTTGACTCATACTCGCAGCATGGTCGTCACGAGATCGTAGGTAGGTCGTAGGCAGGTCGTGATGCTAGTCGTAGGTACTCATGGCATCAAGTAGATCGGGGCGTTTTTCCGACATGATGAAAAATGTCCACGAGTAAAAAAGGTTGTGAATTAGGCCGTGATGGTGGGACAGGCCCTTCTGTCCTAGCCTGCCCAACCTCTCCCTATTGATCAGGCCCCTCGAGTCTTGGCAACATCCTCCTAGATTTTCTCTGTCCTTTTTCCAGCTTAATGACATTCTTCCTGTAGGAGGGTGAGCAAAACTGAACACAGTACTCTAAGTGTGGCCTCACCAACGTCTTGTACAACTGTAATATGAGCACAACCATTACAATCCACCTGCCATTTGACTTGTATCAGTGCTGCAATCCCAAACATGGAACCCCTACATTCGTGTCAGCATCATAAGTTCACATCGTTAACTTGATCTCGTGTTAGCACCTTAACTACTGTATAACTGACTGTAGATAGACACAAAGTGCTGGAGTAACTCAGCAGATCAGGCAGCAACTCCGGAGAAAAAGAATGGTGACATTTCGAGCTGGGACCCTTCCTCAGACTGAAGAAACGTCAATCCTTTTTGTCTGGAGATGTTGCCTGACCCACTGAGTTACTCCAGAACTTTGATTCTATCTTCGTTATAAACCAGCATCTGCAGTGTCTTTCTACACAAAATAGACACAACTAGCTGGAGTAACTCAGTGGGTGAGGCAGCATCTCTGGAGATAAGAACCATCTTCTGATTTTCGACATATAACTGACTGTACTGATCTCCTCAGCATCCAGCCATTCTCGGAGTGAGCCGGCCTGAGTGAGACCCTAATGCTGTTGTGATTGCCGCTGTATAGTGGTTCTCTCACTGTGATGTTGCACACCCAGCTGATGCAGTTCACCCAGCTGATGCAGTTCAGCAGCTAACACTTTACTTAGTGAGTCATCAGTCCTTAAATCAGGAGTAACAGGTAGAAGAGTATTTAGAGTCAGAGTCACAGAGTAATACAGCATGGAACCAGGCCCTTCGGCCCAACTTGTCCATGCCGACCAACATGCCCCATCTAAACTTTTCCCACCTGGCCATAACCCTCTACACCTACTCTATCCATGTACCTGGCCACGTGTCTCTTACATGTTATTTCCTCGTATGTGCTCAATGAACCTCAATGACACAAAACGCTCGCACTTGGAATTGAAAGGAATTTTACAAGGGCAGCTTCATCGAACAGCATTAATTTACCATTGGTAGACAAAAATGCTGGAAAAACCTAGCAGGTGCAGCAGCATCTATGGAGCGAAGGAAATAGGCAACGTTTCGGCTCCATAGATGCTGCTGCACCCGCTGAGTTTCTCCAGCATTTTTGTCTACCTTCGATTTTCCAGCATCTGCAGTTCCTTCTTAAACACTAGCGGACGAGGTGCTGTTCCCCCAATTTGCGCGTGGCCTTACTCTGACAGTGGAGGGGGGGGCCAGGACAGAAGGTATCCCTGACACCCCGGCCCTGACTCTCGGTCTGAGGGAGGGTCTCGACCCGAAACACGACCCGTTCCTTCCCTCCAGAGATGCTGCCCGACCCGTTGAGTGACCCCGGCATTTTGTGCCTAATCCTCGGTGTGATCTTCCAGCATCTGCGGTTCCTTCCGACACTAGCCGGCATGTTAACCGAGTGTCATCACGCAAAGAATTCCTGTCATCATCCGATCATTTCTGCTTGTTATTCAGCGCCGGGCACAAACTCATTTAGAGGGAATCTGACAAAGAGGCGGAGAGAGGGTTTTTTTTTTGTTGCCTGTGTGTGTTTTCCCTTTTGATAAAGAAACAGCAAATTTCTTTAATCTCCTCCGTTGCCATCTGACATTCGAGATAATTTCCGAACATGGTTGGAAAAAATATATATCAAGTGGTGGAGTAATTCCATCCACCATTTGTGGGTAGGGCATCGATGAGTTAATATACCAATCAAATGCGTAAAAATAGCCAAGGTCGAATTTCAAGGCAGCAGAAATATCCAGAGGTACTGTATAAAATGTGTCAATCTGAAGCTTCCAGTTACACTTTGGAAAAACTGATTTATACTTCTGGAAAAGAAACAGACTTTTTTTTTCATAGATTAGGAGGAAATCATAATTCCAAAGAAACCAAACAGAAAGTTTAGAAATGGTGTGAAATGTCTGTTCTTTTAAAAACATATTTGTCTTCACAACGCACTGAAAAGTGGAATCCAAGTCTGTAACCTAAGTGTGTGTGTGTAAAAAAAATGTAAATGATTGATAAACAGTTTTTTGGGGGAAAGTGGGATACATTTACAGCAATTTTGTCCCCTGGTGGAAAGAGACACGGTGGAGTAACTACTGGAGAGAGAAAATATGTTTAAAGTGATATATCAAACGAAAGAAGCTCTGTATTTGCGACGAAAGCTGTTTCAGGATTAAAGACAGCGATCAACATTTGGTGCAGATTTTTTTTTTATTAGTCTGTGTCAGCTCTCCAGTTGCCTGACGTAATTTTCCAAAAATTAGCGTGGCATTTCAATAGCCAGTTGCTGACTTTGACAGGTGGACCGCTCTTCTCTTTCTAATACCATTTTCAAGTGACTCACACGCCATGTGGTGTTAGAAGTCTCTCTTTAAAGAGACACTATCCCTTTTGTCAATCTGCCGCAGCACAGAGGAGGGAAAAAAAGAACGTTTTAAGCTACTCCCGAACTGGCTTTGAGTTTCTCCTCAGCTGTTGCTTCTGTGCTCTGTGTATTTATCTAACTAAGTTTGGTCTGATAAATTGGCAGCTGCTGGTGAAAATGAACAGCCATCTTTGTTGAGCTGTCTCAAATGCAGAAATAGGGCCTTTTCTGGGCTGCCGGCACTGGCGTCTGCAGCGGTAGAGTGTCACCTCCACAGGCCGGGGCAGTATTTCCAGGAGCATTTAAGCTGTTGCTTGGCGATCTGGGCTCTAGTGTGGCTAATCTGGTCTCCTAGGGGAAGGGTGAGGGGATGATCCTAGAACCTTAGCGCAAAGGGCTGTTTGGACAACCCTTGCAACTGCAAGAGCGAGCAAGCATTCTTCATGGAAATTGAGTTTACTTCGATTTAGAGATACAGCATGGAAACAGGCCCTTCGGCCCACCGAGTCTGTGCCGACCATCGATTGCCCGTTTAATTCAGTCCAGTTTAGTTTATTGTCACCTGTACCGGGGTACAGTGAAAAGCTTTTGTTTTTTCGGTGCTAACCAGTCAGCGGAAAGACAATGCGTGATTACAATCGAGCCATTCGCAGTGTACAGATACATGATAAGGTTCACACTAGTTCTATGTTATCACAGTTTCGCACCCACTCCCGACGATCCGGTGGCAATTTTGCAGAAGGCAATTTACCTACAAACATCCTCTGGTCAGCTCGGAGAATGGGCTCAGGACCACCTTAGTTTCATGGTGTGTGGCCCCACACTGCTGACCAAGTTGACTTTAGACTTGACTTTAGCCTTTAGAGATACAGCATGGAAACAAGCCCTTCAGGCCACTGGGTCGTTGCCGACCAGCAATAATCCCCAAGACTAGCACTATCCCACTCACACTACGGACAATTCACAATTAACGGAAGACAATTAACCTACAAACCTCTATGTCTGTGGAGTGTGGGAGAGAACCAGAACACCCAGAGGAAACCCACACGGTCACAGGGAGAACGTACAAAATCCTTGACTTTGACTTCAGAGGAAGAGTGCCTTCCACTGTGGGAAACCCAGGGAAATTCCCTTAACATAGCAACAGCTCAGTCTGAGGAAGGGTCCCGAATCCGAAACATCACCTAGCCATGCCCCCCAGAGATGCGACCTGACCCACTGAGTTACTCCAGCACTTTGCGTTCTACGCAAGACCCCAGCACCTGCAGTTCCTCGTGTCAGCAGCTCACAAGGAGAGGGCTAGAAGCAGTCAAAGGGAGTGAGTAACAGGAAGGGGAGCAAGGGCTTGGTCAAAGATAGAACATAAAGCAGCAAATGCTGCACGGACTCAGAAGCACAAATAACTCCTCTAGTAAATGACTTTTCTTCAGAACTGGAAGTGTGAGAACGCAAGCTCTAAGTTGCAGAGATGGGGAAGGGTGGAGAGGGAGTGTCAGAGAGATTGAAAGCCAAGATTCAACACCAAGTGCTGGTATAACTCAGCAGATCAGGCAGCATCTCTGGAGAACATGGGTAGGATGAATCCATGGGTCTCCAGAGATGCCGCCTGACTCGTTGAGTTAATCCAGGATGTTGTCAAGACATGAGGGACTGAACTATAGGGAGAGTGAAGAGGAAGGCACTACAGATGCTGGTTTACACTGAAGATAGACACAAAATGCTGGAGTAACTCAGCGGGGCAGGCAGCATCAGGTTAAGCAGTCTAGGGCTTTATTCCTTGTAGTGCAGGAGGATGAGGAGTGTACCACATCCTATAGAGGTGTACAAAAGCATAAGAGGAAAAGATCGGGTAGACACGCACAGTTTAAGAAAGAACTTCAGATGCTGGAAAAATTGAAGGTAGACAAAAATGCTGGATAAACTCAGCGGGTGAGGCAGCATCTATGGAGCAAAGGAATAGGTGACGTTTCGGGTCGAGACCCTTCTTCAGCGGCACAGAGTCTTTTGCCCAGAGTAAGGGAATCAAGAACCAGAGTACAGCGGTTTAAGGTCGGGGGGGATAGATTTAATAAGAACTTGAGGGTAACTTTTTTACACAAGGGGCGGTGAGTTATGGAACGAGCTGCCGGAGAAGGTAGTTGAGGCAGGGACTATCCCAAACATTTAGACAGGTAAATGGATAGGACGGGTTTAGAGGGATATGGGTGATACCCAGGCAGGTGGGACTAGTGTAGGTGGGACATGTTGGTTGGCATGGGCAAGTTGGGCCGAAGGGCCTGTTTCCACACTGTATCACTCGACTGACCAAGATTGTCTCAGTGACACACAAGCTGGTAGAATTGAGGAATGGCTACCACAGATAATCTGTCTGGAGAAGGTGTAAATAGCACGAGAGATGAATGAAGGACACAGAGGGAACAGGGAGAAGTCGAGCATATCAGTTGTTGGAAATCTCAAACAGAACAGTTTCAGTTTAGTTTATTATCACGTGTAGCGAGGTACAGTGAAAAGCTTTTGTTGCGTGCGAATCAGTCAGCGGAAAGACAATACATGGTTACAGTCACGCCTTTCACAGTGTATGGATACATGATAAAGGGAATAACGTTTAGTGCAAGGTAAAGCCAGCAAAGTCCGATCAAGGATAGTCCGAGGGTCACCAATAAGGTAGTCCAGACTCCAGGTCTTAGGTAGACACAAAATGCTGGAGTAACTCAGCGGGACAGGCAGCATCTCTGGAGAGAAGGAATGGGATATCCAGAGATGCTGCCTGTCCCACTGAGTTACTCCAGCATTTTGTGTCGACCTTTGATTTAAACCAGCATCTGCTGTTCTCTCCTGCACATATTGTCCAGGTGATAGAGATGAGTTGGTGGTATGGGGGTGGGGGGGGGGGGGGGGTAGGCTGAGAGAGGGTGGGTTGGCCAAGGGGGGCGTGTGGTGGGGGAATGCTCAAAGGCCAGGTCAAAGGGGGTGGAGCATTGAGCAGGTCACCTCGATTGTCCACAGTACAGAGGGTGGGGGTGACTGGGCTTCAGTGAAGAGCCCGCCATTGGCGTGGTGACCAGGAATGTTCTTGGGAAACATTTCCTGGAAGCTAATTTGTACGGTTAGAAAGATGAGGAGCACACAATCATGTACTTGTGATCAACCCTGTCATCGATACATCGCTAATCATTCAGGCATTGATTAGAAATTTTGTCACAAAACTAAAATGGATGTGATATAAAAGCAACTTGTCCTCGAGACCTTGGTTACACGTGACGCCGGGCTATGAATGCAAGCCGTGTAATAAGGAACTGCAGATGCTGGTTTACACCGAAGATAGACACAAAATGCTGGAGTAACTCAGCGGGACAGGCAGCAACTCTGGAGTAGGAATGGGTGACAGCGGGACAGACAGACTGAGACTCAAGAAGGGTCTCGACCCGAAACGTCACCCATTCCTTCTCTCCAGAGATGTTGCCTGTCCCGCTGAGTTACTCCAGCATTTTGTGTCTATCTTTTGAATGCAAACCAGTTACTAGCCATTCCAGAGGTTTGTAGCAGCTTTCTCCCTGACACTGGGGCAATGAGACCCCTGGATGACTCTACTTGGAAGCAAGACTCAATCAAAGACACGGTGTGGTCACCTCACCACAGAGGCAGGCAGTTGTAAGTGGGAGCTGGCCATTTGTCTGTTGTTACCTCTCGGGTTGTGAGAGGAGACCTGGTCATCTTTAGTTTAGTTTAGGTTAGTTTAGTTTCGAGATATAGCGCGGAAACAGGCCCTTCGGCTCACCGAGTACGCCGACCATTAACACCTGACAATTTACATTTATACCAAGCCAATTAACCAACAAACCTATATGTCTTTGGAGTGTGGGAGGAAACCAGAGCACCTGGAGAAAACTCACACAGGTCATGGGACGAACGTACAAACTCCATACATACAGCACCCATAGTCAGGATCGAACCCGGGTCTCTGGCGCTGTGAGGCAGCGACTCCACCCCTGTGCCACCGTGACGCGCTGTCTCTCGAAGACGCTGTGTTCGCTTCAACAGCAATAAGAAATCCAGCTACTAGAGGAAGTCAGAGGGTCGGCAGCGTCGGTGGAGTCAAAATATAGTTGATGATTCGGGTCCAATCCCTGACTCAAACTGGTCGTGGAAAGGGGTTGAGAGCCAGTATAACGGGGCTGAGGCTGGAGCTGTGTGGACAAACCTCTCAGTTGCTAACTCCTGCCTCACCCACTGGCTAACTGCCCTCTCCCACTAAGTCCCAAAGGAGAGCCCCGATCCAAAACACCGGCCATCCCTCTACCTCCACAGACGCTGCCCGACCTGCTGAGTCCCTCCAGCAGCTCATTGTTTTACTCCAGATTCCCAATTAGGAGCGGCACGGTGGTGCAGAGGTAGAGTTGCCGCCTTACAGCACCAGAGACCCGGGTTCGATCCTGACTACGGGTGCTGTCTGTGCGGAGTTTGCCCGTTCTCCCTGTGACTGCGTGGGTTTTCTCCGGGTGCTCCAGCTTCCTCCCGCACTCCATAGACGTATAGGCTTGTGGGTTAATTGCCTTTGAGGAAAAAAAATTGTCAATTGTCGCTAGTGTGCGGGATAGTGCTATTGTACGGGGATCGCTGGTACGCGCGGACTCAGTGGGCTGAAGGGCCTGTTTTCTTGCTGTATCTCAAAAGTAAACTAAAATTCCAGCATCTGCCGTCTCTTGTGCATCCTGACTGTTGGAGCTCTAAAATAGACTAACATCAGCTCTAGTTGTGGTGTGTATTAGAATGAGCCAGCGTGTGCTGATTTTTGCTTATTCTTTACTGGTTAAACCAACACTTTTTCAAGTGGGTGATGGGTGGGGGGGGGTGGGTGGAAGATAGGAATATTAAAAATCACATCAGCAACCCCTAAAATGTACCATTACTCTTTCATATCCTGTAGTTAGGAACACGGGTCTCAGTGGAGAGCCACAGTTTAATAGTCACAATATTTCTGCCACATAAATGGAAGGGGTTCTTTATCAACGTTCTTCTGGTAACGCAGTGTTGATGTACTTGTGATTGATTCCAAAGATATTTACCTATAATGCTTCCCACTAAAACCATTACTCTTCACTGCTGTGTGAAATACCCTGCAGTTCTATAAAACCCTGGTCTCGTTGCTTAAGTCAGCCTGGTTCGTGCTTTCGCTGCGTGGTCACAGTGATTGCTGCAGGAATGACTATCCGGTGAATGCATGTCTTTATTGCAGCATGTCAGTGTATTAAGGGGTGCACAGTGACTCAGTGAAATGTGCCAAAGCTCGTAGTTTTGTTACTTTGTTAGTTTTAAAGATACAGCATGGAAACAGGCCCTTCGGCCCAACGGGTCCATGCCGACCATCGATCACCCGTTCACACTCGCTCTAGGTTTTCCCACTCTCTCATCCATTCCCCACCTACCAGAGGTCAATTTTACATCAGGCCTACAACTGCCAAACCCTCACCCGTCTTTGGGATGTGGGAGGAAACCGGAGCACCCGGAGGAAACCCCACGCCGTCACGGGGGATACCCCACACGGACAGCACCCGTGGTCAGGATTGAACCCGGGTCCCTGGCGCTGTGAGGCAGCGGCTCCACCCGCTGCGCCTCTGTGCCTTAAAACACATAAGAAGGTGAATTGTTCCAATGACTCCAGATGGGAGCCAGCCCAGAGCTAAAGAACACAACCCTTAGATCAAAATGTGCAGTTTCTGTTTGGTTCAGTTTAGTTTGTTGTCACGTGTACAGAGGTACAGTGAAAAGCTTTTGTCGCGTGCTAACCAGTCAGCGGAAAAGCAATACATGATTACAATCGAGCCATGAGCAGTAGGCCTGGGTTATAGATGTCATTCTGTGGCAGTGGGTTTATTCTGAGGTGTGTCAGTAGCGCGGATACTCAGAAGGGGCCGACAATGCCCACACGCCAGCCCACGCACGGCATGATCTGTACCTGCTGCCACGATGATTGTACCCCTGTCTGTTTTGTGGAGACCCAGCAGAGGGAGCCTTGTTGTGTAGTCTGCTCAGCCTAACGAGTGCTTGCTGTTCATATTGACTTGGGGTTCACCTGCTCGTCACTAACCACCCCCCCCCCCCTCTCCCCCGGGTGAACGGACAAACCTTCCAGCTTCCAGTGTTCCTGGGGCATTGCCCTCAGGGGGATGGGGAGTGCAGCGATTTGAGTAACGGCACCAGCAATCCACAGTCTGAAGAAAGGGCCTCGAAACGTCACCCGTGACTTCCCTCCAGAGATGCTGCCTGTCCTGCTGACTTACTCCAGCTTTTTGTGTCCATCTCCAGCAATCCACAACTAAAGTCACAAGACGCTGGGGAAGGTCATTTAAATGAATGTGTCTGAAGGAACTGCAGATGCTGGTTTAAACCAAAGAGAGACACAGAAAGTTGGAGTAACTCTGAAGAAGGGTCTCGACCCAAAACGCCACCCATTCCTCCTCTCCAGGGATGCTGCCTGTCCCGCTGAGTTACTACAGCATTTTGTGTCTATCTTCAGTGTAAACAAGCACCTGCAGTTCCTTCCTACACATGATGCCAGGTTAAACTAATCTTCTCTGTTTACACGTGGACTCGCACACCAACCAAACTGGAAAATGAATGATATAATTTCCTTCTGTGAAGGTCATTATGAAACAAGGTGGGTTTTGAATCATAACCTGGTCCTTTCATGGTTACAACTGTCAACAGGAGCGTTTTATTCATCACAAATTTAGTCAATCAGGTCAGTTTGAAATTCCTCAGCTGTCATAGTGGGAACTGAACTCACTTCTCTGAATCCTGACCAGAAATGTCACCTATCCATGTCCCCCAGGGATGCTGCCTGACCCACTGAGTTACTCCAGCATTTTGTGCCTTCACTTCTCCGAATAATTTGTAAGTTAATTGGCCTCTGTAAATTCCCCCTACGGTGCAGGGAGTGGATGCAAAAGTGAGAGAACAGAGGCACGGTGGCTCAGCGGTAGATGTGCTGCTTTACAGCTCCAGAGACCCGGGTTCGATCCTGACTACTAGTACTGTTTGTGCGGAGGTTGTACATTCTCCCCGTGACCTGCGTGGGTTTTCTCCGGGAGCTCGGGTTTCCTCCCACACTCCAAAGACGTGCAGGTTTGTTGGCTAAGTGGCTTGGTAAAATTTTAAATTGTCCCTTGTATGTGTAGGATGGTGTTAGAGTGCGGGGATCGCTTGTCGGCGCGGAGTCGGTGGGCTGACGTGCCTGCTTCCTCACCGTATCTCTAAACTAAACTAGTGCGAATGTGGCGATCAATGGTTGGTGCGTACAAAGTGGGCGTCCTGTGTTGCTAAACTAAACAAAATTAGCTCAGGCCTCTAGATTGCTCGTTTAGCAACGTTACCAAACCCCCCAGGGGAATAAAAACACTGATAGATCAATCGGAGCAAACTAAGTGTGAACTTTTGTTGTCCTATTGCAGCATGTAAATACCAGGCTAATTTTAATCAAGGACCAAGATAAAACTCAGTTTGGTGCTTGACCTTAAGAGGGCCGCAGTGTAATGACTTTGCCATTTGAGTCTGAATGACTGTATATGTTTTCAGTAATCCAGAATCTGGCTTCCTAAAGACTATAAATTTAGAATCCAACATGATTTCAGTTGATAGCTCAGAAGAGAGCGGGAGGGAAAGATACTGCCTATTTCACCTCTCCTTCGACTAAATGACCTTTACACTTGTGTTAATAAAAAGCTGAGAACGATTAATTGACCATTCACCGACTACAGCTGTTGTTGATTAAAATTTTTATGGATGACTTGCTGAAAACTAATGCTCACTCCCCCCCCCCCCCCCCCCCCCCCCCCCCCCCTCCCAAATCCATAAAGATTCTCGATCCCACACCATTTTCACAGACCCATTCTTTTCTCAAATGCTAATGAAAATTAAGCCTGAATTCAGTGCGGGCTGTGCTTACAGGCAGGGCTGGGATGATGGTTAAATTGGAGGCAGGAGACTGGAAGGGTGACGAGAGTCAGTCAGAGTGCCGGGTTGATTCTTGGAGCAATATCCCACCTACTATCTTAAGTGGAATTGGAGCTATTTTGGGAAAGAGAAGGGATTATTTCCTGTACAGACACAAAATGCTGGAGTAACTCAGCGTGTCCGGCAGCATCTCTGGAGAGAAGGAATAGGTGAATGGTCTTGAACACTTCTTCTGACTGAGAGTCAGGAGAGAGGGAAACTAGCACTATCCTACATACACCAGGGACAATTTACAATCTTCACAAAAGTCGATTAATCACCAGGTCTCTGGTCCTGTAAGGCAACAACTCTGCTGCTGCACCACCGTGCCGCCCCTGAATGATGTTGGATTGTATTTAAGAAGGAACTGCAGATGCTGGAAAATCAAAGGTAGACAGAAATGCTGGAGAAACTCAGCGGGTGCAGCAGCACCTATGGAGCGAAGGAAATAGGCAACGTTTCGGGCCAAAACCCTTCCTCAGACAGGATTGTACACTAGTATTGGGGGAAGACAGGTCGCTATATAAACGCCTGGAGATCCACGAACACAACAGCCATTGTTGAACACATCCTCACCAATGGCAGCATGCAGTGGGCACCGACCATGTGTGCAGACCACAGCCCTCTACCCCTGCCCACATCGAGAGCTGAGCACAAGACGAAAGGGTTGTGGGTGGTGGTTCAGCTGAGAAGAACCATCTATGTTGATGTTGGTGGAGGCTGTTCGGAGCTCAGAGCTAATGTGTCATTGGAATGTTGAGACCATCGTGTTGATGAGCAACAAAAGACTCGTAACAAAACGGTAAACTACGATCTTAATTTTAAAGCTAAGAATGGGGTTGAGTTGAACCACAGCAGGCTGTGGAGATTTAGTTTAGTTTAGTCTTGTCTAGTCTTGTTTAGTTTAGTTTGGTTTATTGTCACGTGTACCGAGGTACAGTGAAAAGCTTTTGTTACGTGCCAACCAGTCAGCGGAAAGACAATACAAGATTATAATCGAGTCATCCACAGTGTCCAGACACATGATAAGGGAATAATGTTTAACACAAGCCCAGTAACATCCGCTTAAAGATAGCCCGAGAGTCTCCAGTGAGGTCGATGGTAGCTCAGGATCGCTCCCTAGTTGTGGTAGGATGGTTCAGTTGCCTGATAACAGCTGGGAAGAAACCTGTCCCTGAAGCTGGATGTGTGCGTTTTCACACTTCTGTACCGTTTGCCTGATGGGAGAGGGGAGAAGAGGGAGTGGCCGGGGTGAGACTGGTCCTTGGTTGCGAGTTGGCACGACTGAGGTCTGTGTGGAACACACTGCATAGCAAGGGAACAGAGAGCAGTGAAATTGTAGAAACAAAGACCTGCAGATGCTGGTTTATGATAAAAAGGACACAAAGTGCTGGAGTAAGTCAGCGGGTCTGGCAGCAATGATTGTGTTTACCACAGCTGAGTTTCCACCACCATCCCTACCCCGGCACTGAAGGTACTTTAACGGGTTGGGCATCATCTCTGCAGAAAAGGAATAGGTGACGTTTCGGGTCGAGACCCTTCTTCAGACACGAAATGTCAATAGACAATAGACAACAGGTGCAGGAGTAGGCCATTCAGCCCTTCGAGCCAGCACCACCATTCAATGTGATCATGGCTGGTCATCCCCAATCAGTACCCAGTTCCTGCCTTCTCCCCATATCCCCTGACTCCGCTATCTTTAAGAGCCCTATCTAACTCTCTCTTGAAAGCATCCAGAGAACCGGCATCCACCGCCCCTCATCACCCAGTGATGCTGCTTGACCCGCTGAGTTACTCCAGCTTTTTGTGTCTTATCTCCAGTTTAAACCAGCATCTGCAGTTCCTTCCTACACTGCAGGTACCTTTGTTTAAATGGGAACGCCTTTGAATCACCTTGACATGCTTGGCATATCTGGGACCCGAGGAAGGGGCAATATTTAAAGCTGCCGTTCCCAAGGTAGAATTTAGACTGGGTAGCAGGGGAGCACAGACTGGCGATCGAGCCGGTTTTAAAAGTTGTAATTGTGGTACGCTCGGAAGCACTGCGAGCCCGGGAGTTGGAAAGTAATATTTGAAAACTGATCCTTAATAAATCTTTTAACCCTTTGGGTATAAAATCTATATTACTGTTTGCATCCAGGCCCTCAATAATGTGGAAATTTGTCCCGTGTAACATCATCATCATGCATATTATGAAGGAGGAAGCAAATATTCACAGGAACACTCTGGAGCCTTGTTTTATTAATGGCAGCCTATCAATAAAGCTAAAAGTGCTAACCTTGTCATATTTAGCAGCTTAGTGCTGGAATGCTTTCATTACTCAGAGGGTTAAAGTGCTCGAACATCCATTATCGTTTCCTGCCTGCTTCCCTATCTTGGACAATTCTGTCGTTTTTATGTATTTAGCACTCCGAATACTAAAAGAACCTTTCTGAACTCGGCAATTAATAATGGCAAGGAGTGGTATTTTTTTTATTTTATTGACAGCCCGTTGCTTCAATGAACCTCACGCCCGTGAGCGACGGCCTGTTTGTTTATTTCTTCCTCTACGCAATTTCCAGGACGCTGCAATTTTATTAATTTTTTTAATCAACTTTGATGAGAAACACACAGCAGTGCTGGATTCAACATCCACTGACTTCTCAACTGGCAGAGGCAGATGCAACAGAGGCGTTTGAGAGACTTTTGGATTAGGCTCCTGGATGTGCTGGGAATAGAGGGATAGATCATAGAAACGTAGGAAAAAAGGAGCAGGAGTAGGCCATTTGGCCCTTCGAGCCAGCTCCGCCATTCAATATCATCATAGCTGATCATCTAAAATTAGTACCCCGTTCCTGCTTTCTCCCCATACTCCTTGATTCCATTCGCCCTAAGAGGTAATTTCAACTCTCTCCTGAAAACATCCAGTGAATTAACCTCCACTGCTTTCTGTGGCAGCGAATTCCACAGATTCACAATTCTCTGGGTGAAACTCTCATCTCACTCCTAAAAAAAGTTTTTTCTCATCTCACTCCTAAAAAATTCCTCATGTCAGTCCTAACATGCAGACAGATGGGAGAGTTGGTCTTGGCATCATGTTCGGCACAGACATTGTGGGCCAAAGGGCCTGTTCCTGCACTGTGCTATGTTCTATGTTCCATGTGTTCAATGTGCTGGGGAACCAAAGCCAAATATATAGTTTGTTACAATGGGGTCTGTGATGAAACGAGAGCTGAGGATGGGGCTCTTTGTGCACCCATTGCTCCTGGGATCCAGCTGACAAGTTGACGAGATGATCCAGTGTCCCTCTTTACCGCACCCCAATCTCAACATTGCCTAAACTTGTTCCCATCCCTTGAATGATTGACCCTAAAATGACACTTGTTAAGAATACAAAGTTTTCTCCGAGAACTTTGGTTTCCTCCCACACTCCAAAGACGTGCAGGTTTGAAGGTTAATTGGCTTGGTATAAATGTAAATTTTCCTTAGTGTAAGATGGTGTTAATGTGCGGGGATCGCTGGTCGGCACGGACTCGGTGGGCAGGAGGGCCTTTTATCCACGCTGTATCCCTAAACCAAACTAAACTAAGTGCAGCAGAATATGAAGGTACAATAAAGGAATAAACAAATTAGATAGATGAAGACTGAGATTACTTGCCAGAACCTCTGGGAAGAGGTGATTGGTTCCATAGTCAGACAGCAGTGGGGAAGAAGCTCTTCTGAAGTCTGGATGTACGAGCTAAGCTAATGGGGTCAACTTAATCAAACATTGGGGAGGAGTGATGACAGTGAGAGTCAGCATGAGCAGTGAGCAGCTGGTATGATGCACCTCCCGATACTTCTCCTCACCATTCCACCTGAGCAAGGAGCTCCCAAGGCCACAAGACAGAGCGGAGAGTTGTCGATGTAGCCCAGTGCAACATACTGTCCACTCTCCCCACAATTGACCCCATCTACACTTCAGGCCACTTCGGAAAAGCAGTCAACATAATCAAAGACTTGTCCCACCATTTGGAATTCATTCCTTCTTCTCCCTGTTCCCATCCAGCAGAAGGTACATAAGCTTAAAAGCGCGCACCACCAGACTCAGGAAGAGCTTCTTCCTGTCTGTTATCAGGCGTCTGACCGGTCCTTCCATAAGTGAGGGTATTGCCCGATTAACCGCTACCCCATTGCGGACATTGGACCTTGTCCCTGGATCTGGTGCGCTGCAATGCTGCATTGAGACAGGCCCTTCGACCCACGAGTCCACATTGACCATCGATCACCCGTTCACTCTTTTTCTACGTTATCCCACTTTCGCATCCATTTCCCACACTCAAGGGGCGGTTTACAGAGGGCCAGTTAAGGGCTTGTCCCACTGCAGCGACCTAAATGGCGAGTTTAGAAGAGTTTAGGAGAGTCTGAAAAAAATGTCATGTTGAAGACCTCCTTCGACTATGTTGAAGACCAGCTTCGACTAGCTATGACTAGCTTCGGGAAAATTGGACACCGAATAGTGGAGAGTGAAGACGACCTCCTTCGACCTCCCTTCGACCTCCCTTCGACCTCCCTTGACCTCCCTTTGACCTCCCTTCGACTATGATGAAGACTATCTACGACCACCTTCGACTACCCTCGACTACCTTCGACTAACATGCCGACCTACTACGACCTACTTCGACTAAACCTATGAGTAAAAAAAAAATTGATTTTTTCCATGGCGACCCTTTTTGACTTGCGGGCATTTTTCAACATGTTGAAAAATACGCCGCGACCTAGCTGAGGTCTCGAGTACGCGGGGACCACTCTCGAGCATGAAGGAGAGTTACAAAGACCTCCTAGGACCTCGTGTCGACCATGCTGCGAGTATGTGTCGAGGGCAAACTCGTCTGAACTCGCGGATTAGGTCGCCGCAGAGGCACAGCCCCTTTATTCTGCAAACCCGCACGTCTTTGGGACATGAGAGGAAACCGGAGCACCCGGAGCAGACCTATGTGATCACAGGTAGAACGTGCAAACTGCTCCGGGTCATTATTGTGTGTGTGTGTGTGTGCGTGGTCTGTAGTTGGCTGTGTGAAAACAGGCCCCCACATTCCACCAGCATCCACACTTCATCTGATGCCAGGCTGTCTAAGTGGTGGGAAGTAGTGAAATCCATTGCTAAGGCTGCAAGATGTAGCCTCGTCAAGTTATACACGTCACCTGGAGCACTGTCTTCAGTTTTGATCACCCTGCTGTTGGAAAGATGCCAAGAAGCTGGAAAGAGCGCAGGGATCCACAAGGAGGTTGCCAAGAGTCAAAGATCTGAACTGTAGGGAAAGGTTGGGCGGGACAAAACTTTATTCCTAAGATCACCGGAGGATGAGGGGTGGTCTTATAGAGGTGTATAAAATCTTGAGGGGAATAGGGGGGAATCAAGAACCATAGGGACTAGATTAAAGGTGAGGAGGTCAGATTTAATAGGAACCTGAGAGACAACTTTTTCACACGTAGGATTGTGAGTGTATGGAACGAGCTGCCAGAGACAATAGTTGAGGCAGTTACAATAACAAAATGTTATAAACATTTGGACAGGTACATGGATAGGAAAGTTTCAAGGGAATACGAGTCAAACGTGAGCAGCGGAACTCGCACGCAGTCACAGGGAGAACGTGCAAACTCCGCACAGACAGCACCTGAGGTCAGGATCGAACCCAGGTATCTGGCGACGTGAGGCAGCAACTCTACCAGCTTGTTTGGGGTACCCGGGTCAGCATGGACGAGTGGGGCCGAAGGGCCTGTTTCCATGCCGGATGACTCTATGACTCATTCTAATTGACTGTATCAACCTGAGCTAGATGATACTGTTAACATGCCAGCATCTCTCAGCCTCTCTCTCATCTTCCGTTCAAATTGAAACAGTACTGGCCCAAAGGATTTGACAACAGTGAACGCTCACACATTGAACCAGAAGTTTGACTTAGTCTTGGAAAGCAAGTTTGTTTTCTTTTCGTTCTAAGGTGTGTAGTTCTTACTTCATGCCAGTGTTTCTATTTTTCCTCTGGTGGCTTTCTTTCAATCAAAACAAAGTCCACAAGGTCATAAGTGATAGGAGCAGAATTAGGCCATTTGGCCCATCAAGTCTACTCCACCATTCAATCATGGCTGATCTATCTTCCCTTCTTCCTGCCTTCTCCCCATAACCCCTGACGCCCTAAAGGGCCTGTCCTATTTAGGCTATTTTCAGGCGACTGTCATAGTCGTAGCAGGTCACCGAAAAAACGGTGACTGGACTAATGGGCCCGTCCCACTTAGGACATAAAATTTGAAATTGAATCGACTACTTTAACAACAATTCAAAACGAAGTCAGCACCGGCGACAACCCACGTTACCAGGGGGCAACTACAACAGCACCTACATCAGGAGAAGTCAAGCTATGCTCATTGGCCACGGGTGCTGCCTGTAAGGAGAAATCCAGCAGTGACCCGAAAGATGCTACAGCTCTTTGGGCGACGGAGGAGACAACTCACGACCATACAAGCGACACCCCGGCGACCATGTGGCCACAGCCTAGTCGCCTGTAGTCACCTAAAAAACCGTCTAAGTGGGACTTGCCCGTTACTAATCAAAACTCTATCTATCTCTGCCATGAAAATATCCACAGACTTGGCCTCCACAGCTGTCTGTGGCGATGAATTCCACAGATTCGCCACCTTCTGACCAAAGAAATTCCTCCTCATCTTCTTCCTAAAGGGACGTCCTTTAACTCTGAGGCTGTGTCCTCTGGTCCTAGACTCTCTCCCACTAGTGGAAACATCCTTTCCACATCCACTCTATCCAGGCCTTTCAACAATTGCCAGACGGGCTGAAGGTTTGGAAAGAGATTGGTTTCTGGTGAAGTTGGCACGTGTAAACGAATATGCCCCCACCCATTTGCAAACTTTTCTATGAAGGGAGTTTTGTGTGTGACCAATATCCTGGTGAATCAGAAAGGTGTCGATACTCTTGTTATTGACTTTAAAGGAACTGACTGTACCCAAATTGTTCTGAGTAATTGATGGTGATGAATGATAATGGTGTTTCTCTTTTCCATCTTGTGATAATAATGATTGAAGTACCTGGACAATGTCGCTGACATTAATACAATAATCCTTTTTTTATATCTTTGCAAAAGCTAAGAGAGGCTTGTGTATTTTAAGGCATCTTTTCCTTGCCGCCCACATTCTGCTTAAATAGGTACATGTTGTTATTTAACTAAGTCACTCTCTTTATTGGCCCGAGGGATAGGCCGACCTTCAGACTCTGCCTCACAGTGCCAGAGACCCCGGTTCGATCCTGACCTCGGGTGCTGTCTGTGTGGAGTTTGCTCGTTCTCCCTGTGACGGTGCGGGTTTCATCCAACATCCCAAAAGGTGTGCATTCTGGTGGGCAAATTGCCCCCTAGTGTGTAGGGAGTGGATGACAAAGTGGGGTAACATAGAATTAGAACTCTTGAGTAGAACGGGTGTCAAGGGTTATGGGGAGAAGGCAGGAAAATGGGATTAGGAGGCAGAGATCAGCCATGATTGAATGGCGGAGTGGACTCGATGGGTCGAATGGCCCGATTCTACTCATACAACTTGTGAACTTGTGCGAACGGGTGATCGATGGTCAGTGTGGACTTGGTGGACCATAGCCCATGTTTCCATGTCTTGAATCGTTCATTTCAATTCAACTCGTAAAGGAATAGAAAGGGTAAATGCACAGAGTGTTTTACCCAGAGCAGTGGAATCAGAAGCACGGGACACAGGTTTAATCTGAGTGGGGATAGATTTAGTTGGAGCCTGAGGGATAACCTCTTCACTCAGAGGGTGGTGGGTGTGTGGAACAAGCTGCCGGAGGAGGTAGTTGAGGCAGGTAAGATCAGATGGAGCTTCTCTGTCTCTGTTGATAATGGTCAGGCTGTAAGATATATCTACAAGCCAGATTATACAAGGAAACGGGTAAACTAAGCCAAAATAACAACAGACAGTTGAGCAAGAAACTAGAATTGAATGAATCCAGAGATATTGGAGAATTAGTAAGTAAGTAAATTTAATTTATATAGCAGGTTTAAGTCAACTCGCGTTGAAACCAAAGTGCTTTACATAGAAAAAATAATTACGTTTCCGTACATCCATAGAAAAATTAAAAATAAATAAAAATGACACAACACATTATAGAATTCAACCTGAACATTCCCCCCACAACAGAATCAAAATTCTCCACTGTGGTGAAAGGCATCAGAACGTATCAGTCCTCTTCCTCTGTGATCACCCGAGGTCGGGGCCTATTTGTGGCCTCCGTAGCCAGTCCGATGCTTTCAGGCCCTCTTGCCGGGAAGATGGAACTCCGGCGTCGGGTGAAACACTCCTCAGGCCTCCTCCTTATTGGACTGGATGTGATTGCAGAGAGAGTTTAGTTTAGTTTAAAGACACAGTGTGGAAACAGGCCCTTTGGCCCACCAAGTCCACACTGACTAGCGATCACCCGTACGCTAGTCCTATGGTATCCCAGTTTCACATTCTATGCATTAGGGGGCAATTTACAGAGGGCAACTAACAAGCAAACGAGGGAACCGGAGCACCCAGAGAAAACCCACGCGGTCTCAGGGAGAACGTGTAATCTCCGTACAGGCAGCACCCATGGTCAGGATCGAACCCACGTCGCAGGCGTTGTAAGGCAGCAATTCTACCCGCTGCACCGCCTATGGAGTGCCGAGTGTTATCGAGGTGGAAATCAGTAACCAGGGGACTGTTCACCTACGAGCTGCTCAGGGTAGGACATCCAATTAGGCGCTCATGTTAATGGCGTAAAATAAATTGTCATTCAGCATTTACTCATGTGTTACTAACATCTAATGGAAGAGCAGCAAGTTCTCACCTTGAGCTGTTCATGGGCAGTTCAATACAAAGCCACTACATCGTCTAACGGAACCTATGTGCTGAAAGCTTGGTCGCTGAAGTGCGGAACGTTGAGCCACTGCTCCGTGGGAGGATGATGAGCGTTCCCGTTCCCCTGTCGTTGCTCCATGCAGCACGTCATGCAACGTCCGCGGTGAAAGGAAGAGTAATGCCCCTGTCCCACTTAGGAAACCTGAACGGAAACCTCTAAAGACTTTGCGTCCCACCCAAGGTTTCCGTGCGGTTCCCGGAGGTTGCAGGTGGTTGCCGGAGGTTGCAGATAGTGGAAGCAGGTAGGGAGACTGACAAAAACCTCCGGGAACCGCACGGAAACTCCAGAGTTTTCCATTCAGGTTTCCTAAGTGGGACAGGGGCATTAACGTTGCGGCTCTCAGACGTGCAACGTTGTGTCACGGGCACAAGGCAAAGTATTGGAGGAAGTCAGCAGGTCAGGCGGCATCTGTGGAGGGAGTGGGCAGGCAACGTTTCGAGTCGGGACCCTTCTTTGAGAATATAATCGTCCCCTGGGCTGGATAGATATGCCCAGGGGGTCTTGCACAAAAATGGGCATCAACGTAACATCTTGCACTGGAAGTGACAGCTCCCTCAATACATAAACCCGGGTCATGGTGCCTACGTTTTTTTTAGTTTAGTTTAGAAACTCTGTACGTCTCTGGAGTGGGATTAGGGTTAGGGTTAAGGGCCTGTCCCACGAGCATGCGACTCCATGCGGCAAGCGCGACCTAACGTGGTCGCTTGGGCCGTACGGCCTCGCGGGGCCGGTCCCACTTCGATCGCCAGAGCCATATGGAGTTGTGCGGGGCTGGTCCCGACATCGCGCAGGGGCTTCGAAAAACTGACCTTGTTCAAAAATTCCACGCGGCAACGGCCTGCCGGCCTGCAGCCACCTCAACGCCGTACGCACCGCCTCGACGGGCATGCGCGTACGCAGCGCCTCGACGGGCATGCGCAGCTTCCCGCGGACTTCGCACGAACTTCACGTCACTCACTTGACCTCCACGCGGCCCCCGCTTCCGGTTTGGTCGCGCTCGCCGCATGCACGCGCATGCTGGTGCGACCGGCCCTGTACGGGGATCACTCGACCTCTGCGCGACCCCCGCTTCCGATGTGGTCACGCTTGCCGCATGCAGTTCGCATGCTCGTGGGACAGGCCCTTTAGGGTCAACAGTCTGGTTCCGTCGAACCACAGCCAACTCCAATGGGCTTTGACCAAGCTTGATCTCCCCTCACCTCCCCTCTGAAGCTGACAAGCCCCTGACTGGCCATCCAACCCAAGTGTGGGGGATCCACCAAGACCACCCGGCCTCAGTCATGGACCACACCACCCCGTTGACTCACTGACGCTGGACCCTCGCTGTCGTTAGTGTTGCCCAAGGCAACCATCAGGCAACTGAAGCATCCCACCACAACCAGAGAGCAGTACTCAACTACTATCTACCTCTATGATGACCCTCGGACTATCCTTGATCAGACTTTACTAGCTTTATGTTGCACTAAACGTTATTCCCTTATCATGTATCTACACACTGTAAATAGATCAAATGTAATTATGTATTGGCTTTCCGCTGACTGGTTGGCAGGCAACAAAAGCTTTTCACTGTACCTCAGTACACATGACAATAAACTGAACTGTAAACTGAACAAGGAGGGCCTGAAGACGGACAGAAAGTACTGGAGGGGCTGGAAATCAGCAGGTCAGGCAGCATCTCTTGAGAGAAGGAACAGGTGATGTTTCGGGTCGAGACCGTTCTTCTGTCTCTGAAGAAGGCTGTTCACTTATTGAATGAGTCTGAAGAAGGGTCTCGACCTGAAACGTCACCTATTCCTTTTCTCCAGAGGTTCTGCCTGACCCGCTGAGCTACTCCAGCATTATGTGTCTATCTTCGGCATCTGCAGTCCCTTCCTGCATCTGCAGTCTCAATGAGGGGCCTCCCCATCCCAGGTGCAGGGTGGCTAAACCAGGAGCCATGGACACAAAATGCCGGAGTAACTCAGCGGGACAGGCAGCATCTCTGGAGAAGAAGGAACGGGTGACGTTTCGGGTCGAGACCCTTCCTTCAGACTCCAAAATAGTCTGTTTACTCATCGAATGAGTCTGAAGAAGAAGGGTCTCGACCCGGAACGTCACCTATTCCTTTTCTCCGGAGATGCCAGGCTCTGCTCCTCTGAACTCTCTTGTTAAAAGTGTTACAAAGGAGAACTGCGGGGTTTTGCAATGGCTGTTGGTGGGCTGCCGGGGCGTTAATGTCTGCTGTAACAATAAAGAGTGATCTGTGGACAATATGGCTCATTAAATACAAAGGGCAGAGAGGGCTGTTCGACTGGATTCACTCTTCAAATGACCACATTAAGATTTTCACACTTCAGACACAGCAGCACAAACTCATTATGAATCTGTCCTCATATCAGTGAAAGGGCGCAGGAGCCAGCTGTTATTCACAACCTAAATCATTACCCACATTATCCCAGCACTGGACGGCTAGCACTGCTGAAGCCACGGGCCTGAGGTCCATTACCTGCAGAAACTGGAGCGTTAAACCCAGTTACTTAACTAACCTGGAATAAAACTCGCATACATAGTCAGTGTCATCGACTTGTTCAGCATAGAGCTGGCCCTTCGGCCCATTACATAAGGACACGGGATAGGAGTAGAGTTAGGCCATTCGGCCCTTCAAGTCTACTCCGCCATTCAATCACAGCTGATCTATCTCTCCCTCCTAACCCCATTCTCCTGCCTTCTCCCCATATCCCCTGACACCCGTTAACTAAACTAAAGGAGCAGAATTAGGCCATTCAGCCCATCAACCTTACTTCGCCATTGCCGCCATGCTGACCATCGAGTGGCTTTCAGTACTAATCCCGTTCACCAGCACTTGCCGTGTGTTCCACTCCTTGGCGATTCAAGTGTCCGTCCATGTACTTGAAGGCTGCATGAGCTTGTGCCTCCAGCAACTAATCATCTTCGTCAGTTACAGGAACGGTGGTGCAGCGGTAGAGTTGCTGCCTTACAGCGCCAGAGACCCGGGTTCAATCCTGACTACGGGTGTTGTTTGTACGGAGTTTGTACCTTCTCCCCATGACCTGCGTGAGGTTTATCTAAGATCGTCGGTTTCTCCCCACACTCCATAGACGTACAGGGTTGTCTTCTGAAGAGGTCCCGCAGAATTCCTCTGCTGCTGTTGCAAGTTGGAACCAGGGACCAGGCCCACCTTGGACAGGTGCAGACACTCCCAAACCACAGCAGAGCAACCAATTCTCCAGCAATTTCATAGTATTTTTCCTGGTTGATCTATTCTGCCAGATCTTTTCTTCTCCAAGATGGCCCTAATTCCGTTGTTCCCATTCTGTGTGTGTGTGTGTGTGTGTGTGTGTGTGTGTGTGTGTGTGTGTGTGTGTGTGTGTGTGTGTGTGTGTGTGTGTGTGTGTGTGTGTGTGTGTGTGTGTGTGTGTGTGTGTGTGTGTGTGTGTGTGTGTGTGTGTGTGTGTGTGTGTGTGTGTGTGTGTGTGTGTGTGTGTGTGTGTGTGTGTGTGTGTGTGTGTGTGCAATGATCCTTCATTTTAGTGGGGAAGTTAAAATGGACATTGGTTGGTCTCCTATTAAGGTAGTCCGATGTAGTAACATTTTGGTCAAATGCAGCCATATTTCCCTCCGCCTTGCGATGTGTCTCTGGTTGGTGTCGGCACTGACGTCCAGCAGAGGGGAAACTAGTGAGGTCTTTGGACGGCAGAATGGGGAGGGAATATACTGTTGGTTTTCGTTATAATCGTTACCACAAGGAGACATCACGTTAGGTAGACACACAGTGCTGGAGTAACTCAGCGGGACAGGCAGCATCTCTGGAGAGAGGGAATGGGTGACGTTTCGGGCTGAAGAAGGGTCTCAACCCGAAACATCCTCCATTCCTTCTCTCCAGAGATGCTGCCTGTCCCGCTGAGTTACTCCAGCTTTTTGCGTCTATCTTCGGTAGAAACCAGCATCTGCAGTTCCTTCCTTCATTCCAGGTTAGTCCATTGTGCTGGCATCAACTCTCACGAGCAAAATTAAAACACAGCCGCTCAGAACACTGTTAGTGCAAAAACATTCCTACACAGTCCCTTGCACACTCATGCACATTCACAGGCACACCCTCAACCAGCACACTCACTCACTACACTCACACACACACTCACTCCCAACACACTAATTCACATAAATACACACACACACTCACACACACGCTGTCACTTCCACACACTAATTTACATACACACACCCGCCCCCTCACTAATTCACATTCCCACCCACATTTTCACTCCACACACTAACACACACACTCACACACTCAGTGACTCACGCACACATGCACAACCTTGCACACACTTCATGTGCACACTCAGTCAGTCACAAGCACACTCTCCAACACATTGTTTCTCTCTCTTACACACTCGCGCAAAGCACACATGCACAATTCACACACCGCATACACACACCACACACGCACTCACCACACACTCACACACACACACACACCACACACCATACACACATACCACACACACCACACACACACACACACACCACACACACGCCCCACACACACACGCCCCACATATATACACACAGACATACACACACCACACACACACACACACACACATACACACACACACACACACACACACACACAGAATGGGAACAGTGGAAAAAGGACATCTTGTTAATCTTGGGGAAGAAAAGATCAGGCAGAATAGATCAACTAGAAAAAAAAACTAAGCCATCTCATCTCGGGCAAGTGAAGAACTGACAGTCTTTGTATATGTAAATGAAGAATTTAGACTAATGGAGTTGAACCATTTCTAATTTTGTGATGGAGAGCGGATTTTGATTGAAAGTAATTAAGCAAACTCACTGTAAAATTAATTAAAGGCAAAGGAAGGATAAAGAGGGGGGGGGGTGGGGGGGGGGGGGGGGGATAGTTTTTATTGGATTGATAGTGATATGGCTGTGACAGACTTCGGAGCCGGGGATGGGGGGGGGGGGGGGGGGGGGGGGGGGGGGGGGGGGGGGGGGGGGGGGGTGGTGATGGGAGAGTGGGTGACCTGAATCCTATTTGCACCCACCTCCCACGGGAGATTCCGTTACTTTAATCCCCTTACATTAGCTGGTGTGCATTTGTTAGATATAATCACGCAAATATGGTCAGAAATTGTCAGCTTTCACATCTAATTTCCCTGACAGCCTTGTGTGTGGTGGATTTTTTTTACCCTCAGCTCCCTGTAAAACGCATCTGACAAGACTCTCGACAGCTTGTACCTTACAGTGATGTTAGAAGAGATAAGATTCTTCCCCCCCCCTTCTCTCTCTCACTCTCTCTCTCTCCCTCTCTCCTTCTTGCTCTTTCTCCCTTTCCCTCTCTCTCGCTCCCTCCCTCCCTCTCTCTCTCCCTCTCTCTCCCCCTCCCTCCCTCCCTCTCCCTCGCTCCATCACTCTCTTTCCCCCCCTCTCTCCCTCGCAACCTTCATGCTAAAAATATTATCCGATTTTCAAGCCTTCTAATAGAAATTCTGCTAATTCTGGATCAAACACAACATCCTGCAACCCAGGGGAGCAAGAGGGATTTGAGAAAAAAAAATCCGCGATTTTTTTTGTGCAGCAGGACAAGCAACACTTTTTTTTCCTCATAATTCCCCGAATGGTTTTAATTTAAAAGGTTTTAAGGATAAACATTATGCGGCAATTTGTAACATTTTCGGGGGGGGGGGTCTCTCGGCTGTACCACACCGGGGACAGTAAGTCAGTGTGGAGATCCCGTGAGCGGGGTGACAAAAAACCCCACAAATATTCTGCCGCATAATCTTATTACAGTGAGACTCCCGTGACCGGCACCTTCGCTGATTTGGAAATCCCACTGTCTCAGTGTCTGGTTCACGAGACCCTGTTTCCTGTGCCCCTTTTAAACAGGGCACCAATCCACACTATCTGTAAACTCACCTGAGCCAAGCCCACCCACTCCCCCTAAACCCACGGGCCCTTACACAAACACCCAGCCTAAACCCACGGGCCCTTACACAAACACCCCCTCTCAACACACCAGGCCACCATTTTACATCATCAATAACTCACCAGGGCCCTCCCCGTGCACACCCCCAAAACTCTCATTTCAACACTCGTTCAGGTCTACCTGGGCCCAGTTTCCTGTGCTCTCTTTAACTCTCTATGGCCCCATCCCACACACTCACTCTAACAGCACCCCCCCCCCCCCCTCTAACACCCCACTCCCCCATTCCCCCCCACGCTCTCTATAACTCTCCAGGGCCCATTCCCACACTCCATTTAGCACACAAGGGCCCTATTTCAACATTCTCTTTCAACTCACCAGCTCTCCGCTCCCCATGCTCCCTTTTCCAATCCGGGGCCACATTCCCACATTCCCACATTCCCTTTAACTGACAGGGGCCCCATTCCACACGCTGCATTGACCTCTCTGGGTGCCCGGTTTCCTTTGCTCCCTCGTGCTACCGAGACCCCCTTCTCACGCTCCCTTTGAACTCACTGGGTGACGTTTGCCTGCGCTTTCCTTACACCTATTGGGGCCCAATTCCCGGCACTCCCTTTAAACTCAGCGGATTCACTGGAAATCATGTTACACTCCCATGTAACATCTAAAAGGAGTGAATTAAAAATGTGTTGGTGTATTAATAGAAGTGATAGATTTAAATTTAGTTTGGTTTATGAATGAAATGGAATGCAATGTCTTATTCATATGAAGTTCAGCGTGTAAACAGTATAGGTTCAGCGACGATATATACTACAATAAATACAACAGCAAGATTGGAGGGCAAAACATGAGTAGAAACATAGACAATAGGTGCAGGAGTAGGCCATTCAGCCCATCGTGCCAGCACCGCCATTCAGACAATAGACAATAGGTGCAGGTGTAGGCCATTCGGCCCTTCGAGCCAGCACTGCCATTTAATTTGATCATGGCTGATCATCCACAATCAGTACCCCATTCCTGCCTTCTCCCCATATCGCCTGACTCCGCTATCTTTAAGAGCCCTATCTAGCTCTCTCTTGAAAATATCCAGAGAACCGGCCTCCAACTGGCAGATAATTCCACAGACTCACAACTCTCTGTGTGAAAAGGTTTTTCCTCATCTCCGTTCTAAATGGCTTACCCCTTATTCTTAAACTGTGGCCTGGACTCTCCCAACATCTGGAACATGTTTCCTGCCTCTAGCGTGTCCAAACCCTTAATAATCTTATATGTTTCAATAAGATCCCCTCTCATCCTAAATTCCAGCGTGTACAAGCCCAGCCGCTCCATTCTATCAACATATGACAGTCCCGCCATCCCGTGAATTAACCTAATGAACCTACGCTGCACTGCCTCAATAGCAAGAATGTCCTTCCTCAAGCTTGGAGACCAAAACTGCACACAATACTCCAGGTGTGGTCTCACTGGGGCCCTTTACAACTACAGAAGGACCTCTTTGCTCCTATACTCAACTTCTCTTGTTATGAAGGCCAACATGCCATTTGCTTTCTTCACTGCCTGCTGTACCTGCATGCTTATTTTCAGTGACTGATGAAAAAGGACACCCAGATCCCGTTGTACTTCCCCTTTTCCCAACTTGACTCCATTTAGATAATAATCTGCCTTCCTGTTTTTGCCACCAAAGTAGATAACCTCACACTTATCATGGCTGATCATCCAGAATCAGTACCCCGTTCCTGCTTTCTCCCCACATCCCTTGATTCCGTCAGCCCTAAGAGCTATATCCACCTGCTGTTTTACTTTACTTCAGAGATACAGCACGGAAACAGGCCCTTCGGCCCACCGAGTCTGTGCTGTTTTGCCCTGAGCAGGTAGGGTTTGGATTGGTTGTGGTCATGTTGGGCTAGGGTTGTTCACAGAGACCATGTGAATGGCATTGGTCGTTTGTAGGTCAGACACATGAACCCGACGACACTCCAAAAGTAGGAACTCGATGCAATGAATGCAAGGAAAGCCAAGTTCAGTTTGGAATTTCCGACAAATTCCTGTGAATTTTTTTTTCGTGAATAAAGTTTTTCTTTGAAATTAAATGAAAGCTTCTTCAATAGATGTGAGGCAATGGGGGTGGGGAGGTGGGGCAGGGGGCGGGGGTTTACGTATGTGTACTTCTGCCCCAGTGCGGTGTGTCTATGAGTGAGAGGAGGGTTGGTGGACTGCTCCCTCCCAAGAGGTGGTGAGGATGTATCTGACCGATAAACTGTGGTTACATCCATCCACGCAGAGAGAGTTAATGGGACATCTAATCAAAAGTGTTCAAAATTAGATAAGGGTTTGATCGAGTGAAGGAGTGTTTTTGCTGGTCAGTGAATTAAAAAAAAAAGGAGGGGGATGAACCTAGCATTAGTACAAGAGACATAAAGAGGGAGGCTTGGAGGAGTTTGTCATGCACAGGGCTATTAGATTGAGGATACTCTACCGCAAGTGTCCATAGAAGCCAATTCAATCACCATGTTTATAAAGGGAGTCAGATAAACACTTGGAAACAGATTGAATCCGGCAGTGGAAGCTCGAACAGGAGTGGGCGGTACTGACATGGAACCTGAAGTGACAGAGGTACACCAGACCACCGCTGCCCACTCCCCCCTGCACTCTCGCTGCATAGAGGAGCTACTATTAGTGTCGAGCAAACAGGTGCTCGGAAAGTAAACGTCTTCACATATCAAGATGATCCAAAGCTTTCTGTAGACACTTAAACGCTTCTTTGTGAAGTGCCGACACTTCATAGCACAGTGGAAGGTGAGACGCTGGGTGTCCACTCTAAGGATGTATGGTAGCACAGTGGGTACGTTACCGGACTCTTGGACTAGTGTTGCCGACACCGGGCCTCTTATCCGTCACAGCAACAATGGCACAACGGTAGCGATGTTGCCTCACGGCGCCAGACACCCAGTTTGTACATACTTCGTGTGACTGGGTGAGTTTCCTCCGGGTGCTCCGGTTTCCTCCCACGTCCCAAAGACACGCAGGTTGGATAGAACTAGTGTGAATGGGCGATCGCTGGCCGGCGGGGACTCGGTGGGCCGAAGGGCCTGTTTCCATGCTGTCTTTCTAAAACTAAAAACATAATCTGGAATAGCACGTTAGTGTCAGAAGTGGTGATCGTGAAGCTACCAGATTAGTATTAAAAGCCCAACTTATTTACTAATGTTCTTCGGGAGATGAAACTTGCTCTCCGCCCTTAGCAAGTGTGGCCTGCGTGTGATTCCAGACCTCAGTAGTGTGGCTGGCTCCTTCACTGGATGGCTACTTGGCCAGTAATGGGCCTGTCCCATTTAGGTGTTTTATTAGGCAGCTACAGGCGACTAGCTTGTCGCCACATGTTCGCTGGCGGTCGCTGGGAGTTGTCTCCTCAGTCGCGCAAAAGTCGTAGCGTCTTTCTAAATTTTCAACATGTTCAACATTTCCAACATGAGCGTAGCTTGACGTAGGTCCTGTCGTAGGTTGGCGCCAGGATGACGTAGGTTGTCGGCGGTTTTTCGGCGACCTGCTATGAGTATGACAGTCGCCCGGCAGTTGCCTAAAGAATCGCCAAGTGGGACAGGCCCATGAGTGATGTCCAGTCTCGTGAGTCAGTTTAAAAGTTATCTGTTAAAAAGTTTAGTTCTCTTTGACATCTGATCAGTGCAATGAGATGATCTACCTCAAACTGTTCAAGTCTGGCATCTAGCTTTCAGTAAAATGCAGATTGTAACATTGGAAGGTTCTTCGATCGGAGAATGACTGCACCTAAATTGTGGTTCGTTGTGAGTCTGAATCTTTGGGCAAAAGAAGGATCCAGATCAGAAACTCCACCTATTCATGTTCTCCAGAGATAGACACAAAATGTTGGAGTAACTCAGCGGAACAGGCAGCATCTCTGGAGAGAAGGAATGGGTCGCATTTCGGGTCAAGACCCTTCTTCAGACTTACTACACCTTGTGTTCTTTGGGCATGGTTGAAGTATTCCAAGCTGTCAATGTGTTGAAAATGTCTTGTTTGCTCCCCAGCTCAGAGTGAAGAATTGGGTTGCAGTGGCTCCAGTCTCTCCGGCCCATGCAAAACAAAGTAAACCAGGGATTCGGCTAATTTCAGAAGTCATCCGTGAGCAGGTAATGCATATTCAACCATTCACTGTATATCCTTGCCCAGCATTGTACTGTGTGTGGACAAGCTAAATGGTTGCTGAGATCTTTAATGTTACTTCTGAATTTAATTGATAAGATGAATTGGTCAATTTTCCAGCACGTTCAAACAGGGCATTCCCCACAACTGGCCAGCGATTGTCCTCCTTCATCCTAACCTGAGGCTGAAACTAATGGCAAATACATCAACACAGTTAAATCCAACGCAGGGCGCCATGGTGACGCAGTGGTTGAGTTGCTACCTTACAGCGGCAGAGACCCCGGTTCGATCCTCACTCCGGGTGCTGTCTGTAAGGAGCTAATACGTTCTCCCAGTGACCGCGTGGGTTTCCTCCGGGGGCTCAGGTTTCCTCCCACACTCCAAAGAGGTACAGGTTCGTAGGTTAATTGGCTTTGGTAAAATTGTACGTTTAAAATTGTAAATTGTCCCCAGTGTGTAGGAATGTTCTAGTGTACGGGGTGATCGCTGGACGGCGCGGGCTCAGTGGGCCGAAGGGCCTGTTTCCGTGCTCTAAAGTAATGTAAGGTAAAAGCTGTTACGGAATGCTGTGTTTTGGCAATTTTTTGAAGTATGGCGGTGTTGATATATTGGTGGAGAAATTCAGCTCCCAACCTGTAGATGACAGGTAAATGCAACATGTACCTCATAGAATTCTTGTCGTCCTGTAGTGGACTGGTGTCATTGAATGGAGGGAATGGATTTTATTATCCTTCATCTGGAGAGGCAGGGGCGTATTTCCGTTGTATGTGTGTATGTTTGTGTGTGTGCTGGTGTGTGTGTGTGTGTGTGTGTGTGCGTGTTTGTGTGTTCATGTATCAGCGTGTATGTTTGCGTGTGTGAGTACATGCGTGTGGGTGTGTTTGTGTGCGTGTGTGTATATGTGAGAGAGAAAGAACACGGGCATAAGTTACGAGTGTGAAATGTGTGTGTACAAGTCTACGTGTGCCATGTCCCTCAGTGTGTATGTAAGCGTGTTTGTGTGAGTGCATGTGTGTGTGCACATATGTGGTAATGGCAATAAGTGGTGTCTCTGTGTGTGTTTATGCAGTGTTAGTGTGTTCATGTATCAGCGTGGCCAGTGGTCACTGCGTGTGTGAGTCCCGCATGTGAGTGGGACCAAACACGTGTGTGTGTGTGTGACACGGCGGAAGTGAGAGTGCCACCACACGGAACACGGCAACGCCTTCCGAGTGTGAAATGTGTGTGTGCAAGTCTACCAGTGCCATGGCCCTCACCATGCCATGTGCCACCAGGCCACCACCAGTGCATGTGGTGTGCACATATGTGCCACCATGGCACCATAAGTGGTGCCTGCACTGTGATGCTTTATGCAGTCGGCCAGCGTGTCCAGCCGTACACCAGCACCATGCCACCATGAAGCACCGGTCCAGCACCATTCCAGCACCGGTGAGAGCCATGACCAAACACCATTCCAGAACCATGCATGTGTGCACCATGGCGCAAGGGCTGGCAGTGCCACCACACGGGATACACGGCAACGCCTTCCACCACCATGCCAGCACCATGCCAGCACCAGGCCAGCACCAGGCCAGCACCATGCCACCATGCCACCAGGCCACCACCATGCCACCAGGCCAGCACCATGCCACCATGCCACCAGGCCACCACCATGCCACCAGGCCAGCACCATGCCACCATGCCACACCATGCCAGCACCATGCCAGCACCATGCCACCAGGCCAGCACCATTCCAGCACCATTCCAGCACCATGCCATCATGCCAGCACCATTCCAGCACCATTCCAGCACCATTCCAGCACCATGCCACCATGCCAGCACCCATGCCAGCACCATGCCAGCACCATTCCAGCACCATGCCAGCCCATGCCACCATGCCAGCAACATGCCAGCAACATTTCCAGCACCATGCCAGCACCATGCCAGCACCATTCCAGCACCATGCCAGCACCCTGCCACCATGCCAGCACCATGCCAGCACTCTGCCACCAGGCCAGCACCATGCCACACATGCCAGCCCATGCCAGCACCATGCCAGCACCATGCCAGCACCAGGCCAGCACCAGGCCAGCAACATGCCAGCCATGCCAGCCAGCACCAGGCCAGCAACATGCCAGCACCAGGCCAGCAACATGCCAGCCCCATGCCAGCCCCATGCCAGCACCATGCCAGCCCCATGCCAGCACCATTCCAGCACCATGCCAGCCCCATGCCAGCACATGCCAGCCCCCATGCCAGCACCATTCCAGCACCATGCCACCAGCCAGCCCCATGCCACCCCATGCCAGCCCCATGCCAGCACCATGCCAGCACCAGGCCAGCCCCATGCCAGCACCAGGCCAGCAACATGCCAGCACCATGCCAGCACCATGCCAGCACCATGCCAGCACCATGCCAGCACCATGCCAGCACCATGCCAGCATATTCCAGTCACAACTGATTATTGTCACTGGTCAGCTGCAGCAACTTCACTTCCATCAACCACATGACAAGGTCTTGCCCTGATTCAATCACATCAGGGCATGAACACACGCCGGAGACACGCTGGCTCGGCTGGCACTGAGTGTTGGAGCTGCCGTGGTAAAGGGCCTGTCCCACTGTACGAGCTAATTCACGAGTTCTCCCGAGTTTTCCCTGATTCAAACTCAGAGAATTACGGTAATAGCCGCTTGTAGGTACTCGGGGCTCTCGTGGACATTTTTCAACATGTTGATAAACCTTCACGAGTCTTGACCAGCTTACCGCCTTTCCCGAGTACCTGCCGTTAGCTAAGAGATGTCCCGAGCTCCGACGTACCCGCTACGTACATTCTACGTGCTTACCACGAGTTTGATTTTTTTTTTAACTCGGGAGAGTTCTTGAATTATCTCGTACAGTGGGACAGCCCCTTAACTACCATCGGCCGCTAGTATCGCCACAGCCTTCCACTGACACAGTCGTAGAGAACTGAGAATGGGGACAATTCAATGAAAGTAATTGAAATTGAGCAGCAAACACTTCTGGGGCTGCACTAATGTCTGGATAAAAGAAAGTCGAGTGGAGCATTGATTGCATCAAAGAACGGAATGAATGAACGTTAAAAGAGAAGTCATCACCTGTGTGTTTGAGATGACTAATGCTAGGGAAGTAGCTGGTGGAGTGGATTAGTGTTGTGCTCTTTCACGTCTGGGAATCCAGCCAGACTAATGGGACGGGGTTCCACCCGCAGTCACGGAGTACACTTGCACTTGTCTGCATGAATGAACCTCAGGCAGCACTGATGCTCGACGTCACCCTGGCCCAGCAGCCCCCGTCAATGGGCACCCCCACCCCCTACCGCCCCACCCCCCCCCACACCCCACCCCTACCCCCACCCCCCCCCCTCCCCCCACCCCCCCCCCCACCCCCACCCCCACACCCCCACCCCCCCCCCCCCCCACCCCCCCCCCCCCCCCCCCCCCCCCCACCCCCCCCCCCCCCCCACCCCCCCCCCCCCCCCCCCCCCCCCCCCCACCCCCACCCCCCCCCCCCACACCCCCCCCCCCCCCCCCCCCCCCCCCCCCCCCCCCCCCCCCCCCCCCCCCCCCCCCCCCCCACCCCCCCACCCCCCCCCCCCACCCCCCCCCCCCCCCCCCCCCCCCCCCCCCCCCCCCCCCCCCCCCCCCCCCCCCCCCCACCCCCCCCCACCCCACCCCCCCCCCCCCCCCACCCACCCCCACCCCCCCCCCCCCCCCCCCCCCCCCCCCCACCCCCCCCCCCCCCCCCCCCACCCCCCCCCCCCCCCCCCACCCCCCCCCCCCCCCCCCCCACCCCCCCACCCCCCCACCCCCCCCCCCCCCCCCCCCCATTTCCTGCTGTACCTTTCAGTTCAATTCAGCTTGTAAAGGAATAAGATAGGGTGAATGCACGGAGTCCTTTTGAGATGGCATTTGTGGTTCCAGAACATCAGTGTTCATTGACCCACTGCGTTACTCCAGTTTTGTGTACCTGGCTTTGGTTTAAACCAGCATCTGCAGTTCTTTCCCACACTGTTAACCTTCACTTGACACCCTGTAAAATGGGGCCCAGCATGGACCAATTTCTACCTCCTCAGTGATAATGCCACACACTCACAGAAACACAAGTATCCAAGCCCCATAATATATATTGCATCCCACTAACATTAGCACAGGGCAGCACAGTGGTACAACGGTAGAGTTGCTGCCTTACAGCGCCAAAGACCCGGGTTCGATCCTGACCACGGGTGCTATCTGTGCGGAGTTTGCACATTCTCCCCGTGACCTGCGTGAGTTTTCTCCGGTTTCCTCCCACACTCTAGAGATGTACAGATCTGTAGGTTGATTGGTTGTAAAATCGTCCTGGTGTGTGTAGGATAGCGCCAGTGTACGGGGTGATCGCTGGCCGGCACGGACTCGATGGGCCAAAGGGCCCGTTTGCGCGCTGTATCTGCAGAGTGTGACGTCTCACCTCAGTCGGGCTGTTGCCTGTTCCCTCTGAATGCTGAACCCACTGCCCGCCCCGTTAGCCATAAATAAGCTCAGAGCTGAAATTGGAAATTCCTGGAATGAAGATTAAATGGGATTCCAGGACGTGATGCCTGGGCTCCGTGTCAAGGTGTGATATTTTTAGGTGTCCTTTCTGTTAGAACCTGTAATTGAATTTATGCTGCTTGCCATGAAAAGACATTTTCAAAAATTAGATTAAATAAAACAGAGTTCAGCTGCTTTTTGCCCGGATAAGTGCGGTGTAGGATCAATTTTCTGATTCTTGGAGAAAAACTTTGAAGTGCAAAGAATTTGCCAGCGGGAGATCACATCCTCTCCTCATTATCTGCAGACTGTGAAGGCGAGATGGCTTCTAATTTATTATCGTTTATTTTCTGCTCGTTTTGGTTGCATCAACAATGTGACGAAGGTTATTAAAAATTAATATTCTTAATTGGAGATGGGAGGGCTTGGCACATAGATCACTTTCTGAGATACAATTATATTTTGTTGATCCAACATGTTCCGTGATATTAGGGACCTCCAGAGTGAGCGGAAGAAATGCGAGCAGACAGGGAGGGGGCTCTTTTGCCTCAGTGCCCACTGCCCGCACTCTGTCCACCTTCAGTGGGGTGAAGTGGGAGAGAGTGTGTGTCACACCGTGGCGCAGCAGTAGAGTTGCCGCCTCACAGCGCCAGAGAGCCGGGTTCGATCCTGACTACGGGTGCTGCCTGCACGGAGTTTGTACGCTCCCCCCGTGACCTGCGTGGGTTTTCTCCAAGATCTTCGGTTTCCTCCCACACACCAAAGACGTACAGGTTTGAAGGTTAGTTGGGTTATAAATGTAAAACTGTCCCTAGTGTATGTAGGGTAGTGTTGATGTGCGGGGATCGCTGGTTGGTGCGGACTCGGTGGGCCGAAGGGCCTGTTTCCATGCTGTGCCTTTAAACTAAAATAAACTAAATTAAAACTCTAGGACCAGAGGGCACAGCCTCAGAATACAAGGATGTACCTTTAGAATGGCGATGAGGAGGAATTTCTTCAGTTTTACTTTAGTTTAGTTTAGAGATACAGCATGGAAACAGGCCCTTCAGCCCACCGAGTCCGTGCTGACCAGCGATCCCCGCACACTAACACACTAGGGTTCATTTACAAGTTTACCGAAGCCAATTAGCTTACAAACCCGTATGTCTTTGGAGTGTGGGAGGAAACCGGAGATCCCGGAGAAAACCCACATGGGTCACGGGGAGAAGGTATAGACACAACCCGTAGTCAGGATCGAACCGGTGTCTCTGGTGCTGGAAGGCAGCCACTTCACTGCTTCAGCCTGAGGGTGGTGAATCTGTGGCTGTGGAGGCAAAGTCATTGGGTTTTTTCTAACGAGGTGACTGATAGGATCTTGATTAGTAAGGTGACAAAGGTTATGGGGAGAAGGCTGGAGAATGGGGTTTAGAGGGAAAGATAGATCAGCCACAAGATAGGCACAAAATGCTGGAGTAACTCAGTGGACAGGCAGCATCTCTGGAGAGAAGGAATGGGTGACGTTTTGGGTCAAGACCCTTCTTTAGACTGATGTTTCTCTCCGGCTATAGATCAGCCATGATTGAATGGCATAGTAGACTTGATGTGCTGAATGGCTTCATCCTGCTCCCATCAGTTATGAACTTATGAAATTACTTATACCCATTAAAGCATGTGGTACTTTAAGAAAGTTTAAAGAAATCAGATTTGCCAAAAGTGTTACAGAGACCTACCTGCAGCAGGGAGACATGCCCTTTGAACCAACTCCTCCTCTTGGTTAGCACCTCATGCCCATCTTTGGCCCCTCTAAACCTTTCCTGTCCATGTACCTGTCCAAGTGTCGTTCAAGTGCTTTATTTTATGCCTCAACTACTTCCTTGTTCCATATACCCATCACCCTCCAAGTGAACAAGATGCCCCTCAGGTTCTTATTAAACCTGGTCAACCAACATTTTTTCATGACTAGATCTCAGCAGGGCTTTGACATCATAGTCACCAATGAAGAGGGTTGACACAGTGGCACAGCGGGTAGAGCTGCTGCCTCTCAGTGCCAGAGATGTGGGTTCAGTCCTGACCTCGGGTGCTGTCCGTGTGGAGTTTGCACGTTCTCCAAATACCTTTCAAATGCTTTTACTGCACCTGCCTCAACTACTTCCTCTGGCAGCTCATTCCATACACCCACCACCCTCTGTGTGAAAATCTTGCCCCTCAGGATCCTATTAAATCTTTCCACTCTCAGCTTAAACCTATGTCCTCTGGTTCTTGATTCCTGTACTATGGGTGAAAGATCGTGTGTAAATCAGATCACAAAATTGGTCGTTAAAAAAATTGTTCCTAAAAAAAAATCTAAGATGGTTTGTAACCTTACATAGTTGGTAGCGTGCCATATTGGTTTACATAGAAACATAGAAACATAGAAACTAGAAACTAGAAACTAGTGCAGGAGGAGGCCATTCGACCCTTCAAGCCAGCACTGCCATTCATTGTGATCATGGCTGAGTTTAGTTTAGTTTAGTTTAATTTAGAGATACAACATGGAAACAGGCCCTAACCCTACTGAGTCCACGCCGACCAACAATCACCCCATACGCTAGTCCGATGTTATCCCAGTTTCGTATACTGCACACTAGAGGCAATTTTACCAAGCAAATTAACCTACAAACTTGCACCTCTTTGGAACGTGGGAGGAAACCGGAGCACCTGGAGAAAACCCACACGGTCACAGGGAGAACTAGTAAACTCCACAATGACAGCACCCGAGCTCAGGATCGAACCTGTGTCTCTGGCATTGAGAGGCAGCAACTCTGCTGCTGTGCCACTGTGCCACCATGACGTGGCTGGGTTTTGAGTGAGGGGGAGGGGGTGGTGGGGTGGTAGAGTTTACATTTTCGGAGCAGCAGAGCCAATTTTCATCATTCTTCTGGTGGTTGAATTAATTTTTAGTGACACTCAGGCAAAGTCCTTCCACGGCAGAGAAAAGGGACACAATCTGTTTATCGGCAGTAATCTCATTAAAGGTCGGTTTCCAGTCAGTTTGGGGCCAGTTGTCAAACCTCAGCTGGGAAGACCAGCGAGTGACTGCTGTCTCTCGCACTGATAGCCCCCTGGGGAATGTTAACCCTCCATGCTCCCTTGTCTCAACCAGCTGCCAGCGCTGAAGTGACATTAAAATGCAAGGGGAGAGCTCAGGCTGTTTTTTGATATTAATCTCTGTTGATAGTTTCCGAGGTATTTCATTTCAAAATGATGTACTCATTAAATCATATCTTCAGCACCCGACCGCCAGTGTAGAATAGGGGCAGGAGGAAGCGATGCAGGCCCCACAAGTAGGGAGGTCGCACCCTCCTTCTCATCCGTCACCTCACTAAATACTCCGCTGCATTTATTTGCTTGCTGGCAATAAGGGAAATTGTCAGTAGCCACTTGGCCAGTCCGGCCTGTCTCAGCAAGGCCACCAGCATAATCAATGACCATTCTCACCCTGGTCACTCCCTCTTTTCCCCTCTCCCATCAGGCAAGAGGTACAGAAGTGTGGAAACACACACCTCCAGATTCAGGGATTCTTCCCAGCTGCTATCAGGCAACTGAACCATCCTATCAACAACTAGAGAGCGGCCCTGACTTATCATCCATCTCATTGGGGCCTCTCGGACAATCTTTGATCGGACTTTACTGGCTTTACCTTGCACTAAACGTTATTCATGTCATTCCCTTCATCATGTATATGTACACTGTGTATGGGTCGATTGTAATCATGTATTGTCTTTCTGCTGACTGGTTAGCATGCAACAAAAACTTTTCACTGTACCTCATAGAAACATAGAAACATAGAAAATAGGTGCAGGAGTAGGCCATTCGGCCCTTCGAGTCTGCACCGCCATTCACTATGATCATGGCTGATCATCCAACTCAGTATCCTGTACCTGCCTTCTCTCCATACCCCTTGATCCCTTTAGCCACAAGGGCCACATCTAACTCCCTCGTAAATATAGCCAATGAACTGGCTTCAACTACCTTCTGTGGCAGAGAATTCCAGAGATTCACCACTCTCTGTGTGAAAATTGTTTTTCTCATCTCGGTCATAAACAACTTCCCCCTTATCCTTAAACTGTGACCCCTTGTTCTGGACTTCCCCAACATCTGGAACAATCTTCCTGCATCTAGCCTGTCCAACCCCTTAAGAATTTTGTAAGTTTCTATAAGATCCCCCCTCAATCTTCTAAATTCTAGCGAGTACAAGCCGAGTCGATCATCTCGGTACATGTGACAATAAACTAAACTCATTGAATTCGGTCTCAACCCGAAACGTCACCCATTCCATGTCTCCAGAGATGCTGCCTGTCCCGCTGAGTTACTCCAGCACTTTGTGTCTATCTTCAGTTTAAACCAGCATCTGCAACACAGTTCCTTCCAACACAGAACTCTTTGGAAGCTGTACTCAGACTATGTTTTATTGGAATTTACTGGAATTTATCTAACACTAAATGTTATTCACTTTATCCTGTATTTATACACTGTGGATGGTTTGATTGTAATCATGTATAGTCTGAATGGTTGATGGTGGTCGCGGATGTGATGGGCTGAAGGGCCTGTTTCTGTGCGGCATCTCTCTATGGTAGCTGGACTTGCTGTACCCTCCAGTAGAGTCATCGTTAATCTTGCTCTACCTCTCTCCCATAGTTTAGTTTAGTTTAGTTTATTGTCACGTGTACCGAGGTACAGTGAGAAGCTGTTTTGTTGCGTGCTAACCAGTCAGCCGAAAGACTATAGATAGTCACAAACTGTCCACAGGGAACAGATACAAGATAAAGGAATAATGTGTAGTGCAAGATAAAGACCAGTGAAGTCCGATTAAAGATAGTTTGAAGGTCTACAGTGAGGTAGATGGTAGGTCGGGACCGCTCTCCAGTTGGTGAGGGGATGGTTCAGTTGCCTGATAACAGCTGGGAAGAAACTGTCCCTGATTCTGGAGGTGTGCGTTTTCACGCTTCTGTACCTCTTGCCTGATGGGAGAGGGAAGAAGAGGGAGTGTCCGGGGTGAGACTGGTCCTTGACTATGCTGGTGGCCTTGCCAAGGCAGTGTGTGGTGTAGATGGATGCAATGGAAGGGAGGGTTGGTTTGTGTGATGGTCCACAGTTGCCTTGTTGCGGGAGCCTGCAGACCCTCTGGCACAGGGCTCTGACAGTGGTGCATGGAAGGAAGGCCCCCCCCCCCCCCCCCCCCCCCCCCCCCCCCCCCCCCCCCCCCCAGCTCTGCCGGTCCTCATGTCAGGGCTCTGTCTGCAAACCAGCTTCAACAAGAAATCACGTTGGTGCAGCGGTAGAGTTGCTGCCTTAGAGAGCCGGGTTTGATCCCGACAACGGGCGCTGTCCGTACGGAGTTTTCACGTTCTCCCCGTGACCAAACCGTACTGGTTTGTAGGTTGTTTAAGAAGGAACTGCAGATGCTGCAAAATCGAAGGTACACAAAAATGCAGGAGAAACTCAGCGGGTGCAGCAGCATTTATGGAGCGAAGGAAATATGCAACGTTTCGGGCCCCATCAGTCTGAAGAAGGGTTTCCCCGAAACGTTGCTCCATAGATGCTGTTGCTGCAGCACCCGCTGCGATTCTCCTGCATTTTTGTGTACCTCTGGTTTGCAGGTTAATTGACTTTGGTAAAGATTGCAAATTGTCCTAGGTGCGTGTAGGATAGTGCCAGTGCGCGGGGGGGGGGGTCGCTGGTCGGCACGGGCTCGGTGGGCCGAAAGACCTGTTTCCGTGCTGTATCTCTAAACTAAGACTACCCTGGAGGAGCAACTAACTGCAGATACTGGCTTACACTGGCTTACAAGAGACTCAAAGTGGCTGGAGTAACTCAGCAGGTCAAGTAGCATCTCTGGAGAAAATGGATGGTTGACGTTTCGGGTCGGGTCCCTTCTTCACGATGATTGTACGGGTGGTGGAGCTTGTCTATGGAACTGGTGGGCTACAATGCTGAGAACTATATTCTGCACCCTGTAGCCTCCCCTTTGTGCTGCCTATTATACTTGCGTTTGACTTGATAGCATTTATGTGTATAATCTGATCTGTTTGCATAGCATGCAAAACGAAGCTTTGCACTGTATCCGAGTAGACGTGCGTATAATGAACCTAATCCAAAACGTTCCAAGTCGGGACCCCCCTGTGTTACTCCAGCACTTTGTGTCTTTTTCTCAACAAGAACATTGCTCAGTGGGAAGTGTCTCTAGCAGAGCCCAGGGAGTTCCCTCTCTCTCCTGTGTAGGAAGGAACTGCAGATGCTGCTTTAAACCGAAGATGGATACAAAATGCCGGAGTAACTCAGCTCTGGGGCAGGCAGCATCTCTGGGAGAGAAGGAATGGGTGGCGTTTCAGGCGAGACCCTTCTTCAGACTGGAGTCTGATGTTTGAAGAAGAATCTCGACCCGAAACGTCACCCATTCCTTCTCTGAGATGCTGCCTGTCCCGCTGAGTTACTCCAGCATTTTGTTTCTGCCCTCTCACGACTGGAGGGTGTTGGCATCAGAGCCTGAACAGCAAGCAGGACAAGTAGGTCCTAAACGTCATCCGAAATGTCACCTATCCATTCCCTCCGCAGATGCTGCCTGACCTGCAGAGTTCCTCCAGCACTCCAGGACATTATGGTCAGTGTTATCGAGCTACTGAGACAGAGACCTAAGGAACTTGGGCCTGGATAGAGTGGATGTGGAGAGGATGTTTCCACTAGTGGGAGTCTAGGACCAGAGGCCACAGCCTCAGAATAAAAGGAAGTACCATTAGAAAGGAGATGAGGAGGAATTACTTTAGTCAGAGGGTGGTGAATCTGTGGAATTCATTGCCACAGACGGCTGTGGAGGCCAAGTCAATAGATATTTTTAAGGAGATTCACAGATTCTTGATTAGTACGGGTGTAAGGGGTTATGGGAAGAAGGCAAGAGATTGGGGTTGAGGGGGATAGATCAGCCATGATTGAATAGCAGAATAGACTTGATGGGCCGAATGGCCTAATTCTGTTCTTGGAACCTATGAACCTATGAACTTATGAACTGCAGGTACTGGGTTTTTACATTGAACACAAAGTGCTGGAGTACCTCAGTGGGTCAGGCAGCATCTCTGGAAGATAGATGTTGCCTGGGTCCGAAGAACAGTCATGACCCAAAACGTCGCCTATCCGTGTCCTCCAGAGATGCTGCGTGAGCCGCTGAGTTACAGGAGCGCTCTCTGTTGTATACAAACTCACATGAGCATTGCAGTGGAGGGGCAGTGAAGTGGCGCAGCTGGTAGAGCCGCTGTCTCAAAGCTCCAGTGGCCCCGGGTTCGATCCTGACCTCGGGTACTGTCTGTGTGGAGTCAGAACCAGAATCAGAATCAGAATCACACTTTATTCGCCAAGTATTTGGCCAGGTCAGTCATACAATTAAAGCAGCAGATCACTTAAAAAAACACATTTTAACATGAACATCCACCACAGTGACTCCTACACATTCCTCACTGTGATGGAAGGCGAAATAAAGTTCAAGTCCTTCCTTGTGCACGAAAGTCAGACTGGAGATGACCCTGGCAGAATCAAGGGACACTGTCGTCCGAGCTGCTGCTCCAACCCTGGCAACAGGAAAGAAGTGGACGGCTAAGAATGCGACACAGCCGGCAAAATCTGCTCTCCCCCAAGGCGTCATGGCAGGGCAAATCCAACACGGAAGAGGTGGCTTGGCCGAAAGCGACCTTGCTGGAACAAGGCATCATCACTGGAGCGCTGGAAGTTGGTCGCGGCAGAAGTCGAGTAGGTGTGCCAAGGCTGTGTCGCTAGCTAAACAGGGCCAGTGGATGAGATGGGAGAGTGTGGAAAAGAGGAAGATCAACTGGAAGGACATGTGGGAGATGGAGGCGAGCAGGATACGTTTCCTATTTCGGGCAACCTATGATGTCCTTCCCAGCCCAAAAAATCTCAACCAATGGCTGGGCGAAGATCCATCATGCCCCCTGTGTTCAACACCAGCCACACATGGGCACATCCTCACTGGGTGTAAACTAAGCCTCTCCCAAGGACGGTACACCTGGAAACATAATCAAGTGCTCAAATGCCTGGCAGCGACTATGGAACGCAGGAGAACAGCCAGTAATGCCCTGCTGCCCAGCACAACCAACCCAGTTAGACAATTGCCTTTGTTCGGGGGGGAGGAGGGGGGACAAAGGCAATGGAAAATCCCACCAGGTTTGGACAGCTGGAGGCTGCCCGGGATTGGCAGATGCTGGTGGATGTGGACCAACGGCTTACAGTTCCATCAGAGATAGCCATCACCAACTTGAGGCCTGATCTTGTGCTCTGGCCGAACTCTCAGCGCATGGTGTATTTTGTGGAGCTCACAGTCCCTTGGGAGGATGCTGTGCAGGAAGCCTTCGAAAGAAAGAAACTGCGATATACAGAGCTTGCAGCGGAGACAGAACAGCGGGGCTGGAGAGCTGAGATCTGCCCGGTAGAAGTTGGATGTCGAGGATTCGTGGCAACATCTAACTTAAGACTGATGAAGGATCTGGGGATCAGCGGACAAGCCCTACTCCAGGCCGTCAAAGAAACATCACGGGTAGCAGAGCGGAGTAGCCAGTGGCTCTGGCTGAAGAGGAAAGACTCCATTTGGTCTCCCAAATAACCGACCAGACAGATGCAGAGGGGGGTGGCTCTGGGACGCCAGAATGCACCGCTGAGCCTACTGGAGACGTCGTGGGTTCAATCAGCGAAACGTTGATGAAAGTAGGTGCTGAATAGACGACCCCAATGACGTAGCTGCCTAGCCTTTCTCAACATCGGAGGAGCATAGGTGAGTGCAGAACGCTCCCATCACCATCGGGAGTAAATTGGTAATTGCCACTTTGGACTTTTAACATCTAGTCCTGTGTATTTGTAAACATTTAGTTCTTCCTCGGTCATGGGCCTCGAGCTCCCGTTGACGGGATGATCTTGACTGCCGTAGCCGGCGGCGTTCGGGCCCTCCGCGTCGAGGCGATCCGCTCCCGTGTCGAGGGGATGTCAGCTCCCCCGCGCTGGACGATCGAACCTCGCGTCGGGGCTGGTCGAACCTTCCGCGACGTTGGAGCTCCCCGACTCGGCCTCACCCGAGACTGCGAGCCCTTGGTGTTGGTTGTGTGGTGGTCGCGGTGGAAGCGATCCCAGGCAAGGGATCGAGTCCGATGTTAAGTCCACGCCCCGCGATGGGGCTCATGACAGTCTGAGGAGGCTTCCATCTCCATCGATGGTAGGCTGCAGAGCCCGGAGAATGTGATCCGAAAATTAATCACATCTCCGGGAAGGTAAGAACCTGAAAAAAGTTTCCCCCGATCACCTCCCCCCCTCCCCCCACATAAAACTAACCGAAGAACATTAAAACAAACTTTTAACGCACTAAAAAATACCAAAAAGAAAGAAAATACGAACAGACTGTCGGCGCCCCTGGTGGTCCCTGTGAGTTCTCCCTGTGAGTGTATAGGATTCCTCCCACATCCCACATACAACACGGAGGGTCATACAGCACCGAGACAGGCCCTTTGGCCCAACTTGCCCGTGCTAGCCAAGATGCCCTGTCTACATTGGTCCCACCTGCTTGCGTTTGGCCCATATTCCTCTCACCTTTTCCTATCAATGTCCCTGTCCAAATGTCTTTTGAATGTTGTTATAACCAGGAAATACAGCACACACAAAGCACGAGCCCACATACTACAATGTTTAGTTTAGTTTATTTTAGAGATACAGCGCTGAAAGTGACCCTCGCCAACCAGCGATCCCTGCTCACTTACACTATCCTACACATACTAGGGAGAATTTACAATTACAGAAGCCAATTAACCAGCATACCTATATGTCTTTGAGGCGTGGGAGGAAACCGAAAATCTGGGAGAAAACCCACGCAGGTCACGGGGAGAACGTGCAAACTCCGTACAGACAGCACCCGTAGTCAGGGTCGAACCCGGGTCTTTGGCGCTGTAAGGCGGCAACTTTACCGCTGCATCCACCGTGCCGCCCATTGGTTTTACCTGTTGTACTATTGATTTTGTGTGGGGGGGGGGGGGGGTGAGGTGTTGCCAAGGCTTCCTGAAGACCGCACCTGTCACGTGACCCGGCTGGTGCAACAAAAACGTCCCTCGGTACACACGGGTGAGAAACCTCTGGTCCCACTGGCACACAGCCCGTTACCCCCCCCCCCCGATACCCCACCCTGCAGCTGAGGGGAACCTGAGCCCGAAGGAAAAAAGGTGAATCAAGGGATTTGGGAAGAAGGCAGGAACGGGGTATTGATTTTGGATGATCAGCCATGATCATATTGTATGGTGGTGCTGGCTCGATGGGCCGAATGGCCTACTCCTGCACCTATTTTTCAATGTTCCAGTATAGTTTATTGTCGCGTGTACCGAGGTACAGTGAAAAGCTTTTGTTGCGTGCTATCCAGTCAGCGGAAAGACAATATATGATGACAATTGGGCCGTCCACAATGTACAGATACATGATAAGGGAATAATGTTTAGTGCAAGGTAAAGCCAGCAAGGTCCCATCATGGATAGTCCAAGGGTCACCAATGAGGTAGCTAGCAGTTCAGGACTGCTCTCTGGTTGTGGTAGGATGGTTCAGTTCCCTGATAACAGCTGGGAAGAATCTGTCTCTGAATCTGGAGGTGCGCGTTTTCACACTTCTATACCTTTTGCCTGATGGGGAGAGGGGAGAAGAGGGAATGGCCAGAGTGCGGCTTGTCTTTGATAAGGAAGGGGAACTGGCAGGATGACGAGGGTGGGGAGGGACGGAGAGAGAGGGAATGCAAGGGTTGGAGTTAGTCAGCCTCAGCCATGTTGCTGCCTCTGATTTGTTCTGTACCTTTAGCTACCTCTAGTTGCCATCCCCTCCCCCCCCACCCCACCCCTGACTCTCACTCTGAAGAAGGGTCTCAACCCAGAAACGTCACCTATTCCTTTTCTCCAGAGATGCTGCCTGACCCGCTGAGTTACTCCAGCACTTTATGTTCTACCCAAAAGAAATGAGCTGAATGTCCTGTGGCACCCCACTCAGCCTCAGGATATCCCAAAGCATCTCACGGACCAGGAGATACATTTGAAATATCCTCGCGGAACATGAGGCCATTTGGCCGATCCAAGTCCGTACTCGAAATGCAGGGAACACCTTGTCATTTGGCACACAGCACGATCCCACAAAACAGCCAAGTGGTGGGGATGTGGTCAGCCGAGACAGAGGGAAGATTGATCTCACCCCCCCCCCCCCTCCTTCCCTCCCCACCCTCCCCCGTTCCTCTTTTCAACGGGGAATTGGGATTATTATTTACATCTACCCGAGTGGGTAGTTTCAGGACTCGTACAGAAGACTTATTCTTGGTTAGTACCAAGAATAGGGGTTCGGGGGTTATGGGGAAGGGCAGGAGGGTAGAGTTGAGAGGGAAAGATTGACCAGCCATGATCGAATGGCAGAGTAACCTTGATGGGCCGAATGGCCTACTTCTGCACCAAGAACTTATGAAGACAGCACCCCTGACATCTTCGCACCCTGCACAAGCTCCAGCCTCATTGCCCAGAGGAGAAACTGAGCCCACCTCCTTCCTGACACAATGGCGTGGCGGGAGTAATGTGGTGGGGAAGGGAAATGGTACAAGGCGGCTATTCAGCCCCTCAAACCTACTAGCTAGCAGGAGGAGGCGATGGGCTAGCAGAGGGAGCCATTCAGCCCCTCGAGCCTCCTGGCAAACAGGGAGAGGCTACTGGCTGGCAGGAATAGGCCATTCAGCCCCTCGAGCCACTGGGCCAGCAGGGAAGAATCTTGCTGTGGGTAGTGAAAGGTGTGAGATGAGAGGGCATGAATTATTCAGGTCAGGAGTGAAATTCCCACTGGGATGCAGGGACTTGAAGCAAAACCCCTGCAGACAGATGCAAAACTAAATGATCCCCTGGGTCACAATAAGTGGACAATTAAACTGGCAGTTCATAAATACATGAGGAATAGGAGCTTCTGCCATTCGGCCCATCAAGTCTACTCCACCATTCAATCATGGCTAATCTATCTCTCCTAACCTCATTCTCATGCCTTCTCCCCATTACCCCTGACAATCGTACTAATCGAGAATCATTCTTAACATACCCGTTGATTTGACCTCCACAGCTTTCTGTGACAATGAATTCCACAGATTCACCACCCTCTAGCTAAAGAAATTCCTACTCATCTCCTTTCCAAAGGTACTACTTCCTTTTACTCTGCGGCTGCGCCCTCTGGTCCTGGACTCTCCCACTCGCGGAAACACCCTCCCCACAGAATGTTTTTTTAAAAACGAGGCACAAAAGCACTGGAGTAAATCAGCGGCTCAGGCCGGAACCTACGGGGAAGGTGGAGAGGTGACGTTTCGAGTAGGGGGGGGAACCTTCCAACTGGCAGGACCTCTGGTGCAGGATACAGCAGCAGCATGAGAAAGTTTGACGTGCTTAAAGAAAGTATTCCTGAAACGATGAAACGTCTGATAAAAATCAGTCCAGGACTGAGACAAAATTGCTGGAGTAACTGAGCAGGCTTCCTACTGAACTCAGTTGTTTAGCGGTGGTTGGGAACTGGGGGGATTCCTCTGTATTGCGCACAGCAGCGTGGATTTACACCCCGACAACAGAGGTGTCTGGTCACTGATATACTCCGCACTGCTTTGCTTCAGTTACAATACTGCCACGCTTCCCAAATTGCCTTTGACTGCCCACATCAGTGATGAAACTTTGTGCCCTTGTTTGAAGGACTTTGAGTCCGTTCCAGTAAGGTCCAGACCATCTTCTTGTTTTCTGAGTTCCTGCCCCCTCTTATGAATAAATGAAGTCGCCGAGAGAGAGAGAGGAATTTTTTTTTTTTTTTTTTTTCCATATTTGTGTAAATTGCTTTAAAAGCATTTTATCATGTCATAAAAATGGAATTGATCTGTGCTGTGCGATTGGACAGCTGTGTGTTTTGTTAATGGCCACTTTGCTGCAGGCTCCTTATTAAAAAATTTATAAATAATGCTAAAATTGCATAAATTATTAACCAAAGTAAGCAGGTTTAAAATTTACAACAAAGCAGAAAATTTGATGACTTCTCCATGGCAACCGAGGAATGTCACCCATTTCCTGCAGATTGTACTTTCGAGTTTTATGATGTTTTTGCATTGATTTGTTTCCCCGGCACAGCTGCCGACCTCTATTGGGGGACAAACGTAATCAGTGCTGACGCAAATTAGATGGTTATTCGTTTTCAAAATTGACAGAAAAACAATAAAAAAGATGAAATGCTCCCAAATCAATAGATATAATGAAATTCAAATAATCCGAGAGATGAGGTCGCCATGGCAACTGATAATGTGGAAAAGAAAACAATTTAATAAAGGACGGACATGCTTTGAAAACAGATTGGGGAGGGAGGGATGGAGGGGGAGATGGAGGAGGGGGGAGATGGAGGGATGGAGGGAGGGGGAGGAGGGGGGGGTGTTTTTTGTTTCAGTGAAGAATTGGTGTCTGTCCCAAGGACACAGAAATAATTAGAGAGGTTTCAGGACAGAAAGTGCAGATTCAGGTTTTAATACTCAAAATTATTTCAGTGGCAACGAGACGGAAACCCATTTGTTGTGACCTTCCTGTGGGCCCCGGATCAGGGCACGTTTGAGGCGGGCGGGCTATACCGATATATTTGGCGCATTTTATTCGGGGGGAGGGGTTGGGGTGGAGGGGGAAAGGTCGTGTGGCAGGGGTGGTGAGAGGGGTGCAACGGGGGTGACGGGGAAAGGTTAGACGCCGACCAAAGTTTTAACATTGGGACAGTTCAGAGAGAGACAGGGAGAGAGAGAGAGAGAGGGAGAGAGAGAGAGAGAGAGAGAGAGAGAGAGAGAGAGAGAGAGAGAGAGAGAGAGAGAGAGAGAGAGAGAGAGAGAGAGAGAGAGAGAGAGAGAGAGAGAGAGAGAGAGAGAGAGACAGACAGAGAGAGAGAGAGAGAGAGAGAGAGAGAGAGAGAGAGAGACAGAGAGAGAGAGAGAGAGAGAGAGGGAGAGAGAGAGAGAGAGAGAGAGAGAGAGAGAGAGAGAGAGAGAGAGAGAGAGAGAGAGAGAGAGAGAGAGAGAGAGAGAGAGAGAGAGAGAGAGAGAGAGAGAGAGAGAGAGAGAGAGAGAGAGAGAGAGAGAGAGAGAGAGAGAGAGAGAGGGAGAGAGAGAGAGAGAACAGGAAGACGTCTCCAGTACACTGCCCCTTGAAATAAATACCCTCCCGTCAAGCCGTGAAAGCACTGGACTGAAAAGCAATTTGTTAATACTAAGATTGTAACGAGTTGCACAAATATCTATCAGTCGAGCTAACCAACTTTTCTCCCCAGTCACCTTGCTTTTTATCTTAAAAGCCTAACCTTTCCCAGTAGATTGTAATGAATATGCATTGATTTATAAACATTGCAGGGTGTCATCTGTTGTGTGAGCTGAGTTACAGTATTTGAGCTCAGTGAATAAATATCCCTGAACGTTCAATGGTGAAACATCCGTGAAACATCCAGTGTGGAATTAAGGGCTTCTGCAGTTTCTTGCTCTGTCTGCAAACGGATTCTTCACACGTGTTGGTTCTCTCTGTGTTACAAGATCAAACAAGGCTCTCAGCTCAGAGCTGGTAGACCCACTGCCTTGCAGCGCCAGAGACCCGGGTTCCATCCCCACCTCGGGTGCTGCCTGCATGGAGTTTGCACGTTCTCCCCGCGAGCGCATGGGTTTCCTCCGGGTGCTCCGGTTTCCTCCCACATCCCCAAAGATGTTCAGGTTTGGAGGCTAATTGGCCCTCTGTAAATTGCCCCCAGTGTGCATGGACTCAGTGGGCCAAAGGATCTATCTCCTTGCTCTATTTCTAAACTAAACTGAACTAAACTTCAAATCCCACATTTATTTCCTCTGACTAAAGCAAATACTGCAGTTGATGGAAACGTAAAGTAAAACAGAAGCAGGTGAGGGAACTCATAAATTCAGACTTATTGTTCTATATTCTTATTTTTTTTCACGAGAGACATTTGTTCCTTTATCCAGAGCGATGCTCAATAAACGAAGGGGGCAGGAGTTTTTTTTACCCTTCGTAAGCTGAGAACTACAAGCTGGAGCTATTGTTTTGCAGATAAATGTAGCAGTCAATTTGGAGAGAGCAAGGTTTCAAAGCAGTAAATGATATGAATGACCAGCTAATCCGATCAATGTTGACTTCATGTTTGCCCAGATAGAGTCATAGTCACAGTGTGGAAACAGGCCCTTCGGCCCAACTTGCCCACATGTCCCAGTTACACTAGTCCCACCTGCCTTTGCTTGGTCCATATCCCTCCAAACTTGTCCTATCCATGTACTTGTCTGATCCATGAGGATAGTCCCTGCCTCCACTACCTCCTCTGGCAGCTTGTTCCACACACCCATCACTCTTTGTGTGAAAAGGTTACCCCTCAGATTCCTATTAAATCTTTTCCCCTTCACCTTGAACCTATGTCCTCTGGTCCTCGATTCCCCAACTCTGGGCAAGAGATGTCTGGAGAATATTCCCAAAGGTTTAAATATCCCCGATCTCTGGTTCCTAGAACATAGGAGAGTGCAGTAATCGTACTATGGAAGAAGGAACTGCAGATGCTTGTTTATACCGGAGAGAAGCAGAAAATGCTGGAGTAACTCAGCAGGTCAGGCAGCATCTCCGGAGAACATGGATAGGTGACGTTTCAGGTCAGAACCGTTCTTCAGACCCTCTTCAGTCTGAGGAAGGGCCTCGACCCGAAACGTCACCTATTCCTTTTCTCCGGAGATGCTGCCTGACCCGCTGGGTTTTTAGTGTCTATCCACAGTACGAATACTAGTAGTCCGCCAGTGTTCAGGAGGGGCACTAGCCTGTTGCCTCTAACCAGACAGGTGGCTCGAGATCTGTTAACGTTAGTTGTAGATGCAGCCCAGTTCACCACACAGACCAGACTCCATCCACACTTCTCGCTGCCTCAGAAAAGCAGCCACAATAATCAAAGACTTGTCCCAACCCGGTCATTCCTTCGTCTCCCCGCTCCTGTCCAGCAGAAGCTGCGGAAGCTTGAAAGCACGCACCACCAGAACCAGGAACAGATTCTTCTGTTATCAGGGTTCTGAACACTCCTACCAAAAGATGGGTTACTTGTTTAAGAAGGAACTGCAGATGCTGGAAGATCGAAGGTAGACAAAAGTGTTGGAGAAACTCAGCGGGTGCAGCAGCATCTATGGAGCGAAGGAAGTAGATGTCCAGAGTAGATGTCCAAATAGATGTCCAGAGTTGTCCAGGGAAGAGATTCCAGAGTTTGTAAGAGTTTAAGAAGGAACTGCAGATGCTGGAAAATCGAAGGTAGACAAAAGTGCTGGAGGAACTCAGCAGGTGCAGCAGCATCTATGGAGCGAAGGAAATAGGCAACGTTTCGGGCTTGGCCCGAAACGTTGCCTATTTCCTTCGCTCCATAGATGCTGCTGCACATGCTGAGTTTCTCCAGCACTTTTGTCTACCGAAAGATGAGTACTGTCCAATTCACCTCCACCCCATTGTGGACATTGGACTCTTGTCACTGAAGCTGGTGCACTACAATGCTGAGAACTATATTCTGCACTCTACATCTTCCCCTTTGTACCTGAGTTTGACTTGATTGTATATGATCTGGTACATGTGTGGTATATGATCTGGTACATGTAAAAAAATTAGCTTTGTCACTGTACCTCGCTACCCGTAACAAAAATAAACCAAAACCTAATGACATTTAACTGCTAAAAAAAAGAAGGGTCCCGACCCAAAACGTGCTCAGTCCGTTTCCCTCTACAGATGCTGCATGACCCACTGAGTTCCTCCAGCAGATTGTTCATTGCTCAAGATTCCAGCCTCTGCAGTCACTTGTGTCTCTATACATCCACCTGAGTGATACAACGACCCCTTCCTCAATTTAGTTACTAGTTTTATTTTGGAGATGCAGCGTGGAAAATCCGAGTCCTCACCAACCAACCAACCAACCATCACCCATACACTAGGTCTATCCTACACACTAGAGACAATTCACAGAAGGCAATTAACCTACAAACTTTTGGAATGTTGGAGGAAACCGGAGCACCCGGAGAAAACCCACCCGCTCACTGGTTAAATGTAGAAACTCCCGACAAACTGCACCCGTAGTCAGGATCGAACCCTGGCCACTGTGAGCCACTGTCTGCCCTAATGTCTCAGTTTAATGTCTCAACTGAAAGGCAGAGCTCCCTTGGTACAATCTCAAATTGCATGTTGGCCTTCCTAGCGAGAGGAGCTGAGTAGAGGAGCAAGGTACTGATTTTGGATGATCAGCCAAGTTCATATTGAATGGCGGTGCTGGCTCGAAGGGCCAAATGGCCAACTCCTGCACCTATTTTCTGTATTTCTATGTTTCTAGGCACCGTTCCTGGGATAATGGTGCACCAGTGGGGAGTGTCGTCTCTGTGGAATTCTTTGCCACAGAAGACTGTGGAGGCCAAGTCAAAGGATATTTTTGAGGCAGAGATAGACAGCTTCTTGATTAGTACGGGTGTCAGGTGTTATCGGGGGAAGGCAAGAGAATGGGGTTAGGCGGGAGAGACAGATCAGCCATGATTGAATGGCGGAGTAGACTAGATGGGGTGAATGGCCTAATTCGTCTCCTATCACTTATGACCTTATGACCTCTGGCCTCGCTGCCCACCGTCTGTCCAGCAAGATCACATCTCCTTACCGCCCCCTCCTGGTGAGAGCAAGACTAATGCTCGACCGTTCCAGCAAGGCCAGAGCTGGGCTGTGGCAGTGAGAGGGTTAATTCTTCGAGAAACGCTGGATGTAGGTTCCTCTGGAGAGGTCCCGACTTCCCATCCACCCCATTACTCAGACTATCTTTAATCAGACTTTACTAGACTTTATCTTGCACTAAACCTTATTCGCTTCATCCTGTATCAGAACACGGTGGATTGCTATACTGTAATCGCGTATAGTCTTTCCGCTGAAGATAAACACAAAAAGCTGGAGTAACTAGAGAGCGCGCAACAGAAAAGCTTAGGCGCGGCACAGTGGCGCAGCGGTAGAGTTGCTGCCTTACTGCGCCAGAGACCTGGGTTCGATCCTGTGATACGGGTGCTGTGTGCATGGAGTTTCTACGCTCTCCCCGTGACCTGCGTGGGCTTTCTCCAGGAACTCCGGTTTCCTCCCACACTCTAAAGACGTGCAGGTTTGCAGGTTGATTTGCTTGGTACAAATGTAAATTGCCCCTAGTGTGTGTAGGGTAGTGCTAGCATGCGTGGTTCTCGGGTCGGCGTGACAGCACCCGTAGTCAGGATCGATCCCGGGTCTCTGGCGCTGAAGGGCAGTGTTTCCACCGCTGTGCCACCGTGCTGCCCGTGTTAGAGGCCAGAGCGCTCAGCGGGGGGTGGGGGCGGGGGGATGCGTGCCAGGGCTGGGGGGCACGGGGGTGGGGGGGGGATGCATGCCGGGGCTAGGGGGCGCAGGGGTGCAGCGGCGCTGATGGGGGAGGCGAGGGGACGAGGGCTGGGAGGTGGGAGGCCAGAGAGAGAGGGTTGTGTAAATCCCCTTGAGCAGCCTGTGGCCGGCACACAGTCTGAGACAGCGGAGGATGGGGAAGGACACCTACTGGCAAGTGGGGAAATCGGACCACACCAGCTTTCCCACAGCGAGGATACAAACCCTGTCAAAACTGGCTGCAACATTCAACATCTTGTGGCTTATAAAATGCCTCAGCGATAACAACCCCACCTGATGAGATTTGCAAGCCAGCTTCGCAAGTGTGTGAAATGCATTTAATTTTTCAATATATTAGTTTGTTCTGAAAAATTGCAAATATATATTACACATCACATTCATATGTCACCATTCTCAGCTTAACGTCACTTTACTCCATTCACATTCCATTAGCATGTCTCTGGGGCACGGTGGCGCAGCGGTAGAGTTGCTGCCTCACAGCGCCAGGGACCCGGGTTCAATCCCGACTATGGGTGCTTCTCTGTACGGAGTTTGTACGTTTCCCCCTGTACATGGGTTTTCTCCGGGTGCTCTGGTTTCATACAGTCATAAGTGATAGGAGTAGAATTCGGCCATTCGGTCCATCAAGTCTGCCCCGCTACGCAATCATGGCTGATATATCTCTCCCTCCTAACCCCATTCTCCTGTCGTCTCCCCATAACCTCTGACACCTGTACAAATCACAAATCTATCTATCTCTGCCTGGAAAATATCCACTGATTTGGCCTCCACAGCCTTTTGCCGCAAAGAAATTCACCACCTTCTGACTAAATAAATAGCTCCTCATCCTTCCTAAAAGAACGACCTTTAATTCTAAGGCTATGACCTCTAGTCCTCGACTCTCCCACTAGTGGAAACATCCTCTCCACATCCACTCTACCCAAGCCTTTCACTATTCTCCTCCCACCCTCCAAAGACGTTAAGGTGTGTAGGTTAATTGTCTTTGTAAATTGGCCCGAGCGTTTAGGATGGTGCGAGGATTACTGGTTGGCTCCGACTTGGCAAAAGAGCCTGTTTCCACACTGTGTCTCTAAACTCTAAATTCCAATATTTCTTTACGTACATTTACTGAGCAATCAGTTCAAGAATATTTATAATAAACGACGCAAAGTGCTACAGTAACTCAGCAAATCGGGTAGCATCTGTGGAGAACATGGATAGGAAAGGTGTAGATGGATAAGGGCCAAAAGCAGACAGGTGGGACAAGTATGGTTGGGACATGTTGGCCTGTGTGGGCAGGTTGGGCCGAATAGCCTGTATCCATGTTGTATGACCCCCATGGCTCACGGCAACTGTCCCATCTGGGCCAAGAGACTCCACAGGGGTAGTACAGTCCATCACTGGGGGTGGTCATGCCACCTAGCTTCAAATAAGAAGTAATTTGGAGCATCTGCCGTGTTGTTTGTGGAAGATCCTGAGGTACCATCTAGAGCGGTGGCCAATACAGTGCATCCACTGACTGTTGTGAGCAGTGTTGGGCCCATATCTGACTAGGGACGTGCTGGCATTGGAGAGGGTGCAGAGGAGTTTACAAGAATGATCCCAGGCATGGGTGGGTTAACATATGATGAACCTTGAAGTCTGAAGAAGGGTCTCAACCCGAAACGTTACCCATTCCTTCTCTCCACAGATACTGCTTGTCCCACTGAGTTACTCCAGCATCTTGTGCCTACCAACATATGATGAATGTTTGACGACACTGGGCCTGTACTCACTGGAGTTTAGAAGGATGAGGGGACACCTCATTGAAACTTACCGTATAGTGAAAGTCCTGGATACAGTGGATGTGGAGAGGATGTTTCCACTAGTGGGAAAGTCTAGGACCAGAGGGCACAGCCTCAGAATAAAAGGACATACTTTTAGAAAGGCGATGAGAAGGAATTTCTGTAGTCAGAGGGTGAATCTGTGGAATTCATTGCCACTCACGGTGGTGGAGGCCAAGTCATTGGGTATTTTTAAGGTGGAGATTGGCATATACTTAATTGGTAAGGGTGTCAGGGTTATGGGGAGAAGGCAGGAGAATGGGGTTGAGGGGGATAGATCATGATTGAATGGCGGAGTGGACTCGTTGGGCCGAATGGCCTACTCCTGCTCCTATCACTTATGAACTTATGTACACTGAGTGCCGCCACTGTTCCTGGGCGGCATGGTGGCGCGGTGCCTCACAGCGCCAGAGACCCGGGCTCGATCCTGACTATGGGCGCTGTCTGTGCAGAGTTTGTACGTTCTCCCCGTGACCTGCGTGGGTTTTCTCCGGGATCTCCGGTTTCCTCCCACATTCCAAAGATGTACAGGATTAGAGATGAATTGGCTTCGGTAAAATTGTAAATTGGCCCAAGTGTGTGTAGGATACCGTTACTGTGCGGGGATCGCTGGTCGCGCGGACTCGGTGGGCCGAAGGGCCTGTTTCCACGCTGCATCTCTAAACGCTAAACTCTTAATTCTCCATTCAGTGAAGGCCATAGCCCACTAGACACATCATCAGTGATGGACATTAAACCAAGGACACTCACATCCCAAGGGTGAACAGCAAGAGACCATTTGCAACCTCTCTTAACTCCGAAAAGCAGATCTAACGTCAGCCCGTTCCCACCTCCTAGCGACCAACACATACACTTAAAACAGGGAGAAAGAACATAGAAAGAAATAAAAACAGTGCCATGTGGTCAGCTTGGGCTGCATTCTGAGGTATAATTTCTGGGTACAATTTGAGGTGTAATTTCAATGTTCAAAAATTGAAAAACCTACTGTGACTTTTTCATTTCAGTTAACTATAAACTCCTGTATCTGAAATTCTTTTACCCCAATTACACATTTCACCATTTTATTGCCTTAATTACTTATAGTCATGTTCTACATGGCTGCTTTTCATCAAAATGCAATGTTAAGATAACAATATAACATCGTTCTTATTTTATATAAATCATTCCTCTGCCGTTAACAATATATCAGCAAGATTTTTTTTAATCTAACACATGTGTAACTCTTTGCGTGCTGGGTTCCCTCAGTTGCTTAGTCTTTACTGATTATTTCCGCCTACCTCCGCCAGCCTTCCTCTTCCTGACACTGCGTGGAAGGCTAACCTATTGTTTGAGAGGTACAGCATGGAAACAGGCCCTTTGGCCCATCGAGTCCACGCCGACCATCGATCACCTGTTCACACTAGTTCTATGTTGTCCCGCTTTCTCATCCACTCCCTACACACCGGGGGCAATTTACGGAACCTACCAGCCCGCACGTCGCTGCCTGTCCATTCCCTCCATAGATGCTGCCTGACCGGCTGAGTTACTCCAGCACTTTGTGTTTGGCTCAAGATTCCAGCATCTGCATGTTCCTTGTGTGTCCTTTGTTCTCTGCACATGAGCCTGACTGGATGGTGGAAGCCGGCACTTTGACCCAGGGGAGGCAATGTCATCCTCTGCCCATCCCATGGGGCGGCAAGGTGGCGCAGGGGTAGAGTTGCTGCCTCACAGCACCAGAGACCCGGGTTCCATCCTGCCTACAGGTGCTGCCTATACGGAGTTTGTACGTTCTCCGTGTGACCGCGTGTGTTTTCGCCGGGTGTTCCGGTTTCACCCACACTCCAAAGACATACTGGTTTGTAAGTCAATTAGCTTCTGTACATTGGCCCTCGCATGTAGGATAGTGCTAGTGTTGGGGTTAATCGTTCGTCGGTGTAGACTCCTTCTCCCCATAGACGCTGCCTGTCCCGCTGAGTTACTCCAGCATTTTGTGTCTATCTTCAGAGAAGTGATCTGGTCATTTTCACATTGCTGTGTGTAACAAGCCACCGTACATCAATGTTTCGGACAGAGGAGGTCGCACGTTGGAGGAACCTTGTGGCCTCCATAGCTCTTTGGGATGTCCCGAGTCCGTGGAAATGTGCCCACTGCCTTTCTCGTGATGATGTTTGCCTAGATTTTGCCCCAAACCAAGCGATGTTGTTCCCTGAAATCGTTCACAGGCCCCTCCCGACACTGCTGAGGCAGAGGGACATCTCCCGATTACTTCATGTTCAGGGGCTGTCCCACTTGGGCGACCTAATTGGATAGTTTGAACCTTCGACCTCCCTTCGACTATGATGAAGACGATCTACCTTTGACTACCCTCGATTACCTGCGACTAATATGCCGACCTACTGCGACTAAACCTACGAGTAAAAAAAGTATTGATTTTTACCATGGCGACATTTTTTTACTCGCGGGCATTTTTTAACATTTTGAAAAATACGCCACGACCTAGCTGAGGCCTCGAGTACGCGGGGACCACTCTCGAGCATGAAGGAGAGTTACAAAGACCTCCTACGACCTTGTGTCGACCATGCTGCGAGTATGAGTCGAGGGCAAACTCACCAGAACTCACGGATTAGGTCGCCCAAGTGGGACAGCCCCTTTATGTTTATTCATTTCTAGCTTCACGAAATGCTGCCGGTTCCCTCACGAGGGGGAATCTCATAGCCGCTACTGTAAAGCAGGGCGCGGGACCGCTGATTTACACTCAGCGAGATCCCACGGATCATTTCACGCCAACCCGTTCAGGTAACGCAGCCAGAGATCAGATCGAGAGCCAGGCAAAGTCAAAGCCTAAATTGTGAGCAGTTTTGGGCACCATATCTGAAGATGGCTTGTGCTAGCTCAGGAGTTTAGAAGGATGAGGGGACACCCCATTGAAACTCGAAGTGTGAAAGGCTTGGATAGAATGGCTGTGGGGAGGATGTTTCCATGAGTGGGAGAATCTATGACCAGAGGGCTTAGCCTCACAATAAAAGGACATACTTTTAGAAAGGAGATGAGGAGGAATTTCTTTAGTCAGAGGGTGGGGAATCTGTGGAACTCATTGCCACAGAATGCTGTGGAGGCCAAGACAATGGGTATTTTTACGGTGGAGATTCCTGTCAGGGGTTATGGGGCGAAAGCAGAAGAAATGGGATAGAGAGTTAACGATAGGTCAGCCATGACTGAATGGCGGAGTAGACTCGATGGGCTGAATGGCCATATTCTGCTCCTAAGACTTATGAACCTATGAAAGCGGGAATGGCCAGTGGCAGCGGTCAGTACCAGTGGGTTTAATTAGCAACGTTAGTGGCACAAGAACTAGCTGCAGACGAGAAATACAAGTTGCTTTTCACCCAGGCTGAGGAGCAAAGGTTTGCCAAGACACCACTGCTCTCCAATGAAATAGGTGGACACATTTGAGAGTGTAGACATGCCTCGGGTCAAACAATGGCAATGCTGATGATGCAGCCCTGCCAATGGTGCAGAGCTATCGAGGATGGAGAACTGTCAATGGTCATTGTGCTATTGATGATGAAGTTCTGGTGATGGTGTAGTTCTGTGGTGATGGCTGAGAATACCGTGTACCACCTGCCTGAGGGGGCGGGAAACCAGCTCTGGTGAAGCAGCAACACCAGCACGAACCAACTCTGATCAGTCATGGCCTCCTGCTGTGTAACTTACACCAGGTGACTGAAAACTTTCATCAGTCTAGATGTAGGAAGCCAGTGAGCCTCAGGTAGTGGAGGTGGTGGGGAGAGGGCTGGTGGGGGTGAGGTGTCTCTGCCACTACACGGTAGGATCCCTGCACTGTTTCCCCACCAGTCTGCAGCCACCCACCACACTGGCCCTTAGCAATGAGCAATGAGGCCCCAGTAACCAACCCCCACCCGCCCACGGAGGCCGCATCCCAGGCACCTTCTTTAGACTTAGTTTATTGTCACGTGTACCGAGGTACAGTGAAAAGCCTTTGTTACATGCTAACCAGTCAGCGGAAAGTGGATACATGATTACAATCGAGCCGTCCACGGTGTACAGATACATGATAAAGGGAATAACGTGAATAATGTTTAATGCAAGGTAAGGTCCAGTAAAGTCCCATCAGAGATAGTCGGTGGGTCACCAATGAGGTAGATAGTAGTTCAGGACGGCTCTAGCTGTTGGTCGGATGGTTCAGTTGCCTGATAACAGCTGGGAAGAAACTGCCCTAGTTCCAGAGATGCAGTGCGGAAACAGGCCCTTCAGCCCACGGAGGCTGCACTGACCAGTGATCACTCCTCACACCAGCACTATCCTACTCACGTTCGGGACAATTTTACAACTTACCGAAGCCAATTGGCTTACAAACCCGCACGTCTTTGGAGTGTGGGGGGGAAACCGTTGCACCCGGAGAAAACCCTCGCAGGTCGCGGGGAGAACGTGCAAACTCCGTACAGACAGCACCCGGAGTCAGGATCGAACCCGGGGTCTGTGGCGCTGCGAGGCAGCAACTCTACCGCTGCGCCACCGTGCCGTTTTCTGGGACCAGGACTGGTCACTTGGCAGGTGATGGCTCTGCCGTGTGTGAGAGCACAGCCCACTGCCCATAACCCACGCAGGTCTGTGGAGCAAATGAGAAGTTTCTTTGCTTCCTGTCGCAGTTGCCGGGCAGGTTATTTCACCGCCACAACCGGTGACCTTTCCTCCAAGGTAGAGTGTGTCTGAAATCAGTTTGGCTTGCATTGCCATGACAACCTGGCATCATTTCCTGTAGTGATTGCTCGTTGCTTAATGCATGACTGTTTCTTGATAACAATATTCTTTTCCTGTTTTCAATGGCATTCGGAGGCAGATTGATGACTGAATTGTGGGCGAGATGTTAACATCCAGTGAGCGTGATTTATAGCTTACTTAGTGTAAGTGAAGGCCTACAGACTCCAACAAAAGGCAAATCATTTAAGTAGAACTCAAAATGGGCTTCCTTACTCCAGATCACACAACCTCTTTGCAGATCAGGGCAGCAAATCTGAGTGAATCATCTCACATTTTACCCGGTCCTATTTCTAACATTAATTACATGGTTTGCTGCAGAACTGGTTAAAGTTTGTAGACTGAGAGGACCCTCTAAATATTTAAGAAGGAACTGCAGATGCTGGAGAATCGAAGGTAGACCAAAATGCTGGAGAAACTCAGCGGGTGCAGCAGCATCTATGGAGCGAAGGAAATAGGCAACGTTTCGGGGCGAGACCCTTCTTCAGACTGATGTGAGGGTGGGAGGGGACAGGAAGAAGAAAGGAAGAGGAGGAGCCAGAGGGCTGAGGGAGAGCTACGAAGGGGAGGAGACAGTTGAGACTACCTGAAATTAGAGAAGTCAGTGTTCATACCGATGGGGTACGATAGGAACCTCTAAACAGTTGTGTCTCCAGTGGTAGGGTCATTGGCTGGTGGGTATCAAATTTGTTAATTTGCAAAAGAGCAATGTTTTCTTTAAAAAAAACACAATGCTGGAGTACCTCAGCGGGTCAGGCAGCATCTCTGGAGAACATATAGGAACAAAGAACTGCAAATGCTGGTTTACAAAACAAAAGATACAAAGGTATAACTTATCCCGACCCACTAGAGTTAATCCAGCACTTGTGTCTTTTTTGGATGTGTAGGATAGTGCTGATCGCTGGTCGGCGCGGACTTGGTGGGCCGAAGGGCCTGTTTCCACGCTGTATCTCTAAACTAAACTAAACTAAACAGAGTTGTCAGAGAATCGAAAATTGTCCCTGATGTGTTGGAAATAGATGAGAAAATGGAATATCATGGAACTAGTGTGAACGGGACATTGGTTGTCAGCAAGAACTCGATGGGCCGAACGGCCTGTTTCCACGCTGGATCTCTAATTTAGTTTTGTTTCGTTTATTTTAGAGATACTCCGCGGAAACAGGCCATTTGGCCCATCGCCTCCGCGCTGACCAGCAACTCCACCCCCCCCCCCCCCCCTCCCCCCCCCCCCCCCCCGTACACTAGCACTGTCCTACACGCACTAGGGCCAATTTACAATTTTTACCAAAGCCAAATAACCTTCAAACCTGGGCGTCTTTGGAGTGTGGGTGGAAACCGGAGCACCCGGAGAAAACCTACGCGGGCGCAGGGAGAACGTACTAACTCCGTACAGGCAGCACCCGTGTTCAGGATCGAACCCCGGGCTTCTGCCGCTGAAAGGCAGGAACCGTGCTGCCGCGCCACCGTGCTGCTCTAAACTAACCTAAGCTAAATGAAACTGAACCCTCACCAACTTCCAGGTGAAGAGATACCTCCATCACTCCCATCTAATCCTTCTGCTGTATCGGTAGCGTCTGCTTAAAGTGCGGTGCAGCCTGTGCTAAAGTCCCTGACACAAGTGAACGGTGTTAGAGGAGCGAGAATGAGCGTAGACTGCTTGACACGTTTGCGTTGAGCCATCTGCGTGTTGTTGCAACACAGATAGACAGTCCCCCCTCTCCAAAGCCACCTTGGCTATTCCTACTGCTGTTGCGTGCAGCATTGAACAGTGGCCCAGCCTGCAAATGCAAGCAGAAGCTCCACATCGCTCCACTTACACCTCTCTTTCTCTCTCTCTCTCTCTCTCTCTCCCTCTCTCTCTCTCTCTCGCTACATGTGAAAGTTTCTCCTCCGCACCAGCATGCCTTTCCATTTCAGGCAAGATTCTTTCGCAGATGGTCACCATGATAGCTCTCAGCACGATTCCCATTCAGAAAAATCCTCCTGAGTGGTTTGGTAAAGCAAAATAATTCCCCTCAGCTAAAAATAAAATAATGTTTAATCAATAAAGTTTATGAATTTCCCCTTGTACAAATCGTTAGGTACACGCAGCCTGGAGCACAGATGGCGTGTTAAAGAAAGGTTTCCTATTTAAGGCAGATGTCTGCCAGTCTGAGATTTTCAGCTCAATTCTATGCTGGAAATATGTGCTGTCTGCAGCTCCTCAATTATTGAAGATGGGTTTTTTTCCTCTCCCCCTCTCTCGGTTGGAGGAGGGTCCTTGGCTTCAAGATGGCGACTATTTGCGTGCTGCCCGCGGACGCAGATCCGCAGTCACGTATAACAATCGCTCCACACTCCTTAAAACTCCACACGGTAGACACCTGACTCGATTGTAATCATGTATCGTCTTTCCTCTAACTGGTTGGCACGCAACTAAAGCTTTTCGCTGTACCTCGGTGCACGCGACAATAAACTAAACTGAACTGTCCTGGCGGTGATATCGGGACACTATTCAGCTGTTCAGCGGGTAACGGAGGCTGCCACACTGGGTACAAGCGCCAGTGAGCCTGATGGGCAGAGGTGCCCAATCTGCCCACTGTCGTAGAATACCCAGTGGGGCTAACCCTTGCCACAACGGTTCACAAATACAAGCCGCCCTCTCCCAGCTCCTTCCCCAACCGGCTACACCTCGAGTTTAGACACAAAGTGCTGGAGTAACTCAGCGGGACAAGCAGCATCTCTGGAGAGAAGGAATGGGTGACGTTTCAGGTCGAGACCCTTCTTCAAACCCGACCCGATACGTCACCCATTCCTTCTCTCCACAGATGCCGCCTGTCCCACTGAGTTACTCCAGTACTTTGTGTCTGTCTTCGGTCAGCATTTGCAGCACATATAGTTTAGTTTAGTTCAGTTTAGTTCAGAGATACAGCGTGGTGAACCTGTGGAATTCTTTGCCACAGAAGGCTGTGGAGGCTGTCAATTGATATTTTTATGGCAGAGATAGATAGAATCTTGATTAGTATGGGTGCCGGGGTTATGGGGAGAAGGCAGGAGAATGGGGTTAGGAGGGAGAGATAGATCAGACATGATTCAATGGCGGAGTAGACTTGATGGGCCGAATGGCCTAATTCTGCTCCTATTACTTATGACCTTATGACCTTATACGTGTAAAGTTGTCGGTGCCCTTTATGTGGTGACTGTTTGCATACCCGAGGTATGCAAAACGATGAATATCATTGTGACATCACATGTGAAAATAAAATACCATTCACTCATTCATTCATTTATTCACAGCACGGAAACTGGCCCTTCGACCCCGAGTCCTTGCTGACCAGTGATTCCTGCACACTAACACTATCCTACACACACCAGGGTCAATTCACAATTTTAACCAGCCAATTAGCATACCTACCTGTACTTCTTTGGAGTGTAGGAGGAAACCAGAGATCCCGGAGAAAACCCTCGCAGGCCACGGGGGGGACGTACAAACTCCGTACAGACAGCACCCGTAGTCAGGATGGAGTCCAGGTCTTTGGTGCAGCACATAGACAGGCCCTTCGGCCCACCTTGCTCATGCCAACCACGGAGCAGCGAGAGAGGGCGTTGCCAAACTCTCGTCGGAGTGAGGAGGAGAGCTTCCTCAAAGTAGACATACCTTGAGGAGATTTTGCACTGGAGCAGACAAAATGTGTAGGCAGGAACTGCAGATGCTAGTTTACGCCAAACGGCATGGACTCGGTGGGCCGAAGGGCCTGTTTCTGTGCTGGATCCCTAAACTCAAGTGCAGTCGCATCCTCGCACTGTGCTGCGTTGCCACTAGGTGGAGCGGGGCAGGGAGGGGAAGGAGGCTGAGCCCAAAGTTCCAAGGCCCTGCCTCTCTCCCCATGTGGGTACCTCTATACCTCTGCCCTCCTGCCCTCCTGCCAGTGGGATGGGTACGGCAGCTTCTCACACTCCCTCAGTGTGCGGGGTGGGAGTGGGGACGGAGAGAGGGAGACAGGGAGCAGGTTAGCTGTTGGGGAAGAAATATGAAAGATCTTGGTCTGGACTGCACGGGCGGCACGGTGGCGCAGCGGTAGAGTCGCTGCCTCACAGCGCCAGGGTCCCCGGTTCTATCCCGCCCACGGGTACTGTCTATGCGGAGTTTGTATGTTCTCCCCTTGACCATGTGAGTTTTCTCCAGGTGCTCTAGTTTCCTCCCACACTCCAAAGATGTGTTATAGGTTAATTGGCTTTGGTAAGAATTGTAAATTGTCCCCAGTGTGTGTAGGGTGGTGTTAATGTGCGGGGATCGCTGGTCGGTGTGGACTCGATGGGCCGAAGGGCCTGTTTCTGTGCTGTATCTCTAAACTAGACTGAATAGGGGTCCACCCTATCGAGAAAGTAGCTGAGACTTTATTTAGACACAAAGTGCTGGAGATACTCAACGGGTCAGGCAGCATCTCTGGAGAAAAGGAACGGGTTGGGGCCCTTCTTCATTTCTTGGGGCTAACGGAATCAAGGGATATGGGGAACTGGATCAGGAACGGTGTACTGATTTTGGATGATTAGCTCGAAGGGCCGAATGGCCTACTCCTGCACCTGTTTTCTATGTTTCTATGTTTCAGACTGAAAGTAGTGGGGGGGGGGGGTGGGGGGGGGGGGGGGTGGGGGGAATCTGGGGGTAGGAAAAGGCCAGAACAAATCAGGGCCATCAACAGATGGCCAAAGAATGGTAGAGCCCATAATGGCCCATTGTTGGCTGGGGAAGAGGTGATAATGAAAGGATACTAGGATGCGAACAGTGGAACCAGTAGGATGACTGGGGTGGGGGAGGGGGAGAGGGAGAGGGAATGCAGGGGTTACTTGAAATTAGATAAATCAACCTTTGTGATAAATCAACCTTCAACTATGAGCTGCCCAAGCGAAATATGAGGTGGAGTTCCTGCAATTTGTGTGTGGCCTCACTCTGACAGTGGAGGAGGCCCAGGACAGAAAGGTCAGTGTGGGAATGGGAGGGGGAGTTGAAATGTTTGGCAACTGGGAGATCTATCAGCATCTTTTTGGCAATGAATCAGCATCTGCAGCCAGTGCTGTGAATCTACTTGGTTCTATACAGTATACAGCACCTCTTTCTGCCCTCGACTGATACTTCCTCCCCCCTGACGGGGAGGCAGATTATATAATCCTTTTGTCCAGGTTGGACAGTCTGTAAAAGGGTTATAGTCCATAGAGTGATACAATGTGGAAACAGGCCCTTCGGCCCAACTTGCCCACACTGGCAAACATGTCCCAGCCACACTAGCCCCACCTGCCAGCATTTGGTCCATAACCCTACAAACCTCCATGTACCTGTCTAACTGTTTCTTAAATGTTGGAATAGTCCCAGCCTCAACTACCTCCTCTGGCAGCTTGTTCCATACACCCACCACCCTTTGTGTAAAAAGTTATCCCTCATTATCCCTATTAAATCTTTCCCCCTTCACCTTAAACCCGTGTCCTCTAGTCCCTCGATTCACCTACTCTGGGCAAGAGACTCTGTGCATCTACCCAATCTATTCCTCTCATTGATCTGATACACCTCTATGAGATTACCTCTCTTCCTCCTGCGCTCCAAGGAATAGAGACCCAGCCTACTCAACCTCTGCCTGTAGCTCAGACACTCGGGTCCTGGCAACATCCTCATAAAAATAGCCACGTTCTCAAGAGATGCTGCCTGACCCGCTGAGCGACTCCGGCACTTTGTGTCCTTCTGACGGTGGGAAGTTGAGACAAAGAGCAGGATCTGGGTGGGAAATTAAGGTGGTGGGTAATAATCCTGATGAATTTAAAAATAAAATGTCTAAGATGTTGAATACGACCAAAATAAAAACCTTCCTTTAAAAAAAACCTTTCAAGCCTCTGGTGCGTAAAGGGTTAACGGCAGCCCCTGACGGCTCGTGCGCTTGAAGGGGTTTGCATCCTGTGGGAGGGGATTTCTTCTGGGGGTCTTGAAGTTGAGTGTGTTGAGTCTCCCTCCTTCTGCAGCCCCTAAACTTGCCCTTCCACTCAGACCCGCCCAACCCCTCTCCACCACCAGCCAGCCCTCCAAAGGTCGCCCGTTCCCTCAAGGTCACTGGCTGCCGACTTAAAGTAATTAAAAGTGCATTTAATCTAATAATAAAACACATCCGCCCTCCTCACTGCTCACGCACGGAAGCCATTCATTATGGAGCGTTTTTCCTTCACTCTCTGCGTTTATTAAACCCTGCTCGATGACAATTGCTAATTCGTCTTTAATCCTTCTCCAAATTTAGTTTAGTTAAAACTAAAGTTTAGTTTAGTGGTACAGCACGGAAACAGGCCCTTCGGCCCACCGAGTCTGCACCGACCAGCGATGCCCGCTCATGCGGGCATCGCTGGCTGGTGCAGACTCGGTGGGCCGAAGGGCCTGTTTCCGTGCTGTATCACTAAACAAAACTAAAGGGCCGAAGGGCCTGTTTCCGCACTGTGCCACTAAACTAAACTAAAACTAACACGATCCTACATACGCTGAGGCCATTTACAATTTTACCAATTAGCCTACAAACCAGCACGCCTTTGGAGTGTGGGAGGAAATCGGAGCTTCCTGGAGGAAACCCACGGGGAGAACGTACCAACTCCATACAGACAGCCATTGGCGGACTGGGTCTAAAAATATTGGTTGCCAGGAGACAAAGGGGCCCACTTCATCAGGGGCCCACTTGCCATCGGGCAAGCTGACACCCTGGCCAGTCCGCCACTGCAGACAGCAACCGTGGTCAGGATCGAACCGGGGTCTCTGGCGCTGTGAGGTAGCAACTCTACTGCTGCGCCTCCGTGCCACACTGATGACAACTCTTAATCAGTTTTTAAATCCTTCCCCAAGTTCCACTTTTTACAACAAAAATCAACGCGGCTCTAAGGACCTAGGGCCACTTGTGGAAAAGTTTAGGCAGCAGGAAGACAGTGTTGTTTGCAAGAAAGAGAGCAGCAGATTCTGACCTTGGAATAGAGAGGCTGAACGCACCCTCTTTCACCCAGGGCGGGGGAATCAAAAACACGAAGGTGTAGGTTTACGGTGGAGGGACAAGATTTAATAGGAATCCGAGGAGCAACTTTTTTCACACACTGGGTGGTGGGTATTATGGAACGAGCTGCCAGAGGAGGTAGTTGAGGCAGGTACTGTCTGCATTCATGTCCGTCTTCCATGTTTCAAATGCTGACATGGCTGTCATCGTCCGTCCTGAAAAAGACACAAGCTTCCGGCGACAATCAGTGGGAGCCATCACTTGTTGCAATAAATGATGGTGGTAGCAGAATTAGCTCGGGATACTTCGAGTTTCCAGCCCCACGACGTGAACGCTTCTGCTATGGAGCCAGGCACGTTCTGTAACAGCGTTTAAAAGACACTTGGACAGGTACAAGGATGGGAAAGGTTTGGAGAGATATGAGTCACAGAGTGATAGAGCTTGGGATCAGGCCCGCCCATGACACCAAAGATGCCCCACGCAAGCTAGTTCCAACTGCCAACCTCACAAAGGCAACATAACATGTGGCACAGCAGTAGAGCTACTGCCTCACAGCACCAGAGACCCGGGAACGATCCAGACCTCACACCTCACAGCACTAAGAGCAGAATTAGGCCATTTGGCCCATCAGTTCTACTCCTCCATTCAATCATGGCTGATCTATCTTTCACTCTGCACCCCATTCTCCTGCCTTCTCCCCATAACCCCTGACACCCATTCTAATCAAGACCTTGGGTGCTGTCTGCGTGGAGTTTGCACGTTCTCCCTGTGTGACCGCATGGGTTTTCTCAGGTGCTTCAGTTTCCTCCCACACTCCAAAGACGTGTGGGTTTGTAGGTTAATTGGCCTCTGTATATTGTCCCCAGTGTGATGGATAGAACTAGCTGGTCGGTGTGGGCTCGGAGGGCCGAAGGGCCTATTTCCAGCTGTATCTCTAAAACTAAAACTAAAGCTAATAACCAAATATCCTGGCCCACCCGGTCATTCCTTCTTCTCCCCACTCCCATCCGGCAGAAGGTACAGAAGCACCACCAGATTCAGGAACAGTTTCTTCCCCTCTGTTATCAGGCTTCTGAACACTCCTACCACAAGCTGAGGTACTGTCTGATTCATCTCCCTCCCATTGCAGACATTGGATTTTGCCAATGGAACTATTGCGCTACAATGCTGAGAACTATATTCTGCACTCTGTATCTTCCCCTTTGCTCACCTATTGTACTTGAGTTTGACTTGATTGCATCTGATCTGATTTGTTAACAGACAAAACTGTTTTCACTGTACCTCGGTACACATGACAATAAAACCCTAAATCCTTTATTAATGTCCCAGTGACCTATGGGTGCTCCGATTTCCTCCCACAGGTTTGTAGGTGAATTGTAAATCATCCCTAGTGTGTAAGATAATGCTAGTGTACGCTGGTCGGTGTGGACTCAGTGGGCTGAATGTCCTGTTCCCGCGCTGTATCTCTTTGAAACAAACTATAATAAGGCATAGGTGGTCACTGTGAGAGGCAGGCCGGATAGTGCGGAGTAAGGCCTAGATTAATGGCCGTCCAGGCCCATGGCATAAATATCACATTGCCTTAGCAACCAAGTTTTAAACCACTAAATATACTCTGATTTCCAATTTCCTGCAGAATGCCTATTAAGTGAGTGTTTATGAATGTATATAAATGGTCAGGAACCAGACCGTAATGAAAAGAAAGGCTTATTGAAGCTATTTCCCTACAAAGGAAATCACTAGGTAGATGTTAAAATACTGTGCACTGTAAGCAGAAATGACCTTTGCTGTTACACCCAAATGACCTCAATTTTCTTTCTGAGGCTTCTGCGAAAATACTTTAAAATTTATGTCTTCCAGTTCCTCATAGATTTTTTTTCCCTCCTAGATGGTTTTTCCAAATGACTGTCTTCTTGCCTCTGACCTTCTGAAACTTAATTCAAGTTCACAGAAATCAATTGTTTATACAAGAGTTCCCGATTTGGAAACAAAAGTCAGGAGAATTTCAAGATAAAATACAAATATAAAGGTGCCCCTCCCCGGAATGGCTACTGTTGTAAGATATATTCTTACAAACCCCGCAGTCACTATCTTGTACAACAAGAAGGGAACCATTTCCATTCCGGTTTCTAATGTCATTGGATTGTCAACAGCTTGTGACACGTAAACAGCGGACTTTTCCCATCAAGATTCAACCTCCATGTGCAGGAAGGAGGCCGCAGATGCTGCTTTAAACCGACGATAGACACAAAAAGCTGGAGTAACTCAGCGGGACAGGCAGCATCTCAGGAGAAGGAATGTGTGATGTTTCAGGTCTCGACCCGAAACATCTGAAGAAGATCTGTGGTCTGAAGTTGGGTCTCGACCCGAAACGTCACCCATTCCTTCTCTCCATAGATGTTGCCTGTCCCGCTGAGTTACTCCAGCTTTTTGTGTCGATCTTCGGCCTCCATGTACGATCTTCCAATGCAACTTTGGGCTTTGAACAGTTTTACTGGGGAATTAAAACGCTGCATGCAAACTATTCATCACACAAGCTGTCATATTCTCTCGCCCAGGGGTGGGAAAGGAAGAGACTTTCACGACACGCATCCATTGTCAGTCCAAGCCCTGAATAAGACCACAAGACACAGTGGGTGCAGCGGTAGAGTTGCTGCCTCACAGCGTCAGAGACCCGGGTTCCATCCTGACTACGGGCGCTATCTGTACGGAGTTTGTACGTTCTCCTTTGCGAGGTTTATCTCCCGGATCTTCAGTTTCCTCCCACACTCCAAAGACATACAGGTTTGTAGGTTAATTGGCTTGGTAAAAATGTAAAATTGTCCCTAGTGTGTGTAGGATAGTGTTAGTGTGCGGGGATCGCTGGATGGTGTGGACTGGGTGGGGTGAAGGGCCTGTTACCGCCCTGTATCTCTAAAACTAAAAACTAAAACAAGTGTTTTTAGTCAGTTGATCAAGAGTGCGGGAGGCGTGAGCATAGCGGGGATCGGCGGACTTGTGCCCTCCCAACGTTCCAGGTCCAGCCCCGAAATTAAGTGGATAACCTGACTACATTCTATGATGGGATATGACTTCAAAATAAACCAAAGTGGATGTCTGAAGGTGAACTTTAGACTCCAGACTGCAGAGATACAGCGCGTAAACAGGCCCTTCGGCCCACCGAGTCTGCACCGACCAGCGATCACCCCGGACACCAGCACTATCCTACACACTAGGGACAATTTACAATTTTACTGAAGCCAATTAACATACAAATTTGTGCGTCTTTGGGAGAAAACTGGAACTCCTGGAGAAAACCCATGCGGTCACGGGGAGAAGGTTCACATTCCGTACAGACAGCACCTGTGGTTCGGACCGAACCCGGGTCTCTGGCGCGGTGAGACAGTAGCGCTACCTCTGTGCCACCGTGCCGCCCTGTGAAGATGTTTCTTTCCTTCCAAGGCACAACTAGTGTTGGCCACCAATACACGAGTGTCTCTGGGGTGAGAAAGCACAACTTTGGATCCCTTAAAACAGCTCCTCAGCCTCTCATGTCAATGCAGCCTGGGAAAGATCTAGCCAGCTTTGACTACTTGTTGCTTCGCAGTCCGTAACCCTGCCAGTTACACTCCCCAAACACTCATCATACACGCACTTCCTAAATACGGTCAGGCACGAAATCTGTTGGAAGTCTGAAATAAAAGTAGAAAATTCAGTTGCAGGAGATCCAAAGACCGTGTTCGATCCTGACTGTAGGTGCTGTCTGTACACAGTTTGTATGTTCTCTCCGTCATCAGTAATTATGTAATTCATGGTTGGGCAGTTTGTTCATCTGTATCACGGAGAAAACTGATGTGGTCACGGGGAGAGCGTACAAGCTCCGTACAGAGAAGCGCCCGTAGTCAGGATCAAACCCAGGTCTCTGGCGCTGTGAGGCAGCAACTCTACCGCTGCACCACCGCCTTCATGAAGTACTCCCCTTTTCGCTGGATTCTAACTGGTTAACTGTTTATTATCTTGCAATTGTATTTCCGACATCTGCTTTTATTTCATTTCATAATTAAAAAATCGTGTTGTCTCTGCCTATTAACGAACCTCCCAGAAATGCTTCAAATGCTTGGTTAGCTGCTTCTGGCTGTCTCCCTGTGTGAGTGGGAGCCTGTGTGTGTTGTGTTCCCCAAAGTTCACAGCTGTTAATTATAGCCGGATTATTTTTGCAAAAAGGTTATCAGTTTCAGTTTATTTTTGTCTATTCACATTGAAGAGCAAGAACAAACGTTAAAAAAAACTCTAGGCCAATGGATTGAAGAGCGTACAGTGACCCATGTACACTTTAGCTATTGTGTGGATAGAGTGAGCTCTTGCTACCAGTAATGCCTCAATAAAATTTGATGCTTGGTTATTGACGGAAAGATATTAAAGCAAAATTCAGTCCTAATTGTGGTTTCCCATATCAATACAGAGAGCAGGATAATGCCAGTAAGCTCTGATTTCTAGAATCTAATAGCATAAAGACCAACTCAGCAGAATAAATGCTAGCCCTGTTTACAAACACTCAATTTAAATACACCAAGTCACAGAGGCAGGCCATTTGGCCCATTGAGTCTGTGCTGGCTGTTTTTTGTACCAACAACAATCCAGCTATTCGCTTTTCCCAATAGACGCCACAGTTTATTTGTCCTTCAGCTAGAGCGGCACGGTGGCGCAGTGGTAGAGTTGCTGCCTTACAGCGCTTACAGCACCAGAGACCCGGGTTCAATCCCGACTACGGATGCTGTCTGTTCGGAGTTCGTACGTTCTCCCGTGACCTGCCTGGGTTTTCTCCGAGATCTTCGGTTTCCTCCCACACTCCAAAGACGTACAGGTTTGTAGGTTAATTGGCTTGGTATAAATGTAAATTGTCCCTAGTGTGTGTAGGATAGTGTTAATGTGCGGGGGTCGCTGGTCGGTGCAGACTCGATGGGCCGAAGGGCCTGTTTCCACGCTGTATCTAAACTAAACTAAACTAAGTAGTTATCCAATTCCTTTTTGAAAGCTGTAATTGAATAGTCAAAGAGTCATGGAGTTATACAGCATGGAAACAGGCCCTTCGGCCCAACATGCTGACCAAGATGCCCCATCGACACTAGCCCCATTTGCCCGCATTTGGCCCATATCTTTCCAAACCATTCCTATCCATGTACCTGCCCAAGTATCTTTTAAAAGCTGCTATAGTACCTGCGTCAACTATATCCTTTGGCAGCTCGTTCCATACACCCACCACCCTCTGAGTGAGAAGGGTGCCTCTCGGGTTCCTACTAAATCTTTCCCCTCTCACCTTATACATACATCTTCTTATTTTTGATTCCCCTACCCTGGGTGAAAGACTTTGAATTCACCCCCTCTATTCTAAGGTCTGAATCTGCTGGCTCAGGTTTGTAGGTTAATTGGCTTGGTATAAATGTAAGTTGTCCCTAGTGTGTGTTAGGATAGTGTTAATGTTCGGGGATCACTGGTCAGCGCGCACTCGGTGGGGCAAAGGGCCTGTTTCCACGCTGAGTTTCTCAAATCTACTAAACTAATTGATAGCTTCTTGATTTGGACGGTCGTCAAAGGTTACGGGGAGAGGCAAGGGGAATGGAGTTGAGAGGGAAAAATAGATCAGCCATGGTCAAATAGCAGAACAGACTCGATGGGCCGAATGGCTTAATTCTGCTCCTAACTTAAGCCCCTCTGATAAATCTCCACTGCACTAAAGTGCCGTGGCAGTCAATGTTGGGGATTTAAACTTTAGTTAAGAACGAACGAACTGGAGATGTACAATAGTGTTAGGAGTCGTTTAAGCAACTCATTAAGTCAAAGAGTTATTTGACTCGAAGGACAGTTGAAGAAAAAAGATTCTGTAATTCTTTTTTCCACTTATTTTAATTGTTTAAGAATTGCATGCACCATTGAGATTAGCAGGTTCCTCATTTACAGCATGCATTGAACTAGGGGATACCAGGCTAAGAACCAGAGGACATAGGTTTCAGGTGAAAGGGGGAAGATTTAATAGGAACCTGAGAGACAACTTCTTTACATAAAGGGTGGAATTCTCTGCCTCAGAAGGCAATGGAGGTCGGTTCTCTGAATACTTTCAAGCGAGAGCTAGATAGGGCTCTTAAAGATAGCGGAGCCAGGGGATATGGGGAGAAGGCAGGAACGGGGTACTGATTTGGGGATGATCAGTCATGATCACATTGAATGGCGGTGCTAGCTCGAAGGGCCGAATGGCCTACTCCTGCACCTATTGTCTATATGGAACCAGAGGAGATAGTAAAGGCAGGTACTGTCACAACATTTAAAAAACATTTGGACAGGTACATGGGTAGGATAGATTTAGAGGGCTATGGGCCAAACGCAGGCAGATGGGACTAGTGTAGGTGGGACATGTTGATCGGCATGGGCAAGTTGGACCGAAGAGCCTGTTTCCCTCTGAATCCTTTCTATCCACGTACATGGTGTTTTTCACTTTCCATTTCCACATACAAAAGGCCATTCAACACATCAAGACAACATTGGCTCTATGCCAATGGCTAATGTTCAATGGTCAAAGGTTTATTTATTGTCACGTGTACCAAGGGTACAGTGAAATATATTTTATTACATATAGATTATTGCGAGCAATCCAAAACACCTGCTCTCTCCCCATATCCCTGTAAGGGCAGCACGGTGGCGCAGCGGCAGAATTGCTGCCTTAGACTGGCAGAGATCCGGGTTTTATCCTGACTACGGGTGCTGTCTGTACGGAGTTTGTATGTTTTCCCTGTGACCGCGTGGGTTTTCACCGGATGCTCCGGTTTCCTCCTACACTCCAAAAACTTGTTAATTGGCTTCAGTAACATTGTAACTTGTCCCTCATGTGTAGGAGAATGTTAGTGGGATCGTGTTAGTGTGTGTGAATCGCTGGTCGGCACGGACTCGGTGGGTCGAAGGGCCTGTTTCCGCTCTGTATCTCTAAACTAAACTAAAAAGTCTCAAGTCTTGCTTCCGAACAAATTTCCTTTTGAAAGTCCAGACTGGCTTGTTTGCACAATCACTACAGACAGTAACTTCAAGATCATAAACACAGAGCTACATAAATATGTTTATCCTCACGTACCCCGTTGTGTTAGATTCTCGTTACTCTATATCGGGGCTCCTTGATCTGTTGACCATCTGCTGGTGGGACCAGCATCTCTCTATTGACTCCATCTCAACTTCACCTGTCTCTTTGATATATTCGAGTACAGTTATTAGTTTGTCTGGCTTGATGGAAATTGCTCTCTGATATTTCTAATGTTTCTTTTTTCTCGTTTGCAATCTGAAGGTGGAATGAAATTCATGCATTGAGATCACCTCAGGAAGACCCAAGATGGCTGCCAAGCGGAAGGGCGGCCTGAAACTGAACGCTATCTGCGCCAAGCTGAGCCGCCAGGTCGTCTACGACGGCGCGGCTGAGCAGGCCGAGGTAGGCCCCAAGCCTCCGGAGAGTCTCCACGGCGACGGGCCGCCCCACGGCGAGCAGGAAGGGGAGGCCGAGAGCATCGACGGGCTGCAGGACGTCCAGAGGCTGGAGGAAGACAAGAAGAGGAGGGAGGCCATCGAGAAGTGGGTGAATGGGGAGTACACGGACGAGCACGGCGAGGAAAGGCTGGTCAAGACCGCGGACGGCAACTTCCTCTCGACCGAAGGGGTGTACATGCTTCAGCCCAAGGGCTGCAGCGAGGAGGAGGATGTGGACGGAGCTCAGGAATCGCTGGATGGAAGCTTCGTGGACGACAGGGACTCGGAGGAAGTGGGGCCAAAGGAGGAAGGGGACAACTCCTCCAGTGAGGCCAGCATTCGACAGCACAGCATCGCCTCCTCAGGTGAGCCCCAGAAACAGCCAGCCCATAGTGGGCTGCTCATATATATCCCCCTTCTAGACTTTAGAGATACAGCATGGAAACTAGGCCCTACGGCCGAAGGCTTTAGTGAAACTCAACAATTACATGGGGAATCGTTCATCAGTCTTTAGACTTTACAGACACAGTGTGGAAACAGGTCCATTGGCCCACTGAGTCCGCACCGACCAGTGATCATCCTGAATATAAGCACTGTTCTACACACTAGGAACAATTTACAATTTTTACCAAACCCCATTAACCTACAAACCTGTAAATCCATGCAGGTCACGGGGAGATGGTACAAACTCCGTTCAAGCGGCACCCGCAGTCAGGATCGAACCTGGGTCTCTGGCTCTGTACGGGAGTAACTCTACCGCTGCACCACTGTGCTGCCCTAATCTGCTCAGAATGAGGGGAGGGGGGGGTTTAGTCGAGCTTGCCAATTGAAGGAAAAAGTAAGAAAAATACCAAAAGAAAAATCATGTAATTAATATTCTCCCGTTATTGTCTGAGATGTTGGGAGTGAGAACTAAATTCTCCATTAGCCCTCAAGACTAAAAATACAACACAATCCTGTCAGTGTGTTGAACACCTCTTCAATTCAAGACAATACACAAAGCCTGAAGAAGGGTCTCGACCCGAACCTCATCCATTCCTTCTCTCCAGAGATGCTGTCTGTCCCGCTGAGTTACTCCAGCATTTTGTGACTACCTTGGATTTAAACCTGCATCTGCAGTTCTTTGTTACACAAATACACAAAGTGCGGGAGTAACTCAGCGGTTCAGGCCACATCCCTGGAGAACATGGATAGGTGACGTTGCGGATCGGGACCATCCTTCAGACTGATTGTAGGAGGCGAGAGAGAAATCTGGAGGAGGGGTGAGGGGAAGGCCAAAGCCTGGTGAGTGATAGGTGGATACGGGTGGGAGGGGAAGGGGTTGGATTGGCAGAGAGTTGGACTAAGGCCGGAGATGTAAGGACAGTAGGTGTGAGATAAGGAGCTGAGGAGAGAAGTGGCGTGAAATAGGATGCCAGAGGAAGGGACACAGGTGTAAGGGGATGGTGGGAAGGAGTAAAGAAAGGGGTAACGGAAGGGGAAGAGAGCGTGGGAGTAGGTTAGTTACCTGGAACTAGAGAATTCAATGTTCATACTGTTGGGTTGTAAGGTGCCCAAGCGGAGTATGAGGTGCTGTCCCTCTAGTTTGTGTTTGGCCTCACACTGACAACTCACCAACTCTGCTCCCCCATCCCCACTCCCCCCCCCCCCCCCCCTCCCCACCCCCAGGGTTGATCAGTGTCCCTCTTGAATGTAAAAAAGTTGCAGGGTGGCACGGTAGCGCAGCTGTAGAGTTGCTGCCTTACTGCGCCAGAGTCTCAGGTTCGATCCTGACTATGGGTGCTGTATGTTCACAGTTTCTATGATGCCCCATAACCTGCGTGAGTTTTCTCCAGGAAGTCCCGATTTCCTCACGCACTCAAAAGACGTGCAGGTTTGTCGGCTAATTGGCTTGGTATAAATGTAAATCATCCCTAATGTGTGTAGGATAGTGTTGGTATACGGGGATCGCTGGGCGGCGCGGACTCGATGGGCTGAAGGGCCTGTTTCCGCGCTGTATCTCAAAAATGAAATAGTGGAGGCAAGAAACATTAATGTGTTTAGGGTGGAGAGAGTTAAATATTGGAAGTACATGAAGTGTCATTTGCAGTCACTTTGATGAAAACGTGCATTTGAAGGTTTCAAGTCGAGCTGTGGCCAGGTCCACTCTGCATGGAGGAATTTGCTGGCTTTAAGTGCAAAGATTAGAGTACTTCATTTAATGCAACAGTGACACTATCTCCTGAACGGGCTTCTGATATTGAAATCTGGATTTATCTAAAGCCAGGGAATGACATCATCGGGAAGAAATATGATAAGGTCAAAACATTTTTACACTATTTTTAAAGTAAGATTATCTGACACTCTGTCAGAACTAATTATTCTTGCTGATTTCAAGCCTTATGAGGCCAAGAGTCTTGCACGCTTCAGACTGTGCACTGGTCTCAGTGTCCCATGGACAAGATCTTTGGTTATTTTCGAAAGATAATCACTCAACAGATTCTGAGCAGATGCAGGAGTTTCCACAGCACCCTTGTTTTCGTGCTATGCCTGATGCCATTGCTGTCAGGAGCCGGGAACTGCAGACGCTGGTTTACACCGAAGACAGACACAAAGTGCTGGAGTAACTCAGCGGGACAGGCAGCATCTCTGGAGAAAAAGGAATAGGTGACGTTTCGGGTTTGGGTGGAGAGGATGTTTCCACTAGGACTAGAGGTCATAGCCTCAGAATTAAAGGATGTTCTTTTAGGAAGGAGATGAGGAGGAATTTCTTTAGCCAGAAGGTGGTGAATCTGTGGAATTCTTTGCCACAGAAGGCTGTGGAGGCCAAGTCAGTGGATAGTTTAAAGACAGAGATAGATAGGTTCTTGATTAGTATGGGTGTCAGAGGTTATGGGGAGAAGGCAGGAAATAGGGTTAGGAGGGAGAGATAGATCAGCCATGATTGAATGGCAGAGTAGACTTGATGGGCCAAATGGCCTAATTTTTTACTCCTATCACTTATAACCTTATGAAACCGTTCTCTCAGTCTAAAGAGGGGTCTTAACCCAAAACGTCACCTATTCATTTTCTCCAGAGGTGCTGCCTGGCCCGTTGAGTTACTCTGGTATTTTGTGTCTGTCTGAGGAGCAGTCTTATTGGGTGTTGCATTCTGCCGAGCTTCTGTCTCTGTGACAATCCCGTTCCTTCAGCCTCCCATCTTTAAACAGCGGTACAGCGGGTAAAGCCACTGCCTCACGGCACCAGAGTCCCGGGGTTCGATCCTGACCTCGGTTGCTGTCCACGTGTGGAGTTTGCATGTTCCCCCTGTGACCGCGTGCGTTTCTTCCGAGAGCTCTCCCCACATCTCTAAATGTGGAATAACATAATTAACCTACAAACCTGCACGTCTTTGTGATAACATATAACATATAACAATCCGTGCTGTAATTGTTATATGTTATATGTTATATGTTATCACAAAGACGTGCAGGTTTGTAGGTTAATTATGTTATTCCACCTCCTTCCTAAAGCTACGTCCCATCTTTTTATTTTGAGGATGTGCCCTCTGGTTCTGGACTCTGCCACTGGTGAAAACATCCTTTTCTTTAGACTTTAGAGACACACATCGCGAAAAGAGGCCCTTCGGTCATCAAGTCCATGCTGACCAACGATCACGAGTACACTAGCACTATCCTACACACTAGGGACAATTTACAGTTTTTTTTACCCCCAAAGCCAAGTAACCTACAAACCTGTACATCTTTGGGATGTGGGAGGAAACCGGAGCACCCAGAGAAAACCCACAAGGTCACAGGGAGAACGTACAAACTCCGTACAGACAGCACAGGATTGAACCCGGGTCTCTGGCACTGTAAAGGCAACAGCTCTGCCGCTGCGCCACCGTGCCACCCCCTCCACATCCACTCTCTCCAGGCTTTTCAATTGGACTTTGTGCCACTTTGTACAGCTGGTGATGTTTGAGAGGCCCTGTGGAGAGGTCCACCCACCAGTGGTGTGGTGCTGCCCCTTTCTCCATCTCACGCCCTCATTCAAGGGGACCCTGGTGTGATTGAACGGGTTGACACGGAGCCAATGGCAACGGCAATATCCACAGTGTGCTTTGAGTTGCTTTTGACTTGAGCACTTTACTGAGAAACCTGGGCGTCACGGTGGCGCAGCGGTAGAGTCGCTGCCTTACAGCGCCAGAGACCCGGGTTCGATCCTGACAACGGGTGATGTTGGTATGGAGTTTGTATGTTTAGGTTTACGTTTAGATTTATTAATGTCACGTGTACCAAGGTACGGAGAAAAACATGCTATCTAAACAGATCAGATATACCATACATAGATACAATCACATTCTCCCTGTGACCGCGTGGGTTTTCTCCGGGTGCTCTGGCTTCCTCCAACATTCCAAGGACGTACAGGTTTGTAGGTTAATTGGCTTTGATAAAACGTATAAAATGCCCCTAGTGTGTAGGATAGTGCTCGTGTACGTTTCGTTATTGTCACGTGTTACAGTTCAGCAAGTCTATCCCCGTGCTGTAAGCACAATCCCCCAGTTAGTGCAGAATGCACAGAACAGCCCACTGAGTCCATAAGCAAGAGGCGCCATTTTTGGGCACCATTTTACAGTCCCGGTGCGGCCGGCCACAAAGGCCCATTGCAGCCGCCGCTGGCATTCCTCTCCTCGCCCGGCCCTCGTTCCCCACAGCCGACATCGAGGGTGCGGAAGGTAAGACCCCTCCCCCGGTTCATTTCACCGGGCCTTTTGTCCAGCGTCCGCCATCATCGCCATCTCCCTCTACCCTCTCCCCGTTACCCGATCCACGGAGCCAGCAGGGTCCAGCCGGGACGATGGGCCTCCAACAAGCTACAGCAAAGCTCAGTCGCACAACACCTCATGCCTTGACTTCCACGCACAGTGGGACATTTCCCGCACTGGGCAATATAGCCTCTTCACCAGTCAGCGTAATCTCAGGTCCTCTCTCGAAGCCGTTCAAGCTCATGGCTACAGCAATGCTAGGAATTCCCACAAACTAAAGGCTCAGTCCCCAGGGCTACCAGGACAAAGATCATGAGTGGTTTAAAACATCACCACATGTATTTTCTTCTTCATTTTGCTGAGCACTTGCTCCTGTATGGTGTAAAACTGCAGGAGATAAATGTACAAATAAAGACACAAAGTGCTGGAGTAACTCAGCGGGTCAGGCAGCATCTCTGGAGAGCATGGATAGGCGACGTTTCAGGTCGTGACCCTTCTTTCAGTCCTGAGATGTCACCTATCCGTGACCTCTAGAGATGCTGCCTGACCCACTGGGTGACCCCAGCACTTTGTGTTTCTTTTGGTGAACCAGCATCTGCAGTTCCTTGTCCTTCTGGAGATGAACGTAGACATGTTGACCTGGGTGGCCATGTAACCGGTGGGATGTTTCACAGTGTCGGCACGGTGGCGCAGCGGTAGAGTTGCTGCCTTACAGCGCCAGAGACCCAGGTTTGATCCACAACACAATGCTGTTTGCATGTTCTCCCTGTGACCACATGGGTTTTCGCCAGGTGCTCTGGTTTCCTCCCACATTGCAAAGACGTGAAGGTTTATAGGTTAATTAGCTTCTGTAAACTGTCCCTAGTGTGTAGGGTAGAACTAGTGTGGATGGGAGATCATTGTTCGACACAGACTCGGTGAACCAAGGGGTCTGTTTCCATGCTGCATCTCAAAACTAATCCAAATTTAACCTGTTTCCGTGCTGTGTCTCTAAACCAAACTAAATTCAACCAAAGTTATTGAGACAAATAGCAGCAGTGGCAGCTGAGCTTAGCTAGATCACAAAGCAGACATGATCTTTGTGAATGGGAGAGTAGCATGGGGCAGAGGGCCGAGTGGCCTCCTTCCGTGCTTGTTGTAGTTGCGATCATGAGAGATAGTAAGATGCAACTGACCTGCCAAGAAAACCTGTCACAGTCTGAAGAAGGGTTCTGACCCCATTCCATTCCTTCTCTCCAGAGATGCTGCCTGTCCTGCTGAGTTACTCCAACATATTGTCCCTATATTTGTTGTAAGCCAGCAGCTGCAGTTCCTTCCTACACATTTTGTCTTCCAGCCCAATTGTGTTTAATTAATTATTTTTAGAAAGACCCGACCTCTATTGCCCTTGAGAAGGTGATGGGGAGCTGCCTTCTTGAAACGCTGCCATCCTGGTGGTGAAGGGGGCTCCCTTTAGACTTTAGAGATACAGCACGGAAACAGGCCCACCGAGTCTGTGCCGACCAATGATCATTCCATATGGTTGCACTATCCTACACACTAGGGGCAATTTACAATTTAACCAAAGCCAATTAACCTGCAATCCTTTATCGTGTGGGAGGAAACCGGAGCACTCGGGAAAAACCCACGCAGTCACAGATAGAACGTACAAACTCTGTACAGACAGCACCCGTAAACAGGATGGAACCCGGTTCTCTGGCGCGGTGAGGCAGCAACTCTACCGCTGCGCCACCGTGACGGGCTAACTGGACTATTAAAGGAGCTCTCGTAACTGGCCTCCCATTTGGGCCGAGTTACCGGATTTAAACTCAGCGGCGGTGAAGATCCAGTGATATCTCTCCAAGCCAGGGCGTCGCACTAGCATAGAGACCAAAGGGCACCTTCCTGAGAGAAAAAAACAACAAGTAGCCGCACAAACTCACAAAAACAAAACTGCAAAGCAAACAATTCCATTGCTTTATTAGTTAGAGTAGGAGTTATCAGAATGCTAGAGAATGGAAACCCCCTCCACCCACTATCGCCCCTCAAAATGTGCTCTTATATAACAAGTTAGTCAATAAAGACTAGACACCAGCAGAGGAGATGACTTTGTACATATTAAGTGGGGCTCTGAGTCAAATACCTTTATGAAAACTTTGTTTAATGTACTGAGAAGCCATTGACTAGAACATTTAGTGAAATTGATTTTCCTGACATTGATGAACTCCCTTTATTTTGGCCCTATATTAATTACTTTTTACAAATTAATTTAGCAGTCGTAAAACTTAAGAGCTGTGCAGAATGTTCCTGAAATGTTTAACTCTTCGCTGCCCCTCGCCTTCCTTCTCGCCGCCCGCAGGGGAAGCCTCCACTCTCCACGACTACGCCGCCTCCACCATGAACGAGTTCCTGGGGATGTTCGGCTACGACGACCAAAACGTGCGGGACGAGCTAGCGAAGAAGATCAGCTTCGACAAGTTGAACGCCTCTACCTCAGAGCCCTTCCCCGCGTCCTCTCCGGGCGAGGACCCCCTGGCCAGGCGAGCTCGCAACTCCAAGTACGAGGCGTGCATTCGGAAACTCAAGGCCGGCGAGCAGCTCCCCCGGCCGCTCCCCAGCGCCAAGGTGGAGGAGCCGGCGGCGCGGGGGGCACCGCCGGGGAAGGAGGTCCACCCAGCGGGAGTCCAGGACGTTCCCCTGCGCCGCGAGGTGAAGATAACGCCCATCCCCTGCCCGCCCGGACTCCTGCACCAGGCCCAGGGTCTGGCCCCCAGGGCCTCCAAGTACGACTACTTCATCCAGAAGCTGAAGACGGGGGAGAGCATCAGGCCGCAGAACGGCAACACCTACAAGCGGCCGTCCAAGTACGACCTGGAGAACGTCAAGTACCTGCACCTCTTCCGGCCCGGCGAAGGGGACCCCAACATGGGGGGGGCCATCGCCTTCAAGACCGGCAAGGTGGGCCGCCCCTCCAAGTACGACGTCAAGAACATCCAGAAGCTGGCGGTTGTGAAGGCCCCCACCAACACGGCGGCCACCCCACTCTCGGGCGCCACCTGCCCCGCGCCCACCGGCTCCCACTCACCCGCCTCAGTCGGCTTCGGCGGCCCCGACCTCCTCAAGTCCAGCTTCTCCCGCACCGACTCCATCACCACCGGGACCGTCTCCACCGTCAAGTAAGAGCTCTCATTCCATCCCCCGTCTTTGTTTCACCAGGCGGTTAGAGTCGCTGCCTCACAGCGCCACAGACCCGGGTACGACCCTGACCTCGGGCGCTGTCTGTGCGGAGTTTGCACGTTCTCCCCGTGACCCGCATGGGATTCCTCCGGGTGCTCCGGTTTACCTCCCACATCCCAAAGACGTGCGGGTTTATAGGATAACTGGCTTGTGTAAATTGTCACTGGTGTGTGGGGTGGAACTAGTATACGGGTGATCATTGGTCAGCGTGATGGGCTGAAGGGCCTGTTTCTGCACTGTATCCCTAAACTAAACTAAGTTTGGAGGCAAAATCCAGGACTTGTATGAAGGGGGTGAATCTGCTGCTTTGAGGTTGGGGACACAATTCCCGTCGCCCTGGTTACGAGGATGGAATGGGTCTCCCAGAGTTACGAATGGGGGCCATTGAGGGGGAGGTGTGAAAGTCCATGGGGGCAACGGGATCCAGAAAGACAGGCTTGCATTTCTGTAGTGACGTGACTCTTGGTCAAGAGTGTTTATTTATCATATGTCCCAGATAGAACAATGAAATTCTTAAGGGCCTGTCCCACTGTACGAGGTAATTCAAGAGTTCTCCCGAGTTTTCCCCTGATTCGAACTCTGAGAATGTCCGTAGCGGGTCCGTAGAAGTACGTGGATGTCTCGTAGCGGCTTGTACGAGTAACGGTAGGTACTCGGGAAATCCGGTAAACTCGTATATTTTTTTTGCAACACTGTGAAAAATGTCCACGAGTAGAAATATACTCGTGATGAAAAAAATGATTACTTTTTACTCGTACGAGCCGCTACGAGACATCCACGGACTCCTACGGACCCGCTACGGACATTCTCCAAGTTCGAATCAGGGGAAAATCGGGAGAACTCTTGAATTACCTCGTACAGTGGGACAGGCCCTTAAAAGGTCTGTTACACTGTATGAGCTAATTCAAGAGTTCTCCCGAGTTTCCCCTGAATCGAACTCGGAGAATTACGGTAATGGCCGCTCGTAGGTACTCAGGGCTCTTGTGGAAATTTTTCAACATGTTGAAAAAACTTCACGAGCTTACCGCGTTTCCCGAGTACCTGAGCGTTACGAGCCGCTAAGAGACGTCCCGAGATCCGACGTACCCGCTATGTACATTCTACGTACTTACCACGAGTTTGATTTTTTTTTTTTAAACTCGGGAGAGCTCTTGGGTAAACTCGTATAGTGGGACAGGCCCTTTACTTGCAACAGCGCGACAGAATATTCACTGTTCCAGATCACTGACTAAACCCAGGAGTGAGAGCACTGGGTAACACTGGAAATACAGCAACCATTTTGCACGCAGCAAGATCTCACAGAAACCAGACTGTTTCATTGACATTGGCTGAGAGTTTGGAATTCACCACAATATTGGCTCAACTAAGCACTAAGCCACCAAGAACTGAAGGGATAGACAAAAGTCCTGAGAAACTCAGCGGGTGCAGCAGCATCTATGGAGCGAAGGAAATAGGCAACATTTTGGGCCAAAACCTTTCTTCAGACTGATGGAGGGTGGGTGGGGAGGGAGCAGGGAGAAGAAAGGAAAAAGGAAGAGAAGGAGCCCGGGGGCTGAGGGAGAGCTGAGAAGGGGAGGAGACAGCAAGGGCTACCATAAATTGGAGAATTCAATGTTTATGCCGCTAGGGTGCAGACTGGCCAAGCGAAATATGAGGTGCTGCTCCTACAATTTCCGGTGGTGCTCACTCTGGCCATGGAGGAGGCCAAGGACAGAGAGGGCAGAGTCGGAATGGGAGGGGGAGTTAAAGTTTGTCTACCTTCGATTTTCCAGCATCTGCAGTTCCTTCTTAAGAACTGAGGGGGTCCCGGCATGTGGGAAGTGAGGAGGGGGGGGGGGGGGGGGGTGTAGAAGGGATGAGCACCTTTTGAAAATTAGTCGGCAGCTATGCGGCAACTCTTTGGTGTACGTTGTATGCAAAAACAAAGACTTTCACTGTACCGAGGTATGCACGACAATGAAGCATCATCATCGATTCCCTCGAAACAGTCCCGTCCACAAGAGGGTATGACATTGCATCCAAAGGTGGTCCTTAGGGGACATGGCAATGTGGACGCTGAGATGTTCCCGCTGGTGGGAGAATAAGACCATGAGACACAGGAGCAGAATTAGGCCATTCGGCCAATCGAGTCTCCTCCGCCATTCAATCATGGCTGATCTATCTTTCCCTCTCAACCCCATTCTCCTGCCTTCTCCCCGTAACCCCTGACACCCATACTAATCAAGAACCTACGTTTTAAAAATGAATTTGACAGATTCACCCTCTCATCTCCATTCTAATGGTACGTCCTTTTATTCTCTAGCTGTTTCCATGCTGTATCTCTAAACTAATCTTTTAACCATGTCCACTTTGAGATTCTCTGAGAATGAAGAGGTATCACATTGAAACGTGCCGGTTAAAGTCTAGGACCAGATGTGGCCTCACCAATATCTTATACAACTGCAACATGACCTCACAACTTCCATACTCAATACACTGACTGATGAAGGCCAATGTGCCAAAAGATCATTGTGTTCAGTTCTGGGCACCATGTTATAGGAAAAATGTTGTCAAGCTGGGAAGGGTGCTGAGAAGATTTAGGAGGATGTTGCCAGGACTTGAGGGCCTGAGCTATCAGTAGAGGTTGAGCAGGCTGGGACTCTATTCCTTGGAGCGCAGGAGGATGAGGGGTGATCTTATAGAAGTGCATAAAATCATGTGAGGAATAGATTGGTTGGATGTCTTGCCCGGAGTAGGGGAATCGAGAACCAGAGGACATAGGTTTAAGGTGAGGGGGGACAGGTTTGATAGGAACATGAGGGGTAACTTTTTCACACAAAGTGTGGTGGGTGTGTGGAACGAGCTGCCTGAGGCAGGTACAACGTAATGTTTAAGAAACATTTAGACAGGTACATGGATAGGACAGGTTTAGAGGGACATGGGCCAAACACAGGCTGGTGGGACTAGTATAGATGGGGCATTTTGGCCTGTGTGGGCAAGTTGGGCCGAAGAGCCTTGTTTCCATGCCATAGACTCGATGACTATGACTATATCTCTTCACAAGTTGATTAATCCAAGCATTGAAACAATGAGCAAGGGCGATACCATGGGAGTGCAAGCTAACATCAAGATCTGGGCTACCAGCTATCCCAGCGGTCGGCAACCTGCGGCCCACGGGCCGGATCTGGCCCGTAACCCAAAATCATCCGGCCCGCAGGCGTATTTTTTATTTTGCAATTCGTTTTCGCGACCTGGGAACTGCAGCGAGTCCCGGGGCACGCAGGCGACCTGGGAACTGCAGAAAACGAATTGGAAAACACGTGAAAAACAATGCGAAAAACAACAGTGTCACACTGTGGTGATAGATGCGGCCCGCCATCCGCTCACAGACACGGGTCCCGGCCCCTATGCAGAACTAGGTTGACAACCCCTGATCTATCCAGAGTCAGGGAGTTGGAATGTGACAGCGGGCAGCCGAGTGAGACACACCACTGTGATCATCAGCATGGACAGCAAACAAAGGTGTGCACCAATAATTTGTAGAACATCAGTGTGTGTATGCGTCACTGTGCAAAATAATTTCAATCATATTGTATTCAAAATGAATGAGCCTATTATACTGGAAATTGGTTTTCATCTCGAAGCACAGAGTCCATTTTATTTTAGGCTGCGCTCTGATTACATTAATAATGATCTTAACCTTTCCACACAGGCACAGGGAGACAGGTTGATCCTGCTGCTCTCTCCATTTGTTCAGGTGCAACTTTGCTGGCTGCGTTTCTGGGCCGCGCTCTTGATTATTCCATTAACGTAAGGCAGGGAAAATAAATAGACTAAACAGACGGGGACAGAAGAATGTTCCCATCTCCACAGCGCCCTGACTTGACGTCCCTAAATTGCTCTGCATCCCTTTTTGGAAAATGCAGCCTCTGCTGCAGCAAATGTTACAGGGGATGGAGCAGCCAAAGACACAGTGGCACGGTGGCACAGCGGTAGAGTCACTGCCTTACAGCGCTAACAGCGCCAGAGTCCCGGGTTCGATCCTGACAACAGGTGCTGTCCGTACGGAGTTTGTACGTTCTCCCCGTGACATAGAAATATAGAAAATAGAAACATAGGTGCTGGAGTAGGCCATTCGGCCCTTCGAGCCTGCGCCGCCATTCAATATGATCATGGCTGATCATCCAACTCAGTATCCCATCCCTGCCTTCTCTACCCCCTGATCCCCTTAGCCACAAGGGCCACATCTAACTCCCTCTTAAATATAGCCAATGGACTGGCCTCAACTACTGTCTGTGGCAGAGAATTCCACAGATTCATGACTCTCCCCGCGGATTTTCTCCAAGATCTTCAAACCTCCACACTCCAAAGATGTACGGGTTATTTTTAGGTTAATCGGCTTGGTATAAATGTAAATTGTCCCGAGGATGGTGTTAATGTGTTGGGATCGCTGGTCGGTGCGGACTCGATGGGTCGAAGGGCCTGTTTCGGCGCTGTCTGGAAAGAGCATTGCCAAGAGTGGCGGTTGAAGCATTGGTGGCATTTAAAAGACTTTTGGATAGGTACAAGGATATGCAGCGAATGGAGAGATATGGATTATGTGCAGGCTGATATGTGATGGTCTTGGCATCATGCAGGGCACAGACATTGTGGGCCGGGTTTGTGCTGCACTGTTCCTTGTTCCATGTTTGTTCTGCTGATGTTGGTCGAAGGATTAAAATGGATCCCTGCTCTTCCTCGAGGATCTCTTAAACTCCACCAGGCGAGGGCTGGATTTAACATTCCCCCCAAAAGGCAGGCCTTCATACTGCAGTGGAATATCAGGCCAGATGTAGTGTTCAGGTCTCTGGGCTGGGAGCTGTGGAGAGACTTTGCCTGAGTCACAACCAACTTCATTGACTCAGCTCATTCAGATTCAGATTCAGATTCAATTTTAATTGTCATTGTCAGTGTACGGTACAGAGACAACAAAATGCATTTAGCATCTCCCTTGAAGAGCGACATAGCAAACGATTTGAATTAAAAAAATACTAATAAGGGGTGTCCGGGGGGGGGGGGTGATTGGCAGTCACCGAGGTACGTTGTTTAGTAGAGTGACAGCCGCCGGAAAGAAGCTGTTCCTCGACCTGCTGGTTCGGCAACGGAGAGACCTGTAGCGCCTCCCGGATGGTAGGAGGGTAAACAGTCCATGGTTGGGGTGAGAGCAGTCCTTGGCGATGCTGAGCACCCTCCGCAGACAGCGCTTGCTTTGGACAGACTCAATGGAGGGGAGCGTGGAACCGGTGATGCGTTGGGCAATTTTCACCACCCTCTGCAATGCCTTCCGGTCGGAGACAGAGCAGTTGCCATACCATACTGTGATGCAGTTGGTAAGGATGCTCTCAATGGTGCAGCGGTAGAATCTGAGGAGACAGATGGACCTTCTTCAGTCTCCTCAGGAAGAAGAGACGCTGATGAGCCTTCTTGATCAGAGTAGAGGTATTGTGGGTCCAAGAGAGGTCATCGGAGATGTTGACTCCCAGGAACCTGAAGCTAGAAACACGTTCCACCTCCGTCCCGTTAATGTGGATGGGGGTGTGCGTGCTGCCTCTGGACTTCCTGAAGTCTACAATGAGCTCCTTGGTCTTCTTGGAGTTAAGGGCCAGGTTGTTGTCAGCGCACCATGCTGCTAAGTGCTGGACCTCCTCCCTGTAGGCCAGCTCATCGTTGTTGCTGATGAGGCCAATCACCGTTGTATCATCTGCATACTTGATGATGGTGTTAGTACCATGTACAGGTGTGCAGTCATAGGTGAAGAGGGAGTAGAGGAGGGGGCTCAGCACACAGCCCTGAGGAACGCCGGTGTTCAGGGTGAGAGTTGAAGAGGTGTGCTTGTCTAACCTCACAGACTGGGGTCTGTTGGTTAGAAAGTCCAGTATCCAGTTGCAGAGGGAGGGGTCGATGCTCATCTCCCCACAGCCGCTCCCTAACCCGCTGAGGATTTCCGGCATTCTCAGTTTTCATTGTCAGATTTCTGTCAACTGCAGTATTTTGCTGCTTTTGGACTTTAGGCTTTACAGATACAGTGCGGCAACAAGCCCTTCAGCCCACAGAGTCCATGCCGACCAGCGATCATCCCATACACTAAGACTACCCTATACACGAGGGACTATTTTATCGAAGCCAATTAACCTACAAACCTGCATGCCTTTGGAGTGTGGGAGGAAACTCGAGAGCCCACGTGATCACACTCCGTACAAACTCTGTACAGACAGCATCCCTAGTCAGGATTAAACCCGGGTCCCTGGTGATGTAAGGCAGCAGCTCTACCACTACGCCACCTTGCCGCCCACTGAGCCGTTGTCCTTACTTGTGCAGTGGGTTTCTGAAACAACGGAAATGCTTAATCAGGGACATTTTGAGTCATATTCCATGCGAGGCTGCTGGCTTGAGTAGGTAACTCAAGAACATCAGAGATGTGCCTGGGCCTAGTGTACCCTGGCCAAGCTGGAGATACCTGTCACTTGTAGATTGGGTCAGGCATCAACAAAATTATCAATTGCACAATTGCAGAATCCTGTTTGTGTTACCTCCTGCTGAGAGGAAAAACATTCTGACCTGTTACCCCTCAGCTTGTTTTAGTCCATAGGAAAACAAGCCCAGTATATCGAACCTCTGCCCATGACTAGAGCCCTCTACTCCATCCAATCTGCCCCACACTTCCTCCAGCACCACCAGTTGTTTCCTGAGGTGCCCACAATGTTCTGAGTGTGACAAAACCAGTGCTTTGTAAAATTAAACGTCCCAAAGTTTATATTCTGTCCACGACCCTCGACAGCAAGCACCATTATTTGAGGCAAGGGATTATTTGAGGCAAGGGATTATTTGAGGCAAGGGATCTGTTTTTTTTCAGAGCAGCGAGTGCATTTCCTGACCCGCTCGAGCACGCAAGGGGATGGAGTGGTCGGGAAATCTTTTGTTAGTTTTTTAGTTAAGTCTAGCTTAGTTGAGAGATACAACGTGGAAACAGGCCCTTCGGCCCACCGGGTCCGCACTGACCAGCGATCACCTGCACATTAACACTATCCTACACACACTATGGACAATTTACGCTGATACCAAGCCAATTAGCCTACAAACCTGTACGTCTTTGGGGTGTGGGAGGAAACCGAAGATCTCGGAGAAAATCCACGCAGGTCACGGGGAGAACGTACAAACTCCGTACAGACAAGCACCCATAGTCAGGATTGAACCTGGGTCTCCAGCGATGCAAGCGCTGTAAGGCAGCAACACTACCGCTGTGCCACCGTGCTGCCCCTCTGCTAATTGAACAAGTCAATTGAACTATCCAAGTATCTTTTTTAATTCTGCTATAGTCCCTGTTTCAACTACCTCTTTCTGCTAATTAAACAAATCACTTCCATAGAGTCATAGAATCATAGAGTCTTACAGGCCCTTCAGCCCAACTTGTCCACACCGCCCAACCTGTCCCATCTACACTAGTCCCACCTGCCTGCGTTTGGCCTATATCCCTCTAAACCTATCCTATCCACGTACCTGTCTAAATGTTTCTTAAATGTTGTGATAGTCCCTGCATCAACTACCTCCTCCGGCAGCTTGTTCTATACACCCACCACCCTTTGTGTGAAAAAATTCTTTTTCCAAATCTATATTTTTGCTCTTTGTCATTTTGCCCACCGCTGAGCTTGCTGTCAGGTTATCCTGCACTAACTGACTGTCGGATGTGTGAAGCAAAAAGTCTGATTGACCTCATTTTTAATTTCTCTCACAGCCGGCTTTCCAAAGGGGAGCCCTTGGTGGACGACTCAGTTGGGTATGTACTTTACTTTCTTTACCTATTTCACCCGCGAGCCCTTCAGCTTTAACTGTAATTGTTTAAGGAATTGAGTCCTTCAAAGTGTTCCTGACCTTTCTCAACAGCGGTCCATTACTGTAATTGCATTTTACGATTGTGACAATTCAGCTTAAGAAAAATTATTGTAATGAGTTTAACTCTTCAACTAATCACTGTCCTTTTCAGCTTTTAAAAACGTACAAGGGTATCTCTTTTTCGGCTACTATTTTTGAAAATGCGTGCAAATCCAAGAGGTAGATAGATATTTGGACATCACATCTTCCATGTTGACATTGACTTCGGAATTTACCCTTCATCTTCCTAGATATATCGACAGTTCCTTTTTAGTTGTCAGCTCACACCCTTGATTTATAATTTCGAAAGAAATTACATTACTAAGTCTGCAATCTGTTTCGATGTGAAATAATTATTACTACATTTTGTACAGCGACTAAACGAGAGATGTTTTGCTTCATCGGAACAGCATAAAACCTTCGAATTAAATGAAAAGCATCTACAGACGGCTTTCTGTCCAAAATGTTCTCCCATTTAGTTTTAGTTTTAGAGATACAGCCCCTTCAACCCAGCGAGTCCGCACCGACCAGCGATCCCCACACATTAACTCGACCCTACACGCACTATGGACAAGTTTACATTCATACCAAGCCAATTAACCTACATCCTGTTCATCTTTGGAGTACGAGAGGAAACCGAAGATCTTGGAGAAAACCCATGCGAGTCACAGGGAGAGCGTGCAAACTCCATACAGACAGACGAAACAGCAGTCAGGATCGAACCCGGGTCTCTGGCGCTGTAAGGCCGTAGCTCTACCGCTGCGCCACCATGCCGCCCTTTATCCCATCTGCATCCCATGCCCTTTTCCAGTTGGCATTCCAGCCTTGCAGCTGCCAGTATACGAGGTTGTTCAGAAGCGAGTCTTTACTGCGGAGTAGCGATAATCCAGGCGTCAATGTCCTGGGATTTTAATAGAACAACTCGGCTGTATCCTCACTGATGATGTCAACTGTGCCAGTCAGAGGGTCCTGGGTAAATGCTACAAGGGTGGCACAGTGGCACAGCGGCTAGAGCCAATGCCTCACATCTCCCAGATACCCTGGTTCAATCTGACCTCAATCTGGCCTCAAGTCTGTGTGGAGTTTGCACGTTTTCCCTGTGACCACGTGAGGTTCTGCTAGATGTTCCGGTTTCCACCCAGATCCCAAATGTTGGCAGTTTGTGTAGAATGGAACTGCAGATGCTGGTATATACCTAAGATATATAGTATCCTTGCAGGTAGACAAAAGTGCTGGAGAAACTCAGCGGGTGCAGCAGCATCTGTGGAGCGAAGGAAATAGGCAAAGTTTCGGACCAAAACCCTTCTTCAGACTGATAAAGGGTTGGGGGAGGGGAGAGGGGAGAAGAAAGGAGAAAGGAAGAGGAGGAGCCTGAGGGCTGAGGGAGAGCTGAGAAGGGGAGGAGAAGAGGAGGAGACAGCAAGGGCTATTGGAAATAATATCTTTGCAATAATGCGAATTATAACATTGCAATTACATATATAATACAATTGACATTATATATGTCATTATATATATATATAATTGACATAACAGACAATGCTGGAGTAACTCAACGGGTCAAGCAGCATTTCTGGAGAAAAAGGATGGGTGGTGTTTTGGGTCGGGACCCTTCTTCAGACAGTTTGGCAGGTTATTCGGCTGCTGTGAATTGCCCCTGGTCTGTGGGTGAATGGTAGAGTTTGAGAGGAGCTGGTGAGAATGCGGGGCACATTTTTAATGTCAGCAGAGTTTGGAAGACTTATACCGTTGTGCTTCTTTCCCCACAGACGGTTGCCGACTACCAACGTGACTACAGTAAATCGGTGAGTGTCGCAAGGGGTCTGGCCATTGACCAGAAGGGGAGGGGAATGTGGGGCTAATCATTCCATAAACTAAGACACTCAATGCAGACCCACTCTCTCTTGGGGAGAACAAAACACTAACACAATGCAGGTGGACAGGTCGCTTTTGAGAGAAATATGATATTGGTGCTATTGGAATTGAGATATTCCACTGGAAAAGTTGATCATTTTTAGAATAGAAAGGGCTTGGAATTTGCTTGCACTCTCTATATGCCTGGCACAATCTCCAGGAGGAATTTCTGGGCAAATCTGTGGAATTCATTGCCACAGACGGAGGTGGAGGTCAAATCTTTGGTTATATTTAAAGCACAATTGATACGTTCTTGGTTAGTACAGGTGTCAAAGGTTACGGGGAGGAGGCAGGAGAACAAGGTTGAGAGGGAAAGATAGATCAGCCATGATTCAATGGCGGAGTAGACTCGATGGGTCGAATGGCCAAATTCTGCTCCTATGACTTATGAAACTATAACCCTATCAACGGTACTTTGTAGCCTCAAGCAAATGACTGCAGATGTAAGAAATGGAAAATGAAAACATAAAATACTTCCTGGAATGAGTGGGTCAGCATATGATGAGTGTTTGACAGCACAGAAACTTACAGAATAATGAGAGGCACAGATAGAGTGGATGTGGAAAGGATGTTTCCACTGGTGGGAGAATCTAGGACCAGTGGTCATAGCCTCAGAATTAAAGGGCGCTCTTTTAGCAAGGAGGTGAAAAGAAACTTCTTTAGTCAGAGTGTGGTTAATCTGTGGAACATTGCCACAGAGGGCTGTGGAGGCCAAGTCTGTGGATATTTTTAAGGCAGAGATACACCAATTCTTGATTAGAACGGGTGTCAAGGGTAATGGGGAGAAGGCAGGAAAATGGTATTAGGAGGCAGAGATCAGCCGTGATTAAATGGCAGAGTAGATTTGATGGGCCGAATGGCCCAATTCTACTCCTATAACTCGTGAAAATGAAAATACTAGGAATATTCAGCGGGTGAGGCAGCATCTATGGAGAGAAGGAATAGGCGACCCAAGCAGTCTTTCCATGTGAGGCAGAGGTTCACCTGCACCTCCTCCAACCTAATCTATTGCATCCGCTGCTCTAGGTGTCAACTGCTCTACATCAGTGAGACCAAGAGCAGGCTTGGCGATCGCTTTGCCCAACACCTCCGCTCAGTTCGCATTAACCAACCTGATCTCCCGGTGGCTCAGCACTTCAACTCCCCCTCCCATTCCGAATCCGACCTTTATCTGTCCTGGGCCTCCTCCATGGCCTGAGTGAGTCCCACCACAAATTGGAGGGCCAGCACCTCATATCTTGCTTAGGTAGTTTACACCCCAGCTCCAATTTCAGGTAGTCCTTGCTTTTCTCCCCCCTTCCCCTGCCCTTCCCAGCTCTCCCACAGCCTACTGTCTCCGCCTCTTCCTTTCCGCCCCCACCCCCACATCAGTCTGAAGAAGGGTCTCTGCCCGAAACGTCACCCATTCATTCGCTCCATAGATGCTGCCTCACCCGCTGAGTTTCTCCAGCTTTTCATCTGGATAAACATCAAGTTTATCAATGATCAGTTTTAGTCCTACTTCGGCGAGCATTGAACCATTGATTCGTATCATCCCAAGGGCAAAGTGTTTGTCCGTGTGGTGTGAATAGAGACACGTGTAGCAGTGGTTTCTCTTTGAGGTCCACTCGTCTAAAGTGAGTGAACAGCCGTCCCCAGATTCCAAAGATAGACACAAAGTGCTGGCGTAACTCAGCGGGACAGGCAGCAACTCTGCCGAGAAGGAATGGGTGACGTTTCGGGTCGAGATGCTGCTTCAGGCCGAGAGTCAGGGGAGAGGGAGGCTAGAGATAGTCTTTCCTTCAATTCCTGCTTGATTTCTTCTCGGATCTTTGTTCCAGACTTCATGACCACATCACACATTCCCTCTCTCCGACTTGGATTTTCAGATCTTGTGCTGTCAATCATTTTTGATTTCGACACCTTTGGCCAAAGTGCAAATAGAATTCTGTCTAAAGCTGTCAACCATGCAATAACAAACTTGGGAGTTTCTGTGGAATTGTTCTTGAAATGCAAAAGATTTGTTTCCTGATTTGTGTCGGATGGAATGCCAACGGACTTGTTTGAAGCCACTGAAGGCATGTTTGTGTTCCACAGGCTGGTTGAATGATGACGGGGATGGCTGATATTTAAAAGTTGTTTCACACGGCTTGTAATTCACCTAATTCCTATCATTCTTGTTCACAAGAAAGTTGAGCCAAATGTCCGCCTTCGTTATTCGACATTTTCCTGTTCGAAATTTTCTGAACGCATTTCACTGGTTGATTACGTTTATGTTTTGCTCAGTTTTACTGGATAAACTGGCTGACAAGTTACCAAACATTTATTTACCAAGCAAGGAATTCTCTTGCACCATCCTATTCTAGTACTGACTTTAGAGAAGGGAGAGTTTAGAAATGGTCTCACTTTAACCAACTAATCATGATTGATCTCTGGGGATTAACCATTTTTTTTCAAAAACTGATTAGTCAGCGCAGCCTTCGATAACGTGGAACTAGTGTGGACGGGCAATCGATGGTCAGCACGGAATTGTTGGGCCGAAGGGCCTCTTTCCATGCTGCATCTCTAGACAAAATTATACTAATGTGAATGAGTGATCGATGGTCGGTATGAACTCAGTGGGCAGAAGGGCCTGTTGCCATGCTATATCTTTCAATCAATCAATAAATGCACAAGGTGCTAGCAGAAATCTGCCAGAACAGATGTACCAGAGACTTTAAGTACTAGGTAGACAAAAATGCTGGAGAAACTCAGCGGGTGCAGCAGCATCTATGGAGCGAAGGAAATAGGCAACGTTTTGGGTCGAAACCTTTCTTCAGTCTGAAACGCCACCTATTCCTTCGCTCCATAGATGCTGCCTCACCCACTGAGTTTCTCCAGCATTTTTGTCTACCTTCGATTTTTCCAGCATCTGCAGTTCTTTCCTATACATGTTGAAGGGAATAAGGTTAAGTGCAAGATAAAGTCCAGTCAAGTCTGCGAATTACCAGAGGGTTAGAATTTGATGTCAATTGTTTTCATAATCTTCCCGTTGTGAATCTATAATTAATGTGAATTTTCAATACTGGAACATTAAAAGATCCAGAAACTGTCACAGAGACTGAGGCAAGAGGACAAGGCATGAAATGACTCATAACTCTCAGATACGTTCTGGCAGGTTGTATATTTACTTTCAAAAGCAAAACTAATTCAAATTTAATCTTCTATTTACTTTGTCTTTGCAAAAACTAGGAATGGATTGTCTACAGACAAGACAGATGCTCTGCCCGATGATATCAATATTTACCAGAAGTACATTGCCAGGTATGTAAATTTTACCTTATTTTACATAGAAATCCAACTCTTCCACTCAACCTGAGCTTGTACTGTTTGGTCTTCACTGCATTTCAAAGTCGCTTGGCAACATGCAAGTGGTGCACCGATGGAGGTAGCATGTAAAGAGGTGGGATGGAGGACTTGGTGCCACAGGGTGTTTGACCACTGTTTAGTTTTAGTTTAGAGATACAGAGCGCAAACAGGCCCTTTGGCCCACCAAGTCCACACCGACCCGCGATCCCCGCCAGCTAACGTTATCCAACACGCACTGGGGACAATTTACAGTCTTTACCGAAACCAATTAACCTACAATCTGAAGAAGGGTCTCGACCCGAAACGTCACCCATTTCTTCTCTCCAGAGATGCTGCCTGTCCCACTGAGTTACTCCAGCTTTTCGTGTCTATCTTCGGTGTAAACCAGCATCTGCAGTTCCTTCCTACGCAACCGGTATGCCTTTGGAGTGTGGGAGGAAACTGGAGATCCTGGAGAAAACCCACGCAGGTCACGGGGAGAACGTACAAACTCCGTACGGACAGCACCCAAGGTCAGGTTTGAACCCGGGTCTCTGGTGCTGTAAGGCCACCCACTGTCACTTTGACCTCAGAGCCGAACCAGCCATACCCCCACCCCCACCCTTCTCCCTCCCCCACATACCACCTTACGCACGTCAGAACTCGTACACCGAGGGATAAAATTATTGTTCAAGAAGGAACTGCAGATGCTGGAGAATCGAAGGTAGACAAAATTGCTGGAGAAACGCAGCGGGTGCGGCAGCATCTATGGAGCGAAGGAAACCCCGAAGAAGGGTTTCGTCCCGAAACGTTGCCTCTTTCCTTCACTCCTTAGATGCTGCCGCACCCGCTGAGTTTCTCCAGCAATTTTGTCTACGATATGATTGTTGTGTTAGGCAAGTCTACAGCACAAAATTCTCCTCAAACCTTCTGATGTTTCCAGTCATGGGGGAGTCTAGAACCCAAGGGCGCTGCCTCAGAATAAAAGCACCTACCTTCAGAATGAAGAAGAGGAGGAATTTCTTTAGCCAGAATGTGATGAACTTACGGAATTCATTGCCACAGACAGCTGTGGAGACCAAGTCATTGGGTATTTTTAACGCGGAGATCGATAGGTTCTTACCAAAGACAGACACAAAGAGCTGGAGTAACTTAGCGAATCAGCATCTCTGGAGGAAAAGGATGGGTGACGTTTCGGGGGAAGAAGGGTCCCGACCCGAAACGTCACCCAAACATTTTCTCCAGTGATGCTGCCTGACCCGCTGAGTTACTCCAGCACTTTGTGTCTTTCTTTGGTATAAACCAGCATCTGCAGGTTTTTTTTCTACTACTTGATAGGTTCTTGATTAGTTATGCCCCTGTCCCACTTAGGAAACCTCTGGAGACTTTGCGCCCCACCCAAGGTTTCTGTGCGGTTCCCGGAGGTTGCAGGTGGTTGCTGGAGGTTGCAGGTAGTGGAAGCAGGTAGGGAGACTGACAAAAACCTCCGGGAACTGCACGGAAACCTTGGGTGGGGCGCAAAGTCTCCAGAGGTTTCCGTTCAGGTTTCCTAAGTGGGACAGGGGCGTAAGGGTATCAAAGTCTATGGGAAGAAGACAGGAGAATGGGGTTAAGAAGGAAAAATCAGATCAGCCATGATTGAATGGTGGAGTAGACTCGATGGGCTGAATGGCCTAATTCTGCTCCTATGTCTTGTGGTCATATGATCTTCTAATCCCTCAATTAGTAAACATTTGGTGGTTAGAAAATAGAGGTACAATGCAGGGTACCTACCAAAGTCCAGGCTGTCATAGAGTTATAGAGCGAAGGAGAGAGACAGCATGGAAACAAGCCCTTCACCCCACATAGTCTATACTGACCTTCAACCACCCACGATTTATCCAACACACGTGATCCCATAATCAACCATCTATGGACATAATTCCTACAGCAATGCTATTTTCATCTCCCCTCCCCCCCCCCCCCCCCCCCCCCCCCCCCCCCCCACATTCTCATCATCTCCTGTCTGATTCCACCACTCATGTTGACAATTTACAATGGCCAACCGACATACCAACCCACTCGTCTTTGGGTTGTGAGAAGAAACCCCCGGAGCACTCAGAGGAAAACCCACGCAGTCACAGGGAAAACATGCAAACTCCACACAGACAGCACCCAAGGTCAGGATTCCATGAGTGACCACTTTTGGAGCAGGAGTAAGTCACATGAGGTCCTCACAGCATCTCACTAAAACCAAGGGTGATCATCAGCTTCAGCTTGACGTTCCTCACTGCTCCTGAAGTCCCTCAATCCTTCCTCAGACAATCCAAAGTGATTTTCCCCACATTCTGGAGCATCCGGGTGGAGGAGGAAAAGGGTTGTTTCCCTACGCCCGTGGATTGTACAAACCGCGGCAATGATGCGTTTCCGTATCAGATGCGCCTGCTGTATTTATTTCAGGGTTAGGACCTTGCAGAGAGAGTAATGTGCTCTTGATGCAAATTTAACTAAATATTTGCAGTAAACAGATACTGCAAAAAAAAAAATTCCAGGAGCTGATGCTATTTAGGACAATGATTTCATTAAGGAATTTCTAACAAGGTCGCTCTTGCATCTGCTAAGCCCTCTGTTTTGATATTCACTCCGCATAATGCATAATATTTGTCTAAATATCTCTGTGCGAGCAGTCAGACTGGTGTGAGATAAGCTGGTGTTCTGTTTCAACTTACTCGCTGTAAGCACTCAGACTGGTACAAACTGTGGCTCTCACGCGGCAAGAATGTTTTCCAGTCCCAGCCTTGGGAAGTGGCTTCCAATTTGATGAGGCAGTCTAGATTTCCAAAGGCAGACCATAATCCCACCCCCCCCCCCCTTGTCCCGGAGTTCAGAGTTTTCCCTTACCTGTGAAGTTATTGGGATAATTTTCTGCAACTTTAGACTTGAAAACAGATATCAAAACGCCTGTTTTGCAGTCATTTGAGATCTTCTGCAACCACACTGTCATTACATTATTAATATTTAATGGAAGGCAGAATATAATCAGCCAATTAAACTGATGCAATGGAGATGAAATTGTCCAGAGACCAATGCGATCCTAAACTGAGAACTGTGTTTCATGTCGGTTTAAAAAAAATAAATCTTAATGTGCCCAAAATACAGAATCGCCTGCATTCAATTAGCTAAAAGAACTCACCACCGCTTACTGCAAAGCAACCATGCGGTAATCTCCATTTAAAAATAAAAATCTCCTAGTTAGCTTTTTCCTGTGGATTTTACAACTTTGGCAGATGGTATGGATGGCATCATCAGTCCAAATGTTTATTTGTGTGTTCTCCATTGTAATTGAAGGGGTTTTGACAAGCACCCCTTGTCAATACGCAGTCACTCCGAGAGTATTCTGAATGCTATCTCACCCTCTGCTCTCACATAGCAGGAAGCTGCAAGAAATGCTTCCATTTGACAGCGGAGGTACTGAGTATGGCGGATGAGCAGGATCGGGCTTTGCGTGTGTTGGTATCAAATATTCATTACATCAAGCTTCGAGGGCCCCACGATTGCAAAAGGATACCTTCCCACCAGCTTCTGCCAGTTTTATAGTAACTTTATGAGCAGCATAGTGACCCAACTCTGGCAGAGTTGCTGCCTCACATCGCCAGAGACCCGAGTTTGATCCTCACCCCGGGTGCTCTCTGTGTGGAGTTTGCGCGTTCTCACTGTGAGGACTGTGGGTTTCCTCCCACATCCCAAGGACGTACAGGTTTGTAGGTTAACCAGCCCTATGTAAATTGCCCCTAGTGTGCAGGGAGTGGAGGCGATAGTGGGCTAACATGGAACTAGTGTGAACGAGTGATTGATGGTCGGTGTGGACTAGGTGGGTCACAGGGCCTGCTTCCAGGATGTATCTCTGAACTAAACTAAACTTTAAACAGGTGGACACTGATAATAGATACAAAATGCTGGAATAACTCAGCGGGACAGGCAGCATCTCTGGAGAGAAGGAATGGGTGACGTTTCAGGTCATGACCCTTCAGACAGTCTGAAGAAGGATCTCCACCCGACACATCACCCATTCCTTCTCTCCAGAGATGCTGCCTGTCCCGCTGAGTTACTCCACCATTTTGTGCCTATCGTCGGTGTAAACAAGCAATTTCCTTTACTTTAAACAGGGTAAGTTTAACGGTTTGTTGTTTGCTGCTGAATGTCATAAGATTCCTTTGAAGTTTGGGAATGGGGGAAAGTTTGTAAGATGAATAAGTGGACTGGGTTGATGGCTTCATTATCATGGTGGATGGAGAATGAAGGTGACCACGCCGTTAGTAACTTCACAAGCTTGAGGTCAGGATGGCAAGTGGTGGGTGTAGGCAAGGTTAATAGTCACCTTTGGTTGACCCCACTGCCAGCAGTTGTCGCCAGTTCATCCGGGCAAACCCTCGATACCAGTGGCGGTGGTGTTCAGAGAGCAGATTACACTTGAATGTTAGCCATGGGCAGCCCGAGGGGCTTCTCAGACCCAGGCCAGCAGGTCTACTCATCTTCACTTCTGGGCCCACAACAGTTGTTTAGTTCAGAGTCTGAAGAAGGGTCTCGACCCCAAACATCACCCACTCCTTCTCTCCAGAGATGCCGCCCGTCCCGCTGAGTTACTCCAGCTTTTTGTGTCTATCTTCAGTTGTTTAGTTTAGTTTAGTTCAGAGATACAGTGCAGAAACAGGCCCTTCAGCCCATCGAGTCCACGCCGACCAGTGATCACCCCTCACACTAGCACTATCCTACACACACTAGGGCCAGTTCACAATTATACCAAGCCAATTAACTTACAAAAACTTGTATGTCTTTGGAGCGTGGGAGGAAACCGGAGCACCCGGAGAAAACCCACGCAGGTCACAGGGAGAACGTACAAACTCTGTACAGACAGCACCCGTAGTCAGGATCGAACACGGGTCTCTGGCGGTGTAATGCCCCTGTCCCACTTAGGAAACCTGAACGGAAATCTCTGGAGACTTTGCGCCCCACCCAAGGTTTCCGTGCGGTTCCCGGAGGTTTTTGTCAGTCTCCCTACCTGCTTCTACTACCTGCAACCTCCGGCAACCACCTGCAACCTCCGGGAACCGCACGGAAACCTTGGGTGGGGCGCAAAGTCTCCAGAGGTTTCCGTTCAGGTTTCCTAAGCCCCTTAAAGCCACATCGCCCCACTTTACCAACCAGTTTCCCGGTTACACCCGGTGACACTAATTTCCTGATTTACTTATTCTTTCAAACCACAGGTTCCAGAATTGACAGCTTGTGAATGATGCAGTCATTTTCCCTTGTTTGAGTCTTTGTCGAGAAAACCAGATTAGCAGAGGACGGGGAGAAAGGAGCAAATTGTTTTTTTAATAAAAATGCCAAATGTATTGCTGCCTAGGAGGGATTACTTACTGGTTATGCAAAATGAATATTGTCATAAAAAAAAGGGAAAATACAATAACAGCATTTAGTAAAAGGATTTAGGATTTAAATATGAAAATAAAGAGTTCTGAAGGAATATTTAATCCAGCCTGTAGTGTTGTCAAAAACAGAAAGGTTCTCTCAGGAGCCAGGAACACAGGATTTGTAACTCCTGCCTCCCACAACTCCATGCCAACACTGTGAATCTGGAGGGTTGGTAGCTCGTGTTGGTACCAATGGCAAAGTTGGGCACAGTGGAGCAGCAATAGAGTTGCATGGTACATAGATAGGATGTGTTTAGAGGGATATGGGCCAAACGCAGGCAGGTAGGACTGGTGTAGGTGGGGCATGTTGGTTGGTGTGGGCAAGTTGAACTGAAGGGCCTGTCTGCTTCCTAGAACTCTATGACTGTGACGGACCTCTATGGGCGGCACGGTGGCGCAGCGGTAGAGTTGCGGTCACACAGCATCAGAGACCGAACTAAGGGATTCGATCCTGACTGTGGGTGCAGTCTGTATGGAGTTTGTACCTTCTCCCCATGACCCGCGTGGGTTTCCTCCGGGTACTCCGGTTTCCTCCCACACTCCAACGACGTACAGGCTTGTAGGTTAATTGGCCTTGGTAAAAATTGTGAATTGTCCCTGATGTGTCGGATGGTGTTAATGTCGGAGGATTGCTGGTCGGCAAGGACTCGGTGGGCCGAATGGCCTGTTTCCTCGCTGTATCTCTAAACTAAACGAAGTCTCTGGTTACTAAGGAACATCTTTCATTTAAACCTGTGGTTTTGTAAACCCGGACGGACTAAGCTCAGTAATTGAGCATGCTTTGCATATATGCTTGTCAACCGTGTCTACTGTGAACAGTACAAAGGTTAGCAAGGGGGATGCGTATCGGAAGTAAAAACCGAGTCCGTTTTCAGCTGAGGTTGGTAAGGTGGGAGGGGGAGGTGGGGTAAAGGTGAAGACCTCCTTAGTGTGTACAGGTGGTCTCCAAGTTGTGGCAGGTTCTGTCCGTGGGAGGAACTGCAGATGCTGTGGTCTAAACTAAGTCTCTGGTTACCAAGGAACCAGGAACCAGCAAGATGTTGGAGAAACTCAGCTGGTCAGGCAGCATCCGTGGAAGAGAATGACAGAGGGCAGGTGATGTTCCAGGTCGGGATCCTGCGAACTGTTTGCAACCTGGATCATTGGAGCGTTTGCCGGCACCGGGCCTGTACACACTGGAGTTTAGAAGGATGATGGGGACCTGGTTGAAACTTACCAAATAATGAAAGGCCTGGATAGAGTGGATGTGGAGAGGATGTTTCCACTAGTGGGAGAGTCCAGGACCTGAGGTCCCAGCCTCAGAATTAAAGGACATTCCTTTAGGAAGGAGATGACGAGGAATTTCTATAGTCAGGGGGTGGTGAATTTGTGTAATACTTTGCCACAGAAGGCTGTGGAGGTCAAGTCAAGAGATATTTTTAAGGCAGAGATAGATAGATTCTTGATTAGTACGGGAGTCAGGGGCTTTGGGGAGAAGGCAGGAGAATGGGATTAGGAGGAAGAGATAGATCAGTCTTGATCGAATGGTGAAATAGACCTGAGGGGCTGAATGGCCTAATTCTGCTCCTATCACTTATGACCTTATGAACGTATGAACTCTCTCTCCCCAGCAGTTGGCCCACACCCAGTTCTGACGTTCTTGTCCGATCAGCTGGAAACTGTGCCCGGACAAGGGGCTTAAAGAGGTCCCAGGCTGGAGATAATAGCCACATGGCGGGGTTAACAGAGCTGTTCTGCCCCATTATCTTACAGAAGAAGCAATCTCGCTCATCTGGAACACTAGTATTAGTTTACAAGTGGGTATAAGGAGGAGATCTTCGCCTGATGTGGAATCGGTGACAAATCAGAGGAGGGACATCAAGGGATGTGAGCAGAGCATTTTAGATCTGCAGACAGAAGTCAAGAGTCAAGAGTGTTTATTTGTCACAGATAGAACAATGAAATTCTTACTTGCAGCAGCACAACAGAATATGCAGCAGGTGCAATTTTGCTGTAAATGTAAACATACATTTGCAATATTTAAATAAGAATCTATTCTGGGACCAGGCAATTGTTTAGTTTAGTTTAGATATACAGCGCGGAAACAGTCCCTTCGACCCACCGAGTCCACGCCTGCCAGCGATCCCTGCACACTAACACTATCTTACACACTAGGGACAATTTACATTTTTACCCAAGCCAGTTAGCCTACAAAACCTGTACGTCTTTGGGATGTGGGAGGAAACCGAAGATCCCAGAGAAAACCCACGCAGGTCACGGGGAGAACGTACGGGGACCGAACCCGGGCGTCAGACGCTGTAAAACAGCAACTCTACCGCAGATGCACCGTGCCGCCCATTCATGACTGTCATGCTTCCATGGGACACAGAAGGAAGGCATCTCAGCCCATCCGATTCATGCTGGCCCTTGGACCATGCTCATTTCCTACCAATTTTTCTTGCAACCTTGCAGCGCCAGAGACCCGGGTTCGATCCTGACTGTGGGTGCTGTCTGTACAGAGTTTGTGCATTCTCCACGTGATCACGTGGGTTTTCCCAGGTGCTCCGGTTTCCTCCCACACTCCAAAGACGTACGGGTTTGTAGGTTAATTGGCTTCGGTAAAAATTGCAAATTGTGCCTTAAGTGTGTAGGGCTCATTGGTCGGCACGGAGCCGGTGGGCCGAAGGGCCTGTTTCCAGGCTGTATCTCTAAACTAAACTAAACTAAACTAAACTAAACTATTCTTCCCTCATTCATATCACTTGCCCAGAGTTGAAGACTAGTCTCCTGTACCGGGCACTTTACAGTAGCCAATCACACCAGGAGCAGAAGAATATAATTTTTACCTGCTGTAGTTTCAGACATATTTACATAATAACAACAAATAAATATATAATAATCAATAATGCAATAAATTGGCAATAATACTAGGTGACCAGATCGTAATACTGCAAACAAAATGACATAGTCAGAAAGGCGGGGGGGGGGGGGGGGGGGGGGGGGGGGGGGGGGGGGGGGGGGGGGGGGGGGGGGGGGGGGGGGGTCTCAGTTAAAGGTGGGCATGCACAGAGTGGAGGGGCAACGTTCCTGTAAACTGCATCCCCCTCTCTCGTTGGTTGACAATCCAACTGTGGTTCCTCTTTTTAATATTAACCTGCACACAAAGATATCTATACGCACACTCACGTACACACACTCACTCATACACGCACATACACACTCACATGTACACACTCACATGCACTCACTCTCGCTTACACACTCACACTCACACACATACAGTGCATTCAAAAAGTATTCAGACCCCTTCACCTTTTCCACATTTTGTTACGTTATAGCCTTATTTTAAAATCGATCTACACACAATACCCCAGAATGAAGAAGTGAAAACAGGTGTTTACAATTTTTTGCAAAGTAATTAAAAATAAATAACTGAAATATCACATTTGCATAAGTATTCAGACCCTTTGCTATGACACTCACAATTGAGCTTAGGTTCATCGTGTTTCCATTGATTATCCTTGAGATGTTTCTACAACTTGATTGGAGTCCATCAGTGGTAAATTAAATTGATTGGACATGATTTGGAAAGGCACACACCTGTCTATATAAAGTCCCTCAGTTGGCAGTGCATGTCAGAGCAAAAACCAAGCCATGAAGACAAAGGAAAGACATGATTGTGTCGAGACACAGATCTGGGGAAGGGTATAAAACAATTTCTGCAGAATTGCAAGTCCCGCAGAGCACAGTGGCCTCTGTCATTCTTAAATGGAAGAACTTTGGAACCACCAGGACTCCTCATAGAGCTGGCCGCTTGGCCAAACTGAGCAATCGGGGGCGAAGGGCCTTGGTCAGGGAGGTGACCAAGAACCTGATGGTCACTCTGACAGAGCTCCAGAGTTCCTCTGTGGAGATGGGAGAACATTCCAGAAGGACAACTATATCTGCAGCACTCCACCAAACAGGCCTTTATGGTAGAGTGGCCAGACGGAAGCCACTCCTCAGTAAAAGGCACATGACAGCCCGCTTGGAGTTTGCCGAAAGTCATGAAAAACAAGATTCTCTGACCTGATGAAACCAAGATTGAACTCTTTGGCCTGAATGCCAAGTGTCACGTCTGGAGGAAACCAGGCACCGCTCATCACCTGGCCAATACCTGCACACACTGACATACATACACACACTGACACACACACACACACAGTGTACATGACGCCCCCTATATCGCCAGTGTATATCACCAGGGTCAAGCCCCCACTCAACCCTCATTCTCCCCCAAATTCCAGCCCCTTCCTTAGTTACGATTTTTCAAACAGTAATTTGATCTCCCAAGCATCTCATCAGATGAGGCGGATGCAGGAATAGTGGGCAATAAAGGGATCAACAAGTATTTTACTGTGATCTCCTATCCAAGCATCCTCATTGATCTCAGACGTCAGAATGTACCTCACTTCAAGTATGGTGGCACGGTGGCGCTGCGGTAGAGTTGCTGCCTTACAGCGCCAGAGACCCGGGTCCGATCCTGACTATGGGTGCTGTCTGTGCGGAGTTTGCACGTCCTCCCTGTGGCCACGTACGCTTCCTATGGTTTCCTCCCACATTAAAAAGACATGCGTGTTTATAGGTTAATTGTCTTCGGTAAAAATTGTACATTGTCCCGAGTGTGTGTGGGTTAATGCTGGTCGGCGCAGACTCGGTGGGCTGAAGGGCCTGTTTCCACACTATCTCTAAAGTATTAGCTGAGCTCCTGTATCCGTCTATTAACATCCCAGTGACTAAGTCACAAATGTATCATTACCTTCCAGGCACCTCTGTCACACAACACGGCAGATATTGAAAATCCCAGCAAACTTCTCCAAATGTTATAACTCCCCTGAGATCCAGCATCCCCTCAAACATTGACAACCTCAGAAATCTCCATCAAACATCAAGTTACCCTGGAGGGTCCCGATAAATATCAGTACAGCCTCACGGCCCTCTGTGAATATGAGCTTCTAATCCACCACCTAATGTAGACCTAAAGATTTCCCGCTAATATTAACAATTCCAGCAACCCTCAGGATAGACACAAAATGCTGGAGTAATCCAGCGGGTCAGGCAGCATCTCTGGAGAGAAAGAATGGGTGACGCTTCAGGTCGAGACCCTCCTTCAGACCCGACCCGAATCGTCTCCCAATCCTTCTCTCCAGAGATGCTGTCTGTCCCGCTGAGTTACTCCAGCATTTTGTGTCTATTATGCTGGTGTAAACCAGCATCTGGAGTTCCTTCCTGCACACCAGCAGCCCTTGATCTCTCCACTGACACCACCCGTCCGTATAATATCTGTGCCTGCTCTAGTATCACCACAGTGTTCTTTACAAGCTGCTCTGTTCCTTCCTGGAACTTGATGAACAGTCTGAAGAAGGGTCTCGACCCGAAACATCATCTATTCCTTTTCTCCAGACATACTGATTTACTCCAGATTTTTGTGTCCATCTTACTGGGGAGTGCCTGAGTGAGAATAAGTTGCTATGAATACTGTGAATAGACCCCAAAATGCTGGAGAAACTCAGCGGGCCAGGCAGCATCTTTGGAGAGAAGGAATAGGTAACGTTTCAGGTCGAGACCCTTCTTCAGACTCGACCTGAAACGTCACGCATTCTTTCTCTCCAGAGATGCTGCCTGACCCGCTAACCCCAGAATGTTGTATCTATCCTCGGTTTAAACCGGCATCCGCAGTTCCCCCCTACACATTTTCTAGTTGCATTCCTTCCTCTTCCACATCTCTTCATCAGTAACACCTGCTGGAACAATAGAGTAAAACACTTCTACCTAACCCCTGCGCCCCTCCCCCCCCCCCCCCCCCCCTCCCCCCCCCCCCCCCCCCCCACCCCCCTCCTCCTCGCCCCGCTGTTTTGCTTCTTTCTGTGACTGTTCACTCCTGAGCTCCTGTTGTTATAAAGTTATTTTATATTTTGTTGCAGTAATCTACCTTGTGAAGGCCTCTGCCCCAAATCACCCCATCATCTACTCAGAGACTGCTGGTTGGTTGCTTTTTCTTTTCTGGCGATGAGCTGAGTCTGTAAGGGTGAGGGGTGGAGGGACTCACTGCTGTGTTACTGCGCCCCCATTGTTCTTTCCCTATCAGCTCCGTTTAGTTTAGAGATATAGCGCAGAAGGAGGCCCTTCGGCCCACCGAGTCCGCTCTGACCAGCGACCCCCACGCACTAACACTATCCTGCACACACTAGGGACAGCTTACAATTATACCCAGCCACGTAGCACGTCTTTGGAGTGTGAGGAAACCGGAGCACCTGGAGAAAACCCACGCAGGTCACGGGGAGAAGCGCCATTATCAGGATCAAACCCGCGTCTCTGGCACTGTAAAGCCTCTGTCCCACTGTACGAGGTAATTCAAGAGTTCTCCTGATTCAATCTCGGAGAATGTCCGTAGCGGGTCCGTAGGAGTTCGTGGATGTCACGTAGCGGCTTGTACGAGTAAAAAGTAACAATTTTTTTCATCAAGAGTATTTTTTTCTACTCGGGGACATTTTTCACAGTGTTGAAAAAACGTTACGTGTTTACCGGATTTCCCGAGTACCTACCGTTACTCGTTATAGCCGCAACGGGACATCCACGAACTCCTACGGGCCCGCTACGTTAATATTTGTAGAAACAAGGAAATGCAGATGCTGGTTTAAAAAATGGACACAAAGTTCTGGAGTAACAGCAGCTCAGGCATCTCTTGAGAAGAATGATAGGAGACATTTCGGATCACGACCCTTCTTCTTCTGACGACCCGAAACGTCATCTATCCATGTTCACCAGAGAAGCTGCCTGACCCACTGGGTTACTCCAGTACTTTGTGCCTTTTTTTTTCAGTTATTACTTGTTGACCAAATATATCCTGAAAACCGAGGTAGATAATAGTGTGGTGAAGAAGGCATTTGGCACGGCATGGACAGTTTGGGCTGAAGGGCCTGATCCCTGCTGTATAACTCTGTGAGTCTATATATAAAACATTAAAATAAATGTTTACCTATCCCTTTCATGTCCAAAACTACTTCACCAGCAACCCAACTGAGTTGATACGACTTAATTGGAAGGACAGGATCCCGAACGAGCCCTTCATCCCAATTCCACTCTTTTCCTCTGGGTTGCTAACTCATCGGAACTTTAAGGTGAAGGGGAAAATATTTAATAGGAATCTGAGGGGATAACCTTGCCACACAAAGGGTGGTGGTTGTATGGAACAATCTGCTGGAGGAGGTCGTTGAGGCAGGGGCTCTCCCAACATTTAAGAGGCAGTTAGACAGGTATACGGATAGGGAGTTTAGGTTTAGAGGGATAGGGACCAAATGCTGGCAGGTGGGACTAGTGTAGCTGGGACATGTTAGGCCCAAGGGCCACAGGGCCTGTTTCCACACTATGACTTCCCTGGTGATCACCAGCATTGAGGATGTTGCGTCAGTAATCCTCCGCGTGAATACACTTACTTATTAGATACAAGACATGTTATACATTGGACAAAGAGACCTGTTTGAGTCTCTGGTGTAATTCAGAGACCAAGACTGCATTGACTCTATGAGAAATAGGAGAAGGCAATTACCATTGGGACAGGGCACCTCTGAGAGTGAAACTCTGAAGGAAGTAATGGAGCAGGGCCTCATGTCCAGTGATGTTACTGCCTTGGCAGACTCGCAGTCCGTGGAAGGTCACCTCCTCCCCACACTCAGCTCTCCCTCGGTACCGGTCTCCATGGGCCTGTTGTGAACACTGATCCTAATGGACCAGGAGTGTGGCCACTCAGGATGGGTTTCCTTTTTAGGTTAATTTAGAGATACAGCGCTGAAACAGGCCCTTCGGCCCATCGAGTCCATGCCGTCCAGTGATCCTAGCACACTACCACTATCCTCACATTAGGGACAATTTACTATTATACCAAGCCAATTAACCTACAAACCTGGAGTGTGGGAGGTAACCAGAGCACCCGGAGGAAACCCACGCAGGTCACAGGGAGAACGTACAAACTCCGCACGGACAGCACCTGTAGTCAGGATCGAACTCGGATCTCTGGAGCTGTGAGGCGGCAACTCTGGCGCTGCGCCACTGTTAGTGCAACAGAGGCTTGAGTCACCATTTCATTGGTTGACTGTGGTTGGCAGGGGAGATTGGTTAAATCCGGGACGGGGTGGCAGAGAGTTGTACCACCCCTTGACCTCAACTACGGCAACAATGCATTAAATGCGCCTTGTCACTGTGTCATCTAGAAGACAGTCTGTGCCACTAAGTATGCAACAGTGTTGTTGCTGGCTCTACCAGCTGCACCAATATGCCGGTCTGTGCTAGAATGTAGAAGAATGAGGAATGAAGTGATTCAAACATAGAAGATCTTGTGAAAAATTGAGTTATATTGAGATGGTCTCACTCGTGGGAAAGTTACAGACCTAATTAAAAATAAGGGCCCAGTGCATGGTATTTTATCAGAGTGTAGTGCATCTCTGGAATTGTCTGACTATGCAGATAATGGGCAGCACGGTGGCGCAGCAGTAGAGTAGCAGCCTTACAGCGCCAGAGACCCGGGTTTGATCCTGACTACGGGTGCTGTCTGTACAGAGTTTGCACGTTCTCCCTGTGACTGCATGGATTTTCTCCGGGTGCTCCGGTTTCCTCCCACACGCCAAAGACTTACAGGTTTGTTGGTTATTTGGCCTCTGTAAATTGTCCCTGGTGTGTAGGGTAGAACTAGTGTTTGGGGAGATCTTTGGTCGGCGCGGACTCGGTGGGCCCAGGTGCCTGTTTCCGTGCTGTGTCTCTAAACAGAACTAAATTAAACTAAAGAGGCAGGGAGCATTGCACAGAGCCAGTCACCACTGCAACAGTGCTGTTACAACAGTGCAAATAACACTTCAGCAGCAGGAGTGGATTTCCAGAGAACCAGTTTCTCTGCTCCCAGTGAGAGAGTGTGGTCCGTCGGGGAATGTTGCCGACTGGCCCACTGCAGGAGTACGAGCTGAGGGACGCACTGAAGCTCGGAGCAGCCAACGCCAAGGCTTTGCGGGGAAGGACCACAGTCTAGGGTCCTTCCGCTGTTGGACATTGGGGGGCTGAGTCCGGTGGGAACGCCCCTGAAACAAGGAGAGGGATATCACCCCTGAGGTCACAGGAGTGGCAAGAGTGTTGTATTTAAAGATAGGTTTGTAAGATAGGTCTATGGATTTAAAGATAGGCACGAACACAACTGATTATAACACTATTGAATGTATTTTTGCACTGTTTTTATTTTGTAGATATTTTTTATCTTAAACATTTTGTATTCTGCATTGGGGGCGGGGGGGGGGGGGGGATATGTTGATGGATCCTCTGTGCAGGATCCACAGGTTGGTCTGACATGTGGACGTTGGCCAGTCCTGATGTGTTCTGTTTGCATTAGTATTGGGATGTGCCAGTCCAATGGAAGTCCATCCAACCCTGGGGCGTGTGCTTGCTGAGATTTTAGTTTAGTTTAGTTTAGAGATACAGCGCAGAAACCGGCCCTTCGACCTACCGAGTCCGCTCCGACCAGCGATCCCCGCACGCTAACACTATCCTACACACACACACACACACACACACACACACACACACACACACACACACACACACACACACACACACACACACACACACACCGCACACACGGGATCATTTACAATGTTTACCAAAGCCAATTAACCTACAAACCTGCACATCTTTGGAGTGTGGGAGGTAATCGGAGCACCCAGGGAAAACCCACGCGGTCACGGGGAGAACGTGCAAACTCCGTACAGACAGCAACCGTAGTCAGGATCGAACCCGGGTCTCTGGCGCTGTGAGGCAGCAACTCTACCGCTGCCCTGGATGAGTGAGAGGGTATCCCCTGGCTGAGTTCAATGAAGGAATCATCTCCAGCCAAGCTATTTGTGGACGAAATTCAGTTTAATGTGGAGGCCAGCCCAAAATTTGGCCAATTGGGGAAAAAAAAACTTGGATTTTGCAAGCACCGTTCACATCTGTTTAGTTTAATTTTAGATATATGGCATGGGACCATGTCTTTCGGCCCACCGAGTCCACACCGCCCATTGATCACCCGCACACAAACTCTAATCTACACACACTAGGGACAATTTACAAAGACCAATTTACATAGACCTTCAAACCCACACGTCTTTGGGATGTGAGCGGAAACCGGAGCACAGAGAGAAAACCCACGCTGTCACGGGGAGAATGTACAAACTCCGTACAGACTGCACCCATAGTCAGGATCAAACCCAGTTCTCTGGTGCTGTGAGACAACAACTCTATGCCCCGACTGGGACATGAAAGTGGGCAGCCGCTGAATTTGCTTGGGAAAGATGCAGCAAGGTGCTCCTCTTTAGCTCTGTCAGCCATCCAAGCTGCAAGGAACCTTGTAAAAGGCAGGGAGCACGATGATTTTTGTTCAACAGGCTGTTAACACTGAGTCGAGACTGGCCGCGCTGTGTTAATGACATGGCAAGGATTACTCCTGGCAAAGTTACAAGTGTGTTCCATTTAAAACAGCTTTTCACCATTAAACTGGGATTGCTGCTGGCTGTGGTTCCCCTGCTGCACTGAAGCATTGCGGACGGTCGGAACAAAAAACCCCTCCCCGCGCACGGAAGCATCTCAGGCGATGAAGACCCTCCTCCCAATTGCAGCCCCATCGTTAATCGTCTGAAAGACCGGGGGTGCTTAAGTTGAGTCGAGGCTCTTGTACGTTATTCCAGCCTCGCAAAACAGGAGCAGGAATCGGCCACGTTCAATATGCTCAAGGCTTCTGCCTCCATCTCCCCATCATCCTCGGCATTCTGTTTAAGAAGGAACCGCAGATGCTGGAAAATCGAAGGTCGACAAGAGTGCTGGAGAAACTCAGCGGGTGCAGCAGCATCTATGGAGCAAAGGAAATAGGCAACGTTTCGTCTGCCGCACCCGCTGAGTTTCTCCAGCACTCTTGCCTACCATCCTCAGCATTCTATTCTTTCTTAGATATAGACTTTAGAGATACAGCGTGGAAACAGGCCCTTTGGCCCACCGAGTCTGCGCCGACCAGCGATCACACTAACATTATTCTACACACTAGGGATAATTTACAGAAGCCAATTAACCTACAAACCTGCACGTCTTTGGTGTGTGGGAGGAACCTGGAGAAGCTGGAGGATGTACAAAAGCCGAACAGACCCGTGGTCAGGATCGAACCTGGGTCTTTGGCGCTGTAAAGTAGCAACTCTACCGCTGCACCATCGTGCAGCCCTGATTATCTCTGAGATAATCGTAACATATTCCCTCCCAAACTGTCCTTAATCCTCACCTTCAAGCAAGACTTTAGTACAAACCTCAGTGCAAACTCCACACACACAGCACCCGAGATCGGGATGGAACCTAGGTCTCCGGCGCTGTGAGGCAGTGGCTCTACCAGCTGCGGTGCAAGCAGGTTTCCCCGCTGGTACAAAAGCTGGACTCAAGGGCGCGTGCAGAAACGCCAGTGATCGGCGGTGAAAAGGTGTGTTGGCTCAGGGCCCAGTCACTATTGAGTCAAACCACGGGCAGGCCAACCTGCGGAAACTAGAGCGCAGAAATCATCCCTGCTTTTTCCTCAATTGCAGGTTTTCCGGGAGTCAGCAGTGTGGGCACATTCACTGCGCCTATCAGTACCGGGAACACTACCATTGTCTGGACCCCGAGTGCAACTATCAGGTACGGCCTCAGTTTTAACATCACCTTCCTTTCACTCTCTCCTCTCTCAACTCTTCCCCACGGCAAGGAACAGAAGCCTCTCCCCACTACCCTCGGCCCTGTCTACATGAAGCGTTGCGCAAGGGGAGTAAACATAGACAACGCTGCAAGTGCTGGAAATGATTGCACCCTTGCTCATTGTTTCAATGCTTAGTTTAACTTGGATTTATCACCTTGTGATGTCACAGACTCGTATAGCGGGAAATAGGCTCATCGGCCCAACTTGCCCACACTAACCAACATGCCTCATCTACACTAGTCCCACCTGTCTGCATTGGGCCCATATCCCTCCAAACCTGTCCTAGCCATATACCTGTCGAAACGTTGCAATAGTCCCTGCCTCAACTACTTCCTCTGGCAGCTCATTCCATACACCCACCACCCTTTGTGTGAAAAGGTTACCCCACAGATTCCTATTAAATCTTCCCCCCCTTCACCTTAAACCCATATCCTCTGGATCTCGATTCCCCTACTCTGGGCAAGAGACTTTGACTGTGCACCTACCCGATCTATCCCTCTCATGATTTTATACACCTCTATAAGATCACCCCTCATCCTCCTGCACTCCAAGGAGTAGAGTCCCAGCCTGCTCAACCTCTCTCTGTAGCTCAGAACCTCGAGTCCTGGCAACATCCTCGTGACTCTTCTGTACCCTTTCCAGCTTGACAACATCTTTCCTTTAACATGGTGTCCAGAACATAACACGATACTCTAAATGCAGCCGCATCAGATTATTGACATGCAAAATGACATAAGAAAGAGAATGGTGAAAATATTCAGCAGATTAGGTAGAATCTGTGAAGAGTGTGAACATTTCAGGTTCAAAAACAAGACAGAATGCTGGAGTAACTCAGTGGGTCAGGCAGCATCTCTGCAGAAAAGGAATGGGTGACGTTTTGGGTCGGGACCCTTCCTCCTTGAACATTTCAGATGATTAATCAACATCAGGATGTAGAAAGGTTAGAAATTAGACGGCTTATAATTTGCGAGGAAAGGTTGGGGGGGGATGGGGTAAATAAATGGGGCGGTGTGTGGCTGGGTTAAAGGTGGCATTGGTTGGAGGGCATGAATAGTGATGGTGCCAACTGGCAGAGCTTTGTGTGTGAAGGGGGAAGGGACAAATAGGAGGTGATGAATGAATTCTGAACCCACTTTGGTCGACTGTGCATGGGGTTAACTTTAGGTTGTCTGAACAAAAGAGCGAGATACTTCCAGATTTATGTTGATGAAGGTAGACAAAAAAGCTGGAGAAACTCAGCAGGTGCAGCAGCATCTATGGAGCGAAGGAAATAGGCAACGTTTTGGGCTGAAACCCTTCTTCAGACTGATCGGGGGTGGTGGGGGGGGCGGGGACAAGAAAGGAAAAAGGAGGAGGAGCCCGTCGGCTGGGGGATGGGAGGAGACAGCAGGGGGACTGAGGAAGGGGAGGAGATAGCAAGGACTAACAAAATTGGGAGAATTCGATGTTCATGCCCCCAGGATGCAGTCTCCCCAAGCTTTATGTTGATGAAGTTCTTTGGAAATGGTAGCACTGGCAGCAGCCTAGATTTACCAGGCCTCGATTGGAGAGGTGTCTTATCTAGAGGGGCTTGATAATTTGGACTGCACTCCTTAAATGTAGAAGAATAAGGGATGAACTTCTACAAACGATGCTGATGAAGTTTAACAGTGTAGACTTTTAATTTAAGGTACACAAAAATGCTGGAGAAACTCAGCGGGTGCAGCAGCATCTATGGAGCGAAGGAAATAGGCAACGTTTCGGGCCGAAACCGAAGGGTTTCGGGCCGAAACCGAAGGGTTTCAGCCCGAAACGTTGCCTATTTTCTTCGCTCCGTAGATGCTGCTGTACCCGTTGAGTTTCTCCAGCATTTTTGTGTACCTTCGATTTTCCAGCATCTGCAGTTCCTTCTTAAAGACTTTTAGTTTAGTTTGGTTTGGATTGGATTTGTTTGGTTTAGTCTAGTTTAGTTTGCTTTAGTTTAGTTTGGTTTTGTTTCGTTTCCTTTGGTTTAGGATAGAGATACAGCATGGAAACAGGCCTTTTTCGGCCCACAGAATCCACGCCGACCATCGATCACCCATTCACACTTGCCTATGTTATCCCACTTTCTCACCCACTCCCTGCACACCAGGGGCAATTTACAGAAGCCAATTAGCCTACGTGTTTGGGATGTGGGAGGAAACCAGAGCAACCGGAGGTAACCCACGCGGTCACCGGGAGAATGTGCAAACTCCACACAGACAGCACCCGAGGTCGGGATCAAACCCAGATCTCTGGCGCTGTGAGGCAGCAGCTCTGCCAGCTCTGTAATCCTTGAATGGGGAAGAATGAGGGATGAACTGATTCAAACATTGAAGATCCTGGGATAACTTGACAGAGTGGTATTGAGATGTTTTCACTCGTGAAACATCTTAATTATAAATAAGGGGCCGGTGCACAGATATGTCTTCTTTCAGAGTGTAGTGCATTTCTGGAATTGTCTGCCTGTGAGTATAATGGGTGGCACAGTGGTGCAGTGGTAGAGTTGCTGTCTTGCAGCGCCAGAGACCCGGGTACGATCATGACCTTGGGTGCTGTCTGTACGGTGTTTGTACATTGTCCATGTGACCGCATGGGTTTTCTCTGGGTGCTCTGGCTTCCTCCCATATTCCAAAGACGTGCGGGTATGTAGGTAAATTATCCCTAGTGCGTAGGATAGAATGAGTAATCGGGTGATCGTTGGTCGGCGCGGACTCGATGGGCCGAAGGGTCTGTTTCCTCACTGTATCTCAAAAATGAAATAGTGGAGGCAAGAAACATTAATGTGTTTAGGGTGGAGAGAGTTAAATATTGGAAGGAAGGGTTGGTGGGCGTTAGGAACGAGCTGCCAGTGGAGGTAAACATAGAAACATAGAAAATAGGTGCAGGAGGAGGCCATTCGGCCCTTCGAGCCTGCACCGCCATTCATTGTGATCATGGCTGATCGTCCCCAATTAATAACTCGTGCCTGCCTTCTCCCCATATCCCTTGATTCTACCAGCCCCTAGAGCTCTATCTAACTCTCTTAAATCCATCCAGTGACTTGGCCTCCACTGCCCTCTGTGGCAGGGAATTCCACAAATTCACAACTCTTTGGGTGAAAAAGATTTTCCTCACCTGTCATAAATGGCCACCCCTTTATTCTAAGACTGTGGCCCCTGGTTCGGGACTCGCCCAACAAGGTAGTTGAGGCAGGGACAATCGCAACGTTTAAGAAGCAATTAGACAGGTACATGGATAGGACAGGTTTAGAGGGATATGGGCCAAATGCAGGCAAGTGGGACTAGTGCAGATGGGACATGTTGGTCGGTGTCGGACTGAAGGGCCTGTTTTCACACTGTATGACTCCATGACTATACGGGAATTGAAGGCAATGGGGAACCGGCACAGTGTAAGAGATGAATCAGCCATGGTTGTATTGACTGGCGGTGCAGGCCAGAGCCCCATGTTCTTGTCTTCTTGTATATGTTAAGAGGAGATAATGGAGAGACAGCACTGAGCCACTGTCCCGAGACACGCATACTGGTTGCTCCAACCTGTTCACTAGGAACTAACTTTTAGAGATACAGCGCAGTATCAGGCCATCCGGCCCACTGAGTCCGCGCCGAGCAGCGATCATCCCGTACACCAACACTATCCTATACACTGGTAACAATTTACAATTTTACCAAAGCCAATTTACCTACTAACCTGTACACCCCTAAAATGTGGGAGGAGACCGGAGCACCCGGAGAAAACCCACGCAGGTCACAGGGAGAGAGTGCAAACTCCGCACAGACAGCACCCATCGTCAGAATCGAACCCAGGTCTCTGGCACTGTATGGCAGCAGATCTACCACTGTGCCGCACCAGTGCCGTTTCCAGTGCTAACTAATTTTTCCTTAAAGTACTTAACATTTGTGTGAAAAGACTAAATTAATCAATTTCTAAAAAAAAAAGTGCAAACCAGCTTTAGCTGCTGTAATATCTTGCAGCTTTTATTTATTGTTGATGATAGTACTGTGATTTTTTTCACATGGGGGCTTTCTCGACCCATTAAAAATCATTGCGTTTGGAGCCAGCTGGCTCAGCCTCTTATTTACTGTTGCCAGCGTCAGTCCCACCATCTGGTGCCATTTTAGCTCAGCACCTCTCCTTGCCAGGCAGACTGAATGAAAAAAAATTCAACATTGACGACATTCTCCAGCAGGAACGAAGCTATATATGCAACAAGATGATCACATCCTTAGCCCGACAGCACCGCAAACCTATCTCCATCTGAAGAAGGGTCTGGTCCAGAAACATCACCCATTCCTTCTCACCAGAAGATGCTGCCTGACCCACCGAATTACTCCAGCATTTAGTGACTATCTTGAACCAGCATCTGCAGCTCTGTCCTACACATTCCTTCTTCTCCACTCTCTATCTCTTTCCCATTCCATTTCTCATCTTTTATCCCTTCTTCTATTTTTCTGTTCCGTTCCCTCTATTTTGTTCCCTGTCTCTATTTGCCCCTCATATTCTCTTGCCATCTCACATTATTTCCCCCTCTCTCATCCATTCACCCTCTCATTTGTCTTCTATCTTTTAATCCTATCCTCGCCAATTTTAGTTTTACTTTAGAGATACAGCGCGGAAACAGTCCCATTGTGTGCGCGCCGGCCAGCGATCGCCGCACAAACAACGCTATCCTACACACACTAGGGACAAGGTTTTTTATTTTATAGAAGCCAATTAACCAACAAACCCGTATTTCTTTGGAGTGTGAGAGGAAACAGGAGCACACGGAGAAACCCCACGCGGTTACTGGGACAACGTACAAACACCGTACAGACAGCACCCGTAGTCAGGATCAAACCCAAGTCTTTGGCGCTGTAAGGCAGCAACTCTACCGCTGCACGACCATGCCCCACCCCCCCCCCCCCCCCCCCCCCCCCCCCCCCCCCCCCCCCCCCCCCCCCCCCCAAATCGCTCTTCAAGGACTCAACAGATGCCTAATCTGTTCTCTATTTTTTTGTATTTGATCTTTGGTCCCTTCTCCCATTCTCCCCATTCTTCCCATATTGTCCTCCTGCTCTCTTTGCCCTGTTCAACACTCTGTGTTTCTTGTTCTATCTCCCACTCTCATTCTGTCTATTTCAAGATCCCTCTCACCTTCAATCTCTCCGTTTCTCTCGCTCCGTCTCCCTCTCTCTCTCTGCCTTTGACTCCTCTTACGTCTCCAGTCTGCCAGAAATGGCCAATCTCTCCTCACCATGCTTTGGGCAAGCTTGCATTCAATGCAGAGTTGAAGTTAACCCCTGATTCTGTACTTGAAAAAAACACACTCCCTTTTTTATAAGATTCATTTCATTGCATGAATGACACTGGTGAATCTCAAAACTGAAACCAAATCAAGTTACGCAGTGGATCAGCAACTGTCCTTGACAACACTACATCCACAGTGATAAAATGCCAAACTCTATTTAATTGGACTGAATGTGTTAGATGGAATGTAAAATAATAGTGTTTCCTGTTGATCCTTGCAACACATTTTAATTGACGCGAGTCACCGTAACACAGTGAGGCCTGGCTCCTGTCCCCAGGGGATGGAGGGAAAAATCAAAGGCATCTCTCCGTCTACAGTGTGCTGAATCGACTTTAAGAGGCCGGTGGGCACCTGTTGGGCTTGGTTGCCCCAGGAGCGGTGTAGAGGGAGTGGGAGGTCAGGAAGGATACAGCAGAGGATGTATATTATTCAGAGGGGAGTGGCGTAGAGGTTGACTTTGACCCTTGCTCACAAAGAGCGGGCAGAAGAATGCATTGAAAGGCGCTCTACAGGATTAGGCTCGGATAAAGGCTGCTTGGGGGGGCTTTCACTTCCAATTCGGCCAATTCTGGTCCCAGTATTATGGATAGGATGGGTTTAGAGGGATGTGGGCCAAACGCAGGCAGGTGGGGCCAGTGTAGATGGGGCATGTTGGTTAGGGTGGGCAAGATGGGTCAAAGGGCCTGTTTCCATGCTGTATGCCTCAGTATCTCTATGACTCGACCATGGCCTCTGGGTTACAGAGACGATTGGTCTCAGAGGATTGGGTCAACCTGGTGCAAGGAAGGGTTGTTTAAGAAGGAACTGCAGATGCTGGAAAATCGAATGTAGGCAAAAGTGCTGGAGAAACTCAGCGGGTGCAGCAGCATCTATGGAGCGAAGGAAATAGGCAACGTTGTCTATTTCCTTTGCTCCATAGATGCTGCTGCACCCGCTGAGTTTCTCCAGCACTTTTGTCTACCTGCAAGGAAGGGTTGGGTCATTTCAAGGGACCTACTCTCAGAATGAATGGGCCAGTTTCAGCAACTCGGAGGAGAGAGGCTAGCAGTACAAATCAGTCTAGGATCAGAGTTTAATTGATACCCATGGATGGTAATCACTGGCATAGCCAGTGTTCACCCATCATGAATTCACCCTGAACACAACAGATTGAGAGATCATCTTAGGGGGACGGTACAATTGAAGGCCCAAGTCATGGAGGGACCAGATGAGGCTGGAAAATTTGTGTGGCCACAGCCAGCACCTCCAGCATCATTAGGGACTGACCTTTTCCATTGCCCCAATTCCATCGCCTTTACTGAACTCAATTCTGAATGCTGGGTACCACGGTAGAATCAATCCATCCATTGTCCTGAAGTCTGAATTGCCAACCAGTACCTTCACCACCTCTGCTGACATTCACACTAAATCCCTGCTTGTTGATTTGTTTCAAGGTCACATCTTGCTGTCCTTCCCATCGCTCCGACTGTCCTTCCCATCGCTCCGACTGTCCTTCCCATCGCTCCGACGGCGCTTCCCATTGTTACGACTGTTCTTATCACCAGAATTGTTCCTCTCACCGCTGGGAAGGCCATTCACAAACTCACTGAGATACATCTACAAGTCCATGCCATAAAGCAGTGAGCAGTGAACAACTGAAGGTTAACAGCAATGTGTCAGGATGAGGCCTGGGAGTCATTGTAAGGCCTCGGGTCTCCATGAAGCCTGGCAGTGAGGGTGAAGCCTGGAGTTAGTTTAAAGTCTGGAAGACAGGGTGAGGCTTGGTAGTGTGTGTGAGAACTGGGAGTGAGTATAAGGCCTGGCAGTGAGGGTGAAGCCTGGAGTCGGTGTGAGGCCTGGAGTCCTCATGAGGCCTGTAAGTGAGTGTAGGCATGGGAGTGAGGGTAAGGCCTGGGACATAGGGTGAGGCCTAGGAGTAAGGGTGAAGCCTGCAGTCAACACAAGGCAGGGTGAGGCCTGGGAGATTGTGTGAACCCTGAATCCCCACGAGACCCCAGGAGTAACAGAACATGGCAGAAGGGCACACATGTTGTAATGGAGCATGGAGTAAATGAGGTGCTTGAGGAGTATAAAGAATGTAAAAAGAATCTTAAGAAAGAAATTAGAAAAGCTAAAAGAAGATATGAGGTTGCTTTGGCAAGTAATGTGAAAGTATATCCAAAGGGTTTCTACAGCTATATTAATAGCAAAAGGATAACGAGGGATAAAATTGGTCCATTAGAGAGTCAGAGTGGACAGCTATCTGCAGAGCCAAAAGAGATGGGGGAGATATTGAACAATTTTTTTTCTTCGGTATTCACCAAGGAGAAGGATATTGAATTATGTGAGGTAAGGGAAACAAGTAGAGTAGCTATGGAAACTATGAGATTCAAAGAAGAGGAAGTACTGACACTTTAAAAAAATATAAAAGTGGATAAGTCTCCAGGTCCGGACAGAATATTCCCTACGACATTTAGGGAAGTTAGTGTAGAAATAGCCGGGGCTATGACAGAAATATTTCAAAAGTCATTAGAAACGGGAATAGTCCCCGAGGATTGGCGTACTGCACATGTTGTTCCATTGTTTAAAAAGGGTTCTAAGAGTAAACCTAGCAATTATAGACCTGTTCGTTTGACGTCAGTGGTGGGCAAATTAATGGAAAGGATACTTAGAGATAATATATATATAAGCATCTGGATAAACAGGGTCTGATTAAGGAACAGTCAACATGGATTTGTGCCTGGAAGGTCATGTTTGACTAATCTTCTTGAATTTTTTGAAGAGGTTACTCGGGAAATTGATGAGGGTAACGCAGTGGATGTTGTATATATGGACTTCAGTAAGGCCTTTGACAAGGTTCCTCAAGGAAGGTTGGTTAAGAAGGTTCAATTGTTGGGTATTAATGGTGGAGTAGCAAGATGGATTCAACAGTGGCTGAATGGGAGATGTCAGAGAGTAATGGTGGATGGCTGTTTGTCAGGTTGGAGGCCAGTGCCACAGGGATCTGTGTTGGGTCCACTGTTGGTTGTCATGTACATCAATGATCTGGATGATGGTGTGGTAAATTGGATTAGTAAGTATGCAGATGATACTAAGATAGGTGGTGTTGTGGATAATGAAGTAAATTTTCAAAGTCTACAGAGAGATTTAGGCCAGTTGGAAGAGTGGGCTGAAAGATGGCAGATGGAGTTTAATGCTGATAAGTGTGAGGTGCTACATCTTGGCAGGACAAATTAAAATAGGACGTACATGGTAAATGATAGGGAATTGAGGAATGCAGTTGAACAGAGGGATCTAGGAATAATTGTGCACAGTTCCCTGACGGTGGAATCTCATGTAGATAGGGTGGTAAAGAAAGCTTTTGGTGTGCTGGCCTTTATAAATCAGAGCATTGAGTGTAGAAGTTGGGAAGTAATGTTAAAATTGCACAAGGCATTGGTGAGGCCAATTCTGGAGTATGGTGTACAATTTTGGTCGCCTAATTATAGGAAGGATGTCAACAAAATAGAGAGAGTACAGAGGAGATTTACTAGAATGTTGCCTGGGTTTCAGCAACTAAGTTACAGAGAAAGGTTGAAAAAGTTAGGGCTTTATTCTTTGGAGCGCAGAAGGTTAAGGGGGACTTGATAGAGGTCTTTAAAATGATGAGAGGGATAGACAGAGTTGACGTGGATAAGCTTTTCCCACTGAGAGTAGGGAAAATTCAAACAAGAGGACATGACTTGAGAATTAAGGGGCAGAAGTTTAGGGGTAACATGAGGGGGAACATCTTCCCTCAGAGAGTGGTAGCTGTGTGGAATGAGCTTCCAGTTAAGGTGATGGAGGCAGGTTCGATTTTATCATTTAAAAATAAATTGGATAGTTATATGGACGGGAAAGGAATGGAGGGTTATGGTCTGAGTGCAGGTATATGGGACTAGGGAAGAATACGTGTTCGGCACGGACTAGAAGGGCCGAGATGGCCTGTTTCCGTGCTGTAATTGTTATATGGTTATATGGTGTTTGAGAATGACGGGGACTGAAAGAAACACAACTTTAGCCGAAGGATTGAAATTCAATGAGTCAACACAAGAACATGAAGATTGAAACAGACTTTAAATTATGAAAACATTAACAGCAGTTAAGCTTTCACAAGCAAACTGTTATGACATCGGGGAAGCACTTAGAAAGATATAAAGTTTCATTTAATAGCTGATAGTTGCTTCTCTTCCCCATCAACGGGTATAAACAGGGCTTGTAAAGGGAGTTTAGTGCTTCTGCTGGAGTCTCCGTTAACCAGTTGCCGCTCGGAGTCGCCAGCAGGGTTAGGCTCCGAGCTCAGTTACGGAGTCAGAGGGAACAACCTCTGGATTCCGGGATCTCTGTTATTCCCGGAAAAATGGGAGCTCAATCCGGGAAAAATGTCAGAATGAATAACATGACCTCAACCAGAGCAGAACGTTCCAGGATCGGCTGAGGTGTAAAAGAATGTAGAATTGTCCCAACTGGAGTCTGTAAGCCACCCTCCGCACTCCGAACCAACTGTTGACTTTCTTGTCATGAACTGCAGGTTTACTGAGGACAGTTTTGTTTCCGCTCCGTTATTTGTGTTCACCAGGGCTGACCGAGACCTAGAGACACTATTCACTAGAGACACAAGGAACTGCAGGTGCTGGCTTATCAAAAAAAAGTCACAAAGTGTTTGAGTAATGCCCCTGTCCCACTTAGGAAACCTGAACGGAAACCTCTGGAGACCTTGCGCCCCATCCAAGGTTTCCGTGCGGTTCCCGGAGGTTGCAGGTGGTTGCTGGAGGTTGCAGGTAGTGGAAGCAGGTAGGGAGACTGACAAAAACCTCCGGGAACCGCACGGAAACCTGTGGCCTCTCTCTCTCTCTCTCACTGCCTGGGATGGTGCTGTGCACGGTGTGGCTGCTGTGTTCCAACACCGCCACATTGCAGGAGTGCAGGGTTGGTGTTGGCCACCGGTGGTGCCAGGGAGGCCAGCCCTTGCCCGGCCAGTGCCCACTGCCTGACCGTTCTGTTCTCTCGACAGAGGTTCACCAGTAAACAGGACGTGATCCGACACTACAACATGCACAAGAAGAGGGACAACTCCCTGCAGCACGGCTTCATGCGTTTCAGCCCCCTGGATGACTGCAGCGTTTACTACCACGGCTGCCATCTCAACGGCAAGAGCACCCACTACCACTGCATGCAGGTAACCCTCCACCGCTCCCCCCTGCAGCCTGCACCCCTCCCCCTCCCCCCCCCACCCCGAGTCAACGGCATGGGGATAGACTTACCCATCGTCGCTATACCGCACCGCACCCACATTACGTCAGTCAGCACGGCCTTGACCAACAGAGACATAACCAGCAGGGCTATAACTAGACAACCATAACTAGCAGACATAACTAAAATAGACATAACTAGCAGACGTAACTAGTATAGACATAACCAGCAGAAGCATAAATAGAGAATCATAACTACCAGTAACATAAATAGCAGAGATATAACTAGCAAAACTATAACTAGAGAGCCATAACCAGCAATGAGATTACCAGCAGTGACATTACCAGCAGTGACATAACCAGCAGGGCCATAACTAGAGAAACATAATTAGCAGACATAACTAGAGAACCATAACTAGCAGAGACATAACTAGCAGAGACATAACTAGCAGAGACATACTAGAGAACCATAACTAGAGAACCATAAGTTGCAGAGACATAACTAGCAAAACTATAACAAGAGAGCTGTAACCAACAGAGACATAAGTAGAGAACCATAACTAGCAGACATAACTAGCAGAACTATAACTAGAGAGCTGTAACCAGCAGAGACATAACTAGAGAACCGTAACTAGCAGAGACATAACTAGAGACTAACTAGCAGAGACATAACTAGAGAACCATAACTAGCAGAGACATAACTAGCAGAACTATAACTAGAGAGCTGTAACCAGCAGAGACATAACTAGAGAACCATAACTAGCAGAGACATAACTAGCAGAACTATAACTAGAGAGCTGTAACTAGCAGAGACATAACCAGCAGAACTCTAACTAGCAGGGACATAACTAGCAGAATAATCCAGGCAGCATTCTGGTAAACTTAATTTAATTTTGGTTCTCAAATGAAGGCAGAGAAAAGGTCAAAGGGGGAATTTATTTTTGAACAGCAAATTCCTGTTCGTGTCATGCCTGCTGTACTTGAGGCATTTTGTGCTCTTGTGACATTTTCAGACCTTCACAGTCCTATGTTTTCTTCTCTGTAAACGTTTTATCCTGACCAATGCATCTTGCATCAATGAAGTATTTTGAAGTGCGTTCACATGAAAAATAGCAAAGTGTACGGATGATTTGCCAAAATCACACCCAAAACATCATGTCCAGGCTGACCATTCTGCCCACCTACACCTACCCTGTTGGCCTTCATTAGTTTCCTATCTTTCCATGCAACGTCTATTCAAGTTTCAAGTATTCAAGTATTTAGTGCGCCACAGTGGCTGCCTTACAACTCCTGAGACCCAGGTTCGATCCTGACTACGTGTGCTGTCTGTACGGAGTCTGTACATTCTCCGCGTGACCTGTGTGGGTTTTCTCCAGGTGCTCCGGTTTCCTCCCACCCTCCAAGACGTGCAGGTTTGGAGGTTAATTGGCTTTGGTAAATTTGTAAATTGTCCCAAGTGTGCAGGATAGTGTTAGTGTTAGCGTAGTGATCGCCGGTCAGTATGGACTCGATGGGCTGAAGGGCCTGTTTCCATGCTGCATCTGTAAAGTCTAAAGCCTAATGTGCCTGTCTAAATGCCTCGTATGCATGGCGATTGTGTCTGATTCCACCACCTCCTCTGGCAGTGAGTTCCTGACCACTCTGGGTGTGCAAAGAAACATTTTTTTCTTCAGATCCCCTTTAAAACCTCTTCCTCTCACTTTAAACCTCTGTCCTCTTGTGTTTGATACCCCAACTATGGGAAAAATAATCCCTCTGCCCTTCATAATTGTATATACCTGTATCACGTCAACTCTCAACTACTGGCCTTTTGGAACAGAAACCCGGGAGTAGAGGGCAGGAGAGATTTTGTTTTGTAGTTTAGAGATACAGCGCGGAAACAGGCCCTTCGGCCTACTGAGTCCGTGCTTGCTGCACATTAACACTATCCTACACACACTAGGGACAATTTTACATTTATACCAAGCCAAACCTGTACGCCTTTGGAGTGTGGGAGGAATCCGGAGATCCAGGAGAAAACTCCAGGGTCTCAGGGCTGTTCGGCCTGTTAGAGTCTCCAGAATCCAGTGAATGGCTGGTTTTGATTCTAAAGCCTCCCAAATTTGAAAATAAACCAAAAGATGTCAACAGTTTTTGAGAAACCTCATTGAAGGCCCCTGGGGCTGTGTGGAGTACCTTAGCTTTGTACTGCCCCTTTAAAAAGTAAATCCTTTGATTCTGAGCCTTTTATCTTTCAGAAACTGCAGGTATTGCGATTTTCCTGAAAATATCACCAGCCTAGGTTATTTCCATCAAATGCCCGTCTCTTCATATGAAGGAGAGCCTCCGCCTTCAAAGAAATTCCAGATCAAAAGATGTTAACCTTTGAGGGCCAAGCCAGGCCTGAAACGATCTCTCAACCTTCAATGCTTTTGGCCCGAGCATATTCAGGTGGTAAAATGTCAGACTGGCAGTGGGAAGTTCCTCGGGATGTGTCAGGCAATGCTTTGGCCCTCTGACCTTCTGTGTGGGTGGTGCCCCACAGCTGAGCCCACTGCCCTCTTTAGACCAAGCCATGGCCTTGCTGATGTGGTGAGGCCCAGCTCTCCCTCCCACCTGAGTCACCTCCTGTCACACAGCAAGAGGCTGCAGGCCTTGGCCCATGAAAGCCAGCAATCTGGAGCACTAGAACCTTGGAGGGATAAGCCCACCTCCACTCACTGGCACTGAATCCATGTTGATCTATTGGCACAAAATGCTGGAGTAACTCAACGGGTCAGGTAACATCTCTGGAGAAAAAGTATAGGTGACGTTTCGTCTCGAGACCCTTCTCCAGCCATGGGTCTGACGAAGGGTCTCAAACCAAAACGTCACCTATTTCTTTTCTCCACAGATGCTGCCTGTCCCGCTGAGTTGCTCCAGTAGTTTGTTTCTATCTTGGCGTAAACCAGCACCTGCAGTTCCTTCCTCCACACACAATCTATTGGCCACTGGATGCACACACTTCTCTCCAGACGGTCGGCAAGAGTCATACTCATACAACACGGAAACAGGCCCTTCAGCCCAACTCTTCCATGTTGATCAAGATGCTCAATCCAAGTTAGTCCCATTTGGCCCATATCCCTCTAAACCTTTTCTATCCGTGTACCTGTCCAAGAGTTTTTAGTTTAGAGATACAGCATGGAAATAGGCCCTTCGGCCCACCAACCATCGATCACCCGTTCGCAATGGTCCTATGTTATCCCACTTTCCCAACCACGTCCTACGTATTAGGGACAATTTACAGAGGCCAATTAACCTACAAATCCCGGGCATCTCTGCGATGTGGGAGGAAACCGGAACACCTGGAGGAAACTCACGCGGTCACAGGAGGAACGTGCAAACTCTACACAGGCAGCACCTGTGGTCAGGATCGATCACAGGTCTCTGGCTCTGTGAAGCAGCAGTGCAGCAGCCAGGCCCAGGTTCGATCCCAACTACGGGTGCTGTCCATGCAGAGTTTGTACGTTCTCCCCGTGATCTCGTGGGTTTCCTCCGGGTGTTTCGGTTTCCTTCCACATCTAAAAACGTGCAGGTTTGGAGGTTAATTTGCTTCTGTAAATTGCAAATTATCCCCAGTGTGTAGGATAGAACTGGTGTACAGGTGATTGCTGGTCGGCATGGACTCGGTGGGCCAAAGGGCCTGTGTCTGAGCTGTATGTCTAAACAAAACTAGATCCTGATCGCGTGAGGGATTGCCACGTCTTGTTCACCATTCAGTTAGATCATAGCTGATTGGACAAAGGTCAACCATTTGCAGCCTCAGGTACTACTAGCCGTACCCCACAGCTTCATGGGGTAGAATGGTCCAACCCGCTGAGTGAAGGACATGGTCTTCCTCCCAAATGACAAGCTTGTTGCCATCACATTCTGCCTCCTGGTTAAGCCTGTAGGGACAAGTTGACAGCTCCTGCCCTGCCCATCCTTCACAGAACCTTCTATGTCTCAGAGATTACCTTCTGTGTATCTAAACTCCAATTATATCGCAATGCCCTTGTGATAAGGGTAATCCACACCATAGTCTTAGTGCCAGAGTCATAAAGTTATACAGCGTGGAAACATGCCCATCGGCCCAATTTGCCCACACCGACCAACATGTCCCATCTACTCTAGACCCACCTGCTTGCATTTGGCCCATACACCTCTAAACCTGTCCTATCTCTCTCTGTACCTGTCTAAACGTTTCTTAAACCATGCAATAGTACCTGCCTCGACTACCTTGCCCGGCAGTTTGTTCCACATACCCAGCGCATTTGTGTAAAAAAGTTACGCCATATCGCTCTACAACGGAGGCCAAAACTGCTCGCAGTCAGTGAAGCCTTGTGGGCAGATTAATGTTCCCACTTTTGTACTGGAGGCCAAAGTTCCCTCTGTCTTCCTGATAGCTTGTTCTAGCTGCATGTTTATCTCCTGGGGCAGCCGACACTTGGTACACCATTACATTGTTGAGTAGTATCTTGCCACTTAAATGTATCTGTTTCTTCTCTCCTCCCCCGCCGATCGGGACGTGTACCTCACGACGCTCCATCCTCCTGACAACACTCTCAGATGGTTCATCTCCTTCTCTCCACCCAGGTGGGCTGCACCAAGGTGTACACCAGCACCTCCGACGTCATGACCCACGAAAACTTCCACAAGAAAAACGCCCAGCTGATCAACGACGGCTTCCAGCGTTTCCGTGCCACCGAGGACTGTGGGACGCTCGGGTGCCAGTTCTACGGACAGAAGACCACTCACTTCCACTGCAGGTAACTCCTTCCCCTGCAACTCCTTCCTGTGTAATACCACACCTCATATCTCGGCACAATGGCGCAGCGGTAGAGCCAGTGCCTCACAGCGCCAGAGACCCGGGTTCGATCCTAACCTCAGCTGCTGCCTCTACGGAGTTTGCATCCATCCAGTGAGTGATGAAATTTCCCCTTATTTCCATCTTAAATAGCTTACCTTTAATTGTGAGTTTGTGACCCCTGATTCTATAGCCGTGCAAACTTCCTCCCTGTTTCTGCTCTGTTGAGCTCTTTAATGATGTGTATATTTCATTGAGGACGGCACAGTGGTCCAGCGGGTAAAGCCGCTGCCTCACAGCGCCGGAAACATGACCTCGGGTGTTGACCATGTGGAGTTTGCACGTTCTCCCCGAAACCGCGTGGTTTTTCCTCCGTGTGCTACGGTTTCCTCCCACATCGCAAAGACGTGCAGGTTTGTAGGTTAATTGGCTTCCGTAAAAATTGTAAAATTTATCCCTGGTGTGTAGGATAGTGTTAGTGTACGGGGATCACTGGTCAGCACGGACACGGTGGGCTGAAGGGCCTGTTTCCACGCTACATCTTTAAAGTCTTAAAGTCTAAAGCTTCAGTCTGAAGAAGTGTCCCAACCCAAAACCTCACTTATTCCATGTTGACAGGAGATGCTGCCTGACCTGCTGAGCTACTCCAGCACTCTGCGACCTTTCAAATCGCTTTTAAACATGGGGGGGAAACAATGAGGTCTAACATCTGGGACAGGGGTCGGCAACCTATGGCCCGGATCCGGCCTGTAACCCGAAATCAACCGCAGGCGGTTTATTTTTCAATGAGATTTCGCGACCTGGGAACTGCAGCCAGTCCCGGGGCACGCAGGCGATCTGGGCGCTACAGCCTAACCTGGGGCAGGCGAGCCGATCTTGGAACTGCGGCCAGACCTGGGGAAAGCGAGCCGACCTGGGACTGGCTGTAGCGCCCAGGTCACAAAACATTTGCGCCCATGTGTTTTAAAGGTCCACATTTGTCATAGGCTCACCCTTCATGGGCACTGTCTAAGTAAACCTACGTTTCTCTATATATAAGAAGCACTTTTGTGGTGTACGTAGAGGTGACTAGAGCTTTGTGGGGGTCTAATCTTAGGTGGGGCCTCTACCACTTGTTTACAACAACACTTAATCAGTATAAAAACACAATGCAAAATAAAAATGACACTAATAAACAAGAGCAAGTCTTGAATCGACGAGATTCCCAAAATGGCCAGTCAACCCGTGACCAGCGCCATAAGCGGGGAGGGCGGAGGCTGCTGATCTTCTCTTCTTTGAGGATGTGATCAGCCAGGTTGGAAATGTCTTTGGAGTTATGCAGAATGCTGGTGGCATGTTCCTCCCTTCCCCGCCAGGATAAAGTCTAGGGGCAAATGATTCTGGAGAACAACTGTGTCAAACAATTTGGTCCCAGTCTCAGCTGTGTCATTGCCCTCTTTCCCAAGAGGCCAGAGGCCGTGTTAAAGGATCTTTCTCTTGCCAGGTTTGGCCATCCTATACCAGGAACCGTGGTGGAGAGTAATCTCCCCGTCTCCATGGCAGATCTGCTCACCCCGCACAGATCTGAGTTAATTTTAATCAATTCTAACCAGTCCAGACATGTTGCTGGGCTTCGGTTGACACTGTTTAGGTTTAAGGTGAAGGGGGGAAAGATTTAATGGGAACCTGAGGGGTAACTTTGTTACATAAAGGGCAGTAGGCGTATGGAACGAGCTGTCGGAGAAGGTAGTTGAGGCAGGGACTATTGCAACGTTTTAGAAACATTTGATCAGGTACATGGATGGGACATGGGGCAAAAACGGGCAAGTGGGACTGGTGTAGATAGTGTTTCCTATAACTCTATAACTGTGATGCCATTCTTTGGACAAAACAGTGGCACAGCAGTAGTGCTGTTGCCTTACAGCACCAGCTATCTGGGTTCAATCCTAACTATGGGTGCTGCCTGTAAAGAGTTTGCACGTTCTCCCTGTGACCGTGTGGGTTTTCTGCGGGGGCTCTGGTTTCCTACCACATCCCAAAAACATGCAGGTTTGCAGGCTAATTGGCATGGGTAAAAAAAAAAGCAAATTGTCCCTAGTGTGTGTAGGATAGTGTTAATGTGCGGGGATCCCTGGTCGGCACAGCCTTGGTGGGCCGAATGGGCTGTTTGGACACTGTATCTCTAAACTATGGGGGGGGGGGGGGGGGGGGGGGGGGGTCGTTGGTCGGCGCGGACATGGTGGGCCGAAGGGCCTGTTTCCACGCTGTATTTCCAAATTATGGGGTGATCGCTGGTCGGCACGGACTCGGTGGGCCGAAGGGCCTGTTTCTGCGCTGTATCTCTCAAGCCTCCAGACTCCACGGTTCACGAGCCCCGCCTTGTGTCGGGAGTCAGGCGTATCTGGCAGCTTGGTTTGTGCCATTCCCACGCCCCTCACTAATGTCTGCCCTCCCCCCAGGCGGGCCGGCTGCACGTTCACCTTCAAGAACAAGTGCGACATTGAGAAGCACAAGAGCTACCATATCAAGGACGACGCCTACGCCAAGGACGGCTTCAAGAAGTTCTACAAATACGAGGAGTGCAAGTACGAGGGCTGCGTATACAGCAAGGCCACCAATCACTTCCACTGCATCCGCTCGAGCTGTGGCTTCACCTTCACCTCCACCAGCCAGATGACGTCACACAAGCGCAAGCACGAGCGGCGCCACATCCGCAGCGGCAATGGTGGTGGGGGCGTTGGCGGCGGCGAGCTGGGCCTGGCCTCCCAGCTGCTGGGCCGTAAGCAGAACGAGGGCGACGACTCCAGCAACGACGACCTGATCGACTACTCGGCCATCAGCAGCAAGAACTCCAGCCTGAGCGCCTCGCCCACCAGCCAGCAGTCCACCGCTCCCGGCCTGTTGTCCAGCCTCGCCCCGGACATGTCCACCGCCCAGGCCCTCAAACACACCCCCAACACCGTCCCCAAGATGTCCACCTGCCTCTCCCAGACGCTGCCCGTCTCCCTCCCCGTGGCCCTGGCCCTCTCCAATGCCGCCATCTCCGCCACCGGATCCTTCTTCCCCATGGTCTCCAGCCGGATGTCGGTGGCAATGCCCGTGTCTGCGGCCAGCCTGATCTCGGCCATCTCCTCCAGCGTGTCCACCCTGCCCAATGAGTCCGCCGTGCCGGCCTCGGGGGGTCCCGGGGCACTGCCCCCCGCCTCCATCGTGGAGAAGATGACAGCGAGCAAGGGCCTCATCTCCCCCATGATGGCCCGACTGGCAGCTGCCGCACTCAAGCCCTCCACCGCGGCCGAGGCAGGTGAGACAGCGGGGTCACGGTAGGGGGTGCACGCGGGGTGTGTGACGGGGTTACAGCAGGGGGGGGGGGGTGGGGGGTGAGGTGTACACAGGGTGTACAGTGGGGTATGGGTGGGGTGCGTGACCGGGTTACAATGTGGTCATTGTGGGGTGCACACATGATCTGTGATGGGGTTAGTGTTTGCACCGACAGTATCTGTATACAAAACACCCTTGCCATTGCTTTGGCCTCCTAAGGTGATAGAACCAAATACAGGAACAGGCCCTTCGGCCCACAATGTCTGTGCCAAACATGATGCCAAGACCAACTCTTGAAGAAGGGTTTCGGCCCGAAACGTTGCCTATTTCCTTCGCTCCATAGATGCTACTGCACCCACTGAGTTTCTCCAGCACTTTTGTGTAGCCAAGACCAACTCTATCTGCTTGCACATGACCCATATCCCTCATACCCATGTGCCTATCCTAAAGTCCTTGAGCTGCCACTATCACATCTGCCTCCAGCACCAACCCTGGCAGTGAACGTTCCAGGCACTCACTACCCTCTGTGTAAAAATCTTGCCCCGCAAATCTCCGTTAAACTTTGCCCATCTCGCCTTGGAGCCATGCCCTCTAATATTGGATATTTCCATCCTGGGAAAATGCTTCTGACTGTTTACCCTATCTATGCCTCTCAGAAATATAAATACTTCTATCAGGTCTCCCTTCAATCTCTGGGCATTCCAGAGAAACAATCTAAGTCTGTGCACCCTCTCCCAGTTGCTAATACCTCCTAATCCAAGCATCATTCTGGCATCCCTATCCCCTCCACAATCTTCCTATGACCAGGTGACCAGAACTGCATGCAATACTCATGATTAGTACGGGTGTCAGAGGTTATGGGGAGAAGGCAGGAGAATGGGGTTCAGAGATAGAGATAGATCAGCCATAATGGGCCGAATGGCCTAATTCTGCTCCTATCACATGATCTTATGACCTGATACGTGGGCTTAACAAAGTCCCATAGTGCTATCCCATCTCGTGTTTGAGGGGTGCCCCCACCAGACTCAGCACCACAATGTCCAGCAGCGGAAGGACCCTAGACTGTGGTCCTCCACCACAGAGCCTTGGCGTTGGCTGCACCGAGCTTCAGTGCGTCCCTCAGCACGTACTCCTGCAGTCTGTAGCGGGCCAGTCGGCAACATTCCTTGCCGGACATCTCGTTGTGCAGGCAGACCAGAGATAAACTTTCACCGATTTGAAGGCCTTCCAGCAGAGATGATGTCCGGCGTGTGAGCGTGTCCTTGGGAACAGTCCGTAAATCAGTGAATCCTCCATTTTGTGCCAATATTGGGCGTGAGCCTTGTACATCAGCCTCTTCTCGACACTTGATCCTGATCAATGCCTCGAAACAAGTTCCATCTCCCACATGCCTAATGGCGAAAAACCTCACCAAACTATTTGACAGCTTTTAGTACATTTCACACGTAAAGTGGTGTGCTTCAGGGAAGAGTCTAGTCTTCAGAAACATTAAACCACCCCACCCTCAGGGCTGCTTGTGTAATGCTGAGCACATTTATCCTTGGTGTATCTATAAAAATGGTTATATATTCCATTAATTCCCTCCTGCTGTAAAGCCCTTGTGTTCCCAGTGGAAGGACAGATTGTTTCCATGTCTTTTCTCCGTGTTAAAAGTTCAAAATTTTGGCCAAATTGATTTGAGCTTCCGTGTCCTGAAGTTTAATCTCTGTGTTGAAGGGTTTTTTCCACCCTGGGTTACTGTTTATTAAGCAAGTCCACGTATTATTGTAATGTGATAACACTCCAAAACTTAATTATCAGTTTAAATACCCTGGGGGACAGAGTGAATCTAGGTGTGAATGGAAGACCAAGGAACTTCCTATGTCTTTGATATAATTAAAAGAAAGATAAATCCCACCGAGATTTTTAAGGACTGTTTTAGTTTCTAATCATAGTGTCACATATGGTGGGTCTCTGAAGCTGTCTTCTTCCACTTTCAGATATTTCATTATTCTATCGGTTCAGTTGAAAAGGGGAGGCTGAATCTTCCAGGCTGAACATTGTCAGAATAGCTGGGTGGCCCACCACAGTGAGGCCTCAGTAAAACGTTCCTAGCGAGCTGGTGAAGAACCAACCATTAAAAATGCTTCCCGAATAGAACAATTTACAAATAATTGTTGAGGTATTCACACAAAGGATGGTGGGTGAATGCTACCTTGCTACCGGAGGAGATAGTTGGGACAGGAGCTATGTTTAAAGGGCCAGTCCCACTTGGGCGTCATTTGCGCGTCATTTAAGCGACATCATTTACGCGTCACGACGCACGTGACGCGCACATGGCGTGCATTACGCGCGCATGGCGCGTGGTGAGGCGCGGTGGCATAGGCAGTGACGCGCGGTGGCGCGCGGTGCCCCAGGATTTTGGGATTCACGAAATCTTCGCACGCCACCTGCGTGACACGCAAATGACGCCCATGTGGGACAGGCCCTTATGAAACAATTAGACAGGTACATGGATAGGACAGGTTTAGAGGGATATGGGCCAAACGCAGGCAGGGAGGCAGTGTAGATGGGGCATGTTGGTCGGTGTGGGCAAGTTGGGCTGAAGGGCCTGTTTTCCCGCTGTATGACTCTATGACACTCTGTTAAAACCCTGACAAAATCCTTCCTTCATCACGCCTTCGTGTCACCTCTTCAAATGTTTGTTGTTTAAATGCCCATTGTTGTACCGGCAAATTTCCTTTGAGAAGATGGGATCAAAAAGTTGTCAAGAGCCAGAATTTTCCTTCTGGGGATTTTCTTTTTGTTCTTAACTACTTCTGACCCACATTGCAACGCTGACATCACTCTGAGGTAGCATGAAAAGCAGTTCTGGGCGCATCCTGGATTTACGGAAGATGCTCTAGAATGGCAAGACTTCTTGTAAAATGAAACATTACACACGGAGGGGGGGTGAAGGTCAACGAGAAGGCTACTTTATTGTTCACTCAACCAACCTGCCTGAGAATGGCACTGTCCTTTTTAAAAAGGAAATATTTTTCTACTGCCTGAGGGCAAATTAATATTTCAGTCACTTGGGTATTTCAAGAAAAGCAAGGTCCAGGCAGTCCTGTCAGCAGATTTTTTTCTCTTTTTCCCTGCACACGTTGAATTTAAATACCTTGGTTGTAAAAGTGATAGGTGTGCGGGGGGGGGGGGGACAACAGGGGGAGGTTTGGGGGGGGTCACACTGTTTGAACTGATCTGATTGGGTGTCAAGTTTGATCTGGCGGTGAGAGCAGATGTTCCCGTTGGGCATGCTCTGTGAGAGGCTGCTACGTCTCCATAGAAACAGAGGCATCCTGAACGGCGATGAAGGTTGTCTACCACTCTGAACCTGCCAAAGCTTCTCAGCATTAACATGGCATTTAACGAGTGTTTAAGGGGCAGGACCACAAATTAGGTGTGACAAGCGCAGCTGAAAAACATAGTCTTTTATTTCTCACCGCGATCTCTTTTCCCCTCAACCAACGTGTCCCGCTCATGAAAATCCTGATGGGCCGCATGTCATTTTTGCAATGACTGTCACCCTGCTTGTTCGGTGGCAGAGTGAAAGTCAGAAGCAATCACATCACGGGCCACGTCTCCGGCCAAACGGCGGCTTATTGTCATGCAATTTCCTTTCTTGTTGCAGGGGCTGGACAGTTCGGTCTGATCGAACTGAAACAGGAGATGGGTGACGCTGTCAAGTCGCAGAGCCAAGATTCATTGCAGAACCAGAGTCTGGACCTCAGCCTAAAGGATCACGGGTGGGGAGCTGGTTTTGGTTTATTATTGTCACATGTACCGAGCTACAGTGAAAAGCATGCTATCCAAGCAGATCAGATAATACCCTTTCCCCTGACTCTCAGTCTGAAGAAGGATCTCGACCTGAAACGTCACCCAGAGATGCTGGCAACCCGCTGAGTTACTCCAGCATTTTGTGTCTATCTTCAGTTTAAACCAGCATCTGCAGTTCCTTCCCGCACAATACCATACATAGATACAATCAAGACAAACTCACATACAATAGATAGAGCAAAGAGGGAGATACAGAGTGTAGAATATAGTCCTCAGCATTGCAGCCCATTCCATGATCAAAATCCAATGTCCACAGGAGATGAATATGATGTTGGGGAGTTTGTGGGGCTGGGTCATATATAGGCCTGGGCAGGTAGAAATGATGGAAGTCATTCAAAAAAAAAAAAAAAATTCTGGGATGATTCACTAAGTCCGACAGCATCTGTGGAAAGAGAACAGGGATGACATTTCAAATTACAGACCCTTCACAGACTCTGTTTCACCCTCCACAGAAGCCGCCTCACCTGCCAGTTATTTCCAACGTTTTCTGATTTAACGTCAGATTTCCGACATCTGCAAGTTTTGTTCAATTTTCGCTGACAAGTTTCTTCCCCTGAAGGACGTTAGTGAAGCAGATGGATTTTTACAACATTTGAGTAGTTTCATGGTCACAATTACTGAGATTAGCTTTTTATTCCAGATTTAATTAATTACTTAAACTTAAACTCCCCAGCTGTTGTGGTGGGATTTGTGCTCTTGTCTCCAGATCAATAATCCTGCCCTCTGGATACCGGTCTAGTAATGATTACAATACAAATGTATCAAATTAGTTCTTAGGGTCAGAGAGTTTGCAAGTGCCGTTTGGTGAGATTTAGTACCTGTACATAATTAAACTCCCAGACTTTGTGCAACAAAGCATAACGTTGAGGGTACGTCATAGTTGTATAGGTTTTATTTTTGTTCAAAGAAACATTTTTTTTTTTAAAGTGGGCGGCACTGTGGCACAGCGGTAGAGTTGATGCCTTACAGCGCCAGAGACCCGGGTTTGATCCAGAATGCGGGTGCTGTCTGTGCAGAGTTTGTACGTTCTCCCAGTGGCCTTTGTTTGTTTTCCCCAAGAGCTTTGGTTTCCTCCCACATTCCAGAGACGTACAGGTTTGTCGGTTAATTAGCTTAGTATAATTGTAAATTGTCCCTAGAGTGTGTAGGATAGTGTTTGTGTGCGAGAGGCGCTGGTCGGTGCGGACTTGGTGGGCCGTAGGGCCTGTTTCTGTACTGCATCTCTAAACTAAACTGAGATATTGAATGGGTGAACGTGTATAGGTGCTTTATGTAGCTGGTTCTCAGGGAGGCATTAAACGTTTTGCTTGAGGAACCTGTACTGGGAAACTCAACAGCACATGCGCACATCAATAGACCTCTCAACCGGGGCAGTCCCTCAATGAGGCAGACAGAAGAAATAACAAATTAGTGGTAGAGAAGGCTTTCTGTACGTCATCAGTTATGGTGTTGATGATAGTAGACACAAAATGCTGGAGTAACTGGATAAATGTGTCTATCTTCAGATTAAGCCAGCATCTGCAGTTCCTTCCAACACATATTGAGTGTAGAATTTCGGACGTTACATTACAGTTGTGCAAGATATTGGTGAGGCCACATATGGAGTACCATCTTCAGGTTTGGTCACCCTGCTATTAGAAGGATGTTGTTACGCTGGAAAGAATGCAGAGAAGAATTACGAGGATGTTCCCAGGACTTGAGGGCTTCAGCTCTTGGGATCAGCGTTGGGCAAGCTAGGACTTTATTCCTTGGAACGTGGGAGGCCACAGGGTGATTCAAAAGAGGTGTACACAACGAGGAATAAATAGGGTGAAGGCACAGGGTCTTTTTTCCGGGATAGGGAAATTAAAAACCTGAGGACAAAGGTTGAATGTGTAGGAAAGACCTGCAAATGCTGGTTTAAATCGAAGGTGGACCAAAATCCTGGAGAAACTCAGAGGGACAGGCAACGTCTCTGGAGAGAAGGAATGTGTGACGTTTCAGGTAGAGACTGTGACTGATGTCGGGGGAATGGGCTGTACAGAGATAGAATGTAGTCGTAGACAGTAAAGGGCCTGTCCCACTATACGAGGTTAGATCCCTAAAGAATGAGGATATCTCCGATGACCTGGTATGGAAAACCTCATGCTGGGCGCAGATGCGGTGTAGACAGAAGAATTGGGAGTAAGGGACAGGAAGCAGGGTGGGAAGAAGTGTAGTCTAGATAATAGACAATAGGTTGATGGTGAGTGAGAAATATCTAATGGAAACCTTTTCACCCAGAGGCTGGTGGGTGTATGGAACAAGCTGCCAGTGGAGGTCGTTGAGGCTGGGACTATAACAGCATTTAAAAGACACTTGGATAGGAAAGGCTTAGAGGAATATGGGGTCAATTGCGGGCAAATGGTCTTTGCATGAATGGGGCAACTTGGTCAGCATGGACTAGTTGGGCTGAAGGGCTTATTTCCGTACAGTGTGACTCCATGAAATGCCAGACATTCAGTCATCACTAATTGACTAACAAAATTAATATAAGGTGGACCCAGACTAAGAGCAGGTGTCTTTTCCTTCCAGGATCGAGTCCAATGGTTACATGGAGTCTGGGAACACATCCCTCTTATCCTCATTTCTCAACAGGGTGAGTGTCCTGACGAAGCTTCTCAGCCAAGCACAGAGCCCCAGAGTAACAAGTCCTTACGGTACCTGCCCGCAGGCCCTGTCTGATGGTGCTTTTATTGCTGCATGTGCAAAGTATTAACACAGTGAGATTATTTTTCATACACCAAGAGTCCAGTAGAGTGTGGCCATACCCCCCAATCACCGATTAGCAAGTGTACAGAAATAGTCAAGAAACATGCAAGAGCCGCCATGATTTGCCGCCATGTTTAAAGTCCACGCTTTAGTTCTTGTGAGCAGTGCCTGGTCCAGGCAAGTCCCAGGCTGTTGTGGCCTCATGCCATCTCCTTCCATGAATGTCACATCCCTCTCCTCACCTTTGGTCCCCGGGGGGATGGGAGCCTCCTGCAGCTGACCACGAGGCTGCGGTAGGCCAGACCCCCGGTTCCCACTCCTCTCCTAGCGTCCTCGCTCATCGCCCGCCACGCCCGTTGTCGCCGGCGCCATCCTCCCGGTCTCTGGTCTTTGGGGGACGAGCAGGGTCCAGCACGGTGGTGTCCCCCTCCCAGGCCAGCGGTCCACCGGGTCCAACAAGCAGGGGACCGGCTCCTTCTCCAGTCCACCCTCCGCTGGGTCTTGAGTTCAGCCGCAGGGGACTGACTCAGCCGGCACCCTCTGAAGCCACAATCTGCCTGGGCTCGGTGTGTGCTCGGACCTCACTCTTGGCTTTCAGGTGGCTGGGAGAGAGGCAGAAACCGCCCGCAATTATCCGTGTTACCCGCAAGCCACGCTTTGGGTTGAGACCTGACGGTTTATTGTGCTTCTGTCACTAGGCATCCCATGGCAACAGCGGAATGAGCAGCTTGCTGAGCATCAAGACGGAGCCAGACTGTGGGCAGTCTGATGACGACCAAGCCTCCTACTTGAGCAAAGTGATGGGGCAACAGCGGCCCGAGAAACGCCAGGAGCTCTGGGAAAAATACCTGCGCAGGTAGAGGCGAGAGGCACACTGTCTGTGAGCTTCCCTACCCCCCTCGTGAACCAGTGCCTTGGCGTCACATCTACACTGGCACAGCGGACTGGGTTCACTTGTCACCTTCTCCACAGCCAACAATGAACAATTGTGGGCTCCACCTTTCCTTGTTCATCATTGCTGGCTTTGATTTGTCCTTTTGCATACCTTTCATTCATTTGTTCCTTGTACCTCTTCATATCTCTAGTTTCCCTCTCCCCTGACTCTCAGTCTGAAGAAGGGTCTCCTATTCCTAGAAACGTCGCCTATTCCTTTTCTCCAGAGATGGTGTCTAACCCGCTGAGTTACTCCTGCATTTTGTGTCTACCCAGCTAACAGCAAGGCTTTCATCCTGGCCTGGACAGAGTAGGCCTCGTTGGGCCAGGGGATGCCTGACAGTGCTATAAATCCCTGCCAGAAGGCTGGGGCTAATTGGAATGACTCCCAGCCCTCAGAGCAATCCCAAGCAAGCAGTCCCAAGGAGATTCACTTGACCAATTCCTGCGGTAGAGAGGATTGTCCAAACAAAATAAATTACATCTCAATTTTTAGAGTTTAGTAGAGTGAGAGGCAATTTTATTAAAACTTATAAGATGCTGAGAGGACATGAAAGAGTGAATGTTGAGATGTTTCCACCTGTGGAAGAATATCAAACCGGAGACACAGTTATGAGGTTAGTATGTGTCATTGCAACCAAGGTGTGTGGGGACAACCTCTCATAGAGGGTGGTGTATCTCTGGAATTCTTGACTGCTGGGGGTTATGGAGGTTAGATCACAGAGGGTACTTAAAGAAAAAGTAGATAATTTTGTTTGAAGATCTCAGAATTAGTTAGATAGGGCTCTTAAAGATAGTGGAGTCAGGGGATATGGGGAGAAGGCAAGAACGCGGTATTGATTGGAGATGATCAGCCATGATCACATTGATTCAGATTCAGATTCAATTTTAATTGTCATTGTCAGTGTACAGTACAGAGACAACGAATGTTGGTGCTGGCTCAAAGGGCCGAATGGCCTACTCCTGCACCTGTTGTCTATTGTCTAATTGAGGCCTAAGAGGAACTGGCGGAGAAGAGAAGATGAGAGCTGGGGCAGGTCATCCCTGATCATATTGAATGGAAGGGGCTGGGCTTGATGGACCCAGAGAACTACAGCCGCACATGTTCTGCTACAGTGTGTGTGTGTGTGTGTGTGTGTGACCCTTGACGTGTCTCTCATTAGCAGGTGGTTCAAGCTCAACATTGGTTTAGCTTTGGGCAAAGGAAACAGGGGAACTGCTCAGATCGTGGTCATAAAGTCAAACATTGTGGAAACAGGCCCTTCGGCCCAACTTATCCACGACACCCAACATGCCCCATCTACACTAGTCCCGCCTGCATGCACATGGCCCATAACCCAATAAGCCTATCCTACCTATGTACCTGTCCAAATGTCCCTTAAACGCTATGATTGTACCTGCCTCAACTACCTCCTCCGGCAGCTCATTCCTAGCACCCTCCACCACATGTGTAAAAAAAGTTACCCCTTGGGTTCCTACTAAATCTTTTCCCCCTCACCTCAATCCTATGTCCTCTTGTTCTCGATTCTCCTACTCTGGGCAAAAGACTGTGCGTTTACCCAAGCTATTTCCGCTCATGATCGTGTACGCTCGCCCTCACTGGTGTTTGTCTCTCATTCTTAGGTTTACTACAGAGGATTACTGCGAGACCCAGTGTGATTTCCTGCACAAAGTCCATTTCCATTGTGTGGTGGAGGACTGTGGTGCCCTGTTCAGCACCCTCGATGGGGCCATCAAACATGCCAAGTGAGTGCTACCAGGCAACGCCAAACCAGGCACGGTCAAACCGCCGACCGGCCGCGATTGATCGTGGACAAACGAGGCTAGGGTATCTTTCCAGTCAACTTTTGCCAGCTCCTCCCTCATGGCTCCATAGTCCCCTTTGCTCAACTGTAATACTGACCCTTCTGATTTTCCCTTCTCCCTCTCAAATTGTAGATTAAAACATATCATATAATGGTCACTGCCTCCTAATGCCTCCTTTACCTCGAGTTCCCTTATCAAATCCAATTAATTACACAACACTAAATCCAGAATTGCCTTCTCCCTGGTAGGCTCCAGTACATGCCAACCTTTGCGACATGCCAATTTTATCTATTTATTCAACTTGCACCCTATATCCAGGATACTGTTTGGGGGCCTGTAGATAACTCCCATAAGGGTCATTTTTTCCTTACAATTCCTCAGTTCTATCCATACTGACTACATCTTCTGATTCTATGTCGCCCCTCGCAAGGGACTGAAATTCATTCCTTACCAACAGAGCTACCCCACCCCCTCTGCCCACCTGTCTGTCTTTTCGATAAGACGTACACCCCTGAATATTCAGTTCCCAGCCCTTTATTTCACTTTATTTCTTATGCTTCGTGCATTCATATATAATACTTTTAATCCATTACTCCCCTCACCTTTCCCATTGATTCCTATTTCACACGGCCACACTCTCCTACCCCTTCCTGAGCTTTCTGCCCTGTTAATTCTGGCGTCTTTCTTAACTTTTCCTACACTCTCTTTCCCTTTAACTCAACAATTCTACAATTTAGAGGTTTAGAAACACAACATGGGAACAGGCCATTCCACCCACCATGTCCACACCAACCATCCATCACCCATTCACACTAATTCTATGTCATCCCATTTTCACATCCACTCCCTACACACGAGGAGCAATTTACAGAGGGCCAATTAACCTACAAACCCGCAAAGTCTTTGGGATGTGGGAGGAAACCCGAGCACATGGAGATAATCCACATGGTCACAGGGAGAACATGCAATTTTTTTTATAAACGAACGCAAAGTCTGGCTCAGACTCGTGTCTCTGATGCTGTGAGGCAGCAGCTCTACCCGCTACGCCACTGTGCTGCCCCAATTAAAAAAAGAAAATGTAAGTTGTTTTTACCCAGTAAACCATTCAACTCAAGGACAGGATGGGCAATACATGTTAGCCATGTTAGTAATTACCACATAGAGTTACAGTGTGGAAACAGGTAATTCGGCCCAACTTGCCCACACCTCCCAATATGTCACACCTGCCTGTTTGCCCATACCCATCTAAACCTATCTTATCCATATGCCAATCTAAATGTTTCTTAAACATTGCAATGGTACCTGCCTCAACTGCCTCTTCCGTCAGCTCATTCCATACACCTACCATCCTTTGCATGAAAAAGTTGCCCCTATGGGTTGCTGTTAAATCCTTCCCCCCTCACCTTAAACCTATGTCCTCTGGTTCTCGATCCCCTTACTCTGGGCAAATTGGCTGCACAAATGTAACAAAAATGTCCCTCTCTAATTAGTTTTCATTAACTGATGATATTATTGTGTAGTGTGGTCCTTATCTAGATAGAGTAGTTTGCAATGAACTCCACTTTAAGCCCTGGTCCCTTTAAAACGATGCTGTTTATATTTATGAAGTGGTGAATAACCTTGCTCTGACCCAGGCATGATTCTAATTTAGATCAGGTTATTATTTAAATAATTTATGCAGATTAAAAAAAAAATGCAGAGGTTATTCAAGGTCCAATTACTTTGATGACATCACTTCAAGAGCTGGCAATGTGGAGAAGGCTGTGTGGATTGTAGTCAGCATGGACCACAGGCACTTGTACCAGTGGCGGAGGGCTTAGAGGACAGCCCCTCCCCAACAATAACTTACACACGTTAGTACAGGTTGTGGGGGCTTGAGTCAAAGAACAATCACAATTCAGCCAATCCTTTCTTCAGGGATCTGCAGTTAAAATGAACCAGGATCCTCTGTCTCGGACCAGTGAGAGCTGCTGTGTCGAGGTCCATATGAACTGCACATTTCAGCTGGAGCTCACTGGGCCCATGAATCAGGAGGTTATGGGTTCAAATCTCTCTTCCGTCTCTCTAGTGCTTCAGTGATGAATAGAAGGAGTTTTCTCTGAAGTGGTTTATTAGAAAAATACCGGGGCGGCACAGTGGTATAACGGCGGTAAAATTGCTGCCTTACAGCGCCAGAGACCTGGGTTCAATCCTGACTATGGGTGCTGTCTGTACGGAGTTTATACGTTCTCCCACACCAAAGAGGTGTTGGTTCAAAGGTTTCAAAGGTCTTTTATTGTCACATGCCATACGAAAATAACAAAGTAACAGGGCACACAACTACATAAAAGTTAACATAAACATCCACCACAGCAGATTCCCCACATTCCTCACTGTGGTGGAAGGTAAAAAAGTCCAACCTTCTTCTTCTTTATTCTCCCGGGGACGATCAAAGCTCCCGCAGCCGGCGGTCGAAGCCCCCACGTCAGGGCGGTTGTAGTTCCTGCTGCTTGGAGTTCCTGAAGTCGGTCTCTGACCCGAGACTGCGAGCCCCATGATGTTCAGTCTGCAAACATCCACGGTTGGAGGTCCGAGGTCGATCCCTGGCAAAGGAGCTCTCAAAAGTCGGTCTCCAGCAAAGGCCGGCAACTCCTCGATGTTAGGCCGCAGTGCAGACGGAGATACAATACGGAAAAAAGTTGCATCTTCGTCGATGTAAGAGATTAGAAAAAGTTTCCTCCCCTTCCCTCATAAAACAAGCTAACGAACACTAAAAACATACATTTAACACTTTGCAATTAAAACACAGAGGAAGGAACAGACCATTGCTGGAGCCACCTGATGGTTAGCAGGTTAATTGGCTTCTGTAAATTGTCCCTATTGTGAAGGATAGAACTAGTATACAGGTGATTGATGATCGTCATGGACTCGGTGGGCCAAAGGGTCTGTTTCTACACTGAATCTCTAAACTAACTAAAAGGGGTTGGGAATCCGAAATAAAACACTGCAAGCATTCATAAGGACAGGCAGCAACGGTGAAATGAGAAAAGATGCTGCTTTGAGGAAGGGCTCAGGAGTTACTTTGTGAGCGTTTTGATTTCTGTCTGCATCACTAATAGAGAATTCCCGACCCCACTGTGGCAGCTTGCTGTGCACAAACAGGCTGCCTCACCTCCGGGTAAAATGGCCACCACCCCTCAATGTATTCCAATGGCAGGAAAGTATTTGGGTGGCACAGAGGCGCTGTGGTAGAGCTATAGCCTCACAGCGCCAGAGACCCAGATTCAATCCTGACCTTGGGGTGCTGTCTGTGCGGAGTTTGCACCTTCTCCCTGTGACCACGTGGGACCTCTCCGGGTGCTCCGGTTTCCTCCCACACTCCAAAGACGTGCGGGCTTATAGGTTAATTGGCCATCTGTAAAATGCTCATGGTGTGTAGGGCGTGGATGAGAAAGTGGAATAACAGAGAACTAGCATGAACGGGTGATCAATGGTCGGTGTGGACTTGGCGGGCCCGAGGGCCTGTTTGTACGGTGTGTCTCTAAACTAAACTAAACTCTGGGGTGGTGAAAGGTGCCTTGAAAACGTGGATCTTGCACTCCCCTTGAACTTGCACTCCTCTTGAAGGGTGAAGGTTGATGAAGGGATACCTGATTCATTGCATTCTGCATCCTACTGATTGGAAACTGGTTAACACTCGGCCAAATAAATCAAACATGGGATCGTCATAGCAACACTACAAAGCTTCATCCCTTGCACCACCAAGCAGTAAATTGGAAGAGTTATCCTATTTGTGTAAAACCAAAGCTGTGAAATAACCTTGCAAATCCACTGTTACACTCTTGGCATGATCCCCATTATGAAGTTATGCCTCTATCAGGGTATCGCGAGGTCGGTGTTGCTTCGAGGTGCGCTGTCTCTTTGATTGCGGGTGACTGACAGAGTGTTTTCCCTTTCCATAGTTTCCACTTCCGAGCGGACGGTGGGGTGGTGAAGGTGAAGTCGGAGCCTTATTTCTCCACCCCAATGAGAGGCCTGGGCAACTCGGCATTCCCCCCCATCGCCATGGTGACGGCCACCGCCGTCCAGCTCTCCCCGGCGAGTCCCACGGCCGTCACCTCCGCCCCGACGCTCTACGCCTGGAAACAGCTGACCACCTCCATGCCACAGCTCCCTGTAACCACGCTGGCCACGTCCTCCCTGGCAACCACCTCCCTGGAGAACGCAAAGCCTCAGGTCAAACCGGGATTCCTGCAGTTTCAGGAAAAGTGAGTGTGGCAGTTTTCTCTAACTCTGTGACTGGCAACAGGGAGATGGTTTAACCCAGCCACAGCTGCCTGCAGCCATGTTTATTTACATTTACGTCTCTTCTGTGCAAAATCTGTCTGCTGTGGATTTCTCCTTATCTGGGCAGAGATATATCTGTGTGCGTTGGTTCCAATGCACTCCAGATCTGGGAGTTTAAGTCCTGGGATTAGAACACAGAACATACAGCACAGGATCAGGACCATTGGTCCACCATATCTGCAACGATCACCATCTAAACTCATCTGCCTGCACATGCTCTATACCTCTCTATTCCCTGGCTGTTCTAGATACCTCTTCAGTGTACCTATCATGTATGCTTCTACTCTTCCACGCACCTACCTCTGTGTAAAAAAAGAAAAATCTCGCAAATCACCTTTGAACACCTTAAACCTATCCCCTTCAGGTATTAGACATTTCCAGCCTGGGAACCACCCTATGGATATATCTCATAGTTTTGCATGATCTGTCTCCCCTCAGCCTCCAAGAAAACCTCCTCCAAGTTTGTCCAGCCTCTCCTGATGACTAATACATTCCAATCCAGGCTGCAATCCCGGCTAACTTCTTCTGCACCCTCCGCAAAGCCTACACATCCTAATGAAGTGTTGAGGGAGCCCTTTGGCTGGCCGAGTCCATGCCGACCATCAATCACACTAGTTCCGTGTTATCCCACTTTCACATCCACTCTCCACACGCCAGGCAATTGAGGGCCAAATAACCTACAAAGTCACGTCTTTGGGTTGTGGGAGGAAACCGGAGCACCCGGAGGAAACCCGTGAGGTCACGAGGCCCCAGGATTGAACCCGGGTCACTGGCGCTGTGAGGCAGCAGCTTTACCCGCTGCACCACTGTGACACCCTCAATGAAATACACACATCATTAAAGAGCTTAACAGGGTAGAAAGAGGGAGGAAGGTTTCCTGGATAAAGAATCAGGAGTCACACACGCGCACACACACACAATTAGCCATTTAAGATTGAAATAAGGGGGAATTTCATCACGCTGAGTGGTGAATGTTTGGAATTCTCTATTCTGGAGACTGTCATTGATTGTATCCTGAACAAAGGTCTGTGGATTTATGCATATTACAGGGATCATGGGTTATGGGACCAGGGCAGGAAAATGGTAGTTGTAAGTAGAACCACGACTGACACGGAGACAAATATGAATGAATGAATGAATGAATGAATGATACTTTATTGTCACATGTCCCTAGGGACAGTGGAATGCTTTGTTTTGCATGCAACCTTGACAATACACAAGTGTTGCCACGTTTTGGTGTAGAAGTTCTCCTGCTTCCTCTGCAAGTGCGTGTGAGATAAGTAGACAAAGTCCACTCTCTGGTATAGAATCTACCCTGCCAATTGTCAGCTTCGACTCCTTGAACTTGCTCCAGCAATCAACTAGATCTTGCTGAGTGTTAGGGTTGAGATGACCTACTCCTGCTCCTATTTCGTATGTTAGACAATGACAGTCAAATCACAATTCATCCTGCACAGGAATAAATTGCTGTCCACACTAACCCAACAATACTGGATGGATCGCATTCATTCCAGGTGGTGCTTATTGGACTTTCTCAAGAAGAGTGGAATAAAAGCGAAAGTGGAAATAACCTGCCATGCGAGATGGGTAATAAATGCTGCATTTGCCAGCAACATCCAAATCCTACCAGAGAATTCTGAAAGATATTCTCCTTGGTAATGAGGTGCCCAAGTGAGCACGTGGCCCAGAGGGAAGCTTCCCTCTGTCTGTGACCACATTGCGTGTGAACTTAGTGACAATTCCCCTGAACAGAACATTACTGAACGATAAAGACTGATGGGACCGAAGGCTGATAAATCCCCAGGGCCTGATGGTCTGCATCCCAGGTTACTCAAGGAGGCTCTAGAAATTGTGGACGCATTGATGATTATCTTCCAATGTTCTATAGATACTGGATCAGTTCCTGTAGATTGGAGGGTAGCTAATGTTATCCCACTTTTCAAGAAAGGAGGGAGAGAGAAAGCAGGGAATTATAGACCAGTTAGCCTGACATCAGTGGTGGGGAAGATGCTGGAGTTGATTATCAAAGATGTAATAGCAGTTGGATAGCAGTAACAGGATCGGTCCAAGTCAGCAAGGATTTATGAAGGGGAAGTCATGCTTGACATATCTTCTGGAATTTTTTGAGGATGTAACAAGTTAAATGGACAAGGGAGAGTCAGTGGATGTAGTGTACCTGGACTTTAGAAAGTTTTTGATAAGGTCCCACATAGGAGATTAGTGGAATTAGAGCACATGGTATTGGGGGTAGGGTACTGACATGGTTGGCAGACAGGAAACAAAGAGTAGGGGTATACTTGTCCCTTTCGGAATGGCAGGCAGTGACTAGTGGGGTGCCACAAGGCTCGGTGCTGGGACCGCATCTATTTACAATATACATTAATGATTAAGTTGAAGGAATTAAAAGTAGCAAATTTTAATTTGCAGGTGACACATAGCTGGGTGGCAGTGTGAACTGTGAGGAGAATGCTATGAGGATGCAGGTTATCTTGGACAGGTTGGGTAAATGGGCAGATGCATGGCAGATGCAGTATAATGTGGATAAATGTGGAGATATCTACTTTGGTGGCAAGAACGGGAAGGCAAATTATTATTTGAATGGTGTCAGGTTAGGAAAAGGGGAAGTACAATGAGACCTGGTTGTCCTTGTACATCAGTCACTGAAAGTAAGCATGCAGGTACAACAGGCAGTGAAGAAAGCTAATGGCATGTTGGCCTTCATAACAAGAGTATAGGAGCAAAGAGGTCCTTCTGCAGTTGTACACACCTGGAGTATTGTGTGCAGTTTTGGTCTCCTAATTTGAGGAAGGACATTCTTGCTATTGAGGGAGTGCAGCGTAGGTTCACGAGATTAATTCCCGGGATGGCAGGACTGTCATATTATGAAAGAATGGAGCAACTAAGCTTGTATTCACTGGAATTTAGAAGGATGAGAGGGGATCTTATAGAAGCATATAAAATTATTAAGGGATTAGACACGCTAGATGCAGGAAACATGTTCCCGATGTTGGGGCAGTCCAGAAACAGGGGCCACAGTTTAAGTAGAAGGAGTCGGTCATTTAGAACTGAGATGAGGAAAATATTTTCACACAGAGAGTTGTGAATTTGTGGAATTCTCTGCCTCGGAAGGCAGTGGAGGCCGATTCACTGGATGCATTCAAAAGAGAGATAGATAGCGCTCTTAGGGCTAGCGGAATCCAGGGGTATGGGGAGAAGGCAGGAACGGGGTACTGATTGTGGATGATCAGAAATGATCACATTGAATGGCGATGCTTGCTCGAGGGGCCGAATGGCCTACTCCTGCACCTTTGTCTATGTATCTGTGTATCTGTGTAATCAACAGCAGGTTATTTTTCCATTCGTTTTTATTCCATTCTTCTCGTTGTCACTGCAACTCAGCAGCAATGGGCAGCACGCGCCGTTTACGTGAGCCACCTTGACAAAATATGCCCGCCTCGCTCATCCCCAAATGAAATGTGTCTCCATCTTTCTTCTTCAGACATTAGTTTAGTTTTGTTTAGAGATGCAGCGCAGAAACAGGCCCGTCGGCCGACCAGCGACCACCCCATACAGTAGCACCATCCGACACTCTGGGGACAATTTACAATTTTAACGAAGCCAATTAACTTACAAACCTGCACATCTTTGGCATGTGGGAGGAAACCAGCGCGCCCGGAGGAAACCCGCGTAGTCCGGATAGAACCCTGGTCGCTGGCGCTGAGTCGCTGTGTCGCCGTGACGCCCACTGTGGACGACAAATCAGACACCAGCCCTTTCCTCCCGCCTCCTTTCAACACAGTTGATTGGACAGTAAACAGGAGCTCCTGGCTTCTCTCAAAACTGGAACAACACCATCAAATCTTGACGTTAAATTATGTTGCCTTGATTATTTGAACTAAAATTGCCACTGTCAATCTGTCTTATAAATGATAGATCGCTGAGTGCAAGCTCTAAACATTAATCCAACCTCGTGGGCTTGTGCTTTGAGCATTTGGACTTCTTGACAACCACTAAACCTTTTGACTGAACTGGCTGCATAATCTATTTTCAGGTATCTGTTATTGTCTGTTTGACATATAACACTAATCCGTTATCTGACTGTAGTTACGTGATTGATATTGTGAACTTTCTTCCATCATGGAAGTTTACAATATACATTTATCACTGCTGCTTCATGAGGATCGAAGGCAGCTGTGAATGTCGGAGTGTCACTGGGAATTTACAGCGGCCATTAAATGCTTCAACACTGTATGTATTGTGAAGCGTAAAAGTCGCAGCAAGGAGCAATGTAAAGACTATGTTGGGGGTTCAGGGCACCTGTATGAATAGGATGTAGCATTTTGGGCGTCTGCAGAATTAGAATTCCCAGTTGGGACAGATTCACTGAAACAAGTCCTCTAACTGAGGAAAGTCATGGAATTAAACTGGAAAGGAACCCAAATTCCAAAACCTCAACGGTTACAGACTTTACAAATGTACTTCTGTCACATTTGAAGCATCCTATTGATGACCACAGTCCCACATATCTGATTTTGGCTAACGCTTGCCTGAACCAAACAGAAGATGAGACCCGCAGCTGATTCCCACTGCGATGACCAGAAACAATCCTCCTTGCTGGTGTAAGTAGACTCTTGCCCAGCTGTGAGTCAGTCAGTAATTCCCATGCCTACGAGTCAGAAGACCTACTTGAGAGAAGAGAGCAGAAACGTATTTGCTGCCACTAAGTGAGTCGTGCCCTGGATGAAGGATAAAGATAGACCTGCACTGTTGGAGATGAAGGTTATAGGGAGATCTTGACTTTGGGCAATGTCATCCTTCAGATGACACATTAAACTCTCCGCTGTGGGGATAGAAACTACGGTGTTGTTATGTTGGAGAAGGAAATGTTTATTCCTCCATCGACCTCCCCAAAGCATAATATGCAGCCATTAAAATATTGCTGTGCAGTGATTTCTTGCATTAAAACACTTCAGGAAGAACATCACTGAATCCAACATCTCCGGAGTGCTTTGAGTGGCACTAAAGAAATGCTGTTCATTCTTCCTGGTCGGCATGCATTTTATCTAACAAAGTTTTTTTATTCTCTTTAGCGATCCCTGCCTGGCGACTGACTGCAAATACTCGAACAAATTCCACTTCCACTGTTTGTTTGGAAACTGCAAGTATGTCTGTAAAACGTCGGGGAAGGCCGAGTCACATTGTCTCGACCACATCAATCCCAACAACAACCTGGTCAACGTACGCGATCAGTTCTCCTACTACTCTCTGCAGTGTCTCTGTCCCAATCAGGTACGTAAACTGAGATCACGTCTGGTTTGGGATCCACCTTGTTGTCTATCATCTTCAGGCCACCAGCTCAGTGGACCTTTGTACTGAAACTTCCTCAGTAACTGCCCTGGGAGACACAATGGGAAATCTAAAAGCACCAAAAACATTCCAGGCAAAACAATTCAACGTCTCCAATGCATATGACCGTATAAAACATTCAAACCTCTGGATAAACACCTCCACTCTTTTCACTGGATTGGATTCCACTCAAATCCAACAATCCAGCAATAGCAAAACAAATTCAGAATAGGTACTGCCTGCTGCCATACACCTCCACCAATCCCAAATGTTGGTAAAAACTGTAAATTGCCACTAGTTAGTGCTAGTGTACGGGGTGGTCACTGGTCAGTGCAGGCTGTGCTTTAACAGATATCCCAGATCCACATTCTCACACTGAGCAGCATAATGGAACATCCCCAGCGACCTAGGATTTTCAATCCTGACCTCCAGTGCTGTCAGCGTGGAGTTTGCACGGGCTCCTTGTGTGATCATGTGGGTTTCCTCTGGGCGCTCCGATTTCCTCCTGCATTCCAAATATGTGCAGATTGGTAGTCCACTAACTGAGGAATGTCAGGAAATTAAACTGGGAACGGACCCAAAACCCAAAGCCTCAACTGCAAATTGGCATCTATACATTGTCCCTGATGTGTAGAACTCCCCTGGAGGGAGAGTTCACGGCAATGTGGGGAGATTAAAAAGAGAATTGATGTAAAATGGATGTTGGATGAAGTCTGTTTCTATGCTGTTAGTTACTTCTGACTTTAGGACAAACTCTAGTAAAGGGCCTGTCCCACTTTCATGACCTAATTCACGACCTCTGCCGAGTTTGCCCGTGACTCATACTCGCAGCATGGTCGTCACAAGGTCGTAGCAGGCCGTGATGCTAGTCGTAGGTACTTGTGGCATCAAGTAGGTCGGGGCATTTTTTCTAGCACGATGAAAAATGTCCACGAGTAAAAAAGGTCGTGAATTAGCTCGTGAAAGTGGGACAGGCCCTTAAGACTCCACACTGTGGTTCCGACTGCCAGCTTCTGCACTCTTATCTGTCAGATGTCCATCAGATCCACTTTACAACAGTGGCACAAACATCCAAACCACTTTGGGACCTCTTGACCTATTCTTTAGTTCAGTTTATTATTATTGTCCAACCAAAGTAAAGATTATACATGATTACAATCAAGCCGTCCAGTGTACAGATAAGGGTAAAGGGCACAACATTTAGAGCAAGGTAAAGTCTGATTAAAGTTAGCTCAAAGGTCTTCAATGAGATAGATGGGAGGTCTGGACCACACACTAGCTGATCTGAGGACAGTTCAATTGCCTGATAACAGTTGGGAAGAAAATGCCCCTGAATCTGGAGATATGCATGTTCAAACTTCTGTACCTCTTGCTTGATGGGAAAGTAAGTACACAGGGTGAGAATGGTCGCTGATTATGCTGATGGCCTTGCCGAGGCAACCTGACGTGTCGATGGAGTCAATGGAAGGCAGGTTGAAAGCATCATCATTGGTTTTTTTCCTTTTTTAGATCCGTATACTTTCCCTGTACCCTGTAACCACAGAATCAGAGCAGCTTTGTAGTTTGCGTCCACTCTAGTATGTTCAGGGACATTCCCAGTAACTGGTGTAGGATTTATTCCACTTCAACCCTGAGGTTCACCAATTCCTAGAGATTGGCTTGAAGTAAAAACAACCTGTGAATCAGGACCAGTTCACAGCCATTCACTCAACTGGAAATGGAGTATGCCCTCGAGGGATGAGTCATTGGTGACATGTAGATGGAGAGAGGTTAGAGATGCCAGCGCAGTAACCGATCCAAGAGCATTGATTGAGTGGTCGGCCCACAAAGGGATAGAGGCACCACATGTTGTGTCCATGGTCACTGCTAGTCCAGGCTGGGAGAAGATGCAATGCCAGAGCAGTTATTGGATCTGTAGTCATCCAGAGCTCAGGACCAATTAATTCAGATAAGAAATCTAAATAAAATCTGGAATAAATGGTGATGTGAACTTGAAATGTTGTAGTTGACCTCCATTCTGAAATGCCCAACAAGGTATGTGGTTCAGAGGGCTATTAGGGGAGGAGAATAAACCTGAGCTAGGATCAGTAGTGATAACTAATGAGTACCACCAGTAGAGTCATGGCATCATACGGCACATAACAGCCCCTTTAGACTCGATTAAGTCAGGACCAATCATTAAGCACCCGCTTACAACAATCCTACACCGATCCATTTAATTTGTTCCACATTCCCATCAACTCTCCGTCCCCATCTCCAACATAGTCTGCCACTCACCTACACACACCAGGGCAAATTAACCAACCACTTTGCACATCTTTGAGATGTGGGAAGAATCCAGAGCACTGGGAGAATCGACACAAGGAGAAACGTGAAAACGCCAGCCGGGATTGAGCCTCTGAGGCTGGAACTGTCAGACAGCGGCTCTATTAACTGCACAGCAGCGATGGCTCTGTATGCATTAATATAAAATGAATGAACAAAACTAACGGTTTAAGGCACAGAGTGCTGAAGGAACTCTGCGGGTCAAGGGGCATCTCTGGAGAACACGGATGGGTGACTTTTCAGGTCAGGACCCATCTTAAGACTTTTTCGTCCCGACCCAAAACGTCACCTGTCCATGTTCTCCAGAGATGCTGCCTGACCCGCTGGAGAAACAAGGAGCTGCAGATGCTGAAATCTTGAGTAAAACACAAAACGTTGGAGTTACTCAGGCAGCATCTGTGGAGGGATTGAACGCAGCCCATCTATTCCCTCCATAGATGCTGCCTGATCCATTGAGTTACTCCAACAATTTGGTTTTACTCAAGGGAGCAATATGACCTGTACATGTTAGTTTTGACTTGAAGTGAAGTTAGGGTATTTGCAATTTACTTACTGCTTTTGTCCCATTATATTCTGGTGGTAGCACTGATATCCCAGTAGCCCTGTGTACTCCCACCCACCGAGGTATTGACATAGACAACACTTGCGATCAGCAGATCGTGCTCTCTTCCACTCCTTGATACAACGTGCAGGACCTGGTCAGGTCCCAGCAGAACAGAGTCGCTCTGCTCTCTCTCAGCTGAGGAACAGACACTCTAGTGTGGATATCACTGTCCTTGGAGAGATGACAAGCAGGAAATGGCCAGCTTGAAAGTGGTCGGTGGACCCTTCTTCTGGAAGGGGAATACAGAACAGGTGCCTGTCTTTGAGTGGGTATTGCTTTTAAGAAAGAGATACAGGCTCTTGCATGTTATAGAAATACAAAGTATTACAGTTGCTGGAATCTTGAGTAAAACAAAGGAACTCAGTGCGTCAGGCAGTATCTGCAGAAGGAACAGACCAACAACATTTTGTGTCGGGAACCTTCTTCAGATGTGTTACAGGGACAGTTGTCGGGGAAAGTCCATTCACCAGTGACTGTAATGTCGGACGTCTGCTGCCATCTAACAACATACTTCTATCCCGTTACAGCATTGTGAGTTCCGTATGAGAGGACACTACCACTGCTTACGGCCATTCTGCAACTTTGTGACTAACATCACAACAAAGCTCCCCTGGCACGTGAAAAAACACGAGAAGGCTGAGAGACGAGCTGCCAACGGGTTCAAGTACTTCACCAAGCGAGAAGAGTGCGGTCGTCTGGGTGAGGATCCAATGGGCAAAGAGGGAATTGTACTGTCACCATGATGTTAGTGGGGTAGAGCAGCCCCAAGGTACACCATGTGGACCTTCTCTGCTCCAGCTCACCTATAGAATGGTCAGGGCAAGTCAAAGAGGTTGGTTTTAAGAGATGAAGTAGGACATTGAGGTCAAGAAAGTGAGGCACTAAAAACAAACCATGAATGGTTCCTGAGATGGCCAAAATACACTTGGGGTCTTTGTACAATGGGATGAAATGTGGAATATCTTTTGTCATTTAATCACAGAAACGCCTGCCATCGCATCTAATGCTGTCCAGATTGTAATGTATGCTTGTTGGCTCTTGCTCCAGCAACTCCCCAGTCCTTATATTCAACCACTCCATGTCAGTGCAGATACCCATGTCAGGTTTGCTCCCATTTTGTCCATTCGAAAAACACACTTGCCTTCAATGAGCCGACCTGTCGGAGGGTGAGGAGGGAAAGATTTAATAGGTACCTGAGGGGTAACTTTTCCACTCAGAGGGTGGTGGGTGTATGGAACGAGCTGCCGGAGGAGGCACATGCAATTACAACATTTAAAAGACATTTGAATAGGTACATGGATAGGACATGTTTAGAAAGATAAGGGCAAATGTACAGAAAATGGGACTAGTTGAGGTCGGCAGTTGGTTGTCATGGACAAGTTAAAGCAACAAGGCTGTTTCTAAGGTACACAAAAATGCTGGAGAAACTCAGCGGGTGCAGCAGCATCTATGGAGCGAAGGAAATGGGCGACGTTTCGGGCCGAAACCCTTCTTCAGACTGATGGGGGGTGGGGGAGAGAAGGAAAAAGGGAGGAGGAGGAGCCCGAGTGCGGGGGGATGGGAGGAGACAGCTCGAGGGTTAAGGAAGGGGAGGAGACAGCAAGGGCTAGCAAAATTGGGAGAATTCAATGTTCATGCCAGCCGGACGCAAGCAACCCAGGCGGAATATGAGGTGCTGTTCCTCCAATTTCAGGCTGTTTCTATATCCCATTATTCTGTGACTCAAAGAGTTGGGGGGAGTAACCTGGCCAGACGTATCAACCCACCCTGTCATTACGGAATCATTATGTGTGGAATTTTCGTCACTTTGCAGTGCTCCTCCACAAATGGCCAAAGCCCTTCCACTGGCCCTAACTTCTGGTTGAAATCAAGGCGGCACAGTGGTGCAGTTGATACAGCTGGTGCCTCACAGCGCCGCAGACCCACGGGTTCGATCCTGACCTTTTATGCTGTCTGTGTGGAGTTTACACGTTCTCCCTGTGACCGCGGGGGGCTCCGCTTTCCAGCCACATCACAAAGACGTGCGGCTTTGTAGGTTAATATGCCTCTGTAAATTGCCCTTCATGTGGATGCGAAGGTGGAATAACATAGAACTAGTCACCATCACCAGCGCAACCCTACCAGTAAACGCAGTCTGTGCTGAAGGTTGAATGTTATAATGTTAACGGTACACTGTACCAGCCCAGAGCGGGTGACTTTCACCTCTGCCCCAGAACAGTTGTGGAGTTTAACAATCTGTAGGAAGCAGGAAGCTGAGATCCAAGAGGAGGAGTCAGGAGATTATATCCCGTTATTTTCACAGGGGTGGGATACAGATATGGGAAGAATCCCTCTAGGCCATTTTCCTTTTCATAGCTGCATTATAGCTCTCAGCTACAACCAATTAGGTTTGATTAAAGCACAAGGCTTTAACACATCAGCTGCAATCCTCTCTATGACTTCTCTTTATATTACCTTTATGAATATACTTGTATTGAATCCAGCATCTTATTAATTAAAGGAGGTGAATTACAATCCTGACTGATGATTTACAATAGCTATAACAAGCTGGGTTTGATTGAAAATGTATAGTGGTTCCTGCCAACGGAAAGCTTACATCGGTGTAATTTTTCCATTGATGTACACACGGTGTTGTTCACCTGTCTTGAGATTATTGGCCAGTCCCCGTCGTTCCTGAACAAGCGGCTAGATCACTTCGGGGGGAGTAATGAAGGTGACACATGGGTAGCTCTGGAGTCACATATTGGTCACTCTGGGGGTAGGACTTGGGCATTTCCTTCCCCAAATGAATCAAAAGACGGATGAAGAACCCGAGAAGGCTATTCAGCCCCTCAAATCCTGCTTTCTCATTTAACAAGATCACAGCTAATCTTATTGTAAGCTAATTGTCTTCACTGCCGAATATTCACCCGTTTAGTTTAGGTTAGAGATACAGTGCGGTAACAGGCACTTTGGCGCACTGAGTCCACGCGACCAGCGATCCCTGCATACTAACACTATCCTACAATTTACAATTATACCAACCCAATTAACCTACAAACCTGTACGTCATTGGAGTGTGGGAGGAAGCCAGAGATCCCGGAGAAAACCCACACAGGTCACAGTGAGAACGTACAAACTCCATACAGACAGCGCCCATAGTCAGGATTGAACCCGGGTCTCTGGTGCTGTTTTTATCAAATATACATCGACCTCTGCCTTAAAAGTACTTGACGTCTCTGAATTCACCACCCAATGAGGTTGAAGGTTCCAAAGCCTCATGGACTTCAGCAAGAAAAAATAATCACCTCATCTTCGTCATAATTGGGTGATCCCTTCTGTTTAAAAGTGCCCGAGTACTAGATTCGCTACATGGAGAAATATCCCTCCACATCTATCCCACCAAGACCCCACAGTATCCTGCATGTTTCAACCAATTCCAACCCCCCCTCTCCCCACCCTTTCAAAGTGAGCGTTAGTAATCCACCATCAATAAAAGTGGTGCACTGATTCGCCCACTGCTAAACACAACTTTGGGATTTAACTGGGATTTATTTAACCGAGATATATTCCCTAGCTGCCTTGATGGGATTCGATCACATGTTCCTGGATCAATGGCCGTTGCTTACTCCTGTAGGTTAACAGTGTCCCTAAAGGGTAGCTCAAATGGTGGGGGTAAATCCACTGAAGAGACCAGAGTACTATGTTCAAAGTCAGTCTGCTGTAAGGGAGATGCCATTGAGCTGGAAAGAACACAGAAACAATTACAAGAATGCAGCAGGACTCGAGGGGACTGGGGAGTTATAGGGAGAGGCTGGACAGGCTAGGACCTTATTCCTTGGAGCGTGGGAGATTGAGGGGGTGATCTTACAGAGAGGTATATAAAATTATGAGGGGCGTAGATAGGGTGAATACACAGACTTTTTCCTTGGGTTGGTGAATCAAGAACTTAAATGAAGTTGAGAGGTAGATTCAGATAGGGGCATCTTTTTCACACAGAGGGTGGTACATATGTGGAACATGCTGCGGAGGAAGTAGTTGAGGCAGGTACATTAACATTTAAAATACATTTGCTCAGGTTGAGGGGGACATGGGTCAAATGGAACTAGCTGATACATGCATCTTGGTTGAACGAGTTAGCCTAAGAAGCCTGTTCTGTGCTGTATGACCCTATGAGGGCTGACTCTTCATGGTGCTACTGAGGGGGTTCCACTTGGGTGGAGCTGCCTTTGGAGGTCGAGTGTCTTGTCTAAGTCCACTGGACTTTGAAACTATGCAGACTAACATAACCAGAAACTGCTGGAAACACTCAGCAGGTCAAGCAGCATCTGGAGGGAGAAGCAAGATTGATAGTTGAAGCCATTCATTCATAAATGCTAGGTCAAACAAGCCTTTAAGCATTGAGACGGTGGAGGAATAGAGAGAATGAAGGGCGTGTGTGTATGCGTGTGCGTGCGTGTGTGTGTGCGTGTGTATGTATATGTGGATGTGCGTGTGTATGTGTGTGTGTGCATGTATATGTGCATGTATATGTGCGTGTGTGTGCGTGTGTTTGCGTGTGTGTGTGTGCATGTGCGTGTGTGTGTGTGCGTGTGTGTGTGTATGTGTGTGCGTGTGCTTGTGTGGGTTGGTGCGATGGTTTTGGACAACTTGTGGGTTATCCTGATAGCAGCTTCTCTCTTTCACATTGCTCTATGGAGGTGTTGCTTTTCAAAAGTAATTGTGAACTGTTTAGGGGGCTGCTGTCAAACAGACCACACAAACACAGGCAGAAGGAAATTGTTAGAGGTTAAAGCACAAATGTTGAACGCCCGAGGAACATGAGTGACAGCTGTCAAAGTAATTGAGCATCTGCGCCGGGTTTGAAAAGGGAATATCAGTCTATCTTCTGCAGTGATCCTATCAACACAGACGCTTTTCCTGCTCTACGGTTGGATTGATGGGCCATTCAGCCTGTCGTGTCCATACTGTAAAGCAATTCCCCAGATCAGTTCACACATTGGCCAAAGACTGCAGGGGAGAGTGTTAGTTGAACGAGACGTTGAACCCCTGACAGTCAGACCCACAGGCATCAAGAGGTGCCCACTGAAGCAAGCCAGCAGGTTGTAACAGTGCGGCATGCAGAAATGTGGCATGGCATCCATAGCAACTGCCTTCAGTCCAATTGGGGCATCGCAGCTTAATGCTCTGCATTAACTCATTTTCCTCACCTTTGCACATTGAATGCAGGAGCGCTGTCAATGTGATGGCAATCATTGTTTGCTGCCATGGCAACGGGCAAGTTGCTGCATGCCCGTACCGCAACTGTTTCCACTCTGGAGATGCCGCCTGACAAGGCATGCATTATTTATTTGTTTGTCTTTTGTGTCTTGCAGGCTGCAAGTACAACCAGGTAAATAGTCACTTTCACTGCATTCGCGACGGCTGCCTCTTCTCCTTCCTTCTGAAGCACCAGATGACATCCCATTCACGCAAGCACATGAGGAGAATGCTGGGCAAGAACTTCGACAAGATGCACAATCAGGTACCTTCCTGGTTTGACCAACGATCGAGACCTTCGATTTTGTTTCATTTCTTCCCACCCCCTTCATCCCACTGGATTATTATTAATAAAAATTCTTTGTTGCTAACAACAAAATATTTAATCAGCAAGGCGTCTCAAGTGCTTCGTGGGTGCCTTTATCAGGCAGCAAGCCCACAGGAAATTCAGAGCAGGTAACCCAACGAATGGTCAAGAATAGAGTATCTCAATGAAAGGAGGGTCAGAAATATATTGGTTCTGTCAACAAAAGCACATCCATATGGTGTAGAGCCACATAATTATGGGGCAATGAAGAAGGCAAAACTAGAAAATCAGAGAGAATATGGAGGTAGGGATTATGTAGGTAGTTTAAAATTAGTCAATTCTTGTATGAATTTTGCTTTCATTTTTAGCGTTGCCATTGAGTACATTCAAACGCCCAGGTGAAGTACAAGGTTGATGCTCCGTTCAAATCCTCCCGCCAATACCCTGTGCACCAGGCTACCTCCAAATGCAATTTTATACCATTTTTTCCCTCATTTAAATCAACAGAAGTATTGATATACTATACACAGTCTTTATTCCCCCCCCCCCCCCCCCCCCCCCAGTACAGCGGTCTAAAACTAGAGGGCACTGGGGAGGAATTTAAAAGAGGGTACAAGAGTAATGGCCCTGTCCCACGGTACGAGTTCATTCCAAGAGCTCTCCCAAGTTTGCCCTGATTCGAACTCGGAGATTTACGGTAATGGCCGCTCGTCGGTACTCGGGGCTCTCGTGGACATTTTTCAACATGTTGAAAAATCATTACGAGTCTTCCCGAGCTTACCTGCCGTTAGCGAATCTTCCCAAGTACCTGCTGTTAGCGTTACGGGCCGCTAAGAGACGTCCCCGAGCTCCGACGTACCCGCTACGTTTATTCTCCGTGCTTACCACGAGTTTGATTTTTTTTAAACCCGGGAGAGCTCTTGGAATGAACTCGTACCGTGGGACGGGGCCATTAGTCATTCTCACAGAGGGAGGAATATCTGGAATGAGTTGCCAAGGGAAATGGTGGTAATTGCAACTTTTAAAGATTATTTGGACAGGTGGACAATAGACAATAAACAATAGGTGTAGGAGTAGGCCATTTGGCCCCTTGAGCCAGCACCGCCATTCAAAGTGATCATGGCTGATCATCCCCAATCAGAACCCCATTCCTGCCTTCTCCCCATATCCCCTGACTCCGCTTTCTTTAAGAGCCCTGTCTAGCTCTCACTTGAAAGTATCCAGAGAACCGGCCTCTACCGCCCTCTGAGTCAGAGAATTCCACAGACTCACAACTCTCTGTGGGTACTATTTATATTTGGGTAAAAAGCGTGTAGTGGGACATCAACCTAATGTGGGGGCGTGGGAATAACATGGATATGCATTACAGTCAGTGTGGGTGAGGTGGGACGAAAGTGTAGGTTTCCGTGCTTTATAATCCTATGAATCAATGGATCATTTCAGTGTAACTTAGTCAACCAAATGACTGCTCTTTGGGTGAAAGCCACTCATTGTTCTTATTCCTGTTGTTAGGTTTCAATGAATGAACTCTGACCTCTACACCGTTCTACCACTGTCCCTTCGCAGTTACTCTCATTGGTACAAAATCTCTTCCTGCAAGGAGAAAAGTAACAACCAAAGGAGAAGAGGGAACTTGCAATATGCAACAGCTTTGTGCACCACAGTCCCCACTCATCAGCAGTGTGTCAATGACCAGTGAACTGCTGTGGGAAACAATGAACTGCTCATACCGGTTTGCAAAAAAAAACACAAAGTGCTGGAGCAGCTCAGCAGCTCAGGCAGCATCTCTGGAGAACTGCTGTTGGGATTTTCAACAGCCTGTGTAAAGAATGGAGCTATAACTCCGTCATTTTGTCAAAGTGCCGTCGTTCTCATGCACCTTCATTGAACTACATGTATCGGATCACAAGTAGGAAAGACAGATGGAACTGGCATATCAGGAGCCTTGATCTCCTGACTAGCAGGGCTGTTGTCGACAGTCAGTTACAAGGAAGGTTGTATTTAGGGTGGCCATGAGGGATGGAGCAACTCGTAAGTTCCTGGCCACATGCAGACTGTAGAGAATGAGATGCAGTGGCACTGTCACTTCATCCATCAGTCATACTGGCATCATTGTTCACTCTCTTTGCCCACTTGCCCCGCCCCAGTCCTGGCTCATACTCAGGTATGTGTAACTTATGGGCCTGTCCCACTTAGGCGATTTTTTAGGCGACTACAGGCGACTGCAGAAAAACTTTCAACATGTTGAAATTTTTTCTGCGACAGTGGCGACAATTTGGGCTGTCGTAGGTTGGCGTAGGTGCGGTTGGCGCCAGGTTGACGTAGGTTGCCGCCAGGTTAACGTAGGTTGTCACTGGTTCTGACTTTGGTGAATTCCATTGTCCTAGTCGCTGGCAGTCGCCAAGTTGGGTAAGGCCCATTAGATTTCTTAGTTACACAAAGAGGCCATTCAGCCCACTGTATCCTTGCAGACCACAAAGCACACATATTTACACCTGTCTTCCTCTAATCCCATTTCCTGGATTCTCATGAACACCCTCCACTCACCTACACACATGGTGCAACTGACAGTGGCTGATTAACCTACTTTGGGACCGGGAAGGTGACTGGAGCACCTGGAGGAAAAAAGGGGAACATACAAACTCCAAACAGACAGCACTGGAGGTCAGGGTTGAATCCTGGTCTATGGCATTGTGAGGCAGAGGTTCTACCAGCTCCATCACTGTACTGTCCACTTGTATCAAGAGTCAAGAGTGTTTGTCATGTGCACCTTTTATTTTAACGAGGATGTTTCTGTAACCGGCTTCCGTCTCCGCACTAGTATCTTTGCTCCGCTGTGGGATCTTTGTTGCGGAGACGGAAGCCGGTTACGGAAATGGGGCCGAAAATTACCCATGAACCTGCCCATGACCGTAATACGTCTTTTTCGTCGAGTGAACTATCTTGCTTGCTATAGGATCTTTGGTAACGAGAGTGTTATTGTCACAACCGTTCACTCTCAATCCCCGGGAATCTCTCTCAGCTCTGCTTACCACAAGCAATGGGGTTGATCGACTGAGAAGCCTGCTTTCCGGGAACAACCAACAAGCAGTATCCAGATCTCAAGCATCTGATCCTGAGGCCTCTCCTGGTGACCTTTTGACAAACAACCCAAAAATATAATTATTAGAAAAGCACAAGAAATTATTCAAAAGAACCTAAATTATTAGAAATTAATAAGATATAAAGAAGTATGCATTCATCTGCAATTACTTTTTCAGTCTGAAGAATGGTCTCGACCCGAAACATCACCTATTCCTTCGCTTCATAGATGCTGCCTCACCCGCTGAGTTTCTCCAGCATTTTTGTCTACCTTACTTTTTAATCAGTCAGCGACCTGGCTGAAAGGAGCCATGGAGTCATAGATGCATCACAGAAACAAGCCCTTCATCCGAGTCTATGCCGAACATCAAGTTCAAGTTCAAGTTTATTGTCATGTGTCCCTGATAGGACAATGACATTCTTGCTTTGCTTCAGCACACAGAACTATAAAACACATGAATAAATAAACTGATAAAGTGCAAATAACAAATAATGGGTTATTAATGTTCAGAATTTTGGCCGAGCCAGGTTTAATAGCCTGATGGCTGTGGGGAAGTAGCTATTCCTGAACCTGGTCATTGTAGTCTTCAGGCTCCTGTACCTTCTACCTGACGGTAGCAGGGAGATGAGTGTGTGGCCAGGATGGTGTGGGTCTTTGATGATACTGCCAGCCTTTTTGAGGCAGCGACTTCGATAAATCCCCTCGATGGAAGGAAGGTCAGAGCCAATGATGGACTGGGCAGTGTTTCCTCCTTTTTGTAGTCTCTTCCTCTCCAGGGCGCTCAAGTTGCCGAACCAAGCCACGATGCAACCGGTCAGCATGCACTCTACTGTGCACCTGTAGAAGTTAGAGAGAGTCTTCCTTGACAAACCGACTCTCCGTAATCTTCTCAGGAAGTAGAGGCGCTGATGAGCTTTCTTGATAATCGCATTAGTGTTCTCGGACCAGGAAAGATCTTCAGAGATGTGCACGCCCAGGTTTGAAGCTCTTGACCCTTTCAACCATTGACCCGTTGATATAAACGGGACTGTGGGTCCCCATCCTACTCCTTCCAAAGTCCACAATCAGTTCTTGGTTTTGCTGGTGTTGAGGGTCAGGTTATTGTGCTGGCACCATATGGACAGTTGCTCGATCTCTCTTCTATACTCGGACTCATCCCCATCAGTGATACGTCCCACAACAGTGGTGTCGTCAGCGAACTTGATGATGGAGTTCGCACTATGACCGGCTACGCAGTCATGAGTATAGAGTGAGTACAGCAGGGGGCTGAGCACGCAGCCTTGAGGTGCTCCCGTGCTGATTGTTATTGAGTCTGACACATTTCCACCAATACGAACAGACTGTGGTCTGTGGATGAGGAAGTCGAGGATCCAATTGCAGAGGGATGCGCAGAGACCCAGTTCTGCGAGTTTGGTAACCAGCTTGGAGGGGATGATAGTATTAAATGCCGAGCTGTAATCAATGAATAACAGCCTGGCATATGAGTTTTTGTTGTCCAAGTGGTCCAGAGTGGAGTGGAGGACCAGCGAGATCGCATCCACCGTTGATCTGTTGTGGCTGTAAGCAAACTGCAGTGGGTCCAGGTTTTTGTCGAGGTAGGAGTTGATTTTCGCCATGATCAACCTCTCGAAGCACTTCACCACCACAGGCCGGTAGTCATTGGGGCACATCACCTTACTCTTCTTGGGCACAGGTATAATTGATGCCTTTTTGAAGCAGGTGGGGACCTCAGACCTCAGTAGTGAGAGGTTGAAAATGTCCGTAAAAACTCCAGCCAGTTGGTCCGCACAGGTTTTTAGAACACGCCCAGGTATACCATCAGGTCCAGGTGCTTTTCGGGGGTTCACCCCTCTGAACGATTTCCTGACGTCGGCCTCTGTGACTGAGACTGAAATACCATCACAATGAATGGGGGCTCGGGAAGGCACATCAGTATTCTCCCTGTCAAAGCGTGCGTAAAACGCATTGAGCTCGTCAGGGAGTCAACCACCCATTTCCACTAATTTAATCCAATTTAATTCTCTGCACATTCCTATTGAGTCCCCCCAGATTCTACCATGAACTACACACAAGGGGGAATTTACAGTGGGCAATGAACTGACCAACCCACTCTGGGATGTGAGGGGATACTGAAGTGGCCAGAGGAAACCCATTCTGTCACAGAGAAAATGTGCAAACTCCAGACATCACTCAAGGTCAGGATAGAACCCATGTCTCCGTGAGGCAGCAGCATCAGCAGCTAAGCTACGGCACCACCCTATCTCCAGCCTGAAGCTGAATTTGGGATGAATTTGAAGAGCCCCTAGCCCTGAGTTCACTTTCACTTGCATTCGGGTACACAGGGAGTCGGCTTCATTGGTTGCTGGACACCAGTTCATCTCTGACATTCCTCCTCTTGAACGCAAGCACAGGGATCATCTACCAAGTGACCAGGGTTTGAGTGTGGAACTGGCTCCTGAGGTGGACATCACCAGTGGTTCTCCACAGCCACGATTATACTTCAACCTAATCGCTTTGAAGTCTAACCTACAAGGGTGGTCTGTGGGGTTCATCGAGAGGTGGGGATGTGTGAGATGTACAGGTAGGCCACATTAGGATTGGCATGTGCATTTATAATTATTGCACCACACAATAGTTCTGCTTGACAACTTACAGAGATGGTGAAGATGAATCCTACAGATCTATACAATTTGGATGAGGTGATCCAGTTGATTGCTTCCAATAAAGTACTGCAAGGAGATTAAAGATTTCATCCAATGAGAAACATTTTCCACAATACTATTGGGAGAAAAAATCTTGTTGATGGATTGGTGGAGGAGGCTCTGGTATTCATGGTGAATCGGTGAGTTCTGTCTTAGATTAGGATAGACTGCCTGCTAAGTACATTGGAAGGAACATAATGAGAAGGTGGACATTTCCTTGAAGCAGGTGGACAGGATTCCTGAGCAAAAATCAAAGCGCTGAATGAACTCAATGGGCCAGGCAGCATCTATGGAGGGAAATGGGCCGATGATGGTTCAGGCCAGAATTCTTCTTCAGTCTCGGTCTGTCCATTTTCCACCACAGGTACTGCCTGAGCCAGAGTTCCTCCAGCAGTTTGTTTTTTTTTGCTCAAGATTCCAGCATCTGCAGTCTCTTGTCTCCGTGGACAGAATTCCTGCTTCACAGGTGGCGGAGTGCGAGGTGATACGTTCCTGGCCCCACACCTCTTGTTCCCAACTCTGCCGAATTTTACCTTCCTAACCCTGGATCTTTCTCCGCAGGGACACAGGACTGACGACGGGAACATGGCTGCCACCAGCGGCTCCTCGGCTGTGACGTCAACATCGAACATGATGGACATGGAAACAGACGAGTGCATGGACTACCCCACGGCCACCAGCCCAGGCGGCCTGTCCTCCGAGTCATCGGTACCAGACCGCAGCTGCACCAGCACGCCAGTCGGCAACGAAAGCAGTGCGGCAGGTGAGGTCTCCAACCATCAGAGTTCTCCTCCTAGTTCAATATTGAACCAGCCAGCCTCCAGCAGGAGGTCAAGACAGGCAAGGGATTAAATGCAACCCAAAATGGCTGGGAGTCCCCAAAGGGCCAGGCAGCAAGGAACGGTGGGCAGGTTATATTTCAGGCCTGCCATCTGAAGCATAACTCACCAACAGCAGAAACGGGCTGGCTGAATGCGATGTAGGTTAAGACGTAGAAAACTGCAGATGCTGAACCAACCCTGAGCAAATAAAAATCTGCTGGAGGAACTCAGCGGGTCATGACGCATCTGTGGAGGGATGTACAGACAATGTCATGGATCAGGACCTTCTCCAGATCGAAGACGGTGGAACTCTACAAGGAAGTACTTTTCTCCTTCAAACAATTAGTTGGTGATGATCCCCAGCAACAGAAGAGGGAGGAGAGGAAGATGGAGAAAAGGGAGAGAGGGCCAGGATTGAAAGAAAAATAGAAAGGGAAGCAGAGAGGGACAATAGAAAACAGAAACTGATCGGGAAAGGGGATAACGAGAGCAGTGGTGAGATTGGGTAGGGGAAAGGAAATAGGGCAAAAGGAAAAAAAACAAAGAAATGAGAGGAGAGCGAGTGACAGGAGAAAGAGCTGCGTGTAAGAGAGGAGAGAAACAATTGGCTATTATGAAGGGTCTGTATGTTTAATACTTTAAAATCTCAAAGATGGCAGTGGGGTGCAAGTACATACACACAAACACACCAGTATGACTTCCATTGTTACGCCTGTGCTAAGTTTAAGTTGATCATTTTTACTGCTTCTCCATTTTCATCTTTTCACTGTGGTGCCTGGCTGTGATTTCATTTCGTTTTGTTTTGTTTCTCCTTCTGCTTTCCCAAATATTCTTTTAGGCTACCTGGTTACTCCTGCTGACGCTACCCGCAATGCACCATCTCCATCCTTGCCACAAGCCTTGTTCCGAACCTCCCATTCTTCACTGCCATTCCTCCTCTCTCCATCCTGTCTCTCACACTCTCTGCTCAGCGCGACTCTTGGATCCACCAGGAATGTTGTCAAAGCAACCTGCACGCCTGGTCTCAATCCGACCATTGCTGCTCCCACACCGATTAAAAGCGATGTCCCAATAGTTCAGGATGCTGCAGGTACTCATAAACAAGGTTTAACCACTTAAAGCAAAAACTTCTGAAGAGCTCTGGTCATATGTAATAGTAATGTGTTTTTAATCAATGCTGTCAGCTATGATTAAACAAATGCATGGCCTCTGCCTGGTCTCAATGTAATTACACTCACCAGAAAGGCAAACTTTGGTTCGGAATGGTTAATCAGCATTGCCTTCCAGTGACATTGTAACCATACAGTGTCAGGTTTGGGTGAGACCAGAGCAAAGAGCTATCTTTTGGATATAGCTGCCTTTGATCCAGTGGAGGCTTTGTTAGATTGGATCTTGGGTTGAAGGCATTGATCTAAGTGAAGAGATTGCATACAGGGGTCTTTTACTCTCTGGGTGTTAGAAGAATAAAGGGCCTGTCCCACTTACGCGACCTTTACAGGCGACCACCGACATCCGTGATAGGTCGCCGAAATTTTCAACATGTTGAAAATTCAGCGACAACCAGAAAGACGCTACGAATCTTTGGAGACCTCTCACGACCATACAGGCGACCCCTGGCAACATGTCACGGGTGACCACTCATGACTGTACAGGCGACCCCTGGCAACATGTCACGGGTGACCACTCATGACTGTACAGGCGACCCCTGGCAACATGTCGCGGGTGACCACTCACGACCATACAGGCGCCCCCTGGCAACATGTCACGGGTGACCACTCACGACCATACAGGCGACCCCTGGCAACACGTCGCGGTTGACCTCTCATGACCATACAGGCGACCCCTGGCAACATGTCACGGGTGACCTCTCACGACCATACAGGCGACCCCTGGCAACATGTCACGGGTGACCTCTCATGACCATACAGGGCGACCCCTGGCAACATGTCACGGGTGACCACTCACGACCATACAGGCGACCCCTGGCAACATGTCACGGGTGACCACTCACGACCATACAGGCGACCCCTGGCAACATGTCACGGGTGACCACTCACGACCATACAGGCGACCCCTGGCAACATGTCCGGGTGACCTATCACGACCATAGGAGACCTCTCATGACATTACAACCTGTATGGTCATGAGGGGTCTCCTATGGTTGTGAGAGGTCTCCAAAGAGTCGTAGCGTCTTTCTGGTCGCCACTGAATTTTCAACATGTTGAAAATTTCGGCGACCTATCACGGGTGCCGGCAGTCGCCCGTAAAGGTCGCGTAAGTGGGACAGGCCCTTAAGTAACATCATTGAATAATATCAGGTTTTGAGAGAGGTTGAAAGGACAGTGGTGAACAGTTGTTTCCACTTGCTGGAGAATGTGGGACTTGTGGGGATGGTATGGTGAGATGAGGAGTGACATCTCTAAGTGTGGTAAATCTGAAAACCAGCACCTCGGACATCATAGCACCTTCAAGGCAATGGTGTGGACTTTTGTGCTTGGGTCTCCAGGTGGAACTAGAATCCACAACCTTCTGACTTTGGTGCAAGAGTCTTGCCCATTGGTCCTTGGGAGGCACCAGGAAGAAGAGTCAGCCAGCTCTTAGCAAGGGAGGAGATTAGGCAGAAGAGGAAAGGGCAAAATGAGACAGGTGTAACATGCTGGGAAAAGACTAGTGCTGGGACAGTGTAGAACCAACAAGTGTAATAAAGCAACAGCAATTTCCCCAAAACTCTGAGAGACACCAATGATGTCGTCTGTGGCCTTTATGACTTAAATATCAAAGTTAGCTGCCGATATTTATATAGTGCTGAAATGCTTTGCAAATGTTATTCAAATACAAGTGTGAGTTATGATTATCTGTGTTTATAACACACAGTAATCATGCCAACTTTGCATCGGTTTTCCAATTGACAAGTTCTCAGCAACACTGAGTTGAGGTTACTCTCAGCTTTACTGCACTCCCATATCTTCTGCTGCTTTGTTAGTGACCTTCCATCATGTGGGGGTGTCCGCTCATGATCGAGCAGTGTTCAGTTCCATTTGCCCTTCCTCAGAAAATGACGTGGTCAGTCCTTGCCCAAAGAAGAGTGGCTGTGGTTGTCGGAGGCCAACCATTCAGACCATCATTGCAGAAATACTGATGGGCCTGTCCCACTTAGGCGAGTGCAGGAGACTCTGCGCTCGCCACATGTTCGCTGGTGGTCTCTGGTGAGTCTCCTTCATGGTCGCGAGGAGTTCCCGCATTCTGGGGACTAGTCGCAGCCTCAGTAGGGTCGCCGCAAATTTTTCAACATGTTGAAAATTATTCTGTGACCAAATATTGGCCACCATGGAGAAAATTGCTAATCCTCTAGACGTAGGTGCGGTTGTAGTGGGGTCGCCATGTAGTTACAGGTAGACGAGGTGGCCATAGGTAGTTTTAGTTCATCGCCTTTGCTGATCGGGCATTTTCATTGGGTCATTGAGGGAAAAAAACGTAAGCACGAGTTTTCAGAATCAAGGATAACCGACCGGTAATGTTAAATGACCACCAAACTTCACAGCTGTGTATCTCTGGCTTATTAAAAGTTGTCTGGCTTCGTAAGAGTGTTTCCACTACTTCTTCTCCCCCCTTCCCCCCCCCCCCCCCCCCCCCCCCCCCCCCCTCTTTTTAAGGGCTTAAGCCGTCTTAACCTTCCAGTTCATCACAGTGTGTGTCTGTATCACCTTGACTTTGCACCATGTGAATTTCAGACAGCGCTCCCTCCCCTTGCCCTGTCCCCAGCTTTTGCGATATGTTTGTGTGTGTGTTCCACTCTGGCAGTCGCTGTTCCAGTTCCTGGTTTTTGAGGCGAGTGCCGGCAACTTGACAGTCGCCAGCAGTCTGCTGAAAAAATCGCCTAAGTGGGACGCCCTTGAGGGCAGTGATCCTGGCCAAGCCATCTTCGCCAAGATCCATACAGCATCCAAGCAAGGGTAGACAAATGGCAAATAGTAAAATTGTCAGCCAATGACCGTCACCAAACTGAGGACCTATTCTTGATGTTCAGTGACATTGCCATCACCTGTCTGTCCACCATCAACATCCTGGCCATTATCATCGTTAAACAGAAGTCAGAACTGGACCAGCACAGGTAGCATGGCCACAAACGCAGGACAAAACTGGGTATTAAGCAGTGAATGAGTAACCTCCTGACAACAGGTCATTCCGCCCTCTACAAGGCCCGAAGAGCGCGACAGACCACTCTCCACTTGCCAGCCCCCAACTCACAAGCAACCTGCCCTCATCCAGGACAAAGCAACCCCCATTATCCAAACGGATCATTGCTTCCACCATCCACGCAGAGTGGTCTATTATCTCCCATTATCCACACACCATCAACAATTCAGTCATTGACCTAGGATCTCAAACATTACCTCCATGATAGTGACTCCATTATGCCAGTAAATACGATGTGGGTTACATTTAGTAGCACGATGGCGCAACAGGTAGATCTGCTGCCTCACAGAGAATTTGCTGAAAAGTAAATATTAACATAACATAGAAAATAGGTGCAGGAGTCCTAAAACGTATGCCCTGTCACCATTTCACGGTAGAGCACCTTTCCCCAAGTACTCCACCAATATGTCACCTCCTCACCTCACTGTAGACTAGCACGGGGGGGTTGATGCTGGGAATTGCATTTTGTTGACAGCTGATGTTGGCGCCTCTAACATTAACAACGTCAGGCACAACCAGGTGACAATAAGGCTGTACTGTTAACATTGCTGCCGCCTTTGGGACTTGAGTGCATTCTCATTTTTCCCCTTTTTCCTTTTTTTTAAACAATGCCTGTTGAAGCCAACAGCTGGCTCTGTTGACTAAACAAACACCCAGTATCCCCATTGTGCACAGAATCATACCACCATGCACATTAGTTGTTGTTTTTATCAAACATGGCTCCAGGGATGTTGAACAGCGCAAAACCAGCAACAATGTTTGGTTTTCTTTCAAAATCATCAAGGAGCAGGAGCCCATTTGGCTCCTCGTATTTGTACCATCCCTCTGAAAGAGCTCTCCAACTTATCCTGCACTTTGCAGCTTTCATGTAGCTTTGGAGTTTTTCCCCGCACATATTTAATCCCCACATATAGTCTGCTTCTGGTAGCCAGTCCATGGCAAACCTGAAAGAATCTTCTCGAATTCGAAAAATCCACATAAAAATGTTGCAGATGCTGAGAATCTGAAACAAAAAACGCTAAATTCTGGAAACACTCAGCAGCCAGACCACACCAATGGAGAGAAACCATTTATTGTTTCAGGTCTGATGAAGGGTCTTTAATCGGTAATGTTAACTCTGTTTCTCTTTCCACTGTGGCGACCTGACCTGCTGAGGGTTTTCCAACATTTTCTGTTTTTGTTTCTTGAAGTTGCTTTGTTGTAATGAAAATTGATATTGTTGACTATTTTTTTTTAATTCCCCTGTATCGCTTAAAGATAGCAGAGTCAGGGGATTTGGGGAGAAGGCAGGCACAGGGTACTGATTGGGGATGATCACATTGACTGGCAGTGAAGGACCGAATGGCCTACTCCTGCACCTATTGCCTATTGTATATCTGTTCCCAAAACTGTGGCTGTTTCTATGGATAGGTGTTTTTTGGGCCGAGACAATATTTCTGACCAATACCATCCCATAAACATGTTCTCTGGAGATGCTGCCTGACCTACTGAGTTACTCCAACACTTTGTGTCCTTTTGTGTACTAATCAGCACCTGCGGTTCATAGTTTCTACAACCCTGTAAGATATTATCTGTAATTTTGGAGTGATGTGTAGTTTTCTTCACCTTCAGATTGCCCCACTTCTCTCTGCAACAGGCATGATTTAACCCATGTCTGAAACACCTCGCTTGTCTGAGCGTGTAGTCTAGTGTGCAGCCAGGTGTCAACGCTGGCTATCACAATGGAAAGGCCCTCATCAATGGGCTTTAACCAAATATTTTTGGAACACATTTTATTTCAATGGACATGAAAATTAGAGGGAAATTTTAATTTGTTTTTTATGAATATTGTACATTAATCTCAATGGTATAAAACAAATATTTGCATATGGTGTCAACAATATTCTAAGTTGGAGGGAAAATAAAAATAAACAAAATGCTGAACTAACACAGAACTGCAGATGCTGGAAGGGTTTCGACCCGAAATGTCACCTATTCCTTCGCTCTATAGATGCTGCCTCACCCGCTGAGTTTCTCCAGCACTTTTGTCTACCTTCAAACTAACACAGTGGGTCAGGCAACACCTCTGGAGAATATGTATAAGTGATGTTTCAAGTTTGGACACAAAAAGTAATCTGTCGATGTTCTTCACAGATGCTGCCTGACCGTCGAGTTACTTCAGAACTTTGTGTCTTTTTTTAAAAACCGGCATCCGAGGTTCCTTGTGTCTCTCCATTCTAAGGCAGAGAGGTTCATTTCCCTGAAGAGGAACTAAATTAGTGATTGAAATTTGAGCTGATAGAGAAAATCCATGTGTAACTATCCCCACTCACTTCATTTCTGCCAAAATAAAATTCTGCCTAGATCGAGAGAAATCTCTGCCGTTTCTGTCACATATTTTTATTCCTCCGGTTTTTCCATAGACTGTTTTCTTGGTCAGCATGGGTAAGTTGGGTTTAAGAAGGAACTGCAGATGCTGAAAAATCAAAGGTAGACAAAAGTGCTGGAGAAACTCAGTGGGTGCAGCAGCATCTATGGAGCGAAGGAAATAGGCAACGTTTCGGGCCGAATCCCTTAGGGTTTCGTCCCGAAACGTTGCCTATTTCCTTCGCTCCATAGATGCTGCTGCTCCCGCTGAGTTTCTCCAGCACTTTTGTCTACCATGGGTAAGTTGGGGCTGAAGGGCCTGTTTCCATGCTGTGCATGAGCACAGCCGTAATTAGGACAAATTAATAGGCTACCATTTAGGTAGGGTCTTTTGTACCCTTAGGATTTCCCAAACCACTTCCTAAGACTGGCCATTGGACAACCTGTTCTCATTTTTCTCTTCACCTTACACAAGTTCCCTCAGGCAGACATCTTTGTTTCACAGGATTGTATTATGGAGAGGATTCAGATTCAGGCATCACTCGGGTCTTCCCCATGTCTCTTAGTACTTTAGAAATGGAGTTACTGTTGCTAGACAGGGAACAGCCAATCCATGCATAGCAAGATCCCAATAGGACAAAATATATGCCGATATAGGCCAGGATACCAGCTGCTAAATCACTTACAAACTGTCTCATGGGTTATTTTTTCACCTCCACTTGAGAGCACAACATAACAGAGCAGCAGCATCCTCAAACACACTGCAATGGAGCTTCAGCCGACATCTCTGCACTCAAGTCTCCGGATTGGGACTTGAATGCACAGCTGCTGACTCAGAGGCAAGGTTGCTGCTTCTCATGTGGGTTCAAATACTGGGTCTGTGCATTCTTCATTTTCCCATGTAGGATATTCAATTATCTAATTAGTGCAATGTTTTCTGTGTAATCACTCTTAATAATTCCATGAACGGATCTGGGAGAGAGGTAGATTTGCATTACATTGGGCTGCATTGGACATTGCATTAATGGTGTGATTGAATCTCTGTCAAATGTCATCTGTGGTTTTGATAGAGCATGAATGCAGATTGCAATGTTGATAATGCAACTGTCTCATTCTGCAAATGGAATCAGAGTGGAGTAATGCAGCAGTTTAATGCTTTTCTCTTTCTGTGTCCAGGGAACACAATTTCTCTCCCGACCGCTTCTGGTGCGAAGAAGAGGTTCTGGATCATCGAAGACATGTCCCCATTCGGAAAGCGGCGAAAGACAGCCTCCTCTCGGAAGATGCTGGACGAAGGGATGATGCTGGAGGGCTTCAAGCGCTACGACCTGTACGAGGACTGCAAAGACCCCTCCTGCCAGTTCTCGCTGAAGGTGACCCATTACCACTGCACCCGGGAGAACTGCGGCTACAAGTTCTGCGGGCGCACCCACATGTACAAGCACGCCCAGCACCACGACCGGGTAGACAACCTGGTGCTGGACGACTTCAAGCGCTTCAAGTCGTCGCTGCGCTGCAACTTTGCGGACTGCCAGTTCTCGGGCAACAGCACCCACTTCCACTGCCTGCGCTGCGGGTTCCGCTGCACCGACAGTACCAAGGTGACGGCGCACCGCAAGCACCACGGCAAGCAGGACGTGATCAGCGCCGCCGGCTTCTGCCAGTTCAGCTCCAGCGTGGACTGCGAGGTGGCCGACTGCAAGTACAAGCTCAAGTGCTCTCACTTCCACTGCACCTACCCGGAGTGCAAGCACACGGTGGTCGGCATGTCGCAGATGGACTCGCACAAGCGCAAGCACGAGAAGCAGGAGCGCGGGGATGTGCCGCCACCCTCGCCCGCCCGCGAGACCCCGCACGGCCCGGCTGCCGTTGCCGCCTCCGCCGTCTCCATCCTCGAGTACGACTCGCAGGGATCGTCCCTCAACCTGGACGGTTCCCTCAACCTGGGCAGCGGCGCGGACGGAGCGCTCTTCTTCCTCAAGAACGCGGCTGGCGTCGGCCTCAACGACTCGCTGGATATGAGCGCCAAACCGCGGCATGAGGAGGCTGTTGCCGCCATGACCGTTGCTCCTGTTGTCGTCGCCCCCAGCACCGCCGCCGCCCCCCAGGACCACGTCACTGCAACATCTGGTGACATCGAGGACGACAACGACATGACGCAGGACGAGGAGTTCAACGAAGATGATGACGATCTCCACACGGACTCGGACAGTTGCCATGGCAGCACGCCTGAGCACATGGGCCTAGTGGGGAAAGGCGAAGCCTTGGGCCTGTAGCCGGGACATCCACTTCCCTTCTCCCACCCAAACCCAACTTGTCCTCTCAAAAACACTTCCTTCACTTATCTGGGATGACAAATTTCCCCCCGATTTTAACAAAATGAAAACATTAGTCATGAGTAGGACGGAAAAGCGAGAGCTCCACGGGCGTGGCGTTTGTTCAGGGGCCTGGCAGCCTTCACACTCCCATCAGGATCAAATGGAGACTCCTCCACCCTCAACCATGCTTCCAGACCAGCTGGCGACAATAGGACAGTGCCCACAACTCGAGAAAGAACCATCAACTTCGATGAACAAAACAATTGGCTTCAGATGGTACGTGCAGTAGGAAGAACTTGCTCCCTAAAAAAAAGATGTTTACAACCTGACCAACATGATTAAACCCTTTTAATATGCAGGAAAAATGGGGGAAAAAGATCTATAATCCAACATTTCTGGAGTTGGACACCATGTAATATTTGGGTATTACCTTTGCTACCGAAAACTCCTTGGTTGCGTGTGTGCATGTCTGCTAGATTCTATTATTTTAATTTTTGGAATTTTAAAGAAAACAAAGTATATGAAACCGAAAATTGATAAGCAGTTTGCAGCTGCAGTGTACAATATGGTATGTCAGAGTGTGCAAGTGAAGAATTTACAAAAGCAGTTTGAAATGGCCGTTTGGTGCAGTCAGTCCCACCATCGCCGCTGACGGGCGATGATGAGAAGCCTTCAAGGTCAAGACATTAAACGCCTTCTTGCTAAATTCTGAAGCACTGAGTGTGGATGAACAAACGTTCATCGTGAAACACTTCATACTTGTGCTCAGACCGAGTGAAGTTTCATTTTTGCTCTTCCATTAATTTATTTTTACTTTGAAGATTTTTTGTTTCCTCTCTTCCTTGCCCTGGAGTTTGCTTTCTTTTTATCCCAGATCATGTCCTATTACAGGTTGCAGCTCTTTCCATTCCAAACCTCTCAGCCTCTTGGCACTGTTCCAGAATGATTTTTCCCCCCACAATTGTAAAGAAGCCATATGGCATCTGGAAGCTTCGACGATTTTTTTTGTTTGTTTTGTAGATAGAATGAGAACATTTCAAACAAAGTTATTTTTATATATTTAAAGCAGAAATCAATTTGAATGTTGTAGATACTTTCAGGCCCAACATGGTCACATTGTTTGCAAATCATTTGCCACCACATTGAATCTAACTCTTTGAGGCTTAAAGCTGTGGTTTCTCTATTTAAAGGGGTCTCTGTGTGTTTCTGTGTATGAGTTTCTGATCAAAAGCTGTCTCTCCTCTGTGTGCTTAAAGATTATTTGAAAGCAGGGCCATTATATCTTTAAAACTGAATACGACACAAATTTGCAAACTTTAAAAAAGCATCAGGAATCAGGTAACTATGTACAACACATTTGCTCATTTTCTATCCAAATATCAAGTAATACAATACTTAAGGAAAACATAGTGGAACAGAGCAGAGTCTGATGAAGGGTCCCAATCTGAAACGTCACCTATCCATGTTCTCCAGGGATGCTGCCTGACCCACTGAGTTACTCCAGCATTTTGTGACTTGGGGAACAAGATAAACCCATCTCACTGTCTCGTCTCTGCCTGCCAACTTCATTGGTCATTGTGTTCCATCAATGTTAACTGTCTGAAATTTAAAAAAAAAAGAGGAATCGGTATAAATTATTAGGTTAGCCAGAATCTGCGAAAGATAAATAGTTTCTCATTCCACAGATGCTGCCTAACACACTGAGCTTTTCCAGCATTTGCCGCTATTTTAGAAGCAAGTGTGACCTGCTTCCCCATATTTAATACTCCACAATCATGCTGGCAATTCCACTCTCACTCACTGAGACACAGGGGGGCATTGTTCCACTGCAGCAGCTGGCTCAAGGACACCCTTACCTGGGGTGCCTGCTCCCAACGGTGTACCCATGCCTTTCCAGGTCTGTTGCCCCCTTACCTCCCCCCCGCAGCCATCTTAATTTCAGATGACACTAGTCTTGCTAATTGAATAGATTTTACAGTCCCCACACAACGCATACTTTAGCAGCAGATTAATGACGTCTATTTTCACCTTTCCTGAAAGCTCAGTCTCTTAATTACTCTTCTAAAATTGTCAGTTTAAAACCACATTTGTCACTAACCAGTAGAGTTTAGCTGGTGTAAACCTCTTTAAAGTGGCCCTGTTATTGTAAATAGATTAGTTTGTGTGTGTAGTCCTTGTTATAGAAGCCCCTGGACAAGACCAATTATAAACTTACCGCATGGTGCATCCACAGATGAAATGGACAAATGATTCCAAGCTTTGGGGAGTATCCTATTAATTAGAGCACCCCCAACACGCTGTGACACTACACCAACTTGAGCAATCAGATGAGGCAGCGGGGGATTTTGCAAAGTCTAGCACCCTAAATTAACAGGGAGACCTCAGCCTTCAATCTCAATAATGCACCAATTTATTGTCTCCTGTCAAAGGGGAAAAATTCCTCTGATGCTCATTGTAAAAGGCATCGCTTTGCCAGCCCAAAGTTGCACCTTTTAATGGAGGGCTAGCATTACTGGGGAGAAGAGTGGCCAGCGGCAAGCACTGGCCAGCAAACCACCGGCCCAGAGAAGGCAGAAGAGCCCCTGAGGATCTGCCATTAGCTCCTCCCTATTCTCATCATAAGAACGGCCTGACACCATGTAAAGTCATGGTTGATGACACCAACCCAATCTCTTAGTTTATACACCCTGACCCAAAATGTCACCTATCCAGTGTGAACAAGGGTCCCAACCCGAAAAGTCAACAGTCCACAGAGGCTTCCTGACCTACTGAGTTACTACAGCACTTTGCATTTTGCTCTAAGATTATCTCCCATTTGCTCTAATTGAACACTTGCTAAGACCATTGTCCTTTCATTGTCACCAAACTCTACGGACTAGGTATTAATTTGTCCTCCAGTTTCCAGTCAGTGGTTCAGGGTTAGCAGGATTGTGCATCATGTAACGTCATTGGGACCTTTACCTTAGCTTCTCTGCTCCAGCAACCCTGCTCACTGGCTTGGCCACCTCCAGTCATGACTGTTCCAGTGGTGTTAGCTGATCTCCAGGATTGCACTCCACAAACTCCAACCCATTGAAAACTTCACAGACTGTAACTAACCATCAGAGTCTTACTCGCACATCATATTATGCTGCTCATCATGACTGAGAAGAAGAGTACAGCATGGGCACGGGCCCTTCAGCCCAACACATCTGCGCCCAACATGATGCCGTGTTAAACTAATCTGCCTGCAATAGGATCCACATCCCTCCATTCTCGCCTATCCATGTGCCCGTCTAAAAGCTTCTTAAATGCCACTATCATATCTGCTTCCACCACCAACCATGGAAGCTCATTCCAGGCACTTTCCAAAAAAACATACATCTGCTTTAATTTTTTCCCATCTCACCTTAAATCTTTGCCCTCTTGACATGTTGCACCTTGGGGAAAAAGGTTCTGACATTCAACCATGTCTCTGCTTCTCATCATTTTATAAAGCGTTATCAGATCTCCCATCAGCCTCCGACACTCCAGATAAAATAATCTAAGCATGTCCAACCTATCCCCATAGGGAATACCCTCTAATTCAGGCAGCTCTCTGTTGTGTCCTCTACACAGGCTCCATAAGGGGGCTACACGCAACTACAGAACTACAGCAATATTCCAAATGTCCAAAATATTCCAAAACTACTAGAACTACACGCAATATTCCAAATGTGGCCTAACCAAAGTTTTACAAAGTTGCAACATGACTTCCTGACTTTATACCCAAAGCTTTGACTGATGAAGGCGAGCATACCATATGTCTCCTTGTCCTGCTGCTTTCAGGGAGCTGTAGACGTGGACCCCCAAGTCCCTCTGTACATCAATGCTGTTAACTGCATACATTTCACCTCCCAAAGTACAACCCATTTCATCTCATTTGCCCAGATTAAACTCCATCTGCCCATATATCTGCAACTGATCTATATCCTGCTGCATTTTTTTCTCCAACAAACAGGTTTTGGTGGGGTTTTCCAACAAATCTCATCCGAACCTTTCATCATGCAAGTTGCTTCACGGCAGTGTCTTCTCATTAACTCAGTATCCTCTCCACACCACCATCCACCCCAGGAGACTTCTGTCCTCAAATGTTTAGCTCCACCACTCTTCCACTTCAGCAAGAGAGGCCCTGCCTCTCAGACACCAAGTCTGTGAAAATCCCAGGCACCATCCTCGCCACTGCCGCCCTACCAAAGAGGCATTGGGACTGAGAGTGATGTACCAGAGGCACTGAATTAGTGGAAGAGGAAACGATGTTATGCTGTGGCAGTACAGGGGAGGTCAACGCTATTGTATTCAGGAAGAGAGATGCCATGTGGAGTCATGCGGTAATGGCCAGTCAAAATTTGACCGAAAGATCACTACGGAAGCAAAATATATTAAATCACTGTGTGAATTATTATTTAAAACTGAGGATGTACATACACAAAACTACAGGTAGTAAAAGAAAAGGGAAATGTGTGGAGACAGTGTCATAAATTAAGAATGAGGCAAATTACATTTTTTTCCACTACAGAGCTAAAGTATTCTTAACATGGCCCTACATCTAAGAAGCTATTTTCCTCTTTAACATTTGGAAGATCCTTTCCCTTAAAAATATTAAAAGGCAATGCTTTAACTTAAAGCAGATGTGTATTAGCAGGTCAGTTGACAAACCTGACTGATGTTTAACAGTGACACTGTTGCCATAGTTATATATCACGAGAATACTCGGGCTCCTATGGAATTAAATAATGGCTCTTAATAGGGCAGTGTCTGATCTTATTGGTACATATTTTGTCAGTGAGAGAAGCACTACAAGCAGGTGTTGAAAGTAATGAACATGCAAACCTGCTTTGTGTCTTTTTGTAACATATTTAAGTTTGCACTAATTCTGTTTTATATTAGAACCCTACCAATTAACGCGAAACAAGATCACCACATAATTGCCATTCTTAAAGTAGCAGTCACCCTTTTACTGGCAGTTTTTTGAAACTGATCTTCTATGATTATTTGATAACAATCCCTGCAGTTAACAAACTTGTGAGCGGTATTGTGGGAAGCTATAATGGACTGGCTTTCCTACATCAACCAGAGCACATCAGGCCAGTGGGACTGCTGTCGTTTAAGGAGGACATACTGTGTCTTATTCTTTCCCAGGGCACAAGTGTCACCAACATGAACTCTTTAAGGAGTAATCCTTTCCGCACTAAATTCTGAAGTAAACTAAGGATACTGTGTTCCATTGTAGTCAATGATGGAAATTGTGTGTGTGCACATATAAAAGCATGTATGTGATGTATGTGTTTGTGTGTGTGTCGTCTGCATCAGTGCTTGGTCTGAGTGAGTGAGCATGTCTCAGTGTGTGTGTGTGAGAGAGCTCAAGTTTCAGCATGTGTGTATTTATGTGTGCTTGCGTGTGTGTGTGTGTGTGTGCACGTGCGAGTGATTGTTTGTGGATGAGCGTACCAGCACACATACGTGAGCGTGTGTGAGTGAGCAACTCTCAACATGGGTGTGAACTGAGAGTGAGTGAGTCTCAGTGTGAGACAGAGGGAGAGACTCTGAGCCCTGTTTTTTTTACTTGTTTAAGATCCAGCATTCTGTGTGATTCATTTATTTATTTCCGCACCAATATCATATCAACAGGAAATAATAAGAAATCAGTACAACTGTTTGAGGAATTCCTACCCACACACACAAAGACAAGTTCACCCATCCTCAGAGGGTTAAAGCCACGAGAATAATATGTTTTATTTGAAGAACTTCCTTTTTAAAAAATAATTCTGGAATAACCCATAGATTTATTTTGTGTGTGCAATTCCTTTAAAGATGGAAGTGTAACAGGCCCTTTAACAATAAGGCCATGGATACATAGATTGTTAGCACTGACACAGAGTATGGTTCAGGTTAAACTTGAATTTTGTAGGATGCAAATTAACTGGTTTCCTATGAATATTAATTGCTAAATAATTTAATACCGTTATCTCTGTTTTATTTTTGTGTGCTCTTTATCTTGCTGTCGATCTGCTAGTGGGTTCTATTTAAAAGTCAAAGAAGAGGCAGGCAATACTAATTGTTTTTTTTTCGAATTCAGTACGTATTTTGAAAAAAAATACTGTAAAATGCTTAGAGCTGGGAAACATTTTATGCACTTGGATCTATCCGCTGGGTGTCCCTTGTTTTAAATACATATAGAGCATGTTAAAAGTCCAAACGCTGTTAAGTTTTTCCTCTCTTCCTTCCTTTCTTCTGTGATGTTTTGAAAAACGGGTAATACATCACCAGATGTTTGCCAGATGGCATTGTGTAGATAGTCTACCAGAAATATGAAGAGAAAATAAAATAATCATTATGTACAACCAGACAGGAACAACCTCCAAATCTTCTAAATAGCCAAGCTGCTGAAGCAATTGATCATTTTACTGTTAATTTAACTAAAACTGGATTGATCTTTTGGAGACAAGACAAAGGAAAAATTACAATGTAGCAAAAAGAGAATTCTAGCCTTTGTAATATATATATTGCACACTGGGATAAGAAGCCATCTCTAGATCACATGGATTTGTGTAATTTTTTTCTCTATGGGGAGAACTTGCTCCACATACGGTGTACATGCCTCTCTATATATATATGGAGACAACTCAACTTTTTTTAAATGCTTTGGAAAGACGTTCTCCAATACTTGAATATTGACCCCCTTGGCACCTATGTTATTGATAACTGAATATTTTTCCACTTGAATCTAGTGCTGTTAGAAATTTAATATATGTGTTTTATTTATTTGATTGGTTTTGCATGACTGATGCAAGGGTTTGAGATTTTCACTCAATAAAAACTGGAAAAAAAAACAACCATTCTCGGCCCTTATTTTTAATGCACTTTGCCGACACTAGCTGGAAACGAGGAAATGTAACCACAAAACTGAAAACAAAATGAAGAAATCGGAAACAAAAAAACAGAAGACGCTACAAATGGTCAGATGCTCAGGCAGCATCGGCAGAGAGAAACAGAGATAATGTTTCAGGTCAAGTCCCTTTATCAGGCATTTCATTCTCATCTTCAAACTGATAGGTTTAACTCTGTTTCCCTCTCCCCAGATACTGCCTGACCTGCTGAATGTTTCCAAGAATGAAACGTTGTTTGATGTTAGAGGGGCAATGGTCAGTGAGGTGGGATTTGAAGGGGTCTGTTTTGCTGGAGCCATGAGACAACCACACCTTCTCTGTGACCATCCCATGTTACTTGGAAGCCACCTTGTTTTGTATTCATTAGCTAAGCTAGTTCTTTTCAAAACACAACAAAAGCTTTTTACTGTATCTCGGAATAAACTAAACCAAACTGAGGTGGCAGAATGTGACTTGCTCTGTGAAAAATAATGAAGGAAAAACTCGTGACCCTAATAAGGGGCTGTCCCACTGTACGAGCTAATTCAAGAACTCTCCCGAGTTTGAAAAAAAATCAATCTCGTGGTAAACACGTAGAATGTACGTAGCGGGTACGTCGGAGCTCGGGACCGTCTCTCAGCGGCTCGTAACGCTAACGGCCGGTGCTCGGGAAACGAGGTAAGCTCGTGAAGACTCATGAAGATTTTTCAACCTGTTGTAAAATGCCCACGAGAGCCCCGAGTACCTATGAGCGGCTATTACCGTAATTCTCCGAGATCGAATCGGGAAACTCGGGAGAACTCTTAAATTAGCTCGTACAGTGGGACAGCCCTTTAAGTGGTGAGGTTGGATAGGCCAGTCTTTTCTTCTCACTCTCCACTTGATGTTCTCAGTTGCGGCTGCAATTGTTTCAGTGTCCTTGTCCTAGCTGGCTCTGCCCCACCTGAGTTGTGGCAAAGATTACACAAGAGTGAGTGATTGCTCACGCAAAGAGCGATGGATCTTTACAATTCTCTACTGTCAAGACTGTTTATGTGTCAAGTGCACTGGGATGGGAACAATATCATTCTTACTCGCTGCAGCTTCACAGGTACATTAAGAGCAACAGCACAACAAACAAACACACAGGGCGGCACAGTGGCACAGCGGTAGAGTTTCTACCTTCCAGTGCCAAGAGACCCGGGTTTGATCCTGACTACCGGTTAGATGCAGGAAGATTGTTCCCGATGTTGGGGAAGTCCAGGACAAGGGGTCACAGCTTAGGGATAAGGGGGCAATCCTTTAAAACCAAGATGAGAAGAACTTTTTTCACACAGAGAGTGGTGAGTCTCTGGAACTCTCTGCCGCAGAGGGTAGTCGAGGCCAGTTCATTGGCTATATTTAATAGGGAGTTAGATGTGGCCCTTGTGGCTAAGGGGATCAGAGGGTATGGAGAGAAGGCAGGTACGGGATACTGAGTTGGATGATCAGCCATGATCATATTGAATGGCGGTGCAGGCTCGAAGGGCCGAATGGCCTACTCCTGCACCTAATTTCTATGTTTCTGTCTGTACGGAGTTTGAATGTTCTCCCTGGGAAGCGTAGCTTTTCTCCGGGTGCTCCGGTTTCCTCCCACACTCCAAAGACGTGCAGGTTTGTAGGTTCATTGGCTTCTGTGAATTGTAAATTGGCCCTGGTGTGCTAGTGTACGGGGTGATCGCTGGTCGGCGCAGACTCAGTGGGGTGAAGGGCCCGTTTCCTCGCTGTGTCTCTAAAGTCTGAACATGCACAGTTCATAGAGTCATATAGCATTGAAACAGACCCTTCAGCCAAACCTGCCCATGTCAACTGAGATACCTTTTCTATGGTATGGGGCATTTATGGTAGAATCTATGATTCTGTGCATTCTGTCAATCTATAGTCTAAATATATACTATAAATGATCAGTTATTCTAGGTTAAGCTATAATAGTGCCATAGTACCAAAGTGCATAGAGCAATGTTGGTGGATACAAAGTCCGCAGTAGTTTGGTGCTGAGGTAGGGCTGGGGTGAGGGTGGTTCAAGAAACTGGATGTTGACGGGAAGGATCCAATGTTGGATCTGGAGGTAATCGTTTTCAGGCTCCTGTACCTACTTCCCAATGATAGCAGTGGTGTAGGTAGCGGTAGTCAGCGGAGGTTCTCTGTTGAATAGTACAGGTGTATCCAAGACATATCTGAAAGATTTTTTAGATATTAAGAGAATCAAGGGATATTAAGCTCGAGCAGAAAGTGATGTTAAGGTAAATAATCAGCCAAGATCATACTGAATGGTAGGATAGGCATGAGGGGCTGAATGGCCAACTCCTGCTTCAGTTTCTGAAGCTCTCCTGAACCACCTAACAACACTCCACAACATCTTCCCATCACCAAGCTGCAGCATCTGATAACATTACAGATGGCGTGCAAATTTATGAATCAACGTGTACAATTGTAAGCTGTATAACGTATCAACATTTTTCACAAAGACTGGAAATAGCAAGCTGGGTCAGCTGAGAAAATACAGGAAAAAAACCTTCAAGATATTGCACCAGTGAGAAAATGGGGAAGGTTCTGAAAATAGAAAGCTGATAATCAGCTTGATGTTAAGTAATTTAAACACAGCGTGGGAAGTATGAATGGGCCCTCGTGGTGGTCCCAAAACGATCAGACTGAGAAGCATCTGACAATTTAATTGGTCGCTGATACGTGCATGTATTCTCTAAGGTGACCCACCTTGCTAGTTCCAGTCTTTGTGAACATTCAGACACAATCAAAGTATAAATGTATAGCATTGATGGACAACTGTTCAGATGCTTTCCCACATTATTAAGGGTGTTGAGAATGGTGGCACAGTGGCCACGTTACTGGCTTAGTCCACAGGGACAAGGCATCGATGACAAGTTCAAAATCCACCACCCCAACTGAGAAATTCATGTCCCGAGTGAAGAAACAAAGCTGGATTTTAAAACTAGTGGCGGCCGTGAAACGAGCAGATCGTCTGAACAGCCCATCACTAATGCCTTTGAGAAACAGAGTTCTAATATCTGTAGCGGGTGTGACTCTGGGCCTCAACAAATGGAGCACCATAAACTTACTATTAAATACCGATCCTCCTGGATTTAGATTCTCAAGAGAGTACCACTTGGTGCACTTTTGCTGACAACCTCCATCGCTTTGCTGATAATACACTGAATGGGCGATAGAATGATTAGATTTGTCCTGCTCGATATTCTCGATGCCTAGATGGAAAGGAAAGGTTTAGAAGGATATAGGCCAAACACCTGCAGATGAGACTAACCTAGATGGGGCATCTTGGTTGGCATGGACAAGTTGGGCCGAAGGGCCTGCTGTATGACCCTGGCCAAGGATATCCTGCTTGAGTCTCTGGTAAAATAGTCTTGGGGGATAGGGGGGGGGGGGGGGGGGGGGGGGGGGGGGGGGGGGGGGGGGGGAGGGGGGGGGGGGGGGGGGGGGGGGAGGGGGGGGGGGGTGGGGTGGGGGGGGGGGGGGGGGGGGGGGAGGGGGGGGGGGGGGGGGGGGGAGGTGGGGGGGGGGGGGGAGGGGGGGGGTGGGGGGGAGACAAATAGAGTCAGAGCAATGCATCAAACGTGAGGGAATATTTCGGAGAGCGAGGAGACTAGAGAGATTAGGAAAGGATAAGCCATGAGAGAATTTATTATGAAGACGAGGTTTGTGAGGCAGTTGTTGATTAACTTGGTGCTAATGAAACCAGCAAGAAAAGTGTAAGTAGTGAGACCGTGTCCTTTATTATTGAGGTCGAACGAATGTTTAAGAACTAATTAGAAAACAACAGCTGATCAATGAGACTCCGCTATCTGTCATAGGAAACTGTGGCCTCCCTCTGTGCTTTCCAGGCCCATCTCTGCCAACGGCACTTTACAACTCTGATAGATAGCCTTGGAGTACTTCATTTTTGACACAAACTAATAAAATAATGGAATATTTTTCATGTCCTGGAGAATATTTTAGACCTAAATCTGTTGCGTGTCATCTTGTTCTGCATACTAATTCTGCCGATATAATATTAAAATCTCAGGGCAGTCATTAACAGCTGAGAGAATCACAGATTCCTTTATGCACCGAAGAAGGGAATTCAGCCCACAGAGTCCATACTGGCTCAATGAAAGAGCAAGCCAGCCAGCCAGCCAGCCAGCTTCGCCCCCACATTCCAAAGCCTTGAAAATTCTTCCCCTTTAAGTACTTAATCGGCTCCATTTTCATCCACAGTTCATAAGTTATAGGAGCTGAATCTCAATTTATCTACTCTGCTGTAAAACTGCCATTCGTCCCATCAAGTCTACTCCCTTATCCAATCATGGCTGATCTATCTTTCCCTCTCAACCCCATTCTCCTGCCTTCTCCCCGTAACCCCTGGCACCCGTCCTAATCAAGAATCTCAACCTCCGCCTTAAAAATATCCATTAACTTAGGACGGCAACAAGGAAACACTTTTTCTCACAGAGAGTGATGAGTCTGTGGAATTCTCTGCCTCAGAGGGCGGTGGAGGCAGGTTCTCTGGATGCTTTCATGAGAGAGCTAGATAAGGCTCTTAAAAATAGCGGAGTCAGGATATATGGGGAGAAGGCAGGAATGGGGTACTGATTGGGGATGATCAGCCATGATCACAGTGAATGGCGGTGCTGGCTCAAAGGGCTGAATGGTCTACTCCTCCACCTATTGTCTATTGACTTGGCCTCCACAGTCATCTGTAGCAATGAATTCACTTAGAATCATCACCCTCTAGTTTTTCTTGGCATTTCTCATTCTTACTTCCAGAGGAGGTAGTAGAATCAGATAGAGTTTCCATGTTGAAGAAGCGTTTAGACAAACCCTCAAATAGGCAAGAGATGGAAGGATTACAGTTGTAATGTGGACCAATTGGTTTAGCGAGGATAGGCAGAGGCATGGTGAGCCAGGAAGCCCGTTTCTGTATGACTCTATAAAATTTCACAATATTAAATTTCAACTGCCTATTCCACTGATATCTGAAATACCCTTTAATTCTATTTCTGTTTTTTATTAGTTCATAAGTGATAGGAGCAGAATTCAGCCATTCGGTCTCTGAAATCGATTCGGCCATTCAATCATGGCTGATTTATCTTTCCCTCCTAACCCCATTCTCCTGCCTTCTCCCCATAACCCTTGACACCCGTACTAATCAAGAATCTATCTACCTCAGCCTTAAAGTTATCCATTGGCTTGGCCACCACTGCCTTCTGTGACAATGAATTCCCACAGATTCACCATCATCCCCCGACTAAAGAAATTCCTCCTCACCCCTTTCCTAAAGGGATGGCCTTTTATTCTGAGGCTGTGGTCTCTAATTCTAGACTCTCCCACTAAAATCAAACATCCTCTCCCCATCCACTCTATCCAGGCCTTTCTCACAATTGTCTATAACTCCAGGTTTTGTGGCATCTGCAGATTTGGAGATTATGCCTTTTATATCCAAATGGTTAATTTGTATTAAGATAAGTAGTGGGCTTGGTATTAATCCCCAGAGAATTTTACTAGACAATTTCCTTCAGGCTGAAAAACCACCTTTCAATATAACTGATCTGGTCAATTTTCTAATGACGTTACTCCAATCGCTTTTATTCCATGGTCCTCAATCTTGATGATAAACCCATGAACTGGCAATTAATGAAACGTCGTGTACAAGTTCATATATACATCAACCGTATTTACCTCATCGACCCCCACAGTTACATCATCTAAAGCTCCATCGGTGATATAATTTGGCTTTTACAGAACTGTACTAGATTTCTCTAATCAAACCACACTTGTCCAAGTGGCTGCTACATTGTCCCTGACAAACATTTCTTGATTTGTTCTCTCCACTCAGTTTGAATGGACCGGCCTGCAGTTACTAAGTTTAATCCTGCGCCCCTCTCGGAAGAAGTGCGTAACACCTGCAATTTACCTGTGTCCAAGCATCACTCCCGAATGTTTGGAGGATTGTGGCCAAATCCTCTGCAATTTCCTTCCTTCCATTCACCTTCACCAACTGGGGAGGAAGATGAACGTCAAAAACAGGAGCAGGGGTTGTCTACAAATCTCCTTGAGCCTCCTCTGCCATTCATGTCTGCTCTGATTGTACCCTCTGTTCCACACTCCCATCCACCCAGGGTGACCACCTGGTTTTACTCATCTCGATTTATCTGCTCTGCGCTAAAACTATTCAAATATACCACTTCCACTAGCCTTTGATGACGGGTTTTCCAGATAAACTTTGAGAGCATGAGATTACAAACCATGTTCTTGGGGTATCTATATCTAAATCTAAATGTTATTAGTTATTTATGTTATGACACCGGATGGAAGCTGCATACCAAATCTCGTTGCGCTTATGTGCAATGACAATAAAATATATTATTATATTATTATTATTATTATTATTATGCTCTTAAATAAAAAAAACATTTGCTGTTAAATACTGATCTTCTATTTGTGGATTCTCCCTCAAGTGTGGAAGCATCCTCTCCACATCCAGCGTGTCGAGATTTCTCAGGACTCGAAGGTCTGAGCTACAGGGAAAGTAGATCAGGCTGGGATTTTATTCCTTAGAGCGCAGAAGGATGAGGGTTGATCTTATAGAGATGTACAAAATCATGAGAGGAATAGATTGGGTAAATGCACATAGTCTTTTGCCCAGAGTAGGGGGAATCGAGAATCAGAGGACATAGGTTAAGGTGAGGGGAAAAGATTTACCTGAGGGGTAACTATTTTACACAAAGGGTGGTTTGGGTGTATGGAGCGAGCTGCCAGAGGAGGTAGTTGAGGCAGGTATGATCGCAATATTTAAGGAACATTTAGGCAGGTACAGGGATAGAATGGGTTTAGGGCCAAACGCAGGCAGGTGCGACTAGTGTTGGCCGGCGTGGGCAAGTTGGGCCCAAGGGCTGTTTCCACTCTGTATGTCTCTATAACTCTATCTCATTTCAACCATCCCATTTTAGACCAGGAGATTTAGCCACTTGAAGTACAGCTGGCTTTGCAGGTACTTTGCCATCCTGGATCTCAACCATGCCGTCCTTTGCCAAAACTCCAGCAGCATCTTCTTTGGTAAATGCCCAGCCATGTGCTCTTGCCCCACAAGCAGATTAAAAGACCATATGTGTAAGAAGGAACTGCAGATGCTGGTTTAAACCAAAGATAGACACAAAACGCTGGAGTAGCAGCGAGTCAGACAGCATCTCTGGAGAAAAGGAATATTCCTTTTCCTTTCTTATTCCTTCATCTATTCCTTTTCTCCAGCGATGCTATCTGACCCGATGTATTAAGCACATATGTTCCACTTACAAACTCCTGTCCTTCACCACACCACCACCACCACCGCCCCACCCTGCCCCAAGCGTGTACATCATTTGGGAGCGTATTCAAGTGAAGCTACAGACTGATAATGGAGTAAGGCCAAACCTACAGAGCAGGTGACGTATGCCCCTTCAAATGTGAACATTATTTATATACTAGACCAAGTGCAGACCCGTTGGGTCTGCTCCCCCAATGGTGTGATCCCCCAACCCAATATTCCACCATGCACCCGTCTCCTCCAATGGAACTGAAGCCGTTCCCAAAAATAAGATTCCAGCACTGCCCTGCCTCCCTCAGCAGTGGATTAAAAAAAAAAATCCAATGGCATCTTCCCTGCCTGCTGCAGCAGTGAAAAGTTCAGTGTTCCTGTCTTGCAACTTTGTTTCGAAGTGTGTTGGAAGCTGACATGTAAATGGAGAAGGCAGTTAATTTTGAAATATTTGGGTGTGGAGGGAGGAGGGGGGGGGGGAAGGATTTGATTAAAAACGTGCACTTCAACACGACGAAATGTAATGAGGAGCGGATACTTAGAAAGAAAAGCAAAATCTCTACCGAAATGGAAAAGATCTCGGAGATTGAGCGTCTGGATTGGGCGTGGCAATGAATCAAAGGAAGAAATGCAGCCGGCAGCCGTACATGCAAATGGATCCATTCTGATTGGACATCTGCGAGTATCAGGCACGAATCGAAAGGCAAGAAAGGCGCCGGACGGCAGTCGGTCGGATGGCCCCAGAGTTTTATAGATATACTAGACCAATTGCAGACCCGTTGGGTCTGCTCCCCCAATGGTGTGATTCCCCCAACCCAATATTCCACCATGCACCCGTCTCCTCCAATGGAACTGAAGCCGTTGCCAAATGTAAGTTTCCAGCACTCCCCTGCCTCCCTCAATTGCACCTCCCCTGCCTGCTGCAGCAGTGAAAAGTTCAGTGTTCCTGTCTTGCAACATTGTTTCGAAGTGTGTTGGAAGCTGATAGGAAGGAGCAGCCGTCAACGAATCAAAAGGCAGGAAGGGATCCGTACTGCAGGCGGACGTCGGATGGATTTGAGTTTTATATATATACTAGACCAAGTGCAGACCCGTTGGGTCTGCTCCCCCAATGGTGTGATTCCCCCAACCCAATATTCCACCATGCACCCGTCTCCTCCAATGGAATTGAAGCCGTTGCCAAATGTAAGTTTCCAGCACTCCCCTGACTCCCTCAATTGCACCTCCCCTGCCTGCTGCAGCAGTGAAAAGTTCAGTGTTCCTGTCTTGCAACTTTGTTTCGAAGTGTGTTGGAAGCTGATAGGAAGGAGCAGCCATCAACGAATCAAAAGGCAGGAAGGGATCCGTACTGCAGGCGGACGGCGGACGGATTTGAGTTTTATATATTAATAGATAGATAGATAGATAAACCTCTGTCCAACACTTCCTCCTAAATGGTAAATACAATGTACAAAGCTGCACAAACCAATGAATTCTTTCAATTTTACAGAATTTGTTTCCTAAAGCTTTGGGCATGACATTTTTTAATCCGGTGCCATGATATTCAAGATGGCGGACTGCGGGGGTGATGCGCCGTTGTGTATGGCCGCTCCTCCTGCAGTCCGTCCTTTCACCCTTATTTATTTTTATTTTTAGTCCTGTTGGAGGTCTTCTTTTATATGGTGGGTGGGGGTGGGGGAGGGGAAGGGGGAAATTATTTTTAACCCCAGTCCTACCTGGTCGGAGATGCGGTTTTTCTCCGAACCGCATCTTCGTCCTCTCTGTGCGGCCTACGAACGAACTGGAGCGGCGTTTCCTGCGGGGACTGCAGCTTCGACGGCGGTGTAGATGCTGGGACACCTACAAGGAGCGGGCGATGCCTTGCCGGGTCGCCTTGCGGTAATCTCCGGGGCACTGTTACCGCCGACAGCACCGCAGAGCCTGGGATCCGAGATCGCCAGAGTCGGAGGTTCGGCCGGCGCGGCCTGTGAACTTTGGTCGTTGCAGTCTTCGGGGGGGAAGCGGCCGCTTCAGTCCAGGCCGCTGATGGATGTTCACCGACGCCGATGGTCCAGCTTCACGGCAAGAGGGCCTGAAGACACCGGGCTGGCTGAGGAGGCCGGATATAGGCCCCGACCTCGGGTGGACTATGAGGGGGAGAACTGGTTATTTTTGGTGCCTTCCCTCACAGTGAATTCTGCTGTGGGGGGACGTTTCATGTTGATTTCTATAGTGTACTGTTTCTGTGTCTTTTTTCTTATTCTCTTTTTTCTCTTTTTTTGATTTGTATGGATTTATTGCATTGATCTGTTCAATTAATTTAATCAATCTTTGTAAAGCACTTTGGTTCAAATACTGGTTTTGTTGAAAAGTGCTATATAAATAAATATTATTATTATTATTATTATTATATGTTGCAGGAGGTTGTCCTCTTGACTAATAGAATCTTACAGCACTGAAACAGGTTCTTTGGCCCACACCGACCAACATGTCCCATCTACGCTAGTCCCACCCTGCATTTGGCCCATATCCCTCCAAACCTGCCCTATCCATGTAGCAGTCGAAATGTTTCTTAAGCATTGCAATAGTTCCTGCTTAAACGTTGCGATGGTACCTGCAAATCAGAGTTGTGATAGTGGAGATCAGCACAATCCCAGCATGGGAGGGGGGGGAGGGGGGGTGTTACCTAAATTTAATTACACAGTTAAATTCATCCCAGAATTGCACGTGAAGTAACTTGCAGAGAAACTAAAGTGAGAGGGAGTCTGAAGGATCACGCCACAAACATCACCCATTCCTTCTCTCCAGGGATGCTGCCTGTCCCGCTGAGTTACTCCAGCATTTTATATCTATCTTAAGAGAGAGAGAAAGTTAGAGATAGTGTCAGAGAGTGAGCGTCAGAGAGTAAAAGAGAGTAAAAGAAGGTGTCAGAGAGGGAGAGATAGAGTGTGTAAGTCAAAGAGAGAGAGAGAGAGAGGGAAACAGAGAGGGAGATATCACAGCCTTATCCAGCAAGGGACAACTGGGATGAAACAGTTTACAACATATTTTTAAACTTATGTGCGAGTCCATGGTTATAAAAGACTTAGAGTCACAAATGCTCAGGCCTTTTTCAAGCTATTCTGTTGCCATTTATAGAGCAACAGCTATGATTTCATCTGAGTCGGATGAAGGTTCGATTCCCACACTGGACAGACTGAAATGGATCACAGTTAGAATTGTTGCCACTAAATCCAGACCTCGGCTCAAAATTGAAGCATAATCCATAGCATTGATCGTCAGACAAACTGGGAAAGTGCCCCAGTTAATACTTATCCTTCAGAAAACCAAGATCATCTGGTCATTGTCACCCTGCTGATAGTCCCATCTTACTGTGTACTAATTGTATGTTGTCTTTCCTTCAGTGCAGCAGCTGTTTAGTTACCTAAAGTTAGAGAATTCAATGTTCATCCTCGTTATACTTTAAAAGTACCAGTGTACATGCACTCTGCTCTACAAGACCAAGGGATGAGATGCGGGAGAAGCAGGGATAGTTCTTGCTTGGCAAACACATACAATGGGAAATTGGAGCCACTCGAGTCTGTAGATCTTGGAACCTTGAGTTAAAAAAAAGTGCTGGAGGAACTCAGCAGGTCAGGCAGCATCTGTGGAGAAAACAGTGGGCGGCACGGTGGCGCAGCGGTAGAGCTACTGCCTTACAGCATCAGAGATCCGGGTTCGATCCTGACTACGGGTGCTGTCTGCACAGAGTTTGTACGTTCACCCCGTGACCTGTGCGTTTTTCTCCGAGATCTTCGGTTTCCTCCCACACACCAAAGCATAAATGTAAATTGTCCCTGGTGTGTGTAGGATAGTGTTAATGTGCAGGGATCGGTGGTTTGTGCAGACTCAGTGGGTCGAAAGGCCTATTTCCACGCTGTATTTCTATATTAAACTAAACTAAAAACCTTGTCTGTCAATTTCCCTCCATAGATGCTGCTTGATCCTCTGAATTCATCCAGCATTTTGTTTGTTTTATTCACAATGTGTCGTGGAAAGTATTTTATCAGGGTGCATCACAGCATGGTTTGGGAACAGCTCCAGGTTGAATGCAAACTTTAACTGACAAAATATTACCACGTACTATTTCAATAATTCTGCTCTGAAAACACCGTCTCCGCATGCCCACAAAGTGAATTCAGTTCAGTGGACTCTGCCTGAGAATTGATTTCCTGTTCTCCAAATGAGACTTCCTCCTGAAGAAACAAACTTCCATAAACAGTTAAGGGCCTGTCCCACTTCGCGATTTTTTTCGGCGAATGTGAACGTCAGCAACTGACGCCTGTGGTCGCCCTAAAAACCATCAAGTTGTACGACACTCGGCATCACCCGCCTTCACAACACAAGAAGGTGACACCGAAGTAAAATAATCACATTGGAAATGAACTTATCTACAATAACTAAGGACCAATAACTTTTTAAGAAGTAAATTGTTTATTTAACGTCAGCATCACCGGAGCAAGACATGATGAGACACCCGGATATCGGCTGAAGATTTTGAACATTCCAAAATCCAGGGGCGGCAGGGAGACACGGCGCGTCACTTCATGCGTCACCCCGCGTCACGCCCCGACCACACCGCGAAAACCTCTTTTCAGGTTGTCGCCGAAAATGTCGCCCAAGTAGGACAGGCCCTTTAATATTATAACAAAGTGGGTTTTAATTGACTAACTCATGAGGTGCATCAGTAACTGGAATTTCTACTCAAGTGCGCAAATAAAGACTGGATTTTGCATAGTGACAGAGACGGGAACGTCAAGTTCCTGGGCGTGTATGTCTCTGAAGATCTGTCCCGGACTCAGCACATTGATGTGATCATAAAGAAAACTCATCAACGCCTCTGCTTACTTGGAGGGTTAAGGAGATTCAGTATGTCGACAAACACTCTCTTGAACTTCTCCAGGTTCTGGTAGAGCTCATATTGAGTGGTTGCATCACGGACTGGTTCAGTAACTCAAATGCTCAGTAACAAGGGAGGTTGCACAAATGGTGAACGCTGCCCGGTCCTTCACAGGTATTGATCTTCCATCATCGAAGGGATCTACAGGACCTTCTTCAGTCTCGACCTGAAACATCAACGATTACTTCTCTCCTGCGATGCTGTCTGACCCGCTGAGTTACTCCAGCTTTTTGTGTTCATCTTTGGTTTAACCCAGCATCTGCAGTTCCTACCCACACATTTAATCTACTAGAGGAACTGAGTGTGTCAACAGCTCAACCTGCTGAGTTCCTCCAGCAGCTTGTTCACTGCTGTCACCTTCATGAATGAAGTGGTACAGGAATATACAATGATGCAGAGATCAATGCACCGAATGCTATAATTGAGGACAAGGGAACTGAATACACTGAACATTCTCAAGCAGAAAGCAAAATCTTGAAGTTAACAACCAGTCTGAAGAAACGTCTCGACCCGAAACGTCACCCATTCCTTCTCTCCATAGATGCTGCCTGTCCCGCTGAGTTACTCCAGCCTTTTGTGTCTATCTTCGGTTCAAACCAGCATCTGCAGCTCCTTCTCACACACCTGTCCTTATCAATGCAGTTTCTGCAGAAATGTTGGGTCCTTGGCATCCATACAACAGTAACCAAACTTCACACTGATGCAGCGATGAAGAGAGCAGTCATTCTTTCATCATCGTTGAAAACATTAGTGACGCAGTGGTGCTGGTTTCCAACCAGAATGGTGACGGACACACATCCACACATCTCTGTCCTCCAGTTCCTGCGGACTTCTGCCACTGGAAGTATAGGATTTGGGTGGGTGTGCTTTATCATCATTCCTTACAATGCTATTACGACAGTGACTGCAACTTCTTCAGAAGTGTGGATGGCCATTGGCTCGTTAAAAGTTCTTCCACCCTTTGACATCTGCCCTGGTCATGCTGGGGGTCCACAGCCCCCTCCTCACCTGGAAAACCAGGTTGGGGAGACAGTTTAGTCGGCAACTATCCAACCATGGAGCAGGTAGCACGGGATTACATGGTACCCGTGGCGGGGGGAACTCCCCCCCGACCTGAATATATTTACTTACTTAGTCATCTGAGGAGATCCAGCATGTCCACACGGATTCTCTAAAACATCTACAGAAAATATTCTGATTGGCTGCATCTCAGCTGGTGTGGCAACTGCTCTGCTCTTGACTGCCTAAACCTGCAGAGAGTGGTGAACACAACCCAGTCCACTACAGACTCATCATTCCCTTCCATCCAGTCCATCTTCACAGTTGTGTTGCATTAGGAAGGCTGGAAGTATCAGCAAGAATACCTGTCACAATCAAAACACCCTTGACTGTATCCACCTATCACTCGACAGGCTTTGTCCCTCCTCCCCACCTCTCTTTTCCAGCTTACCCCCCCCCCCCTCCCAACCGCGTTACTCATACAGTTATACGCCACAGCATCGGGTCTTTTGGCCTAACTTGCCCAATGTGACCAAGATGCCGCATCTATGTTCTTCCCACCTGCCCACTTCCGGGTCATTTTCCTCTAAACCTTTCCTATTCACGTACCCGTCCAAATATCTTTTAAATGTTGTTCTAGTGCCTGCCTGCCGCCTTCTCCGGCACCTCGTTCCATATACCCACCACCCTCTGGATGGAAAAGTTGCCCCTCAGGTCCCTATTGTATTGTCCCTCTCACTCCAATCAGTCTGAAGAGCCTCAAATGGAACCATCGCCTGTTGATACCCTCCCCAGATGATGCCTGACCTCCTGAGAACCTCCAGCACTTTGCTCAAGATTCCAGCATCTGCAGCCTCGTGTGTCTGCAAATTATTGACAAGGTTCAGGAATTAGCCTGGTGGTGGAACAAGGAGTGGTGGTCAATGGCCCAACACTCAAACTGACATGATTATTGGGATCCTACCATGGGGCCCCAAATGTTCATAACATTAATGTTAGCTTAGAAATGGAGGTCAGGACAAACTTGTACATGCCCAGCACAGCATAATGATAAGGAAATGGCTGGCGTGCAGTTTACCATACGAAGCTGCTGATGAGTAATGTAAACTACTTTCACTGCTATGTAGAAGTTGGTTGAGGAAGCCGAAATACACTACCCAAATTTGCAGATGACAGAGAAAAAAAAAGTTAGGACTTTGTTAACGGCGTAGTGCTGAATTTCAGAAATATTGATAGATTCAATAAATTTGCAAGGTTATGGCAAGAGTATTTCAAGTTAGGCAACTGAATCTACAAATGATTTAGTTTTTAGAGAACGTTTTATACGGTGACCAGCTGAAAGCAGCCCACACGTTTGAAGGCAGTCACTGGCATTGAATGAAGAGCGACGTTTTTGTTTGTTACTATTGTACAGTAAATCCTCACATTACACGGTGGGTGCATTCCCGGAGACCACGACATTACATAATAGTTTGTTATAGAAGTTAATTATGTGGTAACAAACATAGGGGCTCTCCAGCTAAAGCGGATAAGGTGGTTTCAGCATAGACTTATATCAGCCTGCTATTATTATATCAGCTTGCATTTATAGGGCTGTTAAGCTGCTGCAAGTAAGAATTTCATTGTTCTATTGTCGGTACAAATGACAATGAAACCCTCTTGACTTCTGTATACATAACAGGTATGGTTATGGAGAGAGCTGAGCAATATGGTGACTCCAACACTTGTTGCCTGACACTTGTCCAAAACTTCATCACGTGTGTGTGGCAAAGCAGAAGACCAAAAGCAAGTTAACTGGAGAGTTGAGACCTGCCTCCACTTTTCCTTTCCAGCTTCCCTCCCCTCCCCCACCGCACTTCTCTTCCAGCTTTCTGCCCCCCCCCCATCCCCCCCCCCCCCCCCCCCCCCCCCACCACCACAGTCAGTCTGTAGAAGGGCCCCGACCCAAAACATCGCCTATCTGCGTTCTCCAGAGATGCTGCCTGATCCGCTGAGATACTCCGTTCAGTTGAGTTTTTTCTGACCTGAAACATGAGCACCACTCAGTTGCCGCCTGCCCTGTCGATGTTTTCCAACATTTGCTGCTTCTATTACCGCGCTGATTAAGTGTTCAGATGCTGGAGCAGGCTTGAGGCCGTGAAACATTAAGTAATAATCATTATGGTTAAGCAGCCAGTTCTTGCAAAGTCTGTTCTTCAACAACACACACACACACACACACACAGCAAATACAATTACTGAACCAATGGCCAAATCACACAGCTGCATTCATTTAGATCGCTATTCAAGTGGAGTTGGCTTGTGCTAAGCTAATGAAGCAGGAAAGCTCGGGGGAATTTGGCTGTAAACATTTCTTCCCTTTTAAAACTTTGCACCATTAGGTAAGAGCAACAACAGGAACAAATTGAATAGTCAACAGGTTCAGTTGGCAAATCCCAGGTCAGGAAGTGTTTGTGACAGAGTGTCTGCATTGAACACACACTGCGAAACAGATTCACTTCAGCACGTACTGTGCTAGAAATACTCTACTGGGTCATTAGCTGTGGCAACTGTAAGGCAGCCAAGGTACTTTATAAGTGATCCCAGATCACAGTCAATAAATAGGCTGCACGCAGACTGATTTAAGAAATAAGCTTCCTCAAAAAAATTACCAGCATTTGACGGCAACAAAATATTGAAAGGAATTAGGATGGTATACTAGCATCCCTGCTGGGAATATAGGAACACATCCTTATTTTCCAATCTCTTTTCACCTTTAGTCAGAGGGTGGTGAATCTGAGGAACTCATTGCCACAGAAGGCTGTGGAGGCCAAGTCAATGGATACTGACTTCAGAATTAAGGGACAGAAGTTTAGGGGTAATATGAGGGGGAACTTCTTTACTCAGAGAGTGGGAGCGGTGTGGAATGAGCTTCCAGTGGAAGTGGTGGAGGCAGGTTCATTGGTATAATTTAAAAATAAATTGGATAGGCATATGGATGAGAAGGGAATGGAGGGTTATGGTATGAGTGCAGGCAGGTGGGACTAAGGGGAAAAACATTTGTTCGGCACGGACTTGTAGGGCCGAGATGGCCTGTTTCCGTGCTGTAATTGTTATATGGTTATATGGTTATATTTTTAAGGCAGAGATGAATGGATTCTTGCTTAGTACGGGTAGCAGGGCGTATGGGGAGAAGGCAGGAGAATGGGGCGATTGATCTGCCATGATTAAATGGTGGAGTAGACTTGATGGGCCGAATGTCCTGATTCTGGTCCTATAACTTATGACCTTAATAGAGGGATATGAATTATCAGACGGATAAGAGTTGGTCTTGTCATCATATTATTAAACAGTCATTGTGGGCAAAGGGCTTATTCTTGTGCTCTGCTGACTGACATTCTATGTTAATCAGTTGAATAGCAACTTGTGCGGAAATTGACACTTGTCCAAGGAATTGGATTTTAAAGGAGCATAAAGAACTAATTAATTAAATGATTCCTAATGAAAGTATTCCTAATACTGCAATTTTAACACACCCGCTTTTGGCCAAGTGATATTTACTTTAATTATAAACACAAAATGCTGGAGTAACTCAGCGGGACAGGCAGCATCTCTGGAGAGAAGGAATGTCCTGCTGAGTTACTCTAGCATTTTGTGTCTATCTTCAATGTAAAGCAGCATCTGCAGTTCCATCCTACACAATACTTTATTATGTTTGCAACTGCTCTTGAAAACAAATTATGAACATGTGAGCATGTCCGCTTACACATAAATAGAAGACTGGATTAAAATATGAACAAATAATTTAGTTTAGTACTTCTCTGATCAGCGGGTGCTTTGAGAATAAACCTGGCGACATTACAGCAGGCAAACTGGAACAGCAAACCTTGAAAAATCCCTAAGGATTTATTGTCACTAAAGGTAGAGTGCACTAACAAATACGGAGGAATTGTGAGAGGGATAGATAGGGTGAATGAACAGATTATTTTACCCGGGGCAGGGCGATAAACAGGGCACAGGTTTAAGGTGAGAGGGGGAAAGATTTAATAGGGACCTTGGGACAACCTTGTCAACTGGTGGTGGGTATATATGGAAGCCAGAGGAGGTCGCTGATGCAGGTATAGCAACAACATTTAAACAACATTTGGTCAGGTACATAGATAGAGAAGGTGTAGATTGATTAGGACCAAATGCGGGCAGGTGCGTAGATGGGGCATCTCGGTTTGCATGGACGAGCTTGGCCGAAGGGCCTGTTTCCGTGCTGAATGACTATGAACTGTGTAGGAAAGAACTGAAACGTCACCCATTCCTTCCCTCCGGAGATGCTGCCTGTCCCGCTGAGTTACTCTAGCATTTTGTGTCTGCCTCTATGAACTATGCATGTTTAGACATTTTGACTTAGAGATACAGCGCGGAAACAGGCCTTTCGGCCCAACCAAGTCTGCACCAATTAACCTCCAAACCTGCATGTCTTTGGAGTGTGGGAGGAAACTGGAACACCTGGAGAAAACACATGCGATCACAGGGAGAACGTACAAACTGTGTACAGACAGCACCTGTAGTCAGGATCTGTGATGCTAGTGAGGCAGCAACTCTACCACTGCGCCACTGTACTGCCCTGTGCAGTCCTTGTGCCATTTTATAATTTGTAAACTTTGTTCACAATGGCTTGATAATGCAGATTGCTAACAGACATTAAGAACATTCCAAGGATGAGAGTGGCTCAGCAGGAATGCCCCCCACCCCATTAACTCAAACACCTGATAACTATTTGTGCTGCTCACAAACTCAAACATCGAATCGTTGTGAGTGCCGTCTAATATAGTAATTAGTGGGAGTGTGGCTCACTAATAAAATACTGTTTCTGAAGCAATGCTGCCCAATGCTGCTCACTATCAAACATGGAGGCACAAGAGGCTGCAGATGCTGGAATCTGAAGCAACAAACTATCTGCAGGAGGAACTCAGAGGGTCGAGCAGCATCTGTGGAGGGAAGGAATGAGTCAAAGAGTCAGTCAGCTTGTAAACAATCTCTTCAGCCCAACTTGTCCGTGCCAACCAAGATGCCGCATCCACTATCTCACTCTAAGCCTTCCCCATCTGTATACTGTACCTGTCCAAATGTCTTGTAAATGTTATAGAACCTGCATCAAGTACCTCCTTTGGCAGCTCGTCCCATATACACTGCAAGGGCCAGGAAGCAAGCGGGTAAGATTATCTCTGACCCATCTCACCCTGGCCACAAACTCTTTGAATCACTTCCCTCTGGAAGGCGACTCCGGACTGTCAAAGCCGCCACAGCCAGATATAAACACAGCTTTTTTCCACGAGGAGTAGCCCTACTCAATGACCAAAAGTCTGTAGCCTAATTTGCTCTCTGGTATTTTATTTCATTCGCATGATTAAACTGTAATGTTTTATTATTAATGTTTAATGTTTTAGGTGTCATTCTTAATTGTTACTGTATGCCGTGTTGTTACTTGCGAGTGGAGCACCAAGGCAAATTCCTTGTATGTGTACATACTTGGCCAATAAACTTATTCTTTCATTCATTCAATCATATAACAGCTCACCTCCATGACACACTGGACAACCTGAGAAACAGGCTGGTTCCACCAAGATGCTGAACAAAACGCCACAGGAGATCCTTCTTCCGTGTGGCTATCAAAATGTACAACTCCTCCCCCTTCTGTCAATGGGGTAGACTAAGACCCCCCCCCCCCCCCTCCCGCCCCCCCCCCCCCCCCCCCCCCCCCCCCCCCCCCCCCCCCCCCCCCCCCCCCCACTCACCAATCTTTGCACATCCCCAATCCTTTCCACTCATCACTCAAATACATTTCATGTATTTTGTGTTTTATGACTGTTGGCCGATCAATTTCCCCCCTGGGCTAAATAAAGTTCTATCGTATCGTATTGTATTGTATACCCATCACCCTCGGTGTGGAAAAGATGCTCCTCAGGTTCCTATTAAATCTTTCCCCTCTCACCTTAAACCTATATCCTCTGGTTCTTGATTTATCCACTACCCTGGATAAAAGACTCTGATCTTATACGTCTCTATAATCGTATACATATACATCTCCTCATCCTCCATCACTCCATGGAATAGGCTGTCCAACCTCTCCACAAAGCTCATGCCATGTTGGTGCGTTTGGTCGATGCCCTGAGTCATTTTGGAGCTGGCTGCCCATGAAGGCAAACACTCGATTGAGAGTCAAGAGTGTTTAATATTCAAATGTCCCAGATAGAACAATGAAATTCTTATTTACAGCTGCTGCAAGTAAGAATTTCATATATATGACAATAAAACACTGTTGACACACACACACACACACACACACACACACACACACACACACACACACACACACACACACACACACACACACACACACACACACACACACACACACACACACACACACACACACACACACACACACACACACACACACACACACACACACACACACACACACACACACACACACACACACACACACACACACACACACACACACACACACACACATACACACACACATACACACACACACACACACACACACACACACACACACACATACACACACACACACACACACACACACACACACACACACACACACACACACACACACACACACACACACACACACACACACACACACACACACACACACACACACACACACACACAACAAACAATAATACTGCAATAAAACAATAATAATCACAATAACAATCTATGAAGTTCGGAGCATAGTTGCGGTTGTAGCGTTTAGTAGCTGAACATGCGACCACTGACCGCAACACTATTGCAACTTTTGCTGCTCACCAGTGCACTCACTCACATGCAGTGGTCCCCACACAGTGAGAGGGTCAATGCACACAGACTGAACGAACCCACCTCACTGTGCAGGGTCCCATGCATTACGGGGGGATTTTGCATGCCTCTGCAATGTGATTCTCTGCAGCATGAAGCCGCTGCAACTGCACACACATCAAGAAGAGAGTTGAACAATTATAGATTTTGTTGATTTATTTTGCAAAAGCAATTTTTTATTCTACAGTGCATTCAGGAAGTATTCAGCCCCTTCACTTTTTCCACATTTTGTTACGTTACAGCCTTATTCTAAAATGGATTAAATTCATTTTTTTTCATCAATCTACACACATTACCCCATAATAAAAAAGCGAAAACAGGTGATTAGAAATTTCTGCAAAGTAATTAAAAATAAATAACTGAAATATCACATTTATATAAGTATTCAGACCCTTTGCTATGACTCTCAAAATTGAGCTTAGGTTCATCCTGTTTCCATTGATTTGATAAGGTTCCACATAGGAGATTAGTGGGCAAAATTAGGGCACATGGTATTGGGGTTAGAGTGCTGACATGGATAGAGAAGTGGTTGGCAGACAGGAAACAAAGAGTAAGGATTAACGGTTACACAAAAAAGCTGGAGAAACTCAGCGGGTGCAGCAGCATCTATGGAGCGAAGGAAATAGGCAACGTTTCGGGCCGAAACCCTTCTTCAGACTGATCGGGGGCGGGGGTGGGGGGGGACAAGAAAGGGAAAAGGAGGAGTAGCCAGAAGGCTGGGGGATGGGAGGAGACAGCAGGGGGGCTGAGGAAGGGGAGGAGACAGCAAGGACTAACAAAATTGGGAGAATTCGATGTTCATGCCCCCGGGGGTGCAGACTCCCCAAACGGAATATGAGGTGCTGTTCCTCCAATTTCCGGTGCTGCTCGCTGTGGCCATGGAGGAGACCCAGGACAGAGAGGTCGGAGGCGGAGTGGGAGGGGGAGTTGAAGTGCTGAGCCACCGGGAGGTCAGCTTGGTTATTGCGGACCGAGCGGAGGTGTTCGGCGAAACGATCGCCCAACCTCCGCTTGGTCTCACCGATATAGATCTGCTGACATCTAGAGCAGCGGACGCAATAGATGAGGTTGGAAGAGATGCAGATAAACCTCTGTCGCACCTGGAACGATTGCTTGGGTCCTTGAACGGAGTTGAGGGGGGAGGTAAAGGGACAAGTGTTGCATCTCTTGCGGTTGCAAGGGAAAGTGCCCGGGGAGGGGGTGGACCGAGAGGGAAGGGAAGAATTGACAAGGGAGTTATGGAGGGAGCGGTCTTTGCGGAAGGCAGATATGGGGGGAGATGGGAAGATGTGGCGAGTAGTGGGGTCACGTTGGAGGTGGCGAAACTGACGGAGGATTACTTTTTGTATGTGACGGCTGGTGGGGTGAAAGGTGAGGACTAGGGGGACTCGGCCCTTGTTGCGAGTGCGGGGATGGGGAGAGAGAGCAGTGTTGCGGGGTATGGAAGAGACCCTGGTGCGAGCCTCATTTATGGTGGAGGAGGGGAACCCCCGTTCCCTGAATAGTGAGGACATTTCAGATGTCCTGGTGTGGAACGCCTCATCCGTGGAGCAGATGCGGCGTAGACGGAGGAATTGGGAGTAGGGGATGGAGTCCTTGCAGGAAGCAGGGTGGGAAGAAGTGTAGATTAACGTTGGGTGGCAGTGTGAACTGTGAGGAGGATGCTATGAGAATGCAGGGTGACTTGGACAGGTTGGGGGAGTGGGCAGATGCATGGCAGATGAAGTTTAATGCAGATAAATGTGAGGTTATCCACTTTGGTAACAAAAACAGGAAGGCAGATTACTATCTAAATGGCGTCAAGTTGGGAAAAGGGGAAGTACAACGGGATCTGGGGGTCCTTGTACATCAGTCTATGAAAGTAAGCATGCAGGTACAGCAGGCAGTGAAGAAAGCGAATGGCATGTTGGCCTTTATAACAAGAGGAATCGAATATAGGAGCAAAGAGGTCCTTCTGCAGTTGTACAGAGCCCTAGTGAGACCACACCTGGAGTATTGTATGCAGTTTTGGTCCCCTAATTTGAGGAAGGACATTCGTGCTATTGATTAGATTAGATTAGATTCAACTATATTGTCATTGCACGTAGTCCAAGTACAGGTCCAACGAAATGTAGTTTTGCATCGAACCAGAGTGCAAAGTAGCAAAGTGCTGATAAAGACAATATATACAAATGAGGATATATTGGTGTATGTACATAGGCATATACATATATACAGATAGTTGTTAAGGTGCAAAACATTGACATGTACTGTATTCTAGTGAGGGAGTGCAGTGCAGGTTTACAAGGTTAATTCCCGGGATGGCGGGGCTGTCATATGCTGAGAGAATGGAGTAGCTGGGCTTGTACACTCTAGCGTTTAGAAGGATGAGAGGTTATCTCATTGAAACATATAAGATTGTTAAATGTTTGGACACGCTAGAGGCAGGAAACATGTTCCCGATGTTGGGGGAGTCCAGAACCAGGGGCCACAATTTAAGAATAAGGAGTAAGCCATTTACAGCGGAGACGAGGAAACACTTTTTCTCACAGAGAGTGGCGAGTCTGTGGAATTCTCTGCCTCAGAGGGCGGTGGAGGCAGGTTCTCTGGATGCTTTCAAGAGAGAGCTAGATAGGGCTCTTAAAAATAGCGGAGTAAGGGGATATGGGGAGAAGGCAGGAACGGGGTACTGATTGGGGATGATCAGCCATGATCACATTGAATGGCGGTGCTGGCTTGAAGGGCCAAATGGCTTACTCCTGCACCTATTGTCTATTGATTATCCTTGAGATGTTTCTACAACTTGATTGGAGTCCACTAGTGGTAAATTAAATTGATTGGACATGATTTGGAAAGGCACACACCTGTCTATATAAGGTCCCTCAGTTGACAGTGCATGTCAGAGTAAAAACCAAGGCATGAAGGAATTGTCTGTAGACCTCAGAGACAGGATTGTATCGAGACGCAGATATGGGGAAGGGTATAAAACAATTTCTGCAGCATTGCAGGTCCCGAAGAGCACAGTGGCCTCCATTATTCCTAAATGGAAGAACTTTGGAACCACCAGGACTCTTCATAGAGCTGGCCGCCCGGCCAAACTGAGCAATCGGGGGAGAAGGGCCTTGGTCAGGGAGGTGACCAAGAACCCGATGGTCACTCTGACAGAGCTCCAGAGTTCCTCTGTGAAGATGGGAGAACATTCCAGAAGGACAACTATATCTGCAGCACTCCACCAATCAGGCCTTTGTGGTAGAGTGGCCAGACGGAAGCCACTCCTCAGTATAAGGCACATGACAGCCCGCTTGGAGTTTGCCAAAAGGCACCTACAGTACTCTCAGACCATGAGAAACAAGATTCTCTGGTCTGATGAAACCAAGATTGAACTCTTTGGCCTGAATGCCAAGCGTCACGTCTGGAGGAAACCAGGCACCGCTCATCACCTGGCCAATACAATACCTACGGTGAAGCATGGTGGTGGCAGCATCATGCTGTGGGGATGTCTTTCAGCGGCAGGAACTGGGAGACTAGTCAGGATCGAGGGAAAGATGAACAGAGCAAAGTACAGGGAGATCCTTGATGAAAACCTGCTCCAGAGCGTTCTGGACCTCAGACGGGGGCGGAGGTTCACCTTCCAACAGGACAACAACCCTAAGCACACAGCCACGACAACGCAGGAGTGGCTTTGTGACAAGTCTGTGAATGTCCTGGAGTGGCCCAGCCAGAGCCCAGACTTGAACCCGATCGAACATCTCTGGAGGGATCTGAAAATAGCTGTGCATCGACGCTCCCCATCCAACCTGACAGAGCTTGAGAGGATCTGCAGAGAAGAATGGGCGAAATTACCCAAATACAGGTGTACCAAGCTTGTAGCGTCATTCCCAAGAAGACTTGAGGCTGTAATCACTGCCAACGGTGCCTCAACAAAGTACTGAGTAAAGGGTCTGAATACTTATGTAAATGTGATAGTTCAGTTATTTCTTTTTAATTACTTTGCAAACATTTCTAAACACCTGTTTTTGCTTCTTCATTCCTGGGGTATTGTGTGTAGATTGATGATTAAAAAAAGAATTTAATCCATTTTAGAATAAGGCTGTAACGTAACAAAGTGTGGAAAAAGTGAAGGGGTCTGAATACGTTCTACACGCACTGTATGTTCTCCACCCCCCCCCCCCCCCCCCCCCCTCACTCATGGCGGTTCCCCCCACGCTGGCTCCACCTTTGTTCCCGGCGGCGTGACCTCTGAAAACCCGTGGCCCGTCCTCGACCGCCGGCGCGCTCATCGACCGCCATATTGATCTTCTCCACGAACGCCAACGGGTCCCTCCTGATGCCTCCGCGGCACCGACTCAGCCGCGACCTCCGCCTGCCGCCAGTCCCCGCCACCCCGCTTCTCTGCGGCCTCCTAGGGGGCATCTCAGGAGGTCGAGAGGTAACTCAGCGGGCCAGGCAGCATCTATGAAGTAAAAGGATAGGTGGCGTTCAGGGTCGTGACCCTTCTTCAGACTCACGATGGCCATGAGGATGAAAGTTTATCTGAATGTCTTTTGTTCAGAAAGATCTCTGAATGCTGGGACTTGTCGCTCTGCTGCGTCTGTTCACCATCTCTTCCTTTTGAACACAATATTATCTGGTACTCATCCAGATCTCCCATGCCCATGCCTCCCCACGTTCATGCCATCTTGAGCCCCCTCACCTAAATCTCCTCCATAAGTGTACTATGTACAACACTAACCTCATGATAATCCATCTCATTAAAGGATGGCTTTGATCACACACTCTACTCCAGCCCACACTGCCAATCCTCAAAACCCTCATCCCATCTGCTTTCAATGCCCATCTGCAAAGAATCTTGGAAAGTTCCTTACATTGAAACCTCTCTCTCTGTAAATACATTGCAGTTGAGAAGTTACAAAAGAGAAGCAGTTAGATAATTTCCCCCGTCCCATTACAAAAAATGAGCCTGTAAAACGGAAAGTACGTAAAACAACATTCACCTGGCGATTCTGCAGCGTAGCTTCCAATGTGCCTCAGTCTAAGAAAACTGGATGAAGATGAAACCCAAATATAAACTTGTTATATCAAATAAAACCATTACTTTATGTCTAAATATTTTTATTATGAAGTGATGAGTGCATTCATTTAGAAGCAGCCACATTGAGCAATAACCCTCAAACAACAGAAGCAATATCAGTATCTACACGCACCACACTATCACACACACACACCATTGATCCATTGTATGCTGTCAATATTCATCAAGTGTCACGTGGGAAGTACAAAGCAGGACACTCATGTAAAGTTGGGGCTCCAGAACCCCAACAGCTGCATTTCTAACATCTTGGATGACAAATAGTTACACTTAGTAGTTTAAACACAATGCTGGGAATCTCACTGGTCTAAGTGACTGCTCTGATTAAGAGTTGCCAGGCAAAGGGGAAAGTGACTCAGCAGCAACTTTGGTTTTGATCGCAGTTAAACGTTTCATTATTGTCACATACAATGCAAACGTTTTGTGAACATGTACACAATGGCACAAACTAAACTAATCAAGAATGAACTGTCCTTACGGAAATGAGGAAATTTTGTTTTGGGATTTTTCTTTTCTACTGCAATCAATGATTAAATCTCTGGATGACAATCAGCAGGTCGAAGTTCTGGGAAATAAAATGATTACGGTGGCAATTCCTAGCAATTCTGGTAATTTTGACTGTGGGATCAAAGTGGATAGGTGAGAAGTCGAAGTTTTTAAGGTTACTACGTGACCTTTCAGGCATAAAAGGTGATTCAACATGTTGAAAATTTAGCAGCGACCAGTAGAAGCTGACTCTTTGGACCTCTCACTAAATTGTTGGTCGTGAGAGGTCCAAAGAATTTAATCTTTCTGAATGCATTTTCTATTTGATTTTTCGGCGACTAAAGTGGCGGCAGTTTGCCTGTATGTTCAAAGTTTTACAGTACAAAGATAAGGTGGCACAGAAGCACGGTGGTAGAGTTGCTGACTTAAGGGCCTGTCCCACTTACGTGACCTTTACAGGCGACTGGCAGCACCCGACATAGGTCGCCGAAATGTTCAACACGTTGAAAATTCAGCGGCGACCAGAAAGAAGCTACGACTCTTTGGAGACCTCCCACGACCACAGGAGACCCCTCACGATCATACAGCCTTTGCAGTTCCTTCTTAAATATCTAGAACCTTGTTGTGGGTGCCTCTCTCTATTTCCTTCAGGTTCTTGAGTCATTAACAAAAATCAGAGTGAGTAGTTCTTGCTTAAGGGCCTGTCCCACTTGGTCGCCATTTGCGCATAATTTACGCGGCATCATTTACGCATCACGACGCACGACGTGATGCGCGCATGGTGCGCGATGACATAGGCAGTGACGCGCGGCCGTGCGTGGCGTCGCAGGATTTTGTGACGTACAATATCTTTGCGCGCTATCTGCGTGACGCGCAAATGATGGCCACGTGGGACAGGCCCTTTACTGTGCAAGTCCCTCTGATTTTTCTCACAGCTGTGCTTTCTATTTAGAGCCTGGACACCTATGGACTGTGTGCTCTTGAATACATTGGTGATTCACCTGGCACTCTCGAGTCCATCGCCAAACATTCTACACAACCTGGGCACCACGCACTTCCAAACATTGTTTCCTTTAAATTGTTCTTATATCAAATTGATGTGCCTGGCTATCTAACCCATGCAAAAAGGGGTCACAGGGTGGTGGCGGTGGTAGGAAGAGCTATCGATGTGAATGCTGAGAGCAAGCATATTAATGGGTCAAATAACCTCCTCCTATGTCAGATAAAAATAACTCACTTTTGACCCGAAAGTGTTCCTCAAGGGCCTGTCCCACTAGGGAATCATTTGCGCGCCACGCAGATGGAACACAAAGATTTTGTACATCCCAAAATCCTGGGGCGCCGTGCGTCGTGACACGTAAATGATGTTGCGTAAATGACGTCCAAGTGGGACAGGCCCTTCAACAACCTTCTCATCATTGACAATAACCAGAACCTTCTTGCAGATACTTCTCTCTATTTCCTTCAGGTTCTTAAGTCATTTAACAAAAAGCCACCATTCCATAAGTGAATCCCAACAACTTTCCTTTGATCCACTTTCTCCTCTGATCCCAAACAGAACCGTCAGAGAAGGTTCACTGTTGAACACTCCGTGAAACTGAGAATCGTAAAATACTTTCATTCTGAACAGTTACCTTCTCAAATGATGGAAAACTTTATTTTCGAATTGACTTGGATTTTCCTCAGATTGGTGGATGTAGAACGAGATAAAAGTTGGTCTTCTGACCTGTATCCATCTGAGCTGGCTCTCAGTGGCAACCCTTATACGTTTGATCAACGTCCGGTGGTGCAGCCGTTAGTGCTGCTGCCACACAGCTCGAGGGACTTGCGTCAAGAGTCAAGAAAGAGTCAAGAGTGTTTTATTGTCATATGTCCTGATCCCACCTCGGGTGCAGTCAGAGCAGAGCTACCAATAAGCCAGGGTACTGACATAATGAGAATCGATCACTCCCACAGGAGCTAGCATGGACATATGGGTTGAATGGCCTTCACTGCACTACTATAGTGCAGTGAAGTAGTTAACACTGCCCAGTCCATCATCGGCTCATATACCTTCCTTCCATCGAGGGGATTTATCGCAGTCGCTGCCTCAAAAAGGCTGGCAGTATCATCAAAGACCCACACCATCCTGGCCACACACTCATCTCCCTGCTACCTTCAGGTAGAAGGTACAGGAGCCTGAAGACTGCAACAACCAGGTTCAGGAATAGCTACTTCCCCACAGTCATCAGGCTATTAAACTTGGCTCGGACAAAACTCTGATTATTAATAACCCATTACCTGTTATTTGCACTTTATCAGTTTATTTATTCATGTGTGTATATATTTATATTATGGTATATGGACACACTGACCTGTTTTGTAGTAAATGCCTACTATGTTCTGTGTGCTGAAGCAAAGCAAGGATTTCATTGTCCTATACAGGGACACATGACAATAAACTCACGAACTTGAACTTATAGTTGAAATTTAGAAGCTTTTTCTAAAGCACCATATCTACCCTCCCTTTCCCACTTTCTCATTCCTTGGGATTCATGAGTTATTTGTACAATTACCCCCGTGTAATTGTTTCCTAGATATGTTTTACTTCTCTGAATCGAGCAGGAATTTAAATGCACACCTGGCCTCACCTAATTACAGCTACTGTTCCACTAAACTAATTACCCAATCTCTGCAGCCTTGTCGTCAAACAGCGCAGTTGTCCACTTTGACAAATTACACCCATGCCGTCTATCTGCGGATCCCGACATTTCACAAAAGTTGCTCAAAGAAAAACATAAAGTGTGAGAATACCACAGTAACTTTGAAGAGAAAATGATACGGGTCACGCAGGTTTGATGCTCAACCTGAGCCCAGCGGGAGTGGAACTAAAGCTGCCAGAACTAGTTGATTGTGGACAGGTTCTCTCTCATTAGTTGTTTACTCCTGAAACAAATGCTGTTGAACTACTGACCCAAAAGGGTCCTCTGAGAGTTAAGCTTCACACACACAGCTAGCCAAGTCACCCTCAGTCCTCCAAAGTGCCCACCACAAAGCTTTGTTGTGGGTGTCTACCCTTAAGTTGGCCTGTTTCTATCATCGTTACTTTTTTGCAAAATCTTTCATTCATTTGTTCTATATCTCTCTACATCAACATCTATACTTCTCGTATCCCTTTCCCGTGACTCTCAGTCTGAAGAAGAGTCTCGACTTGAAAAGTCACCTGTTCCTTTTCTCCAAAGATGCTGCATGACCCGCTGAGTTACTCCAGCTATTTGTGTCTTTATAAGGGAAATGAACAGAAAGTTTCAGGTCAGGACCCTCTTCAGATTGCAGAAGGGTCCTGACCCAAACTGTCATCTGTCCACTTCCCTCCACAGGTGCTGCCTGACCCGTTGAGTTCCTCCAGCGGTTTGTTTTTAACTGAGAACTTCAGCATCTGCAGTTTTTTTATGTCGCCGTATTCCTTTTGTTCTTTTCCCGAAATAAAAAACTTCTTCTGATTGATGGAGATTGCTGGTAGCGAAAAATTAATTCATCCATATTTTAATTAGTTATTCATGGCAATCAAAGAATTTGAAAAAAAACAGTCGACCAAATGTTTTATTTGGAGATGAAATGGTGACGTTAAAGTGGGAACCATCTGCAGAGAAATTGATGGTTTTCTCTGAAGTGGCGATTGTCAGATGGGTTGGAGCTGGTCCAGGGACACTTTGTTCAAGACACTGACATTGGGAACTTCAGTAACACAAGATCTAAGCACTGGCACTACTGAACGGATATAACATTTGGGGACACGAGAGCTGCAGATGCTGGAGCCAAATTGCTGAGCAAGGCACAGCTGGAGACACAAAGTGCTGGAGTAACTCAGTGGGTCCGGCAGCATCACTGGAGAGAAGGATGGGTGATGTTCGGTTCAGGATCCTTCTTTAGACTCTGAAGTCTGGACTGAGTTTGTACATTTTCCCCGCACCTGCTTGGGTTTTCTCTGGGATCTCTGGTTTCCTCCCACACACAAGGACGTACAGGTTTGTAGGTTAATTGGCTTGATATAATTATAAATTGCTCCTAGTGTGTGTTAGTGTCGCTGGTTGGCGTGGAATCGATGGGCTGAAGGGCCTATTTCCACGCTGTGCCTCTAAACTACACTAATGGGTCTGAAGAAGGGTCCCATCCCAAACGTCACCCATCCTTTTTCTTCAGAGATGCTGCCTGACCTGCTGAGTTACTCCGGCATTTTGAGTATCTTTGGGGCAAGAGTTGGCAAGTAATAGGCGGATACAGATAAGAAGGGGTGGGGGAGTTGATTGCCAGATGCGTCAGGTGGGGGAGAGAAGGGCGGAGAGAGTGACCGAGCTTGGAGGCGATATGTGAAGACCATTTACTGCTGGCTCCAGTCGCAAAGTGATCTGTGCAAGGCATTGATTGATGCTGGAATTCCACTGTGGAAATTGGAAAACAAATCTCTCAGAGGTTTTTTTAGAGAACTACACAGAGGAACATATACCAAGCGAGTCATCATTACGGAAAAATTATGTTGTCAGCAACTTCAACATTGTTGTGCAGAAAATTAGAGATGATGTTGCATGGAAGTAAATATGGATCTCAATAGATGAGACAACCGATGCTGTCGGGAGATATGTTGCCAATGTGGTAATCGGTAAACTGGAGGCAGGTCAACCATCAAAGGAGTATTTTTGACATCGGAAGTATTGAAGAAGTCAAACAGCTCAACTATTGTTCAGTTGTTTACATCTTCACTTGCTGTACTTTGGCCAGAAGGTAGAAAACATGTGAATGTTCTTCTGTTTGTGACTTAAAAGTTTTATTCCACAAAATGTTGCATTTGACATGTTTAGATCAAGGACTTCACAGAATTGCCAAGCACATACGTAGCTTGTTTCCAAATGTTGATCACGTAGTTTCCAATGTCAAGAAAATCTTCCTCAAAGCACCTCAAAGTATGCAGTTGTTCAAGGAAATGGCACCCGAGATTCCACTAACTCAGCCCGTTTTGACTAGGTGGGGTACATGGCTCTCTGCTGCACTCTACTATGCTGCAAATTTTGAAAAGATAAAATAAATTTTGCAAACTTCCCACAAGCTATCACTTCCCTGGAGAAACGTGGCGAAACATTCGTGAATAACTTGCAGGTTTTCAACAAAGTAACTGACGATATTCGTAAAGTTACTGGCGATGTAGGTAAAGACATACAAGGAAAATGTGAGTGGGTGATTTTAGCTAACAAAGATCTTGAAGATATACAAAACATAGCTAAAGTTCTCAAAGGTAGTTGTAATGCACAAGACATCGACATGAATATAGTCTGTAGCTTGTTTCGGGTATGCACTAGTGACCTCAGCTGAGGTAGAAAGACGTTTTTCACAACTGAAGCATATTCTGTCTGACAGACGGCAAAGTTTAACATCAGATAATTTGAAAACAATGCTCGTAATCATGTGCAACCAGGCAACTTTGGTCAATTCATGTAGTATACCTTTATATTATCATTTTCAACCATATTTTTGGTGGTGGAAAAAATACCTTTTTTGTGCCTTTTTTGTAATTTTATTATGACTTTTTGCCTGCCTATTTCAGAGTTTGTTAGTGCCTAAACACCCTGGTTCTAGTTATAGGCAAAACAAAGCATCTCACTGTACCTGGGTACATGTGACAATTAAGTAGCATCGATGTATATCTGCCGTAATGACTGGAAAGGAAGAGTGGTCGCAGAGGCAGTAAGGCTGACCGATGCTGGCTGGGACCTGCTAAGCCAGGTCCTCTTTCAGTGACAGTGAAGCAGGTGAATGGGATGGCCAGGTTTTGTACAAGGGAAGGTGGAGACAACCACCAACTGGCAGTGTGGGAGCCTGGTGTTTCTGATGAGCTGCCGTCCTGTTACACAAAACAATTAGACCGTTTATCATGCTTTCTTTAATGGCTTGATAAGGTCAATTGATTAAGCCGTGGACTGTTATTGTAACCATTACAGTAAATATTCATCTTATTTTGAAATAAAGCAGCTTAATCAAAATAAGCTTTGCATAACAGTTTAAGCCATGTCCATTTTTAGAGAAATTAATGATGCATATATCTTGTTTAAATGAGGCACGAAAAAAGTATTTTATTTCCACCACCAAAAATATGGTTGAAAATGATAATATAAAGGTATACTACATTAATTGACCAAAGTTGCCTGGTTGCACATGATTACGAGCATTGTTTTCAAATTATCTGATGTTAAACTATGCCGTCTGTCAGACAGAATATGCTTCAGTTGTGAAAAACGTCTTTCTACCTCAGCTGAGGTCACTAGTGCATACCCGAAACAAGCTACAGACTATATTCATGTCGATATCTTGTGCATTACAACTACCTTTGAGAACTTTAGCTATGTTTTGTATATCTTCAAGATCTTTGTTAGCTAAAATTACCCACTCACATTTTCCTTGTATGTCTTTACCTACATCGCCAGGAACTTTACGAATATCGTCAGTTACTTTGTTGAAATGACTAAAGGACGAGCTTACTTATATCGTCAGTTACTTTGTTTAAATGACTAGACGAGCTTTTGAACATAGGGCGACACAAAGACACAGCACTGGAGCTGCTGCCTTTCAGCGCCAGAGACCCGGGTTCGATCCTGACTGCGAGTGTTGTCTGTGTGGAGTTTGTTCGTTCTCCCTGTGGCCGATTGGGTTTCACCGGGTGCACCGGTTTCCACCAACACTCCAAAGGCATACAGATTTGTAGGTTAATTGTTTGCAGTTTAATTCGCTTCAGTAGAAACCAATTGCAAAATGCCGTTTGTATGTAGGATAGTGCTATTGTATCGTGGGTCTATGCGGACTCAGTGCTTCCGCACTGTATCTTTAAGGTCTAAAAGTAAATGTGCTTGTACAGATTCAAGGCAAATAATCGGTTGCTGGATATTAAGGGAACAAAGGGGTATGGAGTTAGCACAGAATAGTGCCATTGATGTAGGATTTCAACCTTGATCTTACCGGAAGACAGAGGTGCTCTAGGGATCAACAACCTACTCAGACTGTGACCCAACTCAATGTGCAACACCTCGAGTCATAGAGTGTGGAAACAGGCCCTTCAGCCCAACGTCCTCACCGACCAACATGTCCCATCTACACTAGTCCCACCTGCCTGCGTTTGACCCATATGCTTCTATACCTGTCTTATCCATGTAGCTGTCTAAATGTTCCCTAACCCTTGCAAAAGTACCTATTGCACTTTTCATCCTTTGAATCCCCGAGAGACACGGGTCTTTGGAATTCTCTTCCTCAATGGGTGGTGGACGCAAATTATTTTATTAAACGGCCAGAGGAAGGTGGGTTGTTGACAGAGGAGGGGGTGAAGAGATGCCAGGGAAAAGGAGAAATGCTGAGCTAAGTGTACAGGAAAATCAGCCATTAACACAGGGGAGTCTTGATCATACTGAATGGTGGAGCAGGTTCACAAGGTCAAGTGACCTTCTCCAGCTCTTCATCTGTCGTTCCTAATGTAACTATGTAATAAATATTATTGAGCTCAAAATAATGTACAAATAAGAAAAGGGTCATGAATTTAAAGTAAGAGAAAATCCGCAGGAACTCAAATTTGGTATTTAGGAAAGAGAAAACAATCAGTCTGAAGAAGGGTCTCGACCCGAAACGTCACTCATTCCTTCTTTCCAGAGATGCTGCCTGTCCAGCTGAGTTACTCCAGCTTTTTGTGTCTATCTTGCAGGAGTGCAGTAGAGGTTTACCAGGATGCTGCCTGGATTGGATGTATCAACAGAGGTTGCATAACTTGGGATTGTTTTCTCCGGTGCATCGGAGGTTGTGGGGTGACCTGATGGAGGTATATACAATTATGAGAGGCCACACAGGGTACAGAGAGAACCTTTTACCCAGGGTAGAATTGTTAAATACTAGAGTGTGTAGCCTTAAGATCAGAGGAGGGTGTACAGGAGAATGTGCAGGGCAAGTTTTTTTGATGCAGAGTGGTGGATGCCAGAAAGCAGCTACGATAGAGGCATCCAGAGATGCTGCCTGTCCTGCTGAGTTACTCCAGTATTTTGTGTCTATCTTTGGTGTAAACTAGCATTTCCCTACACACAAATTGTCACAAACTGCATCCAGTCCAAATTGCTGCCAGGGTTCTCCATGTTAATGAAGCAAGTTGCAGCAGTCAGCTGCTGATGAGATTTGATTTGGACCAAATCACCAGCCCCTCTACATCCCTGTCCCCAATGGTGTCATTACCATCCTCTGGAGAAACTAGGGAGCTTGAGCCGTGACTGGCCGAATCTCCGCAACGTCCATCAATCCCATTTGTTTCTGCTACCTTCATCTGAAAGTTTTTTTTGTTAATGTGCATCGTGACACGTTGGCAATAAATTAATACCATCTCTGAACTAGTGTCAAATAAATAAACAATAGAACTTCCTTCTTTCTTAAAGGTCAGTAGATGTGGCAATCAGAACATTTACTTGGGAGCTAACTTCACCACGACTGAAAATGTGTATAATTTAAAAGCTTGATTAATATAATTAACATTGAAGTAGTTACTATGCAATCAAAGCCCTCCTAACAAAATATACTGGCTCTCAAAATGTTTTTAAATAAATGCTTTCTTGCTCCAAATTCGTGATGATAATATTTTTTGGCAAATTATTAAAAGCAGGATGTAACATTGTTTTTCATTTGCAAAAGCAATATATTCAATTTATTTTGTTGAATATAACCAGCCCCTCTGCCCCCAAATGTCACTGAACCTTTAATGCAGATGCTGTCCCAGTACTTGGAACATAATAAATAACTTTTAAGAGACAGGAGCATTTTAATTGCCGACATCATAAACTGTATTTCTAAATTAATGAATACATCATGTATCAAACCATTTATGTGCTTTACTGTAAAGTTCAATTTTAAACACCACAAATGCAATACTGAAAAAAAAAAACATTCTTCACCACTCCCACCATATTTTGGCATTTTACATTAAAACCTTCCTTGGAATCAAACAGAATTAAAACATAGGTGTTTAAAATGCACATTCTGACTCAATCTCCAAACAAAAGAAAAATGCAATATAACAGCTTTTTGTTCAGCGAACTGCTTAAAGTCTCTCCCGCAGCTGGTAGTGAGTCTGGACACTCCCCTTGAAAGGACAGAAATAGCTGAAGTGAGTATGGTGCCGTTACCCTGAACATACACTTCATGTTCCACACCCTCACCCTGTAAGGAATTTGCTTGATCTATGGTGACCTGTACAGCACCCACCAACACAGCTTCAATAATCAGTGTGTGCTGGGAGTGGCCTTATTGTTGTTTCTCCAATACTTGATTTGACTTTACTTCACTTTATTTCCGTATATTGACCTTTTACAAGAAATGGTGCAACGGTAGAAAAAAGATTTCTTGCATTAGAGTGGCAAAATAGTTGGGGGGGGGTGTGAATATTTCAAGCAAGCCAAAATCAATGCTGACATGCACGTATTCTTCAGATCTACCCTGGTCTGCACTGCACCTAAAGTCATACCTAGAACAACACAAGCTGCAAGAACTCAGCGGGTCAGGCGGCATCTCTGGAGGAAATGGATGGCCAGATCTTTCGGGTCGTGATCTGAAACATCACCCATCCTTTTTCCCCAGAGATGCTGCCTGACCCACTGAGTTACTCCAGCACTTAGCGTCTATCTTTGGTATAAACCAGCATCTGCAGTCCCTTGTTTCTGCAAGTTATTCTAATGCAGATGTGATATTTTTAATGCACTATTTTCATTCATTGTCATTTTACAATGATAAAATCGACACTAACTTCAATTCCAGTTAGGTTTTTAGCAGGAGATAACGACACCATGTTTTGGAGCGGTTGCTATCGACGCGGACTGCTGACACGGAGAAGCTTTGTTGCTGCCACTACCTCTTTACACTGAAGTGGGGCCTGGGTTTCCTACTACGCTTTCTTGGTTGATTCTGCATCACATCAACAGCTGACTGAGTGCCGACAACACACATCGCAAGCAGGGTGTTGAATTCTGCTGGGTTGCAATCTATACAAATCAGGGAGATGGGAGCTGAGCGATGTGGGTTCAGAACCAGCGAGGCTGTACACTCTCCGTGCGATGAACCCTGACCTCGCCTGACCTGGTCAGACCTGCGATCATGTTGCCTCCACTGTGCGGTGGGGGGGTGTAACTGATCCTCACCTACGTTGCCTGGTGGTTACTTGTTTCACAGCATAATTTGTTGATTTGCAAAAACCCACTGCTCAGGATGCAATAAGCACATATTAACAGTAAATTAATGGAATTAGGGAAATTCTGTCCATGGAAGCCAAATACTGAATCACTTGTGACATTTAGTTAATGTCATTCTCATTACTGGCTCCTTCTGGACGGCGTAATTTATCCACTTGTTCATTTATCTGTCCATCGCCACCCCGCCTATCCTCTGTTTGCACGCCGAGACAATCGTCTTCATCCACGTGACTGACGTCATCATCTTCATCCTCGTCTTCATTGTCTTGTCTTCTCTCCTCTTCCCCTTGGACCTCCATCCTCACCTGACACTTCACATCCACGTCATTGCTGTTAGCAGCTACGTGGCCACTGAGACTTCCTACCTCCGGACTGTGGGTCTCGGTAGCTGGCGAGGACAAGGTCGAGGCCGACTCGATGCTGACCGGTGAGATGTCGCTGCTGCTGTTGTTGTGATTGACTGAGGTCGCAGAGGTGGCTATTGTAGACGGCTTGACAGGGATCTGCCACGGAGGAAGCTTCGGAGCTGAGGGGGAAGACGGAAACTGTCGCCTACAGTCAAAGAACAAGTTTTGAGCGTTAACGTTTGTTAGATGATTGCAACTCCATAAGCATTATTCAGGGTTTTGTACATGATTATTCCATGAGATAAAACGTTTATTTTGCCCAAAGTGACATCAGCTTTCTTCCCCATTGGGGGCCTACTGTGAATTTAAACACTACCGAGAGAGAACACATCCCTTCTAACGTCGGAAAGGTTACAATTGTGAACACTGTTTATTTCTCTCTATGGAGAACCTCCATCATAAATTATGGCGTTGAATGATTACTTTGCATCACTCACTTTTTGAGTAGGTAGAAAATGCTGAATTTTGCTGAGTCTGGAATATTTTATGTTGGATTAAAAGTTTCAGATTTTGCAAAGGCCTAATTTGACTACTATCATGAAGTTGCTTTGTGACAATTACTGGGGATAACTCTCAAAGGTGCAGCAACTACTCTAAAACCTTGGTATTGGGCTGCAGATTACTGACAAAGAACGGAGGAATGTGCTGGTGGACACATCCAGCAGGCAATAAGATAGTTATCTGGTTCAATAAGCAATTCATGACATTATTTTAGACTTCTGGAAGATATTCCTAACTGAGATGATATAAGAAAATCCATATGTGTATGCAGGATGACACTAACTAGAGTCACTTTATGTGCAAGTGACGAATAAAACTGATTGATTGATTGAATGATAGAGTGTAGAAACAGGCACTTTGGCCCAACTTGCCCACACCGGCCAACATGTCCTAGATACACTAGTTCCACCGACCTGCATTGGGGCCATATTCCTCCAAACCTGCCCTATCCATGTACCTGTCTAACTGTTTCTGAAATGTTGGGATAGTCCTTGTTCAATATTATCTAAATGGTGGCCGATTGGGAAAGGGGGAGATGCAGCGAGACCTGGGTGTCATGGTACACCAGTCATTGAAGGTAGGCATGCAGGTGCAGCAGGCAGTAAAGAAAGCGAATGGTATGTTAGCTTTCATTGCAAAAGGATTTGAGTATAGGAGCAGAGAGACCACACCTGGAGTATTGCGTACAGTTTTGGTCTCCAAATCTGAGGAAGGACATTATTGCCATAGAGGGAGTGCAGAGACGGTTCACCAGACTGATTCCTGGGATGTCAGGACTGTCTTATGAAGAAAGACTGGATAGACTTGGTTTATACTCTCTAGAATTTAGAAGATTGAGGGGGAAACTATAGAAACTTACAAAATTCTTAAGGGGTTGGACAGGCTAGATGCAGGAAGATTGTTCCCGATGTTAGGGAAGTCCAGGACAAGGGGTCACAGCTTAAGGATAAAGGGGAAATCCTTTAAAACCGAGATGAGAAGAACTTTTTTCACACAGAGAGTGGTGAATCTCTGGAATTCTCTGCCACAGAGGGTAGTTGAGGCCAGTTCATTGGCTATATTTAAGAGGGAGTTAGATGTGGCCCTTGTGGCTAAGGGGATCAGGGGGTATGGAGAGAAGGCAGGTACGGGATACTGAGTTGGATGATCAGCCATGATCATATTGAATGGCGGTGCAGGCTCGAAGGGCCGAATGGCCTACTCCTGCACCTAATTTCTATGTTTCTAACTACCTGCAGCTCGTTCCATACACCCCCAACTTTAGTGTGAAAACGTTACCCTCTCAGATTCCCATTAAATCTTTTCCCCTTCACCTTAAACCTATGTCGTCTGATCCTCGATTCCTCTACTCTGGGCAAGAGACTTTGTGCATCTACACGATCTATTCCTCTCATGATTTTGTGCACCTCTATAAGATCAGGAGGTATGTTCTTCTGAAGTTGAACCAATTGCTAGTTCTACTAGCCACACCCAAGATAAGGAAGGAAACCAAAATCAAAGTTGTAACCATTTGTGGAAAGAAGGCAAAATACAACAGTTAGTGATTTTGATGGAGAAACAGGCAGAACCTAGAGCTGTCGACTTAAGAAGAAAGCTATTCACTGGCTGATCAATACATTCACGTGGTTGTGCGATTGATTAGACGAGTTCACTAACTGGGGCTGGCGGCCCGGAGCTGATGCTGTGAGACGGCGTTCTGGCTTTCGGCGGCGGCGACATCACCACGGAGGTCCGCTGGACTGGAGGGCGGCATCTCCGGCCTGGATTGATCGCCTCAGCGCAGAGGGAGAACAAGGAGGGAAGAGACGGAGACTAAGACTTTGCCTCCATCACAGTGAGGATGTGCTTGGTGAACTCACTGTGGTGGATGTTTAATTTGTGTTTATTGTATGTTTTGTTATTATTGATTCTGTGTATGACGGCAGGCAACATAATTTCGTTCAGACCGAAAGGTCTGAATGACAATAAAGGATCTATCTATCTATCTACTAGTCCACATGTGCAAATAATATCCAACTATCATAATAAAGGAGACATGGATAGGACAGGTTTGGGGGGATATGGACCAAACGCAGGCAGGTGGGACTAGTGTAGCTGGAACATGTTGGCCGCTGTAGGCAAGTTGGGCCGAAGGGCCTGTTTCCACACTGTATCACACTATGACTCAATGTGTTGATTTATTTTGGTTCTATTGACTAACCTGCATAACATCTAGATTCTTTCTAGCTGAGAGTTACGGTAAAGGGACAGGCAAGTACCTGTGTACAGCTCTCCCACGACAGTAATTAGAAACCACTGGCATTTGCTTTGTTACAATAATGATTATCGTGTTTCCATGATGCGATAAGTTCATACAGAATAGGGGAATTACATCTTCTCAGAATCAGTCACAATATTAAAACCATCTGAGCTAGTTGGTTGAATACATTCGGGGCGGCACGGTGGTGCAGAGGTAGAGCGCTAGAGACCCTGGCTCGATCCTGACTACAGCTGCTAAATGTATGGAGCTTGTACGTTCTCCCCGTGGACGTGTGGTTTTTCTCCGGGATCTCCGGTTTTCCTCCCACACTCCAATGACGTACAGGTTTGTAGGTTAATGGGTTTTGGTTAGAATTGTAAAATTAGCTCTAGCGTGTAGGATAGTGCTAGTGTACGGGGATTGTCGGTAGGTGCAGACTAGGTGCGCCTAAAGGCCTGTTTCCCCGTTGTATCTCTAAAGATAAGATGGCAGCAATGTGTTATATCTGTGCCAGCAGATTTTTGATGGGCGGCACAGTGGCACAGCTGCTGCCTCTCAGAGACCCGGGTTCGATCCTGACCTCGGGTGCTGTCAGTGTGGTGTTTGCATGTTCTCCCTGTGACCATGTGGGTTTCTTCCTGCAGCTCTGGCTTCCTCCCCATCCCAAAAATGTTCGGGTTTGTAGGTTAAATTGGCATTTGTAAAATTGTCTCGAGGGAGTAGATGAGAAAGTAGGATAACCTAGCACTAGTGATCAATGGTTGGTGTGGACTTAGTGGGCTGAAGGGCCCGTTTCCATGCTGTATCGCTAAACTGAACTAAAAACATAGGAGTAAATTGTACGAGGGAAAGAGATTTAAGATCTCCAGTGGATTCATTTGAAAGACGGTGTCATTTTTAAATAAGTAGTCTTACACTTAATGCCGTATATTCTCCATTTCTATTTTATTTTGCGTTTACTCAATATGCTCTCTTTCCACAGTGGTCAACTTAATCCCAGTATCTTATCCGGGTTGCTACACGATGTGCAAGTCCTGATAGAGACCGTCAGGAAGATCACGTCACAACAAACAGACACCTGTGCTCTGCCGCTGTGGTCAGAGTGGAAATGTCCGAATCTTTCACTGGCCTGGACTAGTTGTGCTGTGTATGGCCAGAGTAGAGTAGGGGGCACACTGATCATTCAGGGAAGATCACCTTAAAGTTCCCCCACTTTTTCGTGCCTCCCCTTTCTTTGTGAAATAAGCACTCTCTGGACACAGTGCAAATACTAAGTATCCTCTCCCAACGCTTGCAGCCCAGTAGCAGCCCAAGGTCCACATTACCTGCTTAGGAGAAGTCCTTTCAACGAGGTGATCTCCGCTTTCAATTCATTAATGTTCTGAGTCTCCAGGAGCCAATTTGTAGACGAGGAAGCCTGAGGAAACCAAGCAGAAAGTAAGCAGAGAGCCAGGAATACATTGAAACATACTTCATTGAAAGCACAATGTATTTTCAACAGCTGTGGAATGTTAGAATTAATGCTGCTTCCTGGGATTCATGTGCAAACCTTTCTAATAGTTTACATATTTCAGCCAACACTTACGTTTTTTTTTAAATCACTTGCATCTCCTCCCAACTCACTATTGAATTTTTTATTGACCTTTGGCCTTTCTGGTCATACAATTTTCTGCCCCTCCCCCCTCCCCCCCTGCTTTCTTAGCTCAGAGATTTCTCACAATGGGGGTGGATTTACTGAGATGACCCTGCCTAATGAGGACCTGTCTGAGAGCCAGCACCTGAGAAGCTAAGAACGAGGCTCAAACTGCTGGAGTAACTCAGCGGGTCAGGCAGCATCTATGGAGAAAAAGGATGGGTCCATCTCAATGACCTGCTGCCTGACCCACCGAGTTACTCCAGCACTGTGTTTATCTTCGGTATAAAGCAACGTCTGCAGTTCCTTTCGACCTTAGAACTAAATAGCTGACCTGGCAGTGAGGGTGGGAACTGGAGGAACAAAATGGCCTTGTGTACAGTAGTCGCAACAGCAATGGGATTGACTTTTAAGTTTAATTTAGATACAACATGGAAACAGGCCCTTCGACCCACCAAGTCCACCCTAACCAACGAATACCTGTACACTAGTTCTGTCATCCCAATTTCACATCTTGCATACTAGGACCAATTTACAGAAGCTAATTAACCCACAAACCTGCACGTCTTTGGAGTGTAGGAGGAAACCGGAGCACCCGGAGAAAACCAGTACAGTCACAGGGAGAATGTACAAACTCCGTGCAGACAGCATCTGCTAGTCAGGATCGAACCCAAGTCTCTAACGCTGTGAGGCAGCAACTCTACCGCTGCACGCTGCACTCTTTGAACATGTCTCTCACATGGGGCAAGAGAGTTCGAGAGATTCTAAGCTTTGGTCGTATAAGACAGTGATCTGGCCGCGGGCAACCTGAGCCTTCAGTTGCAATTTGACTCGTGCCGTGGGAATCTCCAAAGTACAAATGTTTATCTAGTTTTGTTTTTGAAGTGTGTCTCTGTAAAATTAGAATGCGTATGCCTGACAGGTAAAATAGTTAAATCTGTGTAGCGATCATTGGCTGTTATACGCGTGTCACAGTGATGTTCCAGTTTCACGTCGATCAAAGGTGAGCTTTATACCTGCACGATATTGTTACCAGATGAATTTATTCAAGACCAGAAGATGCAGGAGGAATGGACCGCATCTTTACACTGATGTCCCAAGGGGCAACACTGTACTCCCTAGAGGAATGCAAGCGCCCAGCCTTTAATAAGAGCAAGCTTTATAAAATATAGACTGTAAGCGATTTAATAGACTAGTTATTCAATCATGTTAACTCGTCAGCTATCTAATGAGACTAATCCTAAATTAATCTCATTAATTTATCACAGTCAGATCCCAAATGTAAATTTATAATCAGCAAGCATTTAATATTAAATGACTGACAAATTAAGTTGCGTTTATAACCTCCCATTTATTTTGCAATTAACCCTATCTACTATTTAATCTAAAGTCCTGCTAACCAGGGTTCTCGAGTTAATAAACAATTGTTAGCTTATAACTTGGTTGTTTGACTTGTTTGTGCCCAGCCAGTATAGGTTAATACATTCATTTAATTAATGGCGCAGATCGCGATGTGAACTTGATACGTAGGTTTAACGCTTAGCTGATCAAAACCGGTTAAGGTCAAAGACTGCAGCTTGCCTAATGGAGGCACCAGGCAGAAGCGATGGAAACTCTGAATACGTGGTGCCACAGACAGAGTTTAGATACAGTTATACAGGAGCTGGGATTTATTATGTTATTTTTTATGAAGATTCTTCTCTTAATTCCAGTCTGTGTACTTCTAATTAGGGACTTTAGTGTAACAGTTCGCATGAGTTACTTATTACCAGTCACAAAAGCAGCATTTTGCAAATGGTGCTAATCTGAAATAAAAACAAAATGTGTTGGAAATACTCAAAGGCAGGCAGCTTCTTTGGAGAGAGAAATAGTTAGCATTAGAATTAGTTAGCATTTCAGGGCAATGACATTTCATCACAAGGGTGAGACGAGTAACAATCAAGTTTTAAGACACAGAGTAAAGGAAGGAAAGTGAAGAAAATGAAAGTGGGAGATCCAGAACAGGGTAGTGTGCATGAGAAGGTAAATGATGAGATGGACAAAAGGGGGGGCACATCACAAAATGATGTAATTCCAGAAACACATTAAAAAGAACTGCAAGAATGTCTGAATCTCATGCAATTCTTTTTTCAAGAGTTCCGACATTGAGAACGTTTTTTTATCAGATCCTGCTGTATCTATTTTCCTCTACGTTATTTTAACAGCGTACAAATTCGAAGAAACAGTTTATAGCTCATGCGATGGTTTGGGTGACACGTTCTTCCTTTCGAACGTGCCAGTAAAATGTGATGAGCATAATGTAGAAACAAGGAACTGCAGATGCTGGTTAATACACAAGAGCACTAAGTGCTGGAGTAAAATAGAAACAAAGAAACGTAGAAAATAGGTGCAGGAGGAGGCCATTCGGCCCTTCGAACCAGCACCGCCATTCTATGTTATCATGGCTGATCGTCCCCAATCAATAGCCCGTGCCTGCCTTCTCCCCAAATCCCTTGATTCCACCAGCCCCTAGAGCTCTATCTAACTCTCTCTTAAATCCATCCAATGACTTGGCCCCCACTGCCCTCTGTGGCAGGGAATTCCACAAATTTGCAACTCTCTGGGTGAAAACGTTTTTTCTCACCTCAGTCTTAAATGGCTTCCCCTTTATTCTAAGACTGTGGCCCCTGGTTCTGGACTCAGCGGGACAGGCAGCAACTCTGGAGAACATGGATAGGTGATATTTCGGTTCGAGACCCTTCTTTAGACAAGTAACGTTTTCAGTCTGAAGATGGGTCCCGACCCAAAACGTCACCTATCCACCTTCTCCTGTGAAAAGAAAGAGATTAGTTAAAACAAATGTAGGTCCCTTGCAGTCAGAAACAGGTGAGTTGATCATGGGGAACCAGGATATGGCGGACCAATTGAATAACTACTTTGGTTCCGTCTTCACTAAGGAAGACATAAATGATCTGCCGGAAATAGCAGGGGCCCGCGGGTCAAAGGAGGTGGAGGAATTGAGTGAAATCCAGGTTAGTCGGGAAGTGGTGTTGGGTAAATTGAATGGATTAAAGGCCGATAAATCCCCAGGGCCAGATAGGCTGCATCCCAGAGTACTTAAGGAAGTAGCTCCAGAAATAGTGGATGCATTAGTAATAATCTTTCAAAACTCCTTAGATTCTGGAGTAGTTCCAGAGGATTGGCGGGTAGCAAACGTAACCCCACTTTTTAAGAAGGGAGGGAGAGAGAAAACGGGGAATTACAGACCAGTTAGCCTAACATCGGTAGTGGGGAAACTGCTAGAGTCAGTTATTAAAGATGGGATAGCAGCACATTTAGAAAGTGGTGAAATCATTGGACAAAGTCAGCATGGATTTACGAAAGGTAAATCATGTCTGACGAATCTTATAGAATTTTTCGAGGATGTAACTAGTAGCGTGGATAGGGGAGAACCAGTGGATGTGGTGTATCTGGACTTCCAGAAGGCTTTCGACAAGGTCCCACATAAGAGATTAGTATACAAACTTAAAGCACATGGCATTGGGGGTTCAGTATTGATGTGGATAGAGAACTGGCTGGCAAACAGGAAGCAAAGAGTAGGAGTAAACGGGTCCTTTTCACAATGGCAGGCAGTGACTAGTGGGGTACCGCAAGGCTCAGTACTGGGACCCCAGCTATTTACAATATATATTAATGATCTGGATGAGGGAATTGAAGGCAATATCTCCAAGTTTGCGGATGACACTAAGCTGGGGGGCAGTGTTAGGTGTGAGGAGGATGCTAGGAGACTGCAAGGTGACTTGGATAGGCTGGGTGAGTGGGCAAATGTTTGGCAGATGCAGTTTAATGTGGATAAATGTGAGGTTATCCATTTTGGTGGCAAAAACGGGAAAGCAGATTATTATCTAAACGGTGGCCGATTGGGAAAGGGGGAGATGCAGCGAGACCTGGGTGTCATGGTACACCAGTCATTGAAGGTAGGCATGCAGGTGCAGCAGGCAGTAAAGAAAGCGAATGGCATGTTGGCTTTCATAGCAAGAGGATTTGAGTATAGGAGCAGGGAGGTTCTACTGCAGTTGTATAGGGTCTTGGTGAGACCACACCTGGAGTATTGCGTGCAGTTTTGGTCTCCAAATCTGAGGAAGGACATTATTGCCATAGAGGGAGTGCAGAGAAGGTTCACCAGACTGATTCCTGGGATGTCAGGACTGTCTTATGAAGAAAGACTGGATAGACTTGGTTTATACTCTCTAGAGTTTAGGAGATTGAGAGGGGATCTTATAGAAACTTACAAAATTCTTAAGGGGTTGGACAGGCTAGATGCAGGAAGATTGTTTCCGATGTTGGGGAAGTCCAGGACAAGGGGTCACAGCTTAAGGATAAGGGGGAAATCCTTAAAAACCGAGATGAGGAGAACTTTTTTCACACAGAGAGTGGTGAATCTCTGGAACTCTCTGCCACAGAGGGTAGTTGAGGCCAGTTCATTGGCTATATTTAAGAGGGAGTTAGATGTGGCCCTTGTGGCCAAGGGGATCAGAGGGTATGGAGAAAAGGCAGGTACGGGATACTGAGTTGGATGATCAGCCATGATCATATTAAATGGCGGTGCAGGCTCGAAGGGCTGAATGGCCTACTCCTGCACCTAATTTCTATGTTTCTATGCTACCTGACCCACTGAGTTGCTCCAGCACCTTATGTCAATTTGATGTGCATAATGTGTATTCCTCAGTGTAAACCGTCAAACCCATGCTACACCGATGAACATGATTACTGGTTCACTGAGGACTCAGCATGAAAAGCAGACAAACTGTTGGCAAGTCACAAACTTTCATTCAAAGGCAGCCACTCATCCTGAGCCACATTTTCACAATCACAAGGAACATGCCAGTACTTCAGCTTGTTGGCTTTCTCTACGTTCAAATTTGAGCTGAGCTTGCGTAAGTTCCGATGAAGGGTCACTGGCCTGCAGGATTGCTTCTAATTCCGTCTCCACAGCTTCTGCCTGATCTGCTGTGTATTTCCAGCATGCACACCGGCCGGCCGAGGATCGGAACTACCTGACGCCCATGGAACCAGCTTTTATCTTCAAATTTGGCAGGAGGAAAAGATGCACAACTACAGCTGAGCTTCCAAACCCACACAGTGCACAATTTCATCGGACCCAAGCGCAGGCAAGTGGGACTAGTGTAGCTGGGACATGCTGGCTGGTGTGGGCAAGTTGGGCCAAAGGGCCTGTTTCTATGACTCATAGAGTAATTGCCCCATAGAGTAAAACCAAGACCCACGGCAACTAGGTTGGTTGGATTCAGAATTGGCTCCCTCAGAGAAGACAGAGGGTTGTGGTGGAAGGGTGTTATTCTGGCTGGCGATCTGTGATCAGTAGAGATCTGCAGGTATCTGCGTTGGGACCTCCGTTGTTCGTGATATATATAAACGACTTGGACGTAAACTTAGATGGTTCAGTTAGTAAGTTTACAGACACCTCCACAAGTGCAGACATTGAGGAAGGCTGTTAAACCACACAGCAGGATATAGATCAGCTGGAGAAATGAGCGGAGAATTGGCAGACAGAGTTTAATCCGAGCAACCTTGAGGTGTTGCACTTTCGGAGGTCGAATGTAAGGGGGAAATCTACACTTAATGGCAAGATCTGTAGCAGCATTGTCATGCAGGTTTGTATGTTAATTGGCTTTGGTAAAAATTGTAAATTGTCCCTTGTGTGTAGGATAGTGTGGGGGATCACTGGTCTGGGCGGACACGGTGAGCCGAAGGGCCTGTTTCTACGCTGTCTCTCTAAGATAAACTAAAATGAAATATGTAAAATTATGAGAGGCATGCAAAGGAGAATAGTTTAACTTGGCATCATGTCTGGCCGGCGTGGGCACTTTGAGCTGAGAGACCTTTTCCTGTTCTGTACTGTTCTATGTTCCAAGGTTAATCGTTTTGACCTTCTAAACCACAACTTCAATTATACTACACAGATGATCACCAGCCAGAGTTTAAACACAACACCTGCTCAAAAACCAGGACCAAATATGCAAAGAACTTTTCCGTATTGTTGGACTGAAGTTTCGGAAGGAATTTTCAGTGCTATCACACACCCACTTGAAATGGAAATGTTAACATTCCTAGTTTAGGTAATGTTAAAACTAATAAAAGGATGGACATTCTTAACAGAATTAAATATATAGTTTGTGGAATCACTAATATCTTGGTCATATTTAAAAAAGCCACGTTTGGATTTGAATAACAAATATGAAACTGACGGGGGCACAATGAGTGTTATTGCTGGTGTAAACGATCAATAATTGTGCCATACTTTCCAAAGCGGCATGTTAAAGCTGACATCAATTTGGATTTTGACAACTGCGGTTAGGTGTTAAATGTCATTCTGCCTTCCTAATCAACATTTCCCACCTTAACCCACCCACAGTGTGACATGTATTGAACAATCTGTTTTAAACTAGAAACTGTCATGCATATTCAATGCTCATGAAATTGATTACATAAAGCCAAGCCATCCCTCTCTGCGATCCTCTTCATTGTCCAGGGAATTCAGAATATGTGTCTTTCTTTTATTGACATTTTCTATCTAAAATAAACTTAATGTCAACTTGTTTGGGTCTATATTGTGGGTGTATTGGACAAGTGAGACCCCTAAAGAAGTGTAGGAAGGAACTGCAGATGCTGGTTTAAACCGAAGATAGACACAAAAAGCTGGAGTAACTCAGCAGGGCAGGCAGCATCTCTGGAGAGAAGGAATGGGTGACGCTTTGAGTCTCGATATCACTGTCTATATCTCGTTTCCCTTTCTCCTGACTCTCAGTCTGAAGGGTCTCGACCCGAAACGTCACCTATTCCTTTTCTCCAGACATACTGCCTGTCCTGCTGAGTTACTCCAGCTTTTTGTGTCTATGCAAAAAGTAGTTCTATTTCAATTTATAACCGGAAATACATGAGGCAATTTATCAGACGAGTAGACACTCTGAATTTGATGTTGAAACTATTGGTCTTCATCATAACCAGCAGTAACCTTGGGATTTCTGTGCATCCATAATTTAACATGCAAATCCCCAAGTTCCTGTTATTGATTCAATAGACAATAGGTGCAGGAGCAGGCCATTCGGCCCTTCGAGCCAGCACCGCAACTATCCATTACAGACTGCACTATGGTTGGAAAGTTTACTTCACCACCAACTATCACGAAACATCAGTAACAACTCCAGATTGTTATAAACTTGTATCATTGTCAAGTACCTGGAAAATGTAACCATTGATTCACAATGGTGTACTGATCCAAAAAATAACCTGGTTCAAAAAATATAAATTTAAGGAGGTCGATTCTAATTCCTTCAGAGAAACACTTCAAAGCATAAGGGGAGAAAAGGAATAGGTGACGTTTCGGGTCCAGACCCTTTTTCAGACTGAAGAATTATTTAGAGATGTTTTATTTATATTTTTTAATCCATCATACTTTGTAGGGACGAACTGCTGGTTTAAACCGAGGACACACACAAAAAACTGGAATAACTCAGCGGGTCATCTCTGGAGAGAGAGATCTCCCAATCCTTTTCCTTTTCAACCTGTTCCTTTCCTCCAGGGATGCTGCCTGACCCGCTGAGTTATTCCAGTTTTTTGTGTCCATCTTTGGTTTAAACCAGCAGTTCCTCCCTACAAAGTATTATGGATTTAAAACATCTATAAATAATTTTTAGGTTAAAGCCTAATTTGTGACTATTGCTAAGGCTGTAGATTTAGACCTCATCTTTGGGAGATTTGGCAGCAATTACAATGTGAAGACTTTAGGCTGCTTTAAGTTGGACAGTAGTTTGTGAGGAAAGGGGGCTTATGAGGAGGAGTGAAATTGGTGATTATGGAATGGCACAGTTCACAGAGAGGAACATCCACTAACAGGCAGGCAGCAGAACAAGAGAGATGGGATCACAGGAGCAAGAACCGAGTCTCATGATTGAGTTTGAAGATGGTGGAATGTGGAGAAAATTAAAGCTCAGTAACAGGGAAGGAAGATTTAATTGTAGGGGGGGTTGGGAATCAAAATGAGGAACAGACATGATGATTGAGAAGAGAGTGTGAGTAAACAGATCAAGAGTTGTAGACATGATGATCAACGCTGAGGCGTTATTGGTTTAAAAGTACAACTAAGAAACACGTGGAAATGTTTTGCTCCCTGGGTACGTAGAATGAAGCAGAATTGGAAATGGTGATGTGGACCCACCAACAGGTGGTTGAAGACGGGTATCTGGGAATAGGGAAGCCTATAGGTGATGGAACATAAACCTGTAGGAGAGTTTACATTTACAATTTTTCCCAACATAACTCCCCAGTATATTTGTGTAGTTCCACACTGAACTATTTAGAAGTTTATCAATTCAGTGCATACTAATCCAGAATAACTGGATGTAAACCTTAGCTTTCCACCCCTAATGTACCATAATTACATCCGATTGAGATATATTCTTTCAGCGTAGAAGAATGGGATTGAGAGGGAAAGATAGATCATCCATGATTGAATGGCAGGGTAGATTTGATGGGCCAAATGCCAAATTCTGCTCCTATGACTTATGAACTTAAGAAACCAGAAAGGCCGGTTACTTAAATTTGTTGAAATTTGACTGCAGAATGTGCAGATGGATAAAGAACTGTTCTTCAATTTTTGCTTGGACCTTATGTTGGGTTTTATTAGAATAAAGCGAGAGGCAACAGACAGACAGGGGGGTCAGAGTAGGTGTGAGATGGAGAGATGACAGGTAGCTAGAAGCTCTGGGAAAGCCATGATATATAGAGTAATATATATATATATTTGTTCCTTTACATTATTTTAAGAGTTTGCGTGTGCTAAGAATGTGTTCGCCTCACTCAGCCAATTGTGATTGCTTAAGTAATGTTAACAGCTGAATTAGTCATAAGGCTCTAAGCCTCAGTAAGTGATTTTTCTAAATAAGAAACATGTGTTGCCGAACACTCATTGGGCACCTGGAAACCATTTCTCAGCTTTCCACAGTGGCTTTGAACTGCAAGGCCACATTTTGCAAAGGAAATTTGAATTTAATTCTGAGGACCATAATACCAGCCACCTGTTGCTCTGATGGCTTTGTTACAACTTTTGCTTTACATATGGTGAGTGTTCTCTCAGGATGGAAAATAATACTTGGCAACTTCCTACAGCATCTTCAGGAAAGGGAAATGTTCAACTTATGAATTAAATTCTGCCCAGTGCAGCTGTTCTGTTTGAAAAGTCTGATTATTCATATATCAGTTATGTTATGGCATGGGTAACCGGTTGGTATGATCTCTGGAATGCACAGACTTTGACTGCTCGTCATGTGACCGTGAATGAGTATAGTTTCATGTTTGCCTAAAACCCACAGCAAGGGTTATTTGACTGCCGGTGAAATAGTTAACACTGGAAAAGAAATAGATCTCGCCAGCTCTTTTCCTTCTTTTCAAAACTTAAAGCTGGTTTGCTGAACCGCACAAGCTCAGTTAAAATACATGTCTTGGACCATCTATGCTGGCAATGAAAATCAGCTGCCAGAAAACATACGTGTTATTCGAGATTACAACTTAATAATACAAATCCTTCATCAGTGGAACATATCTATGCAAGAATAATATGGAATAATTTCAGCACACAAGAGGAAGAATGTTCATGCTTACAGTACGATCTTTGAAGGGCGTTAACCTATAATCAGCATAATCATACTTTATTAGCCACGTTTGTTTTGCAAGATACGAGGAATTTGATTTGCCATACAGTCACACCATTAAATGCAAAACACACAAAATGCATTTTAACATGAACATTCACGACATGACTCCTCCACATTCCTCACTGTGATGGAAGGCGAAAAAAAAGTTCAATCTCTTCCCTTCTTTGTTCTCCCGCGGTCGGGGGCCTCGAGCCTTCCGTTGACGGGACAATCTTGGGTCCCGCAGCCGGCGTTCGGGCCCTCTGCGTCGGGGCGATCAAGCTCCTGCGTCAGGGGGATGTCAACTCTCTGCGCCGGGTGATTGACCCCACTTCGGAGCTGGTCGAAACCTTCTGTGACTGGAACTTCCCGACATCGGTCTCTACTCGAGACTTGAGCTCCTCGATGGTGAAATCCACAGGCCGTGGTTGGAGCGTTGATCCCTGGCAAGGGATCGGCTCCGATGGTAAGTCCACGGCCCCGCGGTGGGGCTCAAAGTCAGTGCCGAGCAAGGCCTCCAGCTCCATGATGTTAGGCTGCAGAACGACCAGAGATACGATCCTGAAAACAATAGCATCTCCGGCAAGATAAGAGATTGAAAAAAAAAAAAATTCTACTAAGCACATGCAAATAGGTGGAAGAATGAAAAGGGAAAAAAAAGTATAATATATTTATTTAGATTTTCAAATCTTTGGTATCACGTATTGCTTCTCACGTGAGCTGTGGAGAAATGCAGACATCTGTGGGTTCACAAACTATGGCAACACATCAGAGAAAATACGTGATGTTTTCTGATGATGTTGAAAAGAAGAGGGGGATACTTCCAATTCTGTAATACATTGGACTCACGAGGCTCTGAAGTTGTTTGAGTAACATACAAATAAAATGAGAGAGGCACATGTTAACCCACATCACTTTAAACAGTTTTCTAACATGGTTGTGTCCCACAGAATACTGGTTCCCATTTTCTCTGTACAAGACATTCATTGAGCGAAGCAGAACCTTTAGAAAACTTCCTCTAGTCATCCTATTTTTTTAAAGAGAAGTCAAACTATTGCTAAGCTAATCTATTTAGACACAAGCAAGGCTGTTGGCTTTATTATCAAATACTGTTCAGTATAAACTTGTTTCTTTAGGGTATCTTTTAAAAAATCATAACATCACAAGCTGCTTCATAGATTTATAATCTGTCGAGGACTGACAATGAGGAGACATCGTGAGGAGTGCCAGTCACGCTGATGCAAGCAGGATTTTCGTTACATCTGCACCACAACGTACATTGCATGTTGCAATAGACTCAAATGGACTTGACTTGTTCGCGAGGTGGATTTTAAGGAGGAATTTAAAGGGGGAGGGACATGATGAAGATGGTTTAGGCAGGGAATTCCAGACCTTAGAGTCTCAGCGAGACTTGAAGAGAGTGAAGAGAACACAATTGTGGGATCAATGCAGAGCTCAGAGGTCGTGGGGCATAAAGGAATGAGTCCGTGAAGCTGACAGTTTTCGACCTGATGGTTTCACTATGAGCAATGAACAGGCAAGACAGAGATTTGGTTCTGCTTAGCAAAGTGCTTTGGATGATTTTTGAAGGGGGATGGACTGAGTCTGATCAGGAACACAGTGAAATAGCCAAATCAGAATAGTGCTACATTTAATACAGTCTGAGGCTGAACTAAAGGTGAGCCATATGAAGGGTCCCGACCTATCCATGTCCTCCAGAGATGTTGCCTGATCCGCTGAGTTACTCCAGAACTTTGAGCCTGTTTGTCAACCGACATCTGCAGTTCCTGGTCTCTGACATCCGTATACTTGAGTTCGGCTATGTATTGTGGTGGCCACTAATTGAAGACTCCATGTCAGTCATTGACATTGGAGCATTATTTTTTTTAAAGATAAAAGTTAAAAAATGGTTGTGTCCCACAGAATACTGGTTCCCATTTTCTCTGTACAAGACATTCATTGAGCGAAGCAGAACCTTTAGAGAACTTCCTCTAGTCATCCTATTTTTTTAAAGAGAAGTCAAACTATTGCTAAGCTATTAAGATCTGTTAAGATCATTGAAAAACTAGATTAAAATTGTTTTTACAATTCTCTTTGCAATGCAAATCAGTAACTAAATTCCATTATGAATAATTTGTGACAGATCAGTGGAGTCTCTCGGGCAACTTATTCTAGTTGTGGATTTGGTATTCGCTCAGTGTGTCAGCCAACATCATTCAACATTATTTATAATCTCTAACGTCTAAACCCGTTGCTTTCATTAACTTCACCATGAACCCTGCCCTCCATTTCACCTGGACTATCTCAGACACCTCTCCCATTTTTGATCTCTGTCTCTATCACCAGGGGGACATCTACTACCCACCGACCCCCACAATTATCTGGTCTGCACCTCTGCATATCCTGTCCGTTGCCCCTAAGATGAGGCTTTTCATTCTAGGACATCTGAGATGCCCTCGTTCTTTAGTAGATATGGTTTTCTCCCTGCTGTCCCTCACCCACATCTCCTCTGTGTCCCTTAGTTCTGGTCTCACATCCCCTCAACCCAGACAGAATAAGCATAGAGTTCTCCTTGTCCTTACCTTTCACACCACCAGCCTCATCATCTGACATTTTCACTATCTTAAACCTGATCCCACTACCAGCCACATCTTCCCATTCCCACTCCTTTCTGCCTTCTGCAAGACTGCAACTTCTTGATTCACTCACCCCTTCTCACCCAACCACCCCCTCCCCAGGTACTTTCCCCAGCAACCACAAAAGATGTAACACCTGTCCTTATACCTCCTCCCTCACATCCATCCAAGATCCCCAGCAGTCCTTCCAGGAGAGACAAAGGTTCATGTACACCTCCTGTAACCTCATCTACATTATTGGTGTTCCTGGGGTGGCCTCCTTTCCATCGACGAGGCCAAGTGTAGACTCGGTGACCATTTCGCCGAACGCATGCTTGGTTTGCTAGAGCTTGCTGGGATCTCCGGGTTCCTAACCATTTTAACTCTCCTTCCCATTCTGATCTTTCTGTCCCGGGCCACCTCCATTGCCAGAGTGAGGCCACACACAAACTGGAGGAACAGCACCTAATATTCCACTTCGGTAGCTTATAACCTCATGGTGTGAATATAAAATTCTCCAATTTTTGGTAACTAACCCCCAAGCAACCACTTATTTTATCTTTTCATTCCCTCCACCCCCTCCCTCTTTCCATGTGCTTCATCTGGACAAAGGTATTTCTTCCCTTCCACCTATATTCCTTCCTCTGGCTTCACAATTCTCACCTCTTCTATTCTTACCTCACACCATTTGTCTTTTCATCTCTGGCCTTTGTCCAACTATCTGCCTATCAAAATGTCCTCACCTGTATCCATCTATCACTCACCAAGCTTTGTCCTGGCCCTCCTCTCTCCCCCCCCCCCCTCCCCCACTCAAATCAGATTTGAGGAGGATCACAAACTAAAATATCACCTGTCCATGTTCTCCAGAGATGGTGTCTGACCTGGTGTGTTACTCCAGCACTTTGTGCCTATTCAGTAACCAGCATCTACAGTTCCTTGTATCTCAGCAAAACATTCTAACTGTTATTTCTTGTCCAAAATCGAGCATAAATGCAAATAGATGTGAAATACCGAAATGCCCACTTTATTTAGCTTGTTCCCTAATTTGCCTGTCAAAACAACAGATATCACCCCACCGCTCAAGTGCCTGCAGGATCTTCCTACTTTAAAAAAAAGTTTATTAGCAAATGTCAATGTTTGCCAGAGTAGCCTGGAACCTTGAATTGGAGCTCTTCACATTCCAAGCAAGAGCCTATATTTAGTAGCAATACATTGAACACGCATCCACGATACAAAATGCCACGGTTCTTGCCTGGTCCTTGTAGTATTTTGCAAATCTTCTCTTCCTATTTCTCGTACTTCTCCCTATGTTATATGGTGGCCAATGGGAGCGGCATGGTGGCGCAGCGCTAGAGTTGCTGCCTTACAGCGCTAGAGACCCGGGTTCAATCCTGACTTCGAGTGCTGTCTGCACGGAGTTCGGACGTTCTCCCACACTCCAAAGATGTGCAGGTTTATAGGTCAAATAGCTTCTGTAAATTATCCCCAGTGTGCAGGATAGAACTAGTGTATGGGTTATTGATGGTCAGCGTGGACTCAATGGGCCCGTTTCCACGCTGTATATCTGCACGAACAACCTATTAATGCATGTCACTTCATTGACAAATGCTCTATTGGTGTGCCTTCAAACATTTTACTGAGTTAAAGGCGTTATATGTACACAAGCTGTTATCCTTTTGTTGACACTTCAAAAATAGAAAGCGATGGTGGAAATTCTTTGACATATTGAAAACCTTGGTAAAATGTGTCATGAAAACACTACCATCTACGGATTTGTCATGCATTTAGAGAGCAGAGAGAAACAAAGTTATTTTTTAATCTGTAGAACGGTCCTGAACTGAAATGTCACCAATCCATGTTCTCCAGAGATGCAGCCTGACCCGCTGAGTTACTCCAGCATTTTGTGTCTTAAATCATTTTAGTTTCCTTTGAAATATGTGGAAAGGAAAGAGCACAATGCATTATTCCCTAACCATAGCTCTTAAATGTTTAACTTGAGCTTCATTCCAGCAGAGTAAACCTGTTTGCAATCCAACAGCAAGATTAATGAAGATTAACTCATAAAATATATAGAGACAAGGAACTGCAGATGCTGGTTTACACAAAAGGAGATAAAATGCTGGAGTGACTCAGCAGGTCAGGCAGCATCCTAGAAAACATGGATCGGTGATGTTTATGGTCGGCCCCTGCTTCAGAAGTTCCACCATCGCTATCTATTTTTGAATAGTCAGCAGAAGGATGACAGCTTGTGTATATATAACGCCTTTAACTCAGCAGCAATGTCCGAAGGTACAACAGTAGAGCATTTGTCACCAAACTAAGTTGGCAACAGGAAAAATATATTGGTGCAAGGAAATTATGCAGTATCCATTGTTTGAATTTATTTCAAGGTAATAGCATTAATTCTGATGCTAGGTTCCATAGACATTTCTATAGTTTTCTGGAAACTCGTAAAATAATGTATTGCTTGCACTGGACTTTGTCTGTTAATCTTGTGATTTGAAACAATTTTAACATTTTACTGTTAACTAATAACAATACTTAGTCCTGCAAGAAACATCCATGAAGATATTGAAAGTAACTGAAAACTGTGCCCTTTTGTTGTTCCTTTCAATAAGTTTAATTGTAACTTCACTCTGTACAACAGGTTGAGGCAGGGGGTAACATGGCTAGGATAAGGCAATGGTGGCAGTGATTACCTTGGTACTAGACAGTTCTTGGGAGAGCTCCTGCAACCTCACTTGCTGCCGTTCCAGAAGCTCCTGCACCGTCACAAGATTTGTTTGTAGTTGTGCCACTATTCAAGAAAAGAAAATTAAGTTACTTGATTTTCACAGTAATTATAGTCATCACTAATTACTATGCTATGCAACAGGGCTTCCAATTTCCAACAGTAATGCAAAATCGTTTTTTCTGCATCGCTTAGCAGACGCTGAGCGCCAGTTCGCAGGCATACCACTGATACTAGCTTTCCTCCAAGCCAAGAGTTATTTTTGTTTGCAAACACATTCAGGCAGAAATACAAGTTGAAATGTAAATTCAGCAAATATTGCCGCAATTTCACACCACAAACAACAATGGGCTTGATTAGTACGGGCGTTAGGGGTTATGGGTAGAAGGCAGGAGAATGGGGTTGAGAGGGAAAGATAGATCAGACATGATTGAATGGCGAAGTAGTCTTAATGGGCCGAATGGCCTAATTGCTCCTGTCACGTATGAACATGAACTCAGCGTAGATCCCAGAGGTACTCTGTGCCTATGTGCCTATAAGAGCATTTAAAAGAAACTTGGAAAGGTACATGGATAGGAAAGGTTCAGAGGGATATATGGGCCAATGGGATGGGGCATCTCGGTTAGCATGGATGAGTTGGGCCGAAGGGCCTGGTTCTGGGCTGTTTGTCTCTGACTACCAAAACTACAGCACAAAAATAGTTATACAAGATGTCCCTCGTCAGATATAGCTGTCTACAATGGGAGTCAGCAAACAAGGATGGGGTTTAACTGCAAGGTCAGCACAGAATGTTGCTGCCATTGTCCAATACCTTAACCAAGAAATACTCACCCATCAAAACTAATATAAAGATGCTTCGCCAAAACCAACAACACACTCTGTTCACAATAAGATATTAAATTAGTTTTCTTCATTAAATCTTTGTGAAATTAGATTTTACTACATGGGATTCATCAGGAGCAGAACTCTGGACTCCTCTTAAACCAGCACACAGTGCAATTATCATAATGTTCTTATTTTAATTGCCATGGCCCGGCAATCTTGCATCTAATCAGAAGCTTTGAGGTTCAAATTTTACTCTGGTGCAGCAAAGAAACACAGGATAATGTCCCACTTATATCACTAACCATATAACCATATAACAATTACAGCACGGAAACAGGCCATCTCGGCCATACAAGTCCATGCCGAACAAATTTTTTTCCCCTTAGTCCCACCTGCCTGCACTTGTACCATAACCCCCCATTTCCTTCTCATCCATATGCCTATCCAATTTATTTTTAAATGATACCAATGAACCTGCCTACACCACTTCCACTGGGAGCTCATTCCACACCGCCACCACTCTCTGCGTAAAGAAGTTCCCCCTCATATTACCCCTAAACTTCTGTCCCTTAATTCTGAAGTCATGTCCTCTTGTTTGAATCTTCCCTATTCTCAAAGGGAAAAGCTTGTCCACATCAACTCTGTCTATCCCTCTCATCATTTTAAAGACCTCTATCAGGTCCCCCCTTAACCTTCTGCGCTCCAAAGAATAAAGCCCTAACTTGTTCAACCTTTCTCTGTAACTTAGTTGCTGAAACCCAGGCAACATTCTAGTAAATCTCCTCTGTACTCTCTCTATTTTGTTGACATCCTTCCTATAATTTGGCGACCAAAATTGTACACCATACTCCAGATTTGGCCTCACCAATGCCTTGTACAATTTTAACATTACATCCCAGCTTCTATACTCAATGCTCTGATTTATAAAGGCTAGCATACCAAAAGCTTTCTTTACCACCCTATCTATATGAGATTCCACCTTCAAGGAACTATGCACGGTTATACCCAGATCCCTCTGTTCAACTGTATTCTTCAATTCCCTACCATTTACCATGTACGTCCTATTTTGATTTGTCCTGCCAAGGTGTAGCACCTCACATTTATCAGCATTAAACTCCATCTGCCATCTTTCAGCCCATTTTTCCAAATGGCCTAAATCACTCTGTAGACTTTGGAAAACGTCTAAAAACGTCTCAAAAAGATGATCTCGTTATTTGTAATAACACAAAACTGCATATGCTGGTTCATAACAAAGTTAGACACAAGGTAGACAAAAATGCTGGAGAGACTCAGCGGGTGCAGCAGCATCTATGGAGCTAAGGAAATAGGCAACGTTTCGGGCCAAAACCCTTCTTCAAACGTCTGAGTTTCTCCAGCATTTTTGTCTACCTTCGATTTTCCAGCATCTGCAGTTCCTTCTTAAACAAAAGTTAGACACAACATGCTTCCCCCATCTAACGTGGCTGACCTCACACTCTCTCACTCTCACTCCCCCCCCCCCACGTGTTTTGTTTATAATGGATACACATTTCACAACTTATCTATTCCTGAGTTTAACAATTCACAATTCTTTATCCTATAACCATATAACCATATAATAATTACAGCACGGAAACAGGCCATCTCGACCCTTCTAGTCCGTGCCGAACACATAATCTCCCCTAGTCCCATATACCTGCGCTCAGACCATAACCCTCCATTCCCTTCCCATCCATATAACTATCCAATTTATTTTTAAATGATAAAAACGAACCTGCCTCCACCACCTTCACTTCCTTTCGATTCTTTATCCTAGCCCACGCCCGTCTCCTCATCCCTGGTCTTTGTCCACCAATCTGCCTCTCCAATAACCTCCTCACCTGCGCTCACCTATTACCGGTCATGCTTTGTCCTGTCCCTTCTCCCTCCCAGTTTTATTCCCAACTCTCCCCCCACAATACGTCTGAAGAAAGGTCCCGACCCAAAACTTTGCCTCTCCATGTTCTCCAGGGAGGTTGACTGGCCCTGCTCAGTTACTCCAGCACTTTGTGTCTATCTTATAATCATGAAAGCTTTCAGTTTATAAATTTTTAGCTTTATTTTCCATCACATCAAAGATTACACTTGAAAAAGTGTTTTATCGGCTGCAAAAAAAACAATCCCTCTAAATCCTTGATGGTGAAATATAAAATTGCTCACTGTATGATCGACGAGAGCTGAGAAATTTCACAATAGAATTTCAATGTAATGCCACAAAAATAAAACACAGCTGAACTGGCAATCGTACAGAAACAGCTTTGTTCCATAAATAGATATAATATAGATTTGAACCATTATCCATTCTGTGTTTTCCAATAAGAGGAAGTGTAACAAGGGTTCAATTGAAATTAGCTCATTTAAAATAAAATCCCATATTTTGTCATGATATTGAATGATGCTATCTAGCTATTTAACATTTCCTTAATAAAATAAATGGTCACCAAGATATAAGTTGGTAAATGTAGTGTTAAACAAAGCTTGTATCAACCACTTAACAACAAAGTGGTCTGGACCGCTAGTTTTTACCTTGACTACTTAAATATCCGGCTTAAATTGCCACATCAATTTTTGACCGTTTTATACTGACTTCAACTTGTATTGAGCATTTAGATTTGATTGTCAATTAATAATTAATGAAACTGAGAATCAAACACAGGGAACGTTCCGAATTAACGAAGATGAGTTGAAATGAGATGAGATGAGTTTATTGTCACGTATACCGAGGTGTTGTGAAAAACTTTTGTTGCATGCTAACCAGTCAGCGGAAAGACAATGCATGCTTACAGCCATCCGCAGCGTACACATGCATGATAACGGGATTAACATTTAATGCAAGATAAAGTCTGATCAAAGATAGTCCGATGGTCTCCAGTGAGGTAGATAGTAGCTCAGGACTGCTCTCCAGTTGCAGTGGGATGGTTCAGTTTCCTGATAACAGCTGGGAAGAATCTGTCCCTGAATTTGGAGGAGTGCGTTTTTACACTTCTATACCATTTGCCCGATTGGAGAGGGGAGAAGAGGGAGTGGCCAGGGTGCGACTTGTCCTTAATTATGCTGCTGGCCTTGCCGAGGCAGTGTGAGCGATAAATCGAATCCAGGGAAAAGAGGTTGGTTTGTGTGATGGTCTGGGCTGCATCCACCATTCTCTGAAATTCCTTGCAGTCTTGGATGGAGCTGTTCCCAAACCCTGCTGCGATGTATCCCGATAAAATGCTTTCTACGGCGCATCTGTAGAAATTGCGGAAAGTTGTTGGGGACATGCTGAACTGTTGGGGACATGCTGAACTTTCTAAGCCTTCTAAGGTGTGCTTTCTAGATCATTATTGCAATATGGATGGTCCAGGAGAAATAATTTGTGATATTGACTCCAGGGAATTTGAAGTTTTCAACTATTTCTACTTTGGCGGTGTCAATGCAAACTGGGTTACGTATGTGTACCCTTCACTTCCTGAATATGATCACCATCTCCGTTGTCTTGCTAACATTAAGAGAAAAGTTGTTGTTTCGACACCAGGACATGAGGTTTCTGTACTCCGTCTCATCATTATTTGATATCCGGAATCATTTGAAACTGGACGATCCACTACTGAATATTGCAGTCCATCAGCCATTCGGGGCTGACACAGCAGGTTGAGTTCCAGCAACCCGGGTACAATCGTGACCTCAGCTACCGTCTCTGCAGAGTTCTCCCTGCGACCACGAGGTCTTCCCCTGGAAGCTCCAGTTTCCTCCCAAATCCCAAAGATGCACAGGTTGGCAGGTTAATAGCTGTTGTAAATTGTTCCTGGTGTGTAGGGTGTTGGTTAGGGTAGTGGGGGGAATAACATCAGATTACTGTAAGATTAGTGTTAATGGGTGTTTGATGGACAGTGCGGATTTAATGGGCCATACTTCCGTCTGAAGAAGGGTCACGGCCCGAAACGTCACCCATTCCTTCTCTCCAGAGATGCTGCCTGACCGGCTGAGTTACTCCAGCATTTTGGGTCTATCTTCGGTGTAAACCAGCATCTGCCTTTCCTTCCTACACGTCCTGTTTATATGCTATGTAACTCTGACTCTGCACAAAAATATTTCTAGAAACGGAAGAAAACGGGATATTTTGAACATCTTTTAATCTAAGAACTGAGTTAAAATCGTTGATGATACAGTAGGTTAAAACCTGTCCATCATTTATGAATCTGCTCTAAAGCTGGTACAAATAGACATAGATTTTTTAACAGCTACTTAAAGGCCTGCATGGAAGAAGCTCGTCAGACAAATAGTTTGATGATGAGATCTCTACATGAGATGCACATTATTCGTCACTAACTGGTATCTAATTGAGTGATATCATTCAATAACTGTTAAATGAAAACAAACAGAGCCACTTGCATTCAGCTAAGGAGCAATTCTTCAAAAATGTTTTGTCATGAATTCAGTACATAAATCCTTTGAAGTAAATAGCAAGAAAATTATTTTGACAGTTGTGATATGTTTAAATCGAACTGCATACTTGATTATTTATTTATCTTGCTGCCTATGGAGATGCATTAATGAATGCAAAATCTAAATGAAGGAACACACAAGACGACTGCCAGTGAAATGCCGTGAGTTGGCCTGATTAAGACAATATACAATGCTCCACCCAACTATTCTATCACAAAATAGGATTAATGACATCTCATGAGTGTTGGGAGACTTGGGACTTGTGTGGAACAGGCACCGCTCATAAGAACTGGAGTGTGGACTTTGAAAATGGTGCCTCTTGCATGTGTGCTCAGTGAACTATATCCGTACACTTGCTAATCGGGGGTCAGGGGTGTAGCAATACTCCACTGACATGTTTCTAAGATAAATAATTTAACTATGTTAGCACTTTGCACATGTGACAATAAAACCAACATGGAACAATGATTCTTAACGGCGATATAAAGCACAGATAAACGATATAAATATATGGGTGACAGACTTCAGAAGGGAAAAGACTGATGATCAAGTGCACAGCAGTAGAAATGTAGCCGAGAGTCAGGGAAAGAATTGATGGAAGCTAGATATATCAAATGGTCCAATTTTAAAGCATTACAGAAACAGAGATAGCTGTCGATGTCTACACAATCTGTGAAGGCAGCTGAAAAACGTGTCAGGAAAGCATTTGGTATTCTTGGAATTCTAAACGCAGGCATAGAATGCAGTAGAAATGAAGTTACACTGAACTTTTATAAAATACTGATTGGAAACCAAGCTGGAGATCCGCAGCCAATTCTGGGCACGACACTTTAGTTTAGTTTATTTTAGAAATACAATGTGGAAACAGACCCTTCGTCCCATCTAGTCCACGCCAACCCCATACACTGGTACTATCCTACACACACTAGGGGCAATTTACAGAAGTCAATTAACCTACAAACCTGCATGTATTTGGAATTTGAGAGGAAACCAGAGAAAATTCATGTAGTCACAGGAAGAACGTACAAACTCTGAACAAACTGCACCCGTGGTTAGGATCAAACCCAGGTCTCTGGGGCTGTAAGACAGCAACTGTACCATTGCATCTCTGTGCTGCTTCAGGTAGAGAGTATGACAGATTGACTGGAGTAACACTAGGGATGAAACATCATCAACCTGAAACATTAATGTTGTTCCTCTCCTCGCGGAAGCTGCCAGAAACAATGACATTTCTGCCCAACAATGGAAAATTAGTCCATCCCAAGATACTTAGAAGATAAACTTCTATCGGTACAAATAAAGCTTGCACAACCAAGTAGAATCCAGAGATATTTGCTGCTAGCCACCATATTTGAGAAAGACAAGATAACAAATGTTGACTGAATATTCAATTATGGGCATCACCATGGACTTACCTGCAGGGAAATCATTAGGGAATTAAGTAAAATATGCCAACATTTCCATTCTCCTAATCCAGGCAATGACAAAGTAAACAGTACAAACCAAGATACCTGTATCATGAAACCAGATTGTTTAAGATTTCAAACCGTTAATGCGGTAGTCATTGGAGGATTAAAAGACTGTGATGTAAAGCATCAGATTATATTATTCCACCACATGCAGTTTCTTGTTACTACTTTCATGTTATTTTATTTGCAGGAATCTTCTTTAACAACTGCTTGGCACAGCAACACCTTGAAGTTGAAGGACGTATTTTTGTAGCAGTTCATACATTGTAGATTTATATCAGCCAAAGCAGGTGGGGCAATGAAGTGGAGAACGTTAGAACGTAAGAACATTTCTCAAAAAGGAGGCTAGTGCAGAAGGGATGAACAACAGGGCTGCATTCCACATCATTTACCAAACCAATTCCCCCTCATGAAAAATCCCAGTCAGGCAATTAAGATGGAAAGGAGAAGGAGATTAACTAGAAAGGGAAGTGGGGTGGAGAAGGTACAGGAAGTGCAAAGAAATGCTGTTAGGAAAACTAAAACGTTCTTGGTAAATTAGTTGAGAAGTATCCGAATTCAACTGTAACTAAAGTTCCAATGTAATCACCAAAAAATGTGTTTATAAAACCATATGTTAAGGATTTATTTTGAGGTCTGCAGCATTAAAATGTCATTGAATCCTTCATTCCACTTACTGTGATAATTAGGCCATTAATCACAAATACATCGAGAGTGTTGTCACTATTTTTGCTTTCAACGTGATTCTCCCATTTGAAATGAGAGCAAGTTGTGCATGAAATAAATGTAAGAGCTAACGTATTGCTTTATTGTTGGATTAATATTGAAAAATGTAGAAACGTATGAAAGTTCACTCCCCTTTTGATAGTTAAATAAATATTCATTTGCAATAGCCTATTAAACGCAATAATCAAAATGTCCAGAGAATTCTTGGATTTAAAATCTATGGATTGCTATATTCTTTGAATATAATTAATTGATGGTTGATCAATGTTGGTTGTGCCATCAGCCATTTTAGGTTCCAAAACCTGGATTTCCACTCGTAATTCACAATCCATCCATTAACCACTCCTCTCCATGAAGACCCCTTTTCCATAAAACCTAAATTTTAGTTAATTACATGTTATTTAATGCACATGACCCACTGAGTTACTCCAGCACTTTGTGACTTTTTTTGTAATCCAGCACCTGCTATTCATTGTTTCTATGTTTAAATTTCTAGTTGCAAGTCTTAACATCTCTGGGTTGGGTTTCAAATTTACGTTGAAATTGCTGCTACCAAGCCTTAGAAACGGGGCCTCACTTAGACTGCCCACTAAAGGCAAATTGTTCTTGTTGCAAATAGTCTTCAAAACTGCAACATCAGGGTAGCTGTCCTGTTTGATGCAAAAATAATGATGAATGATTTCAAGAAGAAAATGTTTCTATTACTTAGAGGCCAATGAATTTCTGTTTTGTTCCATGTGAAAGCTCTGTAAGCCATATTGTCCGCCTAATGCCATCATGTGCATGGAGCACCTCACCAACAGTCCACCCCAATCAGGCTGGGAAAAAGAGCTCTCATGATTTGGATGACTGGATGGAGGAAGACAATTATAATAATAATAATAATAATAATAAATTGAATTTATATAGCGCTTTTCAGGGACTCAAAGTCGCTTTACAAGGCAAGGCAAAAAACAAAAACAAAACAAACCAAAAAATGAGCAATAATTCAAACACAGATGAAATGGGAGGGGGACGTGGGGCTAAGGATAGGCAGAGGTGAAGAGATGGGTCTTGAGGCGGGACTGGAAGATGGTGAGGGACTCAGAATTGCTGATCAGTTGGGGGAGGGAGTTCCAGAGCCTGGGAGCTGCCCTGGAGAAGGCTCTGTCCCCAAAACTGCGGAGGTTGGATTTGTGGATGGAGAGGAGACCGGCTGATGTGGATCTGAGGAACCGTGAGGGTTGGTAGGGGGAGAGGAGGTCAGTGAGATATGGGGGGGCCAGATGGTGGAGGGTTTTGTAGGTGAGGACCAGGATTTTGTTGGTGATCCGGTGGGAGATGGGAAGCCAGTGAAGTTGTTTGAGGACTGGAGTGATGTGGTGCCAGGATTTGGTGTGAGTGATGAGTCGGGCGGCTGCGTTCTGGACCAGTTGGAGTCGGTTGATGTAGCTGGAGCGTGAGTTGCAGTAGTCCAGTCAGGAGGAGATGAAGGCATGGATGAGTCTTTCAGCAGTGGGGGGTGTGAGAGAGGGTCTGATTTTGATGCGGAGGTGAAAGATTTTAATGACATGGCGGATGTGAGGCTCAAGGGAGAGGGTGGAATCAAAGATCACGCCAAGGTTGCGGGCCTGGGGAGATGGGGAGACAATGGTGCCGTCGATGGTGAGAGTGGGATTATTGATTTTGCTGAGTGTGGATTTGGAGCCTATGAGGAGGAATTCTGTTTTATCGCTATTGAGTTTGAGGAAGTTATGTTGCATCCAGGTTTTTATAGCTGACAAACAGGGGTTGATATGGGAGAGGGAGGGGGGGGGGGGATTGTGGAGGGATTTGGTGCTGAGGTAGATCTGGGTGTCATCGGCATAACAGTGGAAGTCCAGGTTGAAGTGGCGGAGTATCTAACCAAGGGGGAGGATGTAGATGATGAAGAGGAGGGGGCCGAGTACGGAGCCTTGGGGAACGCCTTGAGTGACTGTGGCTGTAGCAGAGGTGTGGTTATGGAGAGAGATGAAGTGGGATCTGTTGGAAAGGTAGGAACGGAGCCAGCTGAGTGCAGTACCTTCGATACCGAGATCTTTTAGTCTGGTGAGCAGAATGTTATGGCTCACGGTATCGAAGGCTGCACTCAGGTCGAGGAGGATGAGGATGTTGAGGGAACCGGTGTCAGCAGAGGTGAGGAGGTCATTGAGGACTTTGAGGAGAGCGGTGTCTGTGCTGTGGAGAGGGCGAAAGCCAGATTGGAGGGGTTTGAATAGGCTATTGGCATGGAGATGGGCTTGAAGATGTGACGATACGCTCCAGGGTTTTAGAAAGAAAGGGGAGGTTTGAGATTGGGCGGTAGTTGTTGAGAGAGGAGGGATCCAGACCAGGTTTCTTTAAAATTGGGGTGACAGCAGCAGTTTTGAAGGCGGAGAGGACAGTTCCTTGGGACAGTGAGGAGTTGAAGAGGTTAGTGAGGTAGGGGCAGAGGACGGGGAGGCAGGACTTCAGCAGGGGAGTGGGGAGGGGGTCAAGGGAGCAGGTAGTGGGTTTGGAAGAGCTGATGAGTTTGGAGATTTCAGGAGGGGTGACCGGGTCAAACTGGGAGAGGAGGCAGTGTGGAGGAGGGGTCGGGAGGTCAGTAGAGATGGGGAGAAGAGGGGCCTTGGCAGGTGCTGGAGTAGATGCTGGGGGGGTCAGATACAGGGGATAAAGATTGATAAATGATGTTAATTTTATCAGCGAAAAAGTGGAGGAATGAGTTGCAGAGATCCGGAGTAGAGGTAGGGAGAGTGTTGGTCCGAGGCTTGAGGAGGTTGCCCACTGTGGAGAAGAGGGTTCTGGGGTTTTGGCAGGGGTCGGTGAAGATGGTGGAGAGGTAGGCAGACTTGGCAGCAATGAGGGCGTCTTTGTAGGCAGTGAGGTGGAGTTTGTAAGCTTCATGGTGGACTGTGAGAGATGATTTCTTTGTGAGTCGTTCAAGTTGGCGGCCAGTCTGTTTCAACTTACGGAGTGCAGGTGTGTACCAGGGTGAAGAGGTGTTAAAAGTTACGATTTTTGTTTTGAGGGGGGCCAGAGTGTTAAGGGAGGTAGACAAGGTGGAGTTGAGATGATTTGTGAGATCATCAGGTGAGATGGGGGTTGAGTCCAGGGGAAGAGTGGTGGAGAGCAGGTCAGAGAGATGGTGGGGATCGATGGATTTTAGATTACGGAAAGTGATTTCTCTGAGGAGGTGGGGGGTGGGGGGGGGGGGGGGGTGGGGAGAAGGGATGGTGAACCGTATGAGTTTATGATCAGAGAGGGGAAAGAGGCATGGATGGAGGTCGAGCACCAGTTGATTTGTGGAGCAGACCAGGTCGAGGATGTGTCCTTTATCATGGGTGGGGAAGGTGACATGTTGGGTGAGAGTGAAGTTGTCCAGTAAAATGGTGAATTCAGATGAGAGCTTGCAGGTGGGGGAGTCCATGTGGATATTTAAGTCACCGAGTAGCAGCAGACGTGGAGAGAGAGATGAGGCTAGTGTGAGGAGTTCAGTAAAATCGGAGAGGAAGGAGGGGTTTGGTTTAGGTGGCCGGTAAATGAGGATAACTGTCATGGAGGAAAGAGCTTTGAAAGCGAGGAATTCAAATGATGATACTGAGGGGAGGGTGAGTTCTGTGATCCGGAAGTTCTGATTGAAAATAACGGCGAGGCCACCTCCACGGCGGGAGGGGCGGGGTTTGGAGATGTAGTTAAAACCAGGGGGGGATGCTTGGTTGAGGGAGAAGAAGTCATTGGGTTGTTGCCAGGTTTCAGTGAGCAGAAGGAAGTCCAGAGTGTTGTCAAGGATTAGTTCATGGAGGGCAGGGGCTTTATTGTTGAGCGATCGGGTGTTGAGGAGGGCAAAGTTGGCATGGTGAGAGGGTGGTGGGATGGGGGCAGGCTGGAGAGATCTGAGGTTGTCCCGGTTAACAGTGCGTGTGGTCAGTGGGGAGGGGGGGTGCTGCAGTTGAGGGGGGGGCAGTGAGTGAATTTGCAAATGATTGGACAGCGGGTAGTTCAGTTTTGTTCAGAGGTGCGACAGAGTGTGCAGGTGACCAGATGGACGGAATGGATTGTCCGTGGTGGAAGTAAACAAACTTGCGGCGAGAGCCTCTGTGGGTGTAACGTAGTCGACGTAGAAGTCCGAGCTGTTTGATGACTGGGATGCAAGATGGGATGCAGTAGTAGAAGAGTTCAATCAGCTGCAAAGTTGAATATTTGAACATGATGCCTAGCGGAGGGACTGAGATCTCCGTGATAGCGGTTAGCCGTGGGCTAGGTGGAACTTGCTGCAAGATATCAGAATTCCATGTGCCAAATTGCTGTTATTGATATCCTTGTGTCAGAAAGTTTGGGGTTCTCAAGTAAACATACTGGCTGCTTTACACAACAATTATAGTCCAACAACAGAGCATAAACTTACTGAATTCCTCTGCAGCTATGCTGGGGAAAGCTGCCCGTTCAACCTACGCCAGGTTAGACATTCACTTGAATTCACAGCTATGGTTGCAAGGAAATAATGTAATACATCACTTCTTTTAAATTAGGTTGCGTTAATATTTTAAATTGTTTTAAGATAATTTTTAAATGTTTATGAATTTTGATTGCTTTTGAATATTCGGTACAAGGTTCGGTACAAGCATTGAGCACGGCGTAGTGTACTATAGTGTGCTGCAGTGTACTATGCTCTAGTATGCTTGCAGCAAGCCGACATAGGAGGACTATTAACGGCACTTCCAGGCTTCTGTGTCAATGGGGAACATGAGTGACTCACTGTTGGCAGCAAGCTCTGGCTCAACTACTGTAATGTGCAATGAAACAGCTCCTCTGTTCCTGCACCAAGCCAGCCCTCGTTATTTATTTAACCTGATGCCAAAAAGAACTAAATATCTTCCTGCCCTTCTGAAACAATGCCTTGGAAGTGTCCTTCTATAGGTTTAGGGCAGAGCTGCCACTTGGTTCTTCCAAAAAAAAAACCCACACCAAGCGCTGAAGTAACTCAGCGGATCAGGCAGCATGTCTGGAGAACATAGGTAGGTGACATTTTGGATTGGGATCCTTCCAGTCTGAAGCAAGGTCCAGACATGAAATGTTCGATAGGATAGGAGGTATACCCTTGAACTTTTCAATAGGATGTATACCCTTGAACGTTATAGGAAAGGGTACAGAGAAGTTTTACAAGAATGTTGCCAGGACTCGAGGGTCTGAGCTATGGGGAGAGGTTGTGTAGGCCGTGTGTGTAGAACATGTTACGAATGTTCTAGCTGCCAAACCCGCTGAGTTACTCCAGCACCTTTTCAAAATAAACCAGCACCTACAGTTCCTTGTGCCTATTTGGTTCTTCAATTCTCCTTCCCTTTAGCTTTAAAGAGCACTGAATGAGCATATCAACTCCTACAAGTTGAAAGAGAACCAGCGGACATAGGTTTAAGGTAAAAGATTTAATAGGAATCTGAAGGGTAACATATTCACACAAAGGGTTGTGGGTGTATGGAACAAGCTGCTAGAGGTGGGAGTTGAGGCTGGGACTATCCCAACGTTTAAGAAACAGTTAGACAAGTAGATGGATAGGACAGGTTTGGATGGATATGGACCAAGCGCAGACAAATGGGACTAGTGTAGCTGGGATATGTTGGCCGTTGTAGGCAAGTTGGGCCGAAGGGCCTGTTTCCACCCTGTATCACTCTTTGGCCTCGCAGAATGTATCAGAGGCAACCCATATCTGTTGTTGAATATTTTTAAATGAAAACTATATTTCTATGTGAATGTTCAATAATTATTTATTTTAAAGTTCACCTTGAAATGATGTAAAAAGAATCAATATTCAAACTTGCCAGAAATCAGCCTGAGAGTTAGAAAAATAAGAATGCTTCATTATAGTTAGAGGTTAAATATTAAATAAGATGCATCACTTTGGTGTGTTATTCCCAAATGTAAACTTTCCTCATCTACATTTATCCAAATCAATAATATCACATTTAGACTGCTATCACTTCAATCAATCAGAAAGAAAGGGTGGTTGTGCAGACACGGATGGGCTGTTCTTCTGTGATGTGAGCTTGCTCTGATTCTATCAGTGGCACAGCTGTTAGATCTGCTGCCTCACAGTGCATGAGACTAGGGTTCGATCCTGTCCTCCGCTGCTGGCTGTGTGGAGTTTGTCCGTTCTCCCTGTGACCGCGTGGGTTTCCTCCGAGTGCTTCAGTTTCCTCCCACATCCCCAAGACGCGCAGGTTTGTAGGTTATTCGGCTTCTGTAAATTGTCCCAAATGGGTAGGGAGCGGATGAGAAAGCGGATAACATGGAACAAGGTGAACGGGTGAAGGATAGTCGGCATGAACTCGGTGGGACACACGTCCTGACGGATGCGACCTCTGGTATCATCTCCCTTTGAGAAATGGTCGGACTTCCACTTAAATGGTGCAGAATGAGAATTCAAGTTCTAGTGCCGAGGCACTGTTCCTTCATGTTCCATCTAAAATAACACGTCCATGCTGTATCTCTAAACTAAACTTAGCATTAGATGTAAACCATAGCTCATTCAAAGTGGAGAAGCAATGCCCGTCTTTTTATAGAGGAGTAAATACACAGATGGATTTAATGGATTTAAAACAAATAGTTTTAATAAATTATCTGCTTATTTTAGATGGAACATGAAGGAACAGTGCCTCGGCACTAGAACTTGAATTCTCATTCTGCACCATTTAAGTGGAAGTCCGACCATTTCTCAAAGGGAGATGATACCAGAGGTCGCACCCGTCAGGGAACAAGGTGGGAGGAGCAGGGAAAATGTTAACTGGTGAATAAATAGAAAGGGCAGGTGGTGGAAGGTGATGTCAGAAGTACAAAGAAATGCAAATGAACACGGAAGCTAAAACTCAGTCAATTATTTGGAAGTTGAATAAGATTCAATAGTATCAAATGACGTTCCATGCCGTCCTTCAGTAAGTTCTGTTTCTATGTAATAGATGTTATGGTTTGAGCCGAATTACCAAACAGTCATATCAACAAATGTTTTTGAGTGGGGTTGTGGTGGGTTACCGACTGGTCAGCTAAAAGTGGAAACCTTTAACAATTAAATATAGGCATACACATATTTGCATAGGAGCACAAACTTCCAGATATATACGTAATGACAAGGCACTCTCGCCTGCAAGTAGCCCGACCACTTCCTATCAAAATCTTCGCAACCACAAGAGGATGAATGGTACAAATCAAGTAATAAACAGGAACCCCAGTCATTTAGTCTGTATTAAGAAATTACCGGTGAAATTTTAGGTAAATTCCAGCAACTAATCAATAAAGCTAAAACAAAGTGCAGAATCTTGAATCTCTTGCATTAGAAAGCCCTCACTTAAAATCCCCACATGCATTATAAAAATGCTTATTTTTATTCACTGCTATTGAAACCACTGCCAAATAACTACACGCAACTTCAATTTTAGTTAGCTTTTCAAGTACCTGAGGTCTTATTAGTCAAAACAAGAATTCAATAGAAATTCCCTTTTCCTTCATTAGATTTAACGCTTTGTCTCAGAGGTCTTGTATAAAATACATTTAACAGTCACTGCACCACAGTACTTGGATGACAAATATTCTAGCCTGAGCTAGCATCTGTTGCCAACTTCCATGCAGAGAATGATAGAAGATATTTTTAAACCTGTAAAATACCAAAACAGAATACCTAAACTTAATTTTTCTCATAGGCACCTTGTGTTAACAGGAGGAAATAATCTCAAATATCGGCCTGGAATCTTTACTAAGATCCAGAATAAGCTTTAAACTTGCCAACAATGGTGTGAAAGCACCTTGAGTGTACAGAGGGGAAACTTCATAAACAGGAAGGAAAAAAACCCCTCAGAAATGACACAAAATAAAAGCACACAATCACAGTATCAATACACCATGGCTCTCCATCTGGCTTCTACTATATTGTTTGAATCTCCCTTTCTAAAATTAGTCTCATTTTTAAATGTTCTCCCATCCAAGGGGCAAAAGAAATGCAAGGAAGTAAATGAGAGGCAGATCTGCACCTCCGTAGATGGCCGTGCTGGTATTAAATCCTGTTATTTGAAAATGGTCACAGGTAGCTATCGACTGAAGGAAGGAACACTTAAACCTCTAATCAAGAAGATTGGACAGAAGGTAACTGAATGCTGACAGTTAAGGTGCTACTTCACTACTGCAGCCCAGGTTTTACATTAATGAGCTTCATGGGTATCTACCTAGAATGCCAGAAACACAAAGAGCTGGTCTGTGTTTACTTCCAAGTGCATTAATTTAGTGAGGTTTAGAGATATGGCGTGGAAACAGGCCCTTCAGCCGACCGAGTCTGCACCAGCCAGCGATCACCCATACATGAGTTCTACCCGACAGACTAGGGATAATGTACAGAAGCCAATTAATCTACAAACCTGCACGTCTTTGGAATGTGAGAGAAAACCGGAGCACCCGGAGAAATCCCACGCGTTCACAGGGAGAACGTACAAACTCCGTGCAGACAGCACCCATAGTCAGGATCGAACCCGGGTCTTTGGCGATGCAAGCACTGTAAGGCAGCAGCTCTACCACTGTGCCACCATGCCGCCCCAGTAGAAATAGACTTCCTTCGAACTCAATTCCAAAACATTCAAAACTGCTATTAAAACTTTGCGTAGTCATTTCTGCCACACGGAATATTCTTAGCACCCTGAATACTTCAAAAAATCAGTTTTGCTAAACCTATATTTTGCAATGGATTTTATTCACTTCACCATGAAGGAAATTGATCAGGTGAATGTACTCAGTAGGGAAATCAAGAACCAGAGGACACAGGTGTTTTGTGAGAGGGGAAAGATTTAATAGAAACCTGAGGGGTAGGTTTTCCATTCAGAGGGTGGTGGGAATATGGAATGGGCTGCCAGACGAGGTAGTTGAGGCAGGTATAATAACAACATTTAATTGACACTTGGATAGATACATGGATTAGAAAGATTTAGAAGGATATGGACCAAATGTGACTGATGGGACCATCTTAGATGAGCATCTTGGTTGAGATAGACGAGTTGTGACGAAGGACCTGTTTCCGTGCCGTATGAATCTATGAATAAGATCAGGAAAAACAAAGTACATCTTCACAGCCAAAGGTTTAAGAAACCTGGCATGAGGCGTATCCCATGATATTGTGAATGATAGTCATTTAAGACAAGATTTATTTTGCAGAGATTTTGCAGTGGAGTTTTTAATTATTTCTACTCGCTCTAGCCATGGAATTATTTCATATTCCGCTTGGGGAGTCTGCATCCTAGGGGCATGAACATTGAATTCTCCCAATTTTGTTAGCCCTTGCTGTCTCCTCCCCTTCCTATCTCTCCCTCAGCCCTCGGGCTCCTCCTCCTCCTTTTTCCTTTCTTCTCTCCGCCCACCCCCCATCAGTCTGAAGAAGGGTTTCGGCCCAAAACGTTGCCTATTTCCTTCGTTCCATAGATGCTGCTGCACCCGCTGAGTTTCTCCAGCTTTTTTGTGTACCATTTATTTTGCAGACTTGCTTTATGACATATCCAATAGCAAGAACACCAAAGGCAAATCCTGTTAGTAAGCATTGATAACGCAAAACACAGAATTCTGTGGAAAACCGTCTTGAAGAGGGTTTGACTGACGTCTTCAAGTTCTGGTCTGCACTGAGTTTGGCCGCAGACAGGCAGTGACTCTGTAGAAACAGCTTTTGAGCCGAAGATTCCAGTTGCATTCTCAGTATAAGTGCAGATGATGACCAGTAACATTTGAGACTAAAAATCATATTATATTAACCAAATCTTTGAGTTAAAGTTGTTTGTATTATTCTGCAGATAAACATTATTATATGGGGGACAGATGGCTGACGTCATACGTCTAAGTGAAAGATCAAAAAACTACAAATGCTGAAAATCTGAAATAAAAATAGAAAATGCTGGTAAAATTCGGCATGTCAGCAAGCAAATGTGGAAAGAGAAAGCAGCAGAATGGTGTTGAGAGGGAAAGACAGATCACCTATGATTGAAATGGCAGAACACGCACACACGCACACATACACATATAGAATCATAGAGTGATACAGTGTGTAAACTGGCCCTTCGGCCCAACTTGCCCACACCGGCCTACATGTCCCAGCTACACTAGTCCCACCTGCCAGCAATTGGTCCATATCCCTCCAAACCTGTCCTATCCATGTACCTGTCTGTTTCTTAAATGTTGGGATAGTCCCAGCCTCAACTACCTCCTCTGGCAGCTTGTTCCATACATCCACCTTATGTGAACTTATGTGAAAAAGTTACCCCTCCGATTCCTATTCAATCTTTTCCCCTTCACCTTAAACCTATGTCTTCTGGTCCTCGATTCACCTACCCTAGGCAAGAGGCCCTGTGCATCTACCCAATCAATTCCTCAATTAATCGTATACACCTCTATAAGATCACCCCTCAGCCTCCTGCCCTCCAAGGAGTAGAGTCCCAGCCTACACAACCTACTTGATGGGCTGAATGGCCTAATATGGCCTGATGTCCTATAACATGAATTTATGAAAAAATCTGAAATAAAAATAGAATATGCTGGTAAAACTCAGCAGGCCAGACAGCATCTGTGGAAAGCAAAACAGTAAAAACTTTGGATGCCTGACCCTTAATTAAAACAGGAAGAAGTCGGCATAAATAAGGTTGACATTTAAATTATCGCCTCATAATATGAACAGGCTGCTGTAGTATGAGCCCATTGTTGCATGGTTCATATCATCATTCTATAATTTAAAGTATCATCTGTAATTGGCTAAATTGGAAAATAATGCCAGTTAGGCAGATTAAAATATTGCTCATTCACGACAAAGATTTTTTGACAAATAAAATGAGTACCTACAAGGTAAAAATTCCAATTTACATTAATTCCCTTTGCTAATAAAACACGATAGGAGCTTCCTTTGAGCATTTTTAATGTTACTGAGTCACCTGAGATGTGAGAAAAAATGACAAAGTCTCCAATTACTTCTGCTTTTTTTTGCCCCTTGACTGATTGAACATAATAAAGAGACTAAATTTAGAAAAAGTGATTCAAACAACATAGTAGAAGCCAGGTGGAGAGCTATGATGTCTTGATAGTGTGATGGTGTGGTTTTATTTTGTGTAATTCTGAGGGTTTTTATCCTTTCTGTTTTTGACATTTCAGCTGGTACGGCAACTGTTCTGCTCTTGGCCGCATTGAAGTTGCACTCTTTCCAGCTTAACAACATGGACATTCATTCATGGACATCACCAGTTGCTGGGTGTCTTCTCTGGCGATGCTCTGGCAGGCCTGTATTGTAGCCATCTTTAGCTTATGCTTGTTTTGTGTACTAGTCCCCTTCAGTTTTCTCTTGACCATATAAAAGGCATGCTCAAGTGGGATCAGATCAGATGAGTGACTTGACCACTCAAGAATTGTCCATTTTTTAGCTTTGAAAAACTCCTTTGTTGCTTTAGCAGTATTGTTGGGATCGTTGTCTTGCTGTAGAACTTGCTGTGTGGCTAACCAGTGGTTTGCATCTTGCAGTGTAGCCTCTGTATTTCTGTTGAAGTCTTCTGTGGACAGTGGTCATTGACAAATCCATACATGACTCCTGAAGAGTGTTTCTGATCTGTCGGACAGGTGTTTGGGGATATTTCTTTATTATAGAGAGAATTCTTCTGTCATCAGCTGTGGAGGTATTCCTTGGCCTGCCAGTCCCTTTGCAATTAGTAAGCTCACCAGTGCTCTCTTTCTTCTTAATGATGTTCCAAACAGTGGATTTTGGGAAGCATAAGGTTTGGCTGATGTCTCTGTAACAGTTTTATTCTTGTTTCTCAGTCTCATAATGGCTTCTTTGACTTTCATTCGCACAACTTTGGTCCTCATGTTGATAAACAGCAATAAAAGTTTCCAAAGGTGATGGAAAGACTGGAGGAAAGACTGGGAGCTGATAGGAGGCAATTAAACACACCTGAGCAATTACAAACACCTGTGAAGTCATGTGTCCCAAACATTATGATTGCCTGAAATGGGGGGACTATGTATAAACACAGCTGTAATTTCTACATGGTGAAACCAAAATGTATAAAAATGGCCTTTATTAAAATCTGACAATGTGCACTTTATTTTTTTTATTACAAATGTCAAATTGTGAAGTACAGAGGCAAATAAATAAATTATGTGTCTTTGTCCCAAACATTATGGAGGGCACTGCATTAGTTATGTTCCTCCAGGGCTGGATATCAGGTAACCAGTGTGATGAGTTAGAGACAAAAGGCAGGTAGTAATGTGGAGCTCAGCACCATTAGAAACACAGAAACATAGAAAATAGGTGCGGGAGTAGGCCATTCGGCCCTTCGAGCCTGCACCGCCATTCAATATGATCATGGCTGATCATCCAACTCAGTACCCTGTACCTGCCTTCTCTCCATACCCCCTGATCCCTTTAGCCACAAGGGCCACATCTAACTCCCTCTTAAATATAGCCAATGAACTGGCCTCAACTATCTTCTGTGGCAGAGAATTCCAGAGATTCACCACTCTCTGTGTGAAAAATGTTTTCCTCATCTCGGTCCTAAAAGATTTCCCCCTTATCCTTAAACTGTGACCCCTTGTTCTGGACTTCCCCAACATCAGGAACAATCTTCCTGCATCTAGCTTGTCCAACCCCTTAAAAATTTTGTAAGTTTCTATAAGATCCCCCCTCAATCTTCTAAATTCTCGCGAGTACAAGCCAAGTCTATCCAGTCTTTCTTCATGTGAAAGTCCTGACATCCCAGGAATCAGTCTGGTGAACCTTCTCTGTACTCCCTCTATGGCAAGAATGTCCTTCCTCAGATTAGGAGACCAAAACTGTACGCAATACTCCAGGTGTGGTCTCACCAAGACCCTGTACAACTGCAGTAGAACCTCCCTGCTCCTATACTCAAATCCTTTTGCTATGAATGCTAACATACCATTCGCCTTCTTCACTGCCTGCTGCACCTGCATGCCTACTTTTAATGACTGGTGTACCATGACACCCAGGTCTCGTTGCAGCTCCCCCTTTCCTAATCGACCACCATTCAGATAATAGTCTACTTTCCTGTTTTTGCCACCAAAGTGGATAACCTTACATTTATCCACATTATACTGCATCTGCCATGCATTTGCCCACTCACCTCATTAATATATATCGTAAATAGCTGGGGTCCCAGCACTGAGCCTTGCGGTACCCCACTAGTCACTATCTGCCATTGTGAAAAGGACCCGTTTACTCCTACTCTTTGCTTCCTGTCTGCCAGCCAGTTCTCTATCCACAACAATCCTGAACCCCCAATACCGTGTGCTTTAAGTTTGTATACTAATCTCTTATGTGGGACCTTGTCGAAAGCCTTCTGAAAGTCCAGATATAACACATCCATTGGTTCTCCCTTATCCACTCTACTAGATACATCCTCGAAAAATTCTATAAGATTCGCAGACATGATTTACCTTTCATAAATCCATGCTGACTTTGTCCAATGATTTCACCACTTTCCAAATGTGCTGCTATCCTACCTTTAATAACTGATTCTAGCAGTTTCCCCACTACCGACATTAGACTAACTGGTCTGTAATTCCCCGTTTTCTCTCTCCCTCCCTTTTTAAAAAGTGGGGTTACATTAGCTACCCTCCAATCCTCAGGAACTACTCCAGAATCTAAAGAGTTTTGAAAAATTATCACTAATGCATCCACTATTTCTGGGGCTACTTCCTTAAGTACTCTGGGATGCAGCCTATCTGGCCCTTGGGATTTATCAGCCTTTAATCCATTCAATTTACCTAACACCACTTCCCGGCTAACCTGGATTTCACTAAGTTCCTCCATCTCATTTGACCCCCGGTCCCCTGCTATTTCCGGCAGATTATTTATGGCTTCCTTAGTGAAGACAGAACCAAAGTAGTTATTCAATTGGTCTGCCATGTCCTTGTTCCCCATGATCAATTCACCTGTTTCTGACTGCAAGGGACCTACATTTGTTTTAACTAATCTTTTTATCTTCACATATCTATAAATTAGCATAAATGTGGGGCTGGACACGGTCTTCCAGTGGTATTACCCTGGGCTGCATCTAGGTCTAAAACAAGGGAATTCTTGGGTGTGGGATGAGGAGCCATTGCCAAAGATTCGTTGGCTGCAGCTGCATCTATAAACCAGACAAGGCAGTTCTTCCCAGCTGGAATATGGAGGAAAGGCATTGGATGTGGTCAGTTATGTTGGAGGCTCCAGATATACTGAGAAGAGCAAAGTGAGGTATTTACCATTGTGATATGTAACGTTATTTGTGGCTTCGAAAAGACTGTTTCAGAGATCAGAGGGCGAAGCCCGACCAGAAGGTTCAAACATGAAAATGCAGCAAGGAAACATATATTAGAAGGAATTGGAAGATAACACCATATTCAGGAATTGAGATGAAAGGAAATTTGGAGATAGGTGGTAGATTGCAAAAATAGGGAGAGATTTTTTATCAGGGGACACGATGGTACATAATGATTGAAGATTCAGAGCAGCTGATAGACCTACTGCCTCACAGCGGCAGAAACCCAGGCTTGATCTGTCTGTGCCTCCTGTGACTGCGTGGGTTTCCTCCGGTTGCTCCGATTTCCCCCCACATCCCAAAGATGCACGGGTTTGAAGGTCAATTGGCCTCTGTAAATTGCTCTTAGTGTGTAGGGAGTGAATGAGAAAGTTGGAGAACATAGAACTAGTGTGAATGGGTGGTCAATGGTTAAACTTAGACTCTGGTGGGCCAAAGGGACTGTTACCATGCTGTATTTTATTCAAATCGTTTGCTATGGCTCTTTAGGAAAATGGTTGTCTCTGTACTGAGAAATGACAATAGAATCTGAATCTCCAACCGGTGGGCCGAGGGCCTGTTACATGCTGTAGGGGTTAGGAAGGACTGAGAATAGACTCCAACAGAAGGTGGGTTTGAACAGAAGGTGGGTTTCAGCAGAAGATGATCTTGGGGAGACCATGAGGAGAGCTGGAATAGAAAAAGATGCGGGGTCAGGGGATACTTGGCTTGGAGAGGCCAGGAGAGCAGAGGAAAACAACAGAGGCAGTTGAGCGGGAATCTAAATGTCTGATGTGTGCCTGACTGGACTAGACTGCATGTGGGGAATTAAGCAGGTCCGATGTCAGATACTCTGGTAAACATTGGGGCTGTTTCAGGTCATGCCAGCCTGCTCAATGCATTAACAGGTCAGGCTGATTTGCTCAGTCTTACCACATGTGCTCTCTGAACTTCATTAATATAGTGTTTCATCCTCAAACAGATTAATGGCAGGTTTGATATTGTTATATTTATGATGGTTAGATCGGAGAGGGGTAAATTTATAAGCACTCAAGCTATGGCCAGGTTCAGGCTGGCTGCGGTCAGCTTGTTTTTTAATTTTAAACCCCAGCAGACCGCCAAGCTCGATAAAGGTTCTCGATCTCAGTGATAAAGAAGACCACAAGCTTCTACAGGGAAAGCTGAAGGTGGAGGCGCTAAGAGAGGTTTTAACTTGTACAGTAGAATGGTGGAGAGCACAATGTTGTTGTCTCTCAGCCCAATGGCCTGCGTTCAATCCCGACTTCCAGCACTGTATGTGATGAGTTTTCACATTCTCCCGCTCATTTAATGAGCTTCCCACAGTTTCTTCCAACAATGAAGTGAGGCATTGGGATAGAAGCCTGCATAGGCTTGACCAGCAGAATGGTTTCATTAAATATGAAATAAGAAGCCAGAGGTCATAGAGTCATACAGTGTGGAAACAGGCCCTTCGGCCGAACTCGCCCACACCGGCTAACAATGTCCCAGCTACCCTAGTCCCACTTGTCTGCGCTTGGTCCATATCCCTCCAAACCTGTACATGTACCTGTCCAACTGCTTCTTAAACGATGGGTTATTCCCAGCCTTAACTACCTCCTCTGGCAGTTTGTTCCATACACCCTTTGTGAGAAAAAGTTAATCCCTCGGATTCCTATTAAATCTTTTCCCCTTCACCTTGAACCTATGTCCTCTGGTCCTCGATTTCCCTACTCTGGGCAAAAGACTCTGTGCATCTACCTGATCTATTCCTCTCATGATTTTGTACACCTTTATAAGATCACGCATCATCCTCCTGCGCTCCATGGAATAGAGACTCAGCCTACTCAACCTCTCCCTATAGTTCACACCCTCTAGTCTTGGCAACATCCTCGTAAATCGTTTCTGAACCCTTTCCAGCTTGATAATATCTTTCTTATAACATGGAGCCCAGATCTGAACACAATATTCTAAATGTGGTCTCACCAACGTCTTTTACAACTGCAACATGACCTCCTCACATCTATACTCAATACTCTGACTGATGAAGGCCAAAATGCCAAAAGTCTTTTTGACCACCTTATCTACCTGCGACTCTACCTTCAAGGAACCATGCACGTGTACCCCTAGATCCCTCTGCTCTACAACACTACCCAGAGGCCTACCATTTACAGTGTAAGTCCTGCCCTTGTTCGACATCCCAAAATGCAACACCTCACACTTCTCTGTATCAAATTCCATCAACCATTCCTCCGCCCACCTGGCCAATCGATTCAGATCCTGCTGTAATTGTTCACAACCATCTTCACTATCTGCAAAACCACTAACTTTTGTATCATCAGCAAACTTGCTAATCTTGCCCTGTATGGGCTCATCCAAATCATTGATGAAGATGACAAACAGTAACGGGCCCAGCACCAAAACCTGAGGCACACCACTAGTTACAGGCCTCCAGTCTGAGAAGCAACCTTCCACCATCACCCACTGTTTCCTTCCATGGAGCCTATTTGCTATCCATTTGGCTATCTCTCCTTGGATCCCATGCGATCTAACCTTCCAGAGCAGCCTACAATGCAGAACCTTGTTGAATGCCTTACTGACGTCCATGTACACAACATCTACATCTCTATCTTTTACAGCAGCGAAGGATTTTAATTGACAATATACAGGTAGACCCGGATTAGGACAGGGCTATTCCTGTTCCTGAGGGCTACTCATGACGCAAACTGTTCAGAAGTCGGAAATGAATAAAAACAGTGTGTGGGAGAGGATCACAAAAACAGCTGTGACAGGAGAGAGCAGGCGAGGGAAGTGAACCACTAGCCAGCCTCACTGACTCTGAGTGACAGCCCATGATAGTTGTGACTCGGTTAGGATGGGGTGGGGGAGGGAAGGTGGGAGGAGGGAAGTGCCCTGTCCGCACCAGCAGAAGATGCCGATAGTCCCACAGCTGCTGGCAAATCCACTCCCACCCATTTCGATCATCTCTTCAATACTCGCTCGTATGTACAGGGTGTCCAAATGCGGGCACTCATAACCTGCAGGAGTAGGTGCTTTGGTGTTTTGAAATATGTAAATTTTACAAAAAAATATTTTCATAATCAAACATTCATCTAAGAGTCTGAAACCGTGTTCTTGAATTATACTCAAATTGACAATGACTGTATAAAGCATCTATTATTATAAAGTATTGTGAATAACGTTACCCACCTGACAAAACCATGTTATGCACTGAGAAAGAATGTAAAAGGAACGTTAACTTCTTTCTGCATCGCCAACTTTCACCACATCAAACATACCTAATTAGTTTAGTGGTGCTTCCAAACAAGACTCCACATGCCTCAAACATAAAGTCAAACAGCCAACCTAAACCCACATTTGTGAATTTAGAAACCTGTCAGAATTTTCTCTACCACTGAGGAGAATGTACTGTGGTGGAGGCTGGGGATTTACAAGACCCAGCCACAGCATGGCAGAGAGAGGTGGGGCCTCACTGCTCCTCGACATCCTGACCAACAGATCACAATTAGTGAGGATAGGGGACAAATCATCCTCTACGATAATCCTCAACACTGGTGCCTTGCAAAGGAAGCACCCTCAGCCCCCTTCTTTATTCCTTGTACACCCACGACTGGGCAGCCACGTACAAATCCAATTCAATCTACAAATTTGTGGATGACACCACCGTTGTGGGCCGGATATCAAATGACGAGGAGACGGAGTGCAGGAAGGAGATTGAGAACCTCGTTACCTGGTTACTCTGAATATCAGCAAGGCAAAGGAGATAGTCATCGACTACAGGAGGGGAAGTGATACACATACCACTAGTGACGAAGTGCTAGGCAGTGATGGCACTAAAGTAGAGATGGTTGGTTTCAAGTTCCTAGGAGTAAATATCACCAGCAACTTGTCCTGGACCATCCATATCCAAGCAGTAGCCAGTAAAGCACACCGACGCCTCTACTTCCTTCGAAGGCTTAGGAAGTGCAGCGTGTCCTCAACAACTCTCACCGACTTATACAGATGAGCTGTAGAAAGCATTTCATCGGGATGCATCACAGCATAGTTTGGGAATAGCTCCATCTAAGATGGCAAGCAATTGCAGAGAATTGTGGAAGCAGCCCAGTCTATCACACAAACCAACCTCTCTTCCATTGACTCCATCTACACATTACACTGCCTTGGCAAGGCCATCAGCATAATCAAGGACCAGTCTCACCCTGGTTTTAGATTAGATTAGATTAGATTAGATTCGTTTATTGTCATTCAGACCTTTCGGTCTGAACGAAATTCTGTTTCCCTGCAGTCATACATATAATTTAAAAAAATGACAAAAACACACAATCAACACAAATTTAACATCCACCACAGTGAGTTCACCAAACACCTCCTCACTGTGGTGGAAGGCAAAATCTTAAAGTCTCTGGCTCTTCCCTCTTTGTTCTCCCTCTGCGCCGAGGCGACGGTTCAAACTCCGCGGGTGGTCGCTGCCTCGCCACAGCTCAGAGGCCGAGTCAGGTCTCCGCTGCCGCCGCCGCCGCCACAGCTTCAGTGCCGAGTCAGGTCGCCGCCGCTGCTGCCGCCGAGCCAGGCCTCCGCCGCTGCCGCTCGCCACAGCTCGGTGCCGCCGCCACAGCCTCGGTGCCGGGTCAGGTCTCCGCCGCTGCTGCCGCCGCTACAGCTCCGTTGCCGCCAGCTCCGCCATTAGGCCTCGGCGCAGACGGAGACGGGGGATACGACCGAAGAAAAAGTCGCATCCCCCGAAGGAAGAGACCAAAGCATGTTTCTCCCACCCCACCCACATACATACACAACTTAATAAAACAAAATTAACTAAAACATGACAAGGAACAAAACGAAAGAAAAAAAAACAGACGGACTGCAGGTGGGCCGCAGCTGTTAAGCCAGCGCCGCCATCTTGAACGCCATCTACACATTACACTGCCTCGGCAAGGCCACCAGCATAATCAAGGACCAGTCTCACCCTGGTCACTTCCTCCTCCCCTCCTGCATCAGGCAAGAGGTACAGAAATGAGAAAACACACACCTCCAGATTCGGGGGCAGTTTCTTCCCAGCTGTTATCAGGCAACTGAACCATCCTATCAACAACTAGAGAGGGGTCCTGAGCTACTATTTACCTTATTGGAGTCTCTCAGAATATGTTTAATCGGTCTTTACTGGATTTTATCTTGCACTAAATGTTATCCCCACACTGTGGACAGCTCGATAGTAATCATGTATTGTCTTTCCGCTGACTGGTTAGCACGCAACAAAAGCTTTTCACTGTGCCTCAGTATAGGTGACAATAAACTAAACTGAACCAAACACATCCAATGTGTCTTCCATATGTCTGTCCTTTTGTTCTTTTACTATTACAAGTGGTACATAAATCAACCATATTTATCTGAATGAGCATAACTGTTACTGGAAAGGGTAATGCTCTATTCAATATTCCCATGAAAATAACATCAATAAATAATGAACCATCCTTTCTAGACCATCTCCACTGAAGCATAAATTAGATCCAAGGATCTGGAATCCTGACAAATTGTACCAACGGAAGCTGTTATTTTGACATTCATAAAACATTACATTTTGGCATTTTCACTGAAGGGGAGTTGTGAAACTGATTCATGGCCAGATTTTGTCATTCTGAAAACCTATGTGAAAAAGTATTACAATTCTTCAAAAAATAAATCTAACAGGATTGGAGTACTACAAGCAAACTGTATTTCCTGCAATCATTAACCGCGGTTAACTCGATCGTTCATCCGTTTGACTTGAACCCTATAATCAGCATTCTTTGTATTGAAGTTTTTTTTAAGGAATGTCGACTAACAATTTGTGAGCCTCAACGAGATTTTCTTTGAATTAGACATTATTTCAGAAATCTGCTACAATAGCCCCAGAACAAACTAGTTATGCCTTGTCACTTTTAGTTTCCCTGGCACAGCGAGCAAGATTGAAGTGACAAACATAACAATAATTATGTTTCACTCCAAGCAGCTTGCTACCTTGTTGAGGAAAACTTTCAAGTTGAATCAATTTCATGAAGGAGAACATCGTTTACTCAGACATTGACTGCATGCCTGCTCAAAGGGAACTGCAGGCTCTTACATTTATTTAGAAGGAGAATAAAATTACACATTCATGAAAATTATGTTAAAAGCAGCACAACAGGTGGAATTGGACAGAGTATGCCATTTTGTAGATGGCTTAAGTGTATTTTTTGCCTCAAGGACAAGGACCACAAACCTCAATACCACTATAGATCATTTCCAAGATAGCAGGATTGCTTTGACAAGGCTCTACGTACGTCAGTTTTGGCCAACTTTACACGTGAAGCTTAAGGAATAAAACATGGGAAACTCATTTTTCAGATTGATGAACATATCCAGCATTTTAACTGAGCCCTTTTTATGGATGACATTTCACAGTGACAAAGACACACCAAGTCACTGCACACAAAACGGCCTGTGTACAAAACGATGGCGCAGCGGTAGAGTTGCTGCCTTGCAGCGCCAGAGACCCGGGTTCGATCCTGACTACGGGTGGTGTCTATACAGAGTCTGTACGTTCTCTCCGTGACCTGCGTGGGTTTTCTCCGGGTGCTCCAGATTCCAATTATATTTACAAGTAAGGTATCCATGCCTGCACGTAACATGACCTGGACAACATTCAGTCACGGGGTAAAAGCCCTGTCCCACGGTACGAGTTCATTCCAAGAGCTCTCCCGAGTTTGCCCTGATTCGAACTCGGAGATTTACGGTAATGGCGCTCGTGGGTACTCGGGGCTCTCGTGGACATTTTTCAACATGTTGAAAAATCTTCACGAGTCTTCCCGTGCTTACCTGCCGTTAGCAAGTCTTCCCGAGTACCTGCCGTTAGCGTTACGAGCCTCTAAGAGACGTCCCCGAGCTCCGACGTGCCCTCTACGTTCATTCTCCTTGCTTACCACGAGTTTGATTTTTTTTAAATTCGGGAGAGCTCTTGGAATGAACTCGTACCGTGAGACAGGGCTTTTAGTAGCATGTAACATTTCTGCCACAAAAGTTCCAGATAAAAACCATCTTCAATAAGAGAGAGCCAGACTGCCTACCCTTGATAATAATAATAAATTTTATTTATGGGAGCCTTTCAAGAGTCTCAAGGACACCTTACAAAAATTTAGCAAGTAGAGGAAAAACATGTAAGCGGAATGAAATAAATAGTAGAGACATGACTAGTACACAAATTAAAGACAGAATTCAATTCAAAACATAATATGAGGCAATTCAAGCACAGATGAAAAAGGAGGGGGACGTGGGGCTAAGGATAGGCAGAGGTGAAGAGATGGGTCTTGAGGTGGGACTGGAAGATGGTGAGGGACATGGAATTGCGGATCAGTTGGGGGAGGGAGTTCCAGAGCCTGGGAGCTGCCCTGGAGAAGGCTCTGTCCCCAAAACTGCAGAGGTTGGATTTGTGGATGGAGAGGAGACCGGCTGATGTGGATCTGAGGGACCGTGAGGGTTGGTAGGGGGAGAGGAGGTCAGTGAGATATGGGGGGCCAGATGGTGGAGGGCTTTGTAGGTGAGGACCAGGGTATTGTAGGTGATCCGGTGGGAGATGGGAAGCCAGTGAAGTTGTTTGAGGACTGGAGTGATGTGATGCCAGGATTTGGTGTGAGTGATGAGTCGGGCGGCTGTGTTCTGGGCCAGTTGGTCCACTTAACACTTTCATGACTTAATCTCATTTTGGGGGAATCAACATTGACCAGAAATTCAACTGCCACAACACCACGGCTAGAGAACAGGTGAGAAGCTGGGTATTACAGTGACTGTCTCACTCTTCAAAGACCAAAGACCACCTACTAGAAATACACAAATCAGAGAGAGTACTCATTTATTTCTCATGGTACGGTACGTCCCCGAATATACTATCGAACTTCCATTGTTGTATACCAGAGACAATACCGCCTGGTTGGTGGTTTAGTAAGTCAAAAGCCCAGGAGCAAAGGGGGCTGCAGAAAGTGGTAGACAATGCCTGGCTTATAATGTGCACTGACCTCTCACCACTATAGGAGGCGCTACCTAAAGTGCCAGTTGATATCATCAAAGACCTACACCACCTTGGCCATGCTCGCATCTCGCCATTACCACCGGGAAAAAGATACATGAATCAGAGAAGTATGCCCTCAAGCTTCAAAACTGCTTCAGGCTGTTGATCTTTGCACAACACCAACTACCTCAGCAGTTATCATCTCTGATGAACTTGGCTTTGGTTACAAATGCTGGAGTAACTCAGTGGGTCAGGCAGCATCTCGGGAGAAAAGGAATAGGTGATGTTTCGTGTCGAGACCTTTCTTCAGACTATGTGCTTGGGTTTTGCACTGTTACAGTCTGGTTACCTAGTATTACTGATTATTAATTAATTGTGTGACTGGTTGTTTGTGTATAATTGCGTTAATGGGACTGTAATGCTGCAACAAGTAAGCATTTCATTGTTTGGTTGCCGGTACATGACTATTTCGCTTTCTCCCTCCCCATCCCCAGCTCTGACACAGGAGGTCATTCACCCATAGGGTCTAAGCCAGATTTTCGAGCATTCTCATCAGTCCATTCCCTCTCTCTCCCCCCATTATCTCCCTGCAACTATACATCATCTTGTCCTGATTGCCCTGTCACCTCCCTACACTAGTAGTAATTCACGGTAGTAGAACTCCACTGGCCTGGATGAGTGCAGCTCCAATTACTCTCAAGAGAGTCACATCCAGTCCACTTAATTAGCATCTCATCAACTATCCAAAACATTAATTCCATGCACTGTGGATGTAGAAGGTATCATCTGCAAACTGCTCTGCGATTATGTGCCTTCTCTACTCCACACCATCCTCAGTCTCCCACCCGCCTCCGCCCACCACTCCCAAATCCATGACATCTACTTCCAAGAAGCACAAGGGTCCAGGCATATGGGAACATCAACACATGCTGTTTCCCCAGGCTCCCCTCACCCATCAGGCAATAGGCACAGAAATGTAACAATACACGCCTCCAGATTCAGGAACAATTTCTTCCCAGCTGTAATCAGGCAACTGAATTACCCCATCACCAACTAGAATGCAGTCCTCAGATATAACCTACCTCATTGGAGACTCTGGGACTATATTTAATAAGACTTTACTGGACATTAAATGTTATTCTCTTTATCATTTATCTATACACTGTGGGTGGCTTGTTTGTAATCATGTATTGTCTTTCCACTGACTGCAACAAAAGCTTTTCATTTGCCTCAGTACACGTGACAATAAACTAAACTAAATTAAGACTTACACTTAAATTAAGTCTGAAGGAGGATTTTGACGCGAAACGTTGCCTATTTCCTTCGCTCCATAGATGCTGCCTCACCTGCTGAGTTTCTCCAGCATTTTTGTCTCAGGAAAATTCAATTGGCGAATGCTAGAAAAGGTAACCACAAAATAATGACATAGAACATGTGGCTGTAATGCTCACAACCTATCATAGTTTTCTGTCAGTGCTCTGCAGACTGTGAGTTCTAGTGTCCAAGCATGTATACATTTGAACGAGGATGTGTAAAAAGGTTGTGACCAATACCCTGCTTCTTTAGCTTTAGTTTTGGTTTTTGAGACACAGTGTGGAGACAGGCGCTTTGTCCGTGCCAACCAACATTCACCTGTACATTTGTTCTATCCTATACACTAGGGACAATTTACAGAAGCTAATTAAACTACAAACTTGCACATCTTTGGAGTGTGGGAGAACATCTGAAGAAAACCCACGCAGTCACAGGGAGAAGGTACAAACTCCGTACAGACACCACCCATAGTCAGGATTCAACCCGGGTCTCTAGCGCTGTAAGCCAGCAACTCAAACGCTCTGTGCCACCCTGTCCTCTGCAGACTCAGTCTTGGCTTTCTTAACTTAAGCAATCAATAGAGAAATCACTGATAACGTGAACTTCAACACGTTAGACACCATTCCCCCACTGTGAAAACAACTGAAAAATGTATCACAAGTGTAAATGAGTTTTTAAACAGCCTACCAATGCATAATAAATGCTGAACTGCCATGCTGAAATGGGCTGAAAGATCTTCTTGCACACTGTAAGGAAATAGATCAATAACCTCCCTGGGACAGAGAAACTCATGTTATGAGCAAGATCTATTATCTTCAAAACAATTGTTTTAAAATTCTGGGGGGTTTTTAATAGTAAGATTTAAACGAGTACTTACCAGTATGAAGTTTGATCTGTATTTTATGAGGAGTTACGGTGAGGTATTACGTGAAGATCCCAGCCCAGTGCGCAGGTGCGGCATACTTCGAAGCAGCGGTGTGAAATCACAGGATAGACACAATATTTGAAGTAAGATAGTAAAGATCATGAGACATCAGTTTATTAGTTTGATCTATATATTGAGGGTGGGAGCGGCGGGCACGTAATACCTCACCGTAACTCCTCATAAAATACAGATCAAACTTCATACTGGTAAGTACTCGTTTAATCTTACTATTTTACTTCGGAGTCACGTGAGTGATTCCGTGAAGACTTCAAAGGTCTGTGATTTCAAACCGTGTAACAGTTTTTATTTCACTCACTGCCGAAGTTTTTGAGGGAGGAAGTGTTATCGTAATCAACCAGTGGATCTGCTTTCACAAGAAACAGAAAGGTATTTGTTAACAATAACAACATAAAGAGCTCCCCTGAGCTTAAATTAATATTGCAGTTTGTAATATTCTTCCTGCAATTAAATCAGGTTTATCAACGGTTTATAATAAAAAATGTTCTGAACGTCGTTCCCTTGACCATTCTGCCGTATTGAGAATGTGGTCAACCGGGATGTCCATTCGTTCAGCCGCTGATACCAATGCTGCCCTAGTGGAATGGGATTAAAATGTATTATTGGTTGGCGGCGCGACTCACCCGTTGCAGCGGCCCCTACAGCCTGTCTGTCTTTTTTTTATTTTTTGTCTAGTTAAATGTAGTGCTTGGTGTTTTTTAATAGTATTTTTAAATGTGTGTAAATGTGGGGGGGCGGGGGGGGGGGGAGGGGGGGAACTATTTAAATCTCTTCCCTGTCCGGGAGACCCGACTTTTTCCCTGTCGGGTCTCGGCTGTCGTTGGGGCCTAGCACCATGGAGCAGCCTCCAACCTGAACGACCCGGGGGCTCCAGTCCCGGAGACTGCGGAGCTGCGGATCTGCGGACTCACCATCGTCGGGGCTGGCCGGCCTCGGAACGTGGGGAGCGGTGGTGACTCGCTGCTGCGACTCGACTCCTGGGGCTCGGAGGCTCCAGCAATGCAGCCGCAGGTCCGGTGGACTGTGACATCGGGAGCTCGCGGGTCTGGGAGGAGAGAGAGAGACCGCTTCCCGGAGCTCCCGCAACGCGACTTCTCCAGCCGGTGTCACGGGGTTGGAACAACCCGGACCGGGACAGTACACCACCTGGCACGGCTTCATGGCCGTGGGACTCACCATCGCCCGTGGGGGTTCCAACCTTGGACTTTCAGACCGGGAGCGGGGCCGTAAATCGCCCCGCGCGGCCTAAAATGGCCGTGGGACTCATCATCGCCCGCCTGGGGCTTGGACATCGGGAGAGACACGGAGAACAGGGGAGAGAAAAGACTTGCCTTCCATCACAGTGGCTTCACTGTGATGGATGTTTGTGTGAATTTAATTATGTGTATGTCTGTAAGACAGTGTCTTTGTTTGTATGGCTGTGGAAACAACATTTCGTTTGAGTCTCACTGGGGCTCAAATGATAATAAATTTGTATTGTATTGTATTGTATTGTATTATTATCTATTCCGGCAGCTTTCAGTACCTGTTTGAGCCACCTTGGAGTGGTTTGGCTCGTACCCCGTCTTGGGGTTTCTGTGGTTGACCCATAGGCTTTCCTCTCCCTCTAAGATTGTGGGTTGTGTCTATATATAGTAGTAGATGGATCACCACACTCAACCTGGACTCTGGTGAGTAGGCCCGGAATCCCACCAGTGAATTGGGCGTTCCTGGTCCATATAGCCATATAACGATTACAGCACGGAAAACACAGGCGATCTCGACCCTACTAGTCCGTGCCGAACTCATAATCTCGCCTAGTCCCATATACCTGCGAGTTAGATTTTACCAGACCTAGAATATGAACGTGATGCGTCTGGGGTAATCACCATGTTATCCAGTCTAGTCTTATGGAGTGACTGGACTCTGTGAGCGTGTACGAGAGCCATAAGCATGAGCGTTTTTAACATAGATTGAGCAAGCTGAGGGATCTGGCTGGTGCCATTCTCTGAGATATGGGATCCCATGCTCTGCTGACATGCTGTTTTAGATAAGCAGATAAGGCGCTCCATGCTGTATTTACGGCACTGTAACTCACCTTTTAGTCATGGTGTAGATGTTCCAGGAACTCCAATACGTCAGTGGTTGAATAGTTCGTTGTCCCTGCGTCGTGGCAGTATTTTACCCATGTTAGCTTTTAGTGACTGTTCGCAGGGATGCCGACATGGTGGTAATGGTTCCTTTGGATAATCCCAGTCCCTGGTAAGGTCTATTCAAAACCTGCACCCAGGAGTTTGATGTTTCCCTGACATGGGTGGCTTGTGCCTGATACTGGGTTGAATCAGCAACCATGGTCCACTAGGGAAATCCATAGGTGACTCGCCCACCATGTCGTGATGAACTGGGAACCATGGCAGTGTAGGCCGATCGGGCACGTTCAATATCCCGGAGACAGATCCCATCTGTATTGCGAAGTGCCCATCTGATGAGGCAGAAGGGAGGAAGGCAAAGCAGAAATTCCCCCTTCCAGCGTGTAGGCATCTATCGCTGCTGCCTCTAATCTGGTTCCTAAGTCACATACATAGGTTACTGGTGATTCCGTCTTGTGCAACCAAATTGATATCTGGCTTTCAAACTGCTTAATACCTTTAGCAGATATTTTGGGTTTGACATCTATTCAATGTAATCATAAATTTTACCCCGTGACATGGTGTCTCCCACTGTGTTCTAGCTTCCTAGGACATAGGCAGCTGATAGTTAAAATGTCTTTTGACACACCATTGCCAGATTTGTTTGACCAATTTGTTGCACAACAATGATTATTATGCTCCCCATATGGTTGATATAAGCCACCACCATAGTATTATCAATCCGTAACCACATATGTACGTGCTGCATTTGAAATGCATATGCTTTTTAGCCCAATAGGCGATCACCAATCCCAAGTAGTTGATGCCCGGTATGTGTAGTAACGATGTTTTGTGAATTGGTCCATCTGTTACCTGTGCTGGATATGGAGTTTAGTTGCTCCCCAGCCTAAAGTACTGGCATCGGTTTTTAATAACCAAGTTGGGATTGGTGATGATAATAGGGCTGAAAACTATGCCAAATATATGACTAGCCACCACCTTAATTGTGATATAGCTTCAGTGGGTACATTCATGATTTGATTATAGTGACCCAAGTACCTTGGCAAAGTAACAGTCATATGGACGGAATTATTATTGAAGCCCAGATAATCCTTGGTAGTTAACGCTTCAATTCTGGTTTATCTGGGCGTGGGATAAACCTCAGAGCTTTAGGGAGCTGTTTCGTAGCTAGAACTGCTGCCACAGCTAATTCCTTTGTTTCCCCAAATATGAGGATATCATCCAATATATGCCATGACTATGCTTGTTTTCTTAATATTTTCATGGCCATTTTTTAATATTTATAATAGTTTAGGGCTGAGGTTAGACCATAGGGAATGCTCTATGCTCCCATGGTTGCCCTAACCGGGATATCCATTATCCAGGTAAAAATGTTTAGGTATCTATAATGATCCTAGTGTATGGGTATAAGATAGTTAGCATCTTCCATATCAATGCTCCCCATAGGTATCCTTGGGAGATCAGATGTCTGGCAGTGACAAAAACCCGTCTCCATCTTAAAGTGTATATACTCAACAGATTTATTTAGTGATATTAGATCAATGATGATGCTACATTCACCATCTTTTGTAGTTTTGGTGAATATATTCGATACAAATTCCAATGGTTCATGTTTTACTCCCATGATCCGTTTAGTAATGAGCCTTTCTAGTTCAGCTTGACCTTCTCGCTTCTCTTTTCTTAGAGGGAGAAAATGCCCTTTGGGCGCATTGCTGAACTGGCGGTAATATGCCCAATTTGAATTCGTTTTTATCCTCTAATACTGTTGAGTATATTTTAGTTATTTGTGACAGCATCCCATGCTTTATCAACAAGTGTAAATGCCCCCCCCCCCCCGCAGTTAGTAGAACACCCTTGTTTAGTGTAAACTGGGAGGAACCAGACTACCTACCTCCATGTTTGTTGTTTTTTCATGAAGGCGTAGTTTGCTGGTATGCTGGTGCTGTCGGTGGGGCGGCGCATTTTCCCACGGCTCCGCTCTGGGCCCCTGTCTAAAAAGAACTTTGGGGGTAATGTGAAGCGGTCGCCAGGCTTTCACCAGTCCTTGTTTGATATTGCTGGTGGATGCCGAGGGGTGCTGCCAACTGGGTGTTGGATGCGATGTCCTGCTCGTTCCATGGCCTGCCCTCATGAGGCGCACAGGTTTAGCTGCCTCTCTTCCCGCAGCAACGGTTTGCATAGCCCCGTATATTTGGGGTTGCGGGCAGGTCTTATATGCACCATTGCCAGTCGAGTATCCCAAATTTGGGAACATCTTAGGCGTCAGCACCCTGGTAGTGCAACGGGATAGTCTCATTCTGGGAGAACCACCTTGGTGATCATGGCGTCTCGCCTGCCAGGTGAGTATGATCCGTGGAAAAAACGAGCAAAGGCGGTAACATCTTGACCCTTCTGTTAGGAGCTTCAGAATTCGCTGCTTGTCTGCGAGTCTGCTGACCCAGCTGCCTGCGGATTTGCCTCTAGAAAGGCCTGCTCCTGCAGGGCTTTGTTGGGAAGATGGTCGCGTGGAGGAGCCATGTAGTGGCCCACGACACCCAGTAGCTCTTCCTGATCCTGCTCCCCTGGCATACTGCTGTTCTCGTCCGCCTGCCCAGCGTTTAAGCCAGCCCAGCCCTGGCCTCCTTAGCTAGCCTCAAAAGAGGGAGCAAAAGGGTGTGCTATAAATTGGAGGAGGCATAGCTCAAACTCCGCTGTTGCATCAATCCCTCGACAAGGGAGATGGCTAGTGCAATAGCACTGGGGTAGGAGTGTCAGCTCCCTTGGCATTCAGCCAGTGCCCCTTTTTTCCTGGAGGTGAACTCCATGACTTCCTCTGGCTTGGGGAGACAGACATACTTATTTTTGCTGTCTCCAACCTGTTCCAGTTTTGGAGGAAGTTGGCTCCTGTAGAACCTGTTAAATTGGGAAGATTTTTGTCTTACCTGTATGTAGAGGCTGCCTGCCGTTTTTCAGGCGGCATTGTAGCGGTTCCCGGGCGGCGATTCTCCTTGTCAGGAGTCTGCAGGCTGCCGGTCGGGTTTTTAAATTTCCCGCCGGTCCGCTGCTGTTACCAAACAGCTGTTCAGCGGACCAGCATCAGCGCAGCTCCCTGCAGCGGTCCGCAGCCTGTGCGGTCCCGTTAGCGCCTTTCCCCCTCCACTGTCGGCTCCTTCGCTGGAGTCGAAACGGGGGCCGCTGCCTCTCTACTTTGCTCCCCCTGGAGCAAAAAACCACAAGGCCCGATTAAGGTAAGTACTTACCTCACGTCCTTGGATGCGGGAGCTGCCGACTCCCGCTGGCCGCGTTCTGCACAGCTGTGCGATTATGCCGCACATGCGCACTGGGCTGGGATCTTCACGGAATCACTCACGTGACTCCGAAGTAAAATTAAAGAACATGGTATTCCAAATGAATCCACATTGTATAACCCATTCTTTATTTCACTTCCTGAAAGATTTAAAAAAGCTTTTAACATTCTTGATTTGCAATCTGTGTGACTACTCGGCCAGCTCTGAGCCATCAGTGTTGTTGTCGAAAGCTGGAAATGAAATGAAACATCCACACCAAGCTTTGTATTCTGGTATCTTTCAGGTCTTTGGCACCAATCGGGAAACCCAACCCATTAAACTACAGGAGTTGAAATGAGTCCTTTAAGACACACAGCTAGAAATTCTCAATTGGTCTACATGTAAAATAAAGATGTTGACAGAGTTGTAGGAATAAAGATACTGAAACTATTTTTTTAAAACCCATAGAGAAAATAGTAATATTTCTGGATCCAAATGGAATGAATGGTCGTCATTCAGATTTTGGTAATCTTTCATTGATTTTCATTCCTCAATATTTGTCAATATAACAGTCAGCAAGAGATGTTAGCACACACCCCATATTGCATGTATAGAATAATGTACCATCTCTGACCTTGGTCCACCCATCTGCCAACCCTTCCCCCTCCCTTCACCTGTATCCACCTATCACTTGCCAGACTTTGTCCCGTTCTCCCTTCTCTTCCAACTTTCTTCCTCCCACTGAAATCAGTCTGAAAAAGGGTCCCGACCTGAAACGTCACCTATCCACGCTCTCCAGAGATGCTGCCTGACCGACTGAGTTACTCCAGCACTTTGTGGGTTCTTTTTTGTAAACCAGCATCTGCCATTCCTTATGTCTACAATGTACCATCTTCTGCAGGTGTACCATGAGACACACCGCTTCTCATGAGATATGGCTAATTGAAAATCAAAAAAACTGTCAAAAGGCCCATAAGAATTGAGCCAGCTTTCGAGTGAGTTAAACCTATTCGCAGACAGAGCTCCAACAATGACCTCGTTTGCACCTAGCCCACAACTTACTGTGGCCTGTTTCCTTTATCATTGTAAAGGGACTGTCCCCACGAGCATGCGACTGCATGTGGCAAGCGCGACCTAACGTGGTCGCTTGAGCCATACGGCCTTGCGGGGCCTGTCCCACTTCGATCACCAGAGCCGTATGGAGTTGTGCGGAGCTGGTCCTGACATCGCGCGGGGCTCCGAAAAACTGACCGTGTTAAAAAATTCCGCGCGGCAACGGCCTGCCGGCCCGCAGCAGCCATACGCACCGCCTCGACGGGCATACGCACCATCTCGACGCCGGACGCAGTGTCTTGACGGCATACGTCACGCGCGAACTTCCCGCGGACTTCGCTCGAACTTCACATCACTCACTCGACCTCCGCGCGGCCCCTGCTTCTGGTTTGGTCGCGCTCGCCGGATGCAGTCGCATGCTGGTGGGACCGGCCCTGTACGGGGATCACTCGACCGCGTATGCCGCATGCAGGTCGCATGCTCGTGGGACAGGCCCTTTACTTTTTTTCCTTTCTCTCATTCATTTGTTCTATATATCTCCATATCACCATCTATATCTCTCGTTTCCCTTTCCCCTGACTCTCAGTCAGAAGAAGAGTCTCGACCTAAAACGTCACCTGTTCCTTTTCTCCACAGATGCTGTCTGACTCGCTGAGTTACTCCGGCTTTTTACGTCTATCTTCACCGACAAGCTTTCCGTGTCTGATTCAAATAACAAATGAACAAGGTTCAAATAACATTGTCTCTGTATGCTGGCTCTTCCACTATAGAGACCAGCAATCAATCTTTGGTTTATATGAGCTCCAGAACGTCCCTACGTGCCAATCCAATTCCAAAGATAAATCGCATCTTAACTGATTGTTTTTCTTTTTGGAGTGAACCAAGATGATATTTTGATTCAACACCTTGTTAGCATTCTCATACATTTGATACCTGGCGATTCTTTCCACCTGTTTCCAACATTTCCCCAAAATAACCTTTGGGCTCTTGATATCGGAAAGAACGCAGGAAAGATGACTGGACACATATTGTGCTTTTGATCAAGTCCATTTGATCACCTCAAAAAAAATAGAAACCACAAAGGTAAAACCCCCTGGAGGGGCGAGGCATAATCTTGCATTACACGCATCATTATACATCCAGGTTTATCTTTGAGTGTATAAATGGTACCCAGATGGTGATATAGCTATAACTGCCCTCTACGATTTTTGAGGTACAAGAGAAGTTAAAAGTTTCCCATGGTTCTTATTCCTGGTATTATTGCTTGCTAAACGGTTCCACGTTTGACAGTTAGATGAGAACTGCATGAGGTTTAGTCAGTATGTCTTCTGAGCTCAATTAGCCTGCTAACAATTATCGCTGAGGCCCTCAGGTAAAGAGTAGTCACTTGGGCAATGTGTTGTAGAACTGGAGGTGCCCGCGGTACTGCATTGTAACGAGAAAGATACTGAGGAAATACTGCATCTGTTCACGGGTTAAACTTCTCTAACTTCCATTGGATTTTTCTTCAATGGCTATTTCGCTGCAGAACCAGAGATTGGCAATAACATGTCAGAAGCTAAGAGTTCAAAGACAATTCTCCTAGAACCAGGGAAGAAAATCTTGATTTCAGTTGCCGTTATGCTGCCTTGCTACATTCATTTTAGAACTGCTGTAAATTGATTGTTGGAAGCATAGATCTAATTTCATAAAATATCTACCCTCAAAGCAAAAACATCAATTTCTTAATATTTGCAGTAGTCTAAACAAAAAGAAAAAAATGGATGTAAAATCTTTAACAAGGCACATTCAAACTGCTCTGTGCAGAGAACACTGGTTGCTTATACGAGACAATTACTTTAAAAAGTCCAAAATAAAAGAAACTCCATTACAGAAACTGTAAACTTTTCTGCAAAATAGAAAGACTTTAAACAGTCAAGTTATCTTTTAGCAAAATAAAGAGCTACATAGTTAAATACTGCTGGAAAATTGATGGCGTGTAACATGAAACCAAAACGGAAGGAGAAGCATAGCCATAGTCAAATCATAGTTATCGAGCACGGAAACAGGCCCTTCGGCCCAACTCGTCTATGCCAACCAAGATGCTCCCTCTAAGCTAGTCCCATTTGCCCACATTTGGAGCATATCCCTCTAAACCTTTATGATCCAATTTAACTTTTGATGTAACCCTGACTTCACCAAGCTTACCTGGCAATCATGCTGCTGATTGGCAATTTCCAGATCTCAATAACCCAACACATCTGTTTTCCCACAAACATACTTTGATACCAAGAGCAATTCAACTTCCTGAGGACATGATCGTATCCAGCCCTCAAAACAGGTTTTGTGTGGAAAAAATGCTGATTGGAAATAAAAGTTAAACATTAAACCATGAATGCAACACGATTTGGTTGAACCAGTAACAAAACTTGTCATCCCCCAAAAAATCCATGGGATTGTAGGTAGAATTTGAGGGAAATTAATGGCAATGAGGGGGATACCAAGTATAATTAGTGGGGGGTGGTTGCTCTGAGAACTGGCATAGACTCGATGGGCCAAAACATCTGGTTTCAATGTGGACAAATGAAAAGTCATGAACAAGTACATCAAATCAGGGAGATACAACACAATTTGTCATTTTACCAAGATAAGGCATCGGTAGCTTTTTGTTAGAAGATAGTTGAGGCCGTGCAGACAGACGTATAGACCATTTAATTTCACAACATTTGAGTACGAGATTATTAAACATCTTTGACAGCTGAGGAAGTGTAAAGGTAAATTTATGATAGCGTTAATCTTCACCTGTCTGTGATATGGTCCCACTTAGTTCGGTTATACCCGACTCAATCCTCTGCAGATGTTTCTTGTCTTCCTTGCTGGATGCTAGAAGAGGCAAAATATATCTCTGGAATGAAACAAAAACAGGTAAAAAGATTAGCATTGGCAATATTGCAAGTATAAAACAGGAATAGGACATGCTATTTAAACAATTTAGTATATTGCATTTTCTTTTGTCTCACAAATTCAGGGGAAGACACAGTTGCACTGGAGAGTGTGCACAGTAGATTCACCAGGATGATGCCTTGGATGCAGTGTTTCATTTACGAGGAGAGAATCGATAGGCTGGGAAAAGAAGGAACTGCAGATGTTGGAATATTGAGTAAAACACACAGTGCTGGAGTTACTCAGCGGGTCAGGCAGCATCTATGGAAGGAATGGATAGGTGACATTTCAGGTTGACACCTTTCTTCAGAGCGAAGAAGGTTCCCAATCTGAAAAGCTGCTATCCAACTGATTCCACAGATGCTGACTGATTTACCGAGTTGGACAGGTGGGGATTGTTTTCCTTGCAGTGGTGCAGGCTGATGGGGATCTTGACCAAGATGTACACAATTATAAGGGGCATAGACAGGGTAGTTAGCACGAAAGCTGATGTGTCTAAAAGCTGAAGACACAGGTACCTTTTGAGGGATCTGAGGACGAGTTTCTTGTTTTTATCCAGAAGATGGCAAGAATCATGAGCACACTTCCTGAACTCTCACAACATTTGAGTATGGAGACAAGCAGTTGAACCACAAAGGCATAGAAGGCAAAAGGCCTAGTCTTTGATAGTCAGCATCAGTGAAAGGGCCTGTATGATGTCTTCATTTCCATTATCATATCTCAATTAGGACATAACATGAGAGGGGGTAAATTGGGCACAAACTGTAACAGGGCAAAATTCCAAAATTTAAACAGAAAGCGACAAACTTTCTCTCGAATCCACAATGAGTTGTCTCTCCATCTCAGTACAATTAATTGTATGCTTCCAATTTGACATTTCTACTAGGGCAGTGGCAGATACAAGCTATGCAAGAGAGGAAGGGAAGGGGGGGGTCATTTGAACTGGTTCCGCAAGGAATTACAGGATCATTCCACACTGCACACCTCTACAGCATTAACCTACAACTCCAGTGTTAGAAATGAGTGTCTGTCACAATGAATTAGACATTCCATCTAACAGACTGGAACTAAATCCTTTAAACATTAAAATAAAATTACATATTTCACAAAATGCCTCACTTTTGATATCTTCATGCAAAAATTGTAAGATCAAGTAATGCAACAATGATGAATTTAAATTATTTGAAGCTACAGAGCCAATGCACAGATGCTATATTCAGATGACTTTAACAGATCAGAGGGTTCAAGTTTAGGTTTGTTATTTGTACGTGCAGTGAAAAGCTTTGTTTTGCATGCTATCCAAGACAATCAGATAATACTATATATGCAAGTCAAACTAAAGTACAATAGATAGAGCAAAGTGCAAGGTACAACGTTCAGAATATATATAGTTCTATGCATTAATGTGCATCATTTTCATAGTCACAGACCAATGTCCACAATGGGTTTGAGATGAATCAGACATTATTCTTGTTTTTGGAAGGACCATTCAGAAGCCCGATAATAGAAGTTGATCCTGAATCTGGTGGGGCATGCTTTCAAGCTTCTGTACCTTCTGCCGGATGAGAGCAGGGAGAAGAAGGAATCAACGGGATGGGACAAGTCTTTGATCATGCTAGCTGCTTTTCGGAGGTAGAGCGAAGTGTAGATGGAGTCAATGGTGGGGAGTCTGGTCTGTGTGATGGACTGGGCTACATCTACAAATCCTCTGAAAGGTCTTGGGCAGTCTTGGGCAGTTGTTCCCAAACCATGAACAAGAACAAGAATGGGAGAAATTACCCAATACAGGTGTGCCAAGCTTGTAGCGTCATACCCAAGAAGACTTGAGGCTGTAATTGCTGCCAAAGGTGCCTCAACAAAGTGCTGAGTAAAGGGTCTGAATACTTATGTAAATGTGATATTTCAGTTATTTCTTTTTAATTACTTTACAAAAATTTCTAAACACCTGTTTTCGCTTTTTTTATTATGGGGTAATGTGTGCAGATTGATGATAAAAAAATGAATTTAATCCATTTTAGAATAAGGCTGTAATGTAACAAAATGTGGAAAAAGTGAAGGGGTCTGAATACTTTCTGAATGCATTGTAAGCAGTGACCATTTGAAACATGAGAGAATGCTCATTACACATCTGCCATGAACAACATATATCCCTGCATCACCAACACAAATTACCTGGTCATTGCACACCGTAAATTATTTTGATCTTGGATTACAGAACAATCTATTACCCACTTTTCTCTGGGGAAAGTTGAATTGCTTCTTTGCCTATTTCTGTGAATGTGTTTCTGAAAGTGATTTCACTGGACAGCGTTACGATGCAGACCCCTGTTGACTCTGTGATGTTCTTGCCTTCACACTCCAACTCCACCCTGACCTCCCATCCTAACCTAAGCTCCGTGCTGACAAATTTTAAAGCAGTGTAACAATCCCTCCAAATTCAGGGACACTTTGTCTCAGGCAATGAAAGCAAAGGGCACTTCCAACCCTTCTTCACGTTCACTGCTGCTAAGCACCCGTGTCTACTTCAAAGATGGTGCGCATTTTGCTGTAGCTTTTCAAAAATAAATAGGCATTAAATGACATTGGTGTAGGAGGATGTAGCAAACATGACTACTAATTTATAGATTTAATGGAAGAATGACGGAGTTGGTGAGCTGGATCCCTAAAATGCCAGAACAAATTCCAGAAAACCATTCAGTAAAGATGGAATGTGACTGCACGATCACTGTAAATCACTGAGCTTGATAATAGATTTTCTTATATGCACTGAAGCTATTTTATTATCAAACAATGCATCCCCTATTCACCATGTATTACACCACAGGGACATCATATGGTCTGCATCTTATGGGTCACTGTTCATGCTTTGAACAGCCAGAATCAAGGAGTTACAAGCACATTACAGTTTACAGAATTTCCTGAACAATTAGAATTAGGGTAAACCTTTGGGGCCAGACAGGAACGGAGCTCAAAAACAGACAGGCCAAATCCAATACAACATCAACCCAATATTTATGCCATGGGAAATGAGCTGGGCTTATTTTTCAAATGCAAAGACCGCAACAACACCAAATTATTTTTGTGAGGTCTTTATCGTTCCGTGAAATGTTGAAAATTTCCAATCCATTCTGTAATAATTATAGTAGTCTTACAGTTTACCTATAATATTTTAAGGTGGCCATTCCCAATTTTATAGAGCACGTAAGCTCGCAAAATGTCCCAAAGCACTTTGTAGGAATATCATCAAATTGACCTCGACATCAAACCACATAATGTCCACCTGTGAAGATGTAGGATCCAAGGCTATAGGAAGCAACCAAACATAGAGGTTTACGGAGAGAGTTCTTAGGCTTTAAGCCTCAGTAACTAAAGGCACAGCCAACAACGCTGGAGAGATGAAAACTGGGATTATAAGAATTACATTGCAGAGAAGCTGGAAAGTTGTAAGAAGTAATTCAGCTGAGAAGGACAAGGGTCGTAAATAAATTTGAAATCACGTATGAAGATTTTAAAAACAGGATGTTGCTTAACTGGCGTCTAGCATGAGGATGAAGCGGAACAGCTTCAGAGTTGGGTTCACGTGTACCTCCTCTAACCTCATCTACTGCATCCAGTGTTCCCAATGTGGGCTCCTGTACATCGGCAAGGCCAAACCTAGACTCGGTGACAGTTTCGCTGAACACTAGTGCTCAACCCCCCCCCATGGCCTACAGGATCTGCCAGTTGCCAACCATTTCAACTCTCTTTCCCATCCCCACACTGTCTTTTCTGTCCTGGGCATCTTCTATTTCCAGAGTGAGGCCAGTAGCAAATTGGAGGAACAGAACCTCATATTTTGCATGAGTAGCTTTCAACCTAGTCGAATGAACATCAAATGTTCTAATTTTAAGTAAGTTAATCTCATACTCCCCTCCTTTCCAAGCTCCCTCCTTGCTCCCTTTCTCCTCCTGGGTTGTTTTACCACAGTTCTCCACATTGCTTCTCTTGAGATCACACTGTCCCTAGCCAACAATGGACCTACCAGGCCCAGCCCTGCCTGAGGTCATTTGTGGCCGGCCCTGATTGATCCTGGTCTTTCCTCACTTCCAGCTCTTCAGCCCCCCCCCCTCCACCTTCAGTCTGAAGAGGGTCCCGACCTGAAACATCACTCATCCCTTTTCTCCAGGAATGTTGCCTGACCCGCTGAGTTACTCCAGCACTGTGTCTATCAGAGTTGGGACATGGGTAGCTGTATCTACAATAGCCTCAAGTTTATGGCGGTGTTGGATGGGAGACTGGACAGGAGTGGATTGTCCAGATACAACAGACACTGCCAGAAGCAGTTGAGCAGAGTAAGAGACAAAATTGAGCAAGATTACAGAGGTGGAAATAGGTAGTGTTACATAATTCATAAAGAAAACAGTTGTTTCATAATTTAGAGGATCAGATTCACACCATCATTGGTATTCTTCTCACATTTCTACTGCTACATCATTACAATACACTAAACATCACATCCTTTACAGGAAATAACACCCAGTTATTTTGCAGATGGTACTTCACATATTGCCTGTCCAGCAAGTGTAACCACATCTTTGCCTGTGCCATCTTTAGTACTCTTATTTCCAAAGACTCTTGACATGACTTGAGATGGTATCTTGAGACAGCGAAGATGGTTATCAAAAATTACAGCAGGATCTTGATCAGAAGAGCTGAAGAATGGCTAATGGAGTTTAATCCAGATAAGTGAGAGGTGTTCCATTTTGGGAAGTCAAACCAGGGTATGGTAGAGCCCTTGGAGTGTTTTAAATCAGGGGGTTCTGGGTACAGATACATAGTTCCTCGAAAGTGATGTCACAGGCAGATAGGCTGGTAAAGAAGGCTTTTGGTACATTGACCTTCATCAGTCAGGGCGTTTGATCTGCCTAGGCCTGCTGGATCTCCAGGTTGCTAACCATTTTAACTCCCTTTCCCATGCCATTACTGACCTTTCTGTTCCGGGCCTTCTGCATTGCAAGAATGAGAACACATGGAAATTGGAAGAACAGCATCTCATATTCCTCTAGGGTAGCTTACAAGCTAACAGTATGAATGTTGTATTTTAGATAACTACTAACTTACAAACAAACCCTCCCCTTCTCCCCTCACCTTCCCCCAAGCATTTTCTATCCTTATCACACTTTATGTCGCTTAATGTCTGGCCTTTGTCCAAGCTTCGACCAATCACCCCCCATTTCACCTGGATCTGCCAGTCATTTGCCAGACTTAGTCCTGCCCCTATCCCTCTTCAAGCTTTCCATCTCACCCTCCAACCTCAATCGGTCTCAAGAAAGGTCCTGGCCTGAAACGTCGCGCATCCATGTTCTCCAGAGATGCTGACTAACCTGCTGAGTTACTCCAGCAGATTGCGCCCTTATTGAGCATAGAAGTTGTGACATTACAGTTGTATAGTATGTTGTATAAGCATTTGGAAGACAGGATTCAGTTTTAGTCACCCGATATAGGAAAGATGCCATTTAGCTGGAAAGAGCGCAGATAACAATTACTAGGATGTTGCCATGGTTCGAGAGACTAAGCTATAGCGGAAGGATGTGCAGGCTAGGACTTTATTCCTTGGAATGCAAAATGCTGAAGGGTAATCTTGTAAAGGTCATGAGGGGAATAGATTAGGATGAAGGCACAGTCTTTTACCCAGGGTATGGCAATCAAGAACCAGAGGACATCGGTTTAAGATGAGAGGGGAAAGATTTAATAGGAACCTGATGGACAACCTTTTCACTAAACGGTGGTGGGTACATGGAACAATCTGCCAGAGTAGGTAGTTGAGGCAGCATTTTAAAGACACTTGAACAGAATATGGATAGGAAAGATTTAGAGGTACATGGGCCAAATGTAGGCAAATGGGACTAGTTTAAAAGGGACAACTTGGTTGGCATGGACTAGTTGAGCCGAAGGGCCTGTTTCCTGTTTTCTTGCTGGAGCTCCCCTTTCCTTCCATATTAGAAATTTATACCAACATCTAACCAGAACGACGACACGCCCCGGTAGGCCCAACTCGCCCCACAGCCCTCCCAGGGCACTGTGGTGAGGCCGGGTGGCAAGGCCCGTCTGGGCCGAAGGAGCCTCAGTGGTGGCGGCGATGGGAGACTCGGCAGCGGGAGCTTTAGTAGCAGTGGGGCCTCAGTGGGAATAGACAATAGGTGCAGGAGTAGGCCATTCGGCCCTTTGAGCCAGCACCGCCATTCAATGGGATCATGGCTGATCACCCCGAATCAGTACCCCGTTCCTATCCTCTCCCCATATCCCCTGACTCCGCTATCTTTTAGACCCCTATCAAGCTCTCTCTTGAAAGTATCCAGAGAACCGGCCTCCACCGCCTTCTGAGGCAGAGAATTCCACAGACTCACAACTCTCTGTGTGAAGAAGTGTTTCCTCGTCTCCGTTCTAAATGGCTTACTCCTTATTCTGAAACTATGGCTCCTGGTTCTGGACTCTCCCAACATCGGGAACATGTTTCCTGCATGTCCAAACCTTTAATAATCTTAAATGTTTCAATAAGATCTCCTCTCATCCTTCCAAACTCCAGAGTATACAAGTCCAGCTGCTCCATTCTCTCAGCATATGACAGTCCCGCCATCCCGGGAACTAACCTTGTAAACCTACGCTGCACTCCCTCAATAGCAAGAATGTCCTTCCTCAAATTAGGGGACCAAAACTGCACACAATACTCCAGGTGTGGTCTCACTAGGGCCCTATACATCTGCAGAAGGACCTCTTTGCTCCTACACTCAACTCCTCTTGTTATGAAGGCCAACATGTCATTCGCTTTCTTCACTGCCTGCTGCACCTGCATGCATGCACCTTTCATTGACTGATGAACAAGGACCCCCAGATCCCGTTGTACTTCCTCTTTTCCCAACCTGACACCATTTAGATAATAATCTGCCTTCCTGTTTTTGCTACCAAAGTGGATAACTTCACACTTATCCACATTAAACTGCATCTGCCATGCATCTTGCCCACTCACCCAACCTGCCCAAGTCACCCTGCATTCTCACAGCATCCTCCTCACAGTTCACACTGCAACCCAGCTTTGTGTCATCTGCAGATTTGTTAATGTTACTTTGATCCCTTCATCTAAATCATTGATGTATGAACGGGAGCCTCGGTGGCGGTGGGGCCTCACGGTCGATGACCATGAGGGGGGAGGGGAAGACAATGGGGACCCAGTGTAGGGGAGGGAGGCACTCTAGTTCAGAATCATCTCCCTAGGGAATAAGTCTGTGTTTGTTTGTTTGTTCGTTCATTTGTTCCGGTGAAGGCGCTGTGCTCACGGCAGCCGGCCAACAGTCGCTTGTCTTTTTCTTTTTTTGTTTTCACTTTGAATTTCAAGTTTTTGTGTACGTTGTGTGCTGTGACTGTCGGCAGACTAATTTCCCTCCGGAGATGAGTAAAGTTTTATCGTATTGTATCGTATCATAATCCCCTTTGATCCAGCCAACATCACTTAATTTATGCAGCTTTCTTTCCTGGAAAATTGGCTTTCACCCAACATTTGTAATTTGACCAAAGTGTTCATTAACCTTTGAAGTTGATCAATGCATGGCACACAACAACAAGCCGAAGGGCTATTTTTTCCACTTGCAGGTATTGCATTTGATGCCCACTCAAGTGCTGCAATTTCCTTTGGTGAAGTGATTGTGCACAATATCACTAAGGGACCTAAACAAGTCGTAAATTTGTAAACTGGTCAGCGTTAAGGCATCACAAATTCCAAATGACTCAGCAAGGTGAGAAGAATTACAGGGCACATTGTTCTCTTTGTTTTTTTACAAACACTGAGAGCAGAGGTGAGGAAGGTGGATCAACTCTTGCACATGCCTCATTCTGATCCACAAATGTTAAATAGAGACGTTAATTGCTTATATTGAAAAAATAATCTAAAAAGTGGAATAATCCCAACAACTGTTGATTTTGTCCTTTTGCTTTAAACATTGCATAACAATATAATCACAGCCATACAACACAGAAACAAGCTATTTGACCCAACCAATCCATGTCAACCAGGTTTTATCGTTGAGATAGTCCCATCTTCCTGAATTTGGCCCGTGCCCTGTCAAACATTTCCTATCCAAGCAGCACAAAGTAGCTTGTAAATTATCTGATGGTACTGAACTATTTTCTCTCTTCCTTGGTGTTAGCTTTCTTTGCTTTTCTATGCAGAAAGGCATCAAATGCCTTCTTCAATTTCCTTCCCTTGTCTATATTTCTATTGTGAAGGAAAGGGCTGCTTCCCTTCTTGTTTATTTTGCTCCCAATTCAATTCACGAGAGGCAACAGGTTAATGTCATGTCATGTGGAAGGTTGCTCCAGGCAATATTTCCAAGCTCTTTGGTGAATGCAGGGGAGGCAAGAGCAATAGTTACCACAAAGGTACCTCGGTGGCCACGGTGACTTTGATTTCCACTGAATTAGTTGAAAGATCACGGGGCGAAGAAGAGCAGTATTCGTAGCTGGACAAATTAGGTTGCCAGGAGAGAATGTGGAACAAAAGAGCAACAGAGAAACATACTGAAGGGCACAGCTGAGGGGCAGGTGCTTCATATAATTAGAACTTGTTCAGTAAACCATTGCTGCTTTGCACCATGTACCCTAACCACTTAAGGGCATTAGTAATAGAAATCAAATACTTTACTTAATGTCTGCTAAATCTCCAACGTCATTTCTCTTGGGATTTTAAATCCATTTACACACTTTAAGTATTTTTACATGGCTGTTTATACAATGAGTGCCAACAGCGTGCATAACTCAAGCAGAGTAAAACACGATGCCCCCAAAGGTACCCATGTCAAGGCAATCTCATCTTTTTATGGACGTGAAGGTTGAACAAGATGAGTGCCGTGGGTTGTGCGAATAGTGACGTGAATCAGGCTTGAGGTGCTACCTGAAGCAACACGTTCAGGTACGTGACCCTCCATCGTAGCCTGGAATGCTCCAAGATCGCATTTGATGGATGCATCAGAAACATAAGTCTGAATTCTTTCAAGTGCAACGCCAAACACTCGAAAGTGTAATATTGCAGCTCATATAGATTCTATTTTTACTCAGTTTGAAATCCAGTCTACCAGATCAAATGAAGCAGATCATCAAAGTAGAAGCATCTACCACAAACTATGAAGGGTAGAGTTTGCTTTCTGTATCTTGTTTCAGTGGAGAAATGTACAAAACAGAATTTATTTATTATGTAATATAAGGCTGATTACGACTTTAGTTGCAATAAAACATTTTGAACTCGGGTTAAATAACTGTTAACTCAGCTTAATTAATTAGCCGACAACGGGGTTATAGTGAGCACAAAACTGAGATGATAAAGTATTAAAACATAGTTTTCGTTTAGATGTAATTAGACCCTCAGAACCATTCATTGTTATTTGTGGCAATAACCTTCATTGTTTTTCCTCTTGGGTTTAAAGTACACTGTGCTTAAAAAGGAATCAGGCAATTAAATGTTCCAGCCATGAAGAGAGAAGGCATGGAATTACAGGTTTCACTACCCCTGTGATCACACAAAAGCTTGCCCCACAACAACTTCCATTTATAGAGTGTCTTCAGTGCAGCAAAATGTTCTTAGACGATTCGCAGAAGCATTTTTAAATAAGGGAGCAGGAATAGTCATTAGGCTTCTTGCGCTAATTGAGATCATAGTTGGTCGATGATCAAAATCCACACAACCCCATGTCCTTCAATATCTTTGGCTAACAAAAATCTGTCGGTCACAATTTTAGAATTACAATGGACTAGGCATGTTGCCATTTGCCGAAGTTTCCAAATTTCAACCACCTGATATGCATTTTCAACTTCATGCCCAAAAGGCTGAGCTCCAATTTAAGACAATGCTGACTGGCTCCACAATAGTTGTCCATCTATCTACCTGACCCGTTAACCTTCATACCTTGAAACCTTCAATCAAATCAAAGTTCTTGGATATTCGGCCCTTCGGTTATCTCTACATAATTTAACCCATGGTGATCAACTATCATGCTGATAAATCCAAAATGAACTCCTTCCAAGAATAATGTGTATCCTTCTTGTGTGTGATATCATATCCCTCTAAAGCTTTCCTAGTCATGTACCTGTCCAAGTGTCTTTGAAATGCTGTTATAGTAACTGCTTCAACCACCTCCTCTGGCAGCATGAAAAATGCATAGAGAGGTTGGGGATGAGAATTGAGGGGGGTGAGATTGTGAGGGTAGGAAAGGTAGTCAGGGGCAGGTAAAGGCAGAGAGGATCGTCTATTAGAGAGCTAGGGCTATAGGAAAGTGGTACAGGTAGTCCTGGAGTTAAATTACCTCTGGGGGTTGACAATTGGATTGATATTTGAGATTACCTGTCAAGGATTGATTGGGTGAGGTGCGGTGTATGTAAAAGATCTGGGCAAGTACAGACCATAAAGTGAATGGCCTTTAAGGCAGCTTCTCAGCATCTAACGCAGATCACTTTACTGTGTTAGAGAAAGCCTGCTCCTGCACGAGTGAGTGATCCACAAACAACACAGGCCATGCACACACCATTAAACATAATTCAAGGGCCTCCAACATGTATTACAATTGCAGGCCAATGGACACCAATGTGCTGTCTGGGGCTCCTCAATGCATTAGTGCATTAGAAGCACATTTGCGGCACAATGGCGCAGTGGTAGATTTGCTGCCACTGCGCCAGAGACCCGGGATCGATCCTGACTATGGGCGCTGTCTGTACAGAATTTGTACGTTCTCCCTGTGACCGTGTGGGTTTGCTCCGTGTGCTCCGGTATCCTCACACACTCCAAAGGCGTACAGGTTTGTAGGTATTCAAGAAAGAACTGCAGATGCTGGAAAATCGAAGGTACACAAAACAGCTGGAGAAGGGTTTCGGCCCGAAACGTTGCCCATTTCCTTCGCTCCATAGATGCTGCTGCACCCGCTGAGTTTCTCCAGCTGTTTTGTGTCCTCAGGTTTGTAGGTAAATTGGGCTCTGTAAATTATGAATTATCCCTAGTGTGTAGGTTAGTGTACGCGATGATCGCTGGTCAACATCGACCCGGTAAGCCAAAGGACCCGTTTCCATGCTCTATCTCTAAAGTCTAAAGAACCTGAACAAAAACAGTGGGTGTTGTACAACTTACATGCTTCTTGATTTTCAGTTTTTTTCTCCTTTTGTTGGGAGCCAGAGTGGATTATATAATGTTTAAGAAGGAACTGCAGATGCTGGAAAATATCTGCAGTTCTCGTAATCCTATTTTATAAGGGTTTCGGCCCGAAACGTTGCCTATTTCCTTTGGGTTTCGGCGCCAAATGTTGCCTATTTCCTTCACTCCATACATGCTGCCTCACCCGCTGAGGTTCTCCAGCATTTTTGTCCACCGTGGATTATATAATCTCTGGAGAACAGGCTTGATCTCAAGAGATGCTGACTGACCGGTTGACTTACTCCAGCACTTTGCGTTTTTTTTTGTTGTAAATCAGAACTTGCAGTTCTTTGAATGTATATTATATAATGCTGGGGCTGGGAACAACTATTTTAGGGAAGGATTCCCAAAGGTGAGTGTAAATCTGGGCAGGGTTTTGGAAGCTTCTCAATTCTGATGTTCACTTACATTTGATTGATCACATTGTGTGCAGAAAGTATCTCTCTCCTATCCCAACTCTCTACATCTGCTCAATTCTCTTTATGTCCAAGCGGAGACCTCACATCTGTCCGCGTTGAAATACAGTGGGTGATGGTAGCCACATGATTTTTCAGTATTCATTTCTTCAGGGAAAAGCACCAATTTATTTGGCAGTGAGAGGATGCCTTCACAACCCACGGGATTAATGAAAAGTGATATAGCAACATGCGCATGCTGTTTTGATGTTTATTTCTGTTTCACATTCAATTAGTTAAAAATAAATCTACACAGAATCGCATTGAGTGAGGGGAATATAACAAAGCCATACTGCCACGCAACAGGTGTATGGAATATAAAAGCAATAATTTACAGGGAGCCAAAGTTACAGGCAAACTATGCCGTACATCTGCAACGATTTTCACAAATCTTTCTTAATTTTCCCCCGCAAAGTAGAGTTACGGAAGATTAAAATCAGACAAAAAGTAGACACACAGAGATAGAATTGAAACTTATCAAAATGTGGAGTTAATATAAAATTCTGCAATCAGTGAATCACGGTAAAGCCATCGGGCTCAGACCCAGTTTCTTGTCTTTCTAAACGGCTCTGGTGGCAAGCAAACAGATTATTTTTTTTAGTCCAATTGCCTCATCTATGATGCCTTCAGCACAATCTGAGCCAGGCATTCTTCAATATTTGCAAGGTCATTATAACTGATAAATTAGGAGCCTTTCAGGTCCTGACAATTTGCTATCATTTCTTACAAAGAACGCTGGCTATGTTTCTTGTCCCACAGATGCTGCCTGACCTGTTGAGTATTCCCAGCAGCCTCTATTTTTATTTGATGCTATTTTGACTCTGCAACAAACCCACTGCCATAAAGGGTTTGAGAAACTGGGCGCAGGGAAGATACATTCTTCCCTGCTGAGGAATCTGGGACTGGATGCGGAGTTTCAAAATCAAGTGGAACAAAGAATCCACTGGAGGAACTCGCATCCAATAACTTGTTGCTGCCATTTGTCTCTTCAAAATAATATGTTGGGAATTTGGGATGGAAGTGGGAGAAATGTCTTCACTCAACTTTTGATATTCTCTAACACAGAGAGCTGTGGGGTCTCCGTTAACGAGTTTATTTAAAACAAAGATCAGTGGATCTTTGAATGTTACAGAAACCAAAGTGGTTTGATCAATGGTGCTGAGGTAAAAGATCAAACGTGATCTCAATGAACAGCAGTGCAGGTGTGATGATCTAGCTGGCCTACTTCTGGTCCTGTTTCTTGTGCTGTGTTGTGTTTAACCCCAAGCTATATGTGCAGCAATGCCTTTAATGCCCAGAACAAAGTGCAGGCAAGCAGCTTTATAGCCAATAACATGGTTGTACACGCACATTATTTTGGATGCCCATTGACTAAGCAGCAGGATCTCATAGATCAAAAGGAAAAATAATGCATTTAAGTAACGTTTTTCACCTCATTCAGAACACTCCAAAGCAGTGCGGCCAATCGAATTATGCAATTTCTGTTTGCACTTTAAAAGGCCTGTCCCACTTTCACAATCTTTTTTACTCCTGGACATTTTTCATCACGCTAGAAAAACGGCCCGACCTACTTGATGCCACGAGTACCTACGACCAGCATCACAACCTCCTACGAACGTAGACAAAAGTGCTGGAGAAACTCAGCGGGTGCAGCAGCATTTATGGAGCCCGAAACGTTGCCTATTTCCTTCGCTCCGTAGATGCTGCGGCACCCGCTGAGTTTCTCCAGCACTTTTGTCTACCTTTGATTTTCCAGCATCTGCAGTTCCTTCTTAAAAACCTCCTACGACCTACCTACGATTTCCTACGAGTCCGAGTCAAGGGCAAACTCGGCAGAGGTCATGAATTGGGTCGTGAAAGTGGGACAGGCCCTTAAGGAAATACAAAGACAATTTCGGCGCAGGACACTAGCACAAACAGTAATTTGATAATGACATGGTATTGTTCTTTAGCAATGTTTGGTTAACAGATAAATATAGGCCAGCACATTCGCAATAGCAATACAAGTAATTTGTCAGGCGGTGTTATTAGAGGGAGAAATGCAGGCCAGTTTATTGGGGGTTATCCAATTCCTCTTCAATGCTATGGGACCCTCGTGTTTGCATGGAAGTCATTGGGTTGGACTTTGCCACCTTTTGCCAATAATAATGCTGGGATTTCTTCCTGTTTCTCCACAGAAATCCTGGTTCTCAATGCCATTGAGGGTCGAAATGGACAGTAGCATCGTCCACCTGTTGTCTAGGCTGCCAGTTGCCCCCTCATGAAGTTTGATGCAGCAGCGTTAACATCTGCAAGCTTCTTGGCTCTCAGACTGGGAAGCCAGCCAACTGAGAAGCAAGCCAATTCCCTTTCAAATGAATGGGAGAAATCAACTGCTGGCACCATAGTGAGTGCAGCCTTTTAAACTAAAGGGCCTGTCACACTTACGTGTCCTTGGCACGCAAATTACGCGACCTCATCGTCGCGTTGAGGCGCACGGGCAATGGATGACGTTTCGGGTCAAGACCCTTCTTTCAGACTGAAGAGGGTCTCAACCCGAAACATCACCCATTGCTTCTCTCCAGAGATGCTGCCGGTCCCACTGAGTTACTACAGTATTTTGTGTCCATCTTCAAATGATGTCACGTGCTCCAGACAGCTGTGCGGACGCATGAAGTCGCGCGTGACCTCGCGGGACCGTAACGCCTCAACGCGACCACGACACCGTGTAATTAGCGTGCCAAGGACACGTAAGTGGGACAGGGGCTTAACCAAATTAAAAAATGTTTTAATTGTTTTCACTGTGTTCTCTGTCTTAATAATTAAGGTTCCTAAAAATAGTACTTTTATCCATATTTCCAAAGATTGACAGATACCAAATGTTTTGACAAAATGTTTTTCTCAACTCGGGGGGTGGTGGGTATGTGGAACGAACTGTCAGAGGAGATGGTTGAGGCAGGGACGACAACAACATTTAAAAGACACGTGGAGAGGTACATGGATAGGAGATGTTGCGAGGGATATGGACCAAATGCAGGCAAATGGAATGAAAAATAACACAAACACAATGCTGGAGTAATTCAGCGGGTTAGGCAGCATCTCTGGAGTAAATAGATGATTAAAATAAATAAATATAAAATAAAAACATTTTGGGTCAGGACTAGCTTAGATGGGTTGGCAAGGACGAGTTGGGCTGAGGGGCCTGTTTCCGTGCTGTATGAATGTCCATGAGTGCTGAAGATGTTCACAAATATTTAAGGGGACTGACTCCTTTGACAGTGTGCGAGGCTGGACGCAGAGCCTCATCAGCACATGAAGCCAATCTGGGAGTGCAACATCTGTACCAGTGCACCCTCCGTCGCGCACTTCACCACATCCAAGTGCTGGGAGCAAGGCACTTGGAAGACAACTGCACCCAGCATTACTTTGGCAGTAATCAGAGTCCCGGGACTGGAGTCCAGCAATCTCAGGTCGACAGACGTTCTGCCCCCTTGATGGGTAGAAGGAATCTTAGTGATAAAGTAGTACTCCTTAAGTATTATATATGGATGCTTGAAATCGTAAGTTAATAAATTGAACGATAAAAGCTAAAGCAGCTATGAAGTAGATGTAGCTGTCAGGAGATCACACAGCATCTGTTGAGAGAATTACAGATATGTCAGAAGGAAAGATTACAAATTAATTTTTGAGTATTTGTCATATGTTCAATATGCATGGAATTCCTTGTTGGAACAGTGACTACACAGTGTTTTGATGCCAATCTTACTTCCCAATCTCAAAATAAAAACAAATCACTGGACAAACATCCCCCAAGTACTATAGAGTTATTTGCATTTCTAATTTTTCCAATATTTCAACCTTACTTAGTTTAACATTAAAGAACACGAATGGAATTGGGAATTTAAAACTTTCAGGCAAGATCAACATTTAGTGTTTTATTTTCCTTTTTACTTCAATTAAAATTACTCAATGGCAAAGTGTTCTCAATAGAACAACAGGTCCTTTTTTAATTTAATTAAGAGATACAGCACGGAAACAGGCCCTTCGGCCCACCGAGTCCACGCCGACCAGCGATCCCCACACACTAACACAATCCTACACACACTGGGGACAATTTACAATAATACCAAGCCAATTAGCCAATAAACCTGCACGTCTTTGGAGTGTGGGAGAAAACTGGAGATCCCGGAGAAAACCCACGCAAGTCACGGGGAGAGCGTACAAACTCCACACAGACAGCACCCGTAGTCAGGATCGAATCCAGATCTCTGGCATTGTAAGGCAGCAACTCTAACGCTGTGCCACTAATATATATATTTTTTATTTTCAGCTTCATTCATATATTTAAAGATCATTGTAGCTATTTTGCAAAACAAAAACAAGGGGGCAGATTATTATCTCAATGGGGTTAGGTTAGGTAAGGGGGAGGTACAGCGAGACCTGGGTGTCCTTGTACACCAGTCACTGAAAGTTGGCGTGCAGGTACAGCAGGCAGTGAAGAAAGCTAATGGAATGTTGGCCTTCATAACAAGAGGATTTCAGTATTGGAGTAAAGAGGTTCTTCTGCAGTTGTATAGTGCTCTGGTAAGACCACATCTGGAGTATTGTGTACAGTTTTGGTTTCCCAATTTGAGGAAGGACATACTTGTGATTGAGGCAGTGCAGCGTAGGTTCACGAGATTGATCCCTGGGATGGCGGGAATGTCATATGAGGAAAGATTGAAAAGACTAGGCTTGTATTCACTGGAGTTTAGAAGGATGAGGGGTAAAGTCTTAAAGAAACATATAAAATTATAAAAGGACTGGACTAGCTAGATGCAGGAAAAATGTTTCCAATGTTGGGCGAGTCCAGAACCAGGAGCCACAGTCTTAGAATAAAGGGAGGCCATTTAAGACTGAGATGAGGAAAAACTTTTTCACCCAGAGTTGTGAATTTGTGCAATTCCCTGCCACAGAGGGCAGTGGAGGCCAAATCACTGGATGGATTTAAGAGAATGTTAGATAGAGCTCTTGGGGATAGTGGAATCAACGGATATGGGGAGAAGGCAGGCATGGGTTATTGATTGGGGACGATCAGCCATGATCACAATGAATGGTGGTGCTGGCTCGAAGGGCTGAATGGCCTCCTCCTGCACCTATTTTCTATGTTTCTATTTGGTTTTATAAAACAAGTATTGTGTTTTAGTTCCAGTGGTTGAGTTTGCTCACAGAATTGTAAGCATAAGATGACAACCTGGTGACATTAAGTGTGGTTACTAAGCGGCAGTTTACAACTAATATGACAACTGAAGCAACCAACTTCAAAAAGAAAAAGTGAAATCCAATTTAGCTGAAGTTTAATTTGCTGCACATTTGATCCACTTAATGACATCTCTGCACAGGTGCAAAAGTTAACAAATACCTTACCTCCACTTATTGAAGAACAAGCTGCATGCAAACACCTACTTGGATGAATCACAAAATATCGAATAGCTCTTCTGAACTTCATTAGTAGTCTGGTGCAGGCTTTATTTGACATCTTCAAGTCAAGTGTATTGTCATTTTCACAAGGACAGTCAGTTACAGACACAATGATATTCTTGCTTGCAGCAGCATCACAGACACATACACTCAATCAAACACACAAAGACATAACTCGTATATAAATTACAGGATGAAGCACAGCCCGGATGGTGGGGATCCTTGATGACAGATATGGCCGCCTTGTGGTGCTGCCTCACGTAGAGGCTTTCGACGGTGAGGAGGGCTTTGCTCATTATCGATCTGGCTGATTCCAACCCTCTCTGCAGCCCCCTGCATTGTTGCGCATTGGAATTGCCCTACCAGGCCATGATGCACTTGCGCCCAGAACACTTCCCACAGTACATCTGTAGAAGCTTCTGAGAGAATTCTGTGACTTGCTGAATCTCTTTAAACTTCTAAGCAAGTAGAGACGCTGGCATGCCTTCATCGTGATTACATCTATTGTGCTGGGTCACCCGAGGATTTAACACCAAGGAATTTGAAACGTCTGCTCTTCACTGCCAACCCACCAATAAAGACTGATGTGTCGTCCCAAGGTGTCCCCTTTCTGACATCAACAATTAGTTCTTTGGTCTTGTTGATGTTAAGCGAGAGGTTGTTGTTGGCGCACCGATCAATCAGATGTTCCATCTCTTCCCTGTAAGCTGTTCTTTCCAGGATGTGGCCACTTCTGGCAGAAATAATATTACTCTCAATGCTATATTATTCTTGAGTAACAGGAGTGAACAAACTTCGGCCGACTTCCTGGGGAAGGCACTCACATTGCACTATTAGACAGAATTCCAGGATGTTGGCTAGCACCATTGAAAGAACAGCCATATTTTCAGCTCGGGATGATGTGTGAACTGCAGATGTACCTGAAGTGAGCGACGTTCTCATCTGCCTCGTGCCCTGCTCCTACCAGCTGGTGGAGGCTGAGAGTTTGGGAGTTGACATCAAAGGGGTCATGGCAAGCTACACTTGCTTCCAAGATGGCACTGGAGCAAGGCGGCCCTTTGCATGCACTTTCCAGCAAAGGATCTACTACCAGCCGATATAAATAACTACTCTTTTTAAATCCTTTTCTATCTATTGTACATGGGTTTGACATGATTGTATTTATGCGTGGTATATCTAGTTTAGTTTTATTTATTGTCTTGTGTACCATGGTACAATGTAAAGTGTTAACCAGTCAGAGGAGAGTCTATACATGATTACAATCGAGCCATTCACAGTGTACAGATACACGATAAAGGGAATAGTGCTTAGTGCCAGATTTTATGGTATCATCCCCCATTGATGATAGGACCATTGAACTGGAAAATTCTCAGTTACAAGTTTCTTCGATTATTTACTGTGTTTAGTTACTATTTGGTCTTTCAGCAGATTACATTTTATCTGGTTCACCGCTACTACATCCAGTAAAGTCGACCCGAAACGTCACCCATTCCTTATCTCCAGAGATGCTGCCTGTCCTGCTGAGTTACTCCAGCTGTTTTTGCGTCTATCTCCGATTAAAGATAGTCTGAGGTAGATCGTAGCTCAGGACCCACTCTAGTTGTTGATAGGATGGTTCAGTTGCCTGAATATAGCTGGGAAGAAACTGTCCCTCGCTATGGAATCTAACCTACGTGGATAGCAGGCAAAATCAAAGCTTCTCTTGTTCTTGGTTTCTTGGTTCTTGGTTTTTTGGTCCTCCAAAATATTCCAAATGGAATTTAAACTGGAGGTGGTGAAGGGAGGGCACTGTATCTCAAAACATGTACCAATAATAATAAACCTAGAGCTGCAGCCAAGGTGTGCCATTGTTGAAAGTTCCATGTGGCAGATAAGTTCCAATCAAGGCTCTTCCTTAAAATGATGTTGAGTTTCTAGAATTACTCTCATCCAGATGAGTGGGCAGTATTTTACTGAGTTTTATTGATAGTGGAAGAGATGTATTGGTCAGGAAGCAAGACATTCATCCCATGATACCCATCCCGAGTTGTTTTTGTGTCTAGGTGATCCTTATCAATGTCTAGTTAATGGGGAAAACCCAGGAAATTGAAGGTGGGGGGTTGAGAAGTTGCAATGTTATTTGAATGCCAAGGGGAGGTACACTACCTAGCCCCTTGTTGGAGAGATTCATGGCATCATGGACATTACTGATCTCACATCCTAAAGTGTTTAAGAAGGAACTGCAGATGTTGGCAAATCGAAGGTACACAAAAAAAAGGCTGGAGAAACTCAGCGGGTGCAGCAGCATCTATGGAGCGAAGGAAATAGGCAACGTTTCGGGCGAAACATTGTCTAATTCCTTCGCTCCATAGATGCTGCTGCACCCGCTGAGTTTCTCCAGCTTTTTTTTTGTGTACCTTCACATCCTAGTGCTGCCCTCGTCCTGCTGGCATACTGCTTTATTTACTGAATTTCTGAACATTATGCCGGCATTTATAAATCAGGAATTCGGCGAACTCTAGCAATCAATCAATATCCATGACCATGAATTCCCTTAATTAGAAACATTTATGGTATCATCCCCATGCCCACAGTAGGACCATTGAACTGAGAAATTCTCCGTTACAAGTTTCTTCGACTCTATTTGCTGTGTTTAGTTACCATTTGGTTTTTCAGCATATTACATTTCATGTGGTTTTCCGCTGCTACATCCTTGCGCAAATTAATCGAATCAAACTTACACTCGGATATAACAAGTCAATATATATGTCACAGGGCTACCTTTTATCCATTATCATCGCGCCAATATGTCTTTGGTACATTATATGTCCACCACTGTTTAAGAAGGAACTGCAGATGCTGGAAAATCGAAGGTAGACATAAACGCTGGAGAAACTCAGCGGGTGCAGCAGCATCTATGGAGCAAAGGAAATAGACAACGTTTCGGGCCGATCGGGTTTCGTTTCTAAAGAAGGGTTTCGGCCTGAAATGTTGTCTATTTCCTTCGCTCCATGGATGCTGCCGCACCTGCTGAGTTTCTCCGGCATTTTTGTCTACCTTCGATATGTCCACCACTGTTCTTTATTAAGTCCTTGACAAGATATGCCATGGAATCAACCAGATTGTGACAATTTCCGAGGATTTTTCTTCTTCCCGATACCAGCTGAATTATGGTCTTGACGTGCTACATGGGCAACAGCCTGTCCTCCACATGACATCGCCCAGGCTTGCATCCGACCACACATCACCTGTAAACTAGGATGCATCACCCATGGTCAGTCATGACCGAAGGGGGCCTACCTACTCTAGCTATACAACCGACCTCAATGAGATGGTGGCCGAGCTTAGTGAGCCTCCTGCTGCCTAGAAATCATTCTTCAGGGCATCCATCGCCTGTCTTTTTTCGATCCTTCTTACTTTCCCAAATTAGCAAGGCCTCATCTCCTGGAGTCGTCTTCCTTCAGTGGCCACATCTAATTTAGTTTCTTTTATTTTATTGTCACATGTACCAAGGTGCAGTGAAAAGCTTTTGTTGCGTGCCAACCAACCAGCGGAACGACAATACACAGTTGTCATTCACAGTGTACAAATACATGATAACCGGAATTATGTGAATGACGTTTAGTGCAATATAAAGGCAGTAAAGTCCGATCAAAGATAGTCCAAGGGGGCTCCAACGAGGTAGATAGTTGTACAGGACTGCTCTCTAGTTGTGGTAGGATGGTTCAGTTGCCTGCCCATCTTCTTGTTCGATAATGATCCAGTTTCAGACCATGGCGTGACAATCCTGGATATAGATGCGAGGCTCACCCCTTTTCGTGAACTAGGTTTGTCTATTTCTGTTAGATTCGTCCATTCCCTGTCTTCTAGGTTGTTGCTGTCGAACACATACATTTTTTCTATGCAATTTTTGCATCATTCATCCAACTGAAGGCAAATTTCACAGAAATCACTGGAATTGAATACTCAAAGAATGAAAAATGAGGAGAAGACCTTTTTTCAAAGATTTATAGGGTGTCAGGAAAAATGTAAGAACAAATTGGGGGCATAAAATCGCATTGTATAACAAAAATAACAAAATCTGTTAATGATTCAATTAATTTGCACAAGGAAGTAAAGTCAATTGTACTCAACTTTCGCATGCCTTAAAGAAAATCAACGTTAAATAATTAAAATGTTTATGAAATATCTGCAGATGCTGGAAAAATCGAAGGTAGACAAAAAAAACTGGAGTAACTCAGCGGGCGAGGCAGCATCTATGGAGAGAAGGAATAGGCGACATTTCGGGTCGAGACCCTTCTTCAGACCCTTCTTCAGTCTGAAGAAGGGTCTCGACCCGAAACGTCGCCTATCTTTCTCTAGTTTCTCCAGCATTTTTTCTTCTACCTTAAATAATTAATACATATTAAATATAGTAAAAATGCACACTCTATTGTTTTCAGATGCGTTTTACTATCTGATACCCTTTACTACAAAATAAAGTTGGACGATATCAATATCAAAATAAAGTTGGACAAAGAGGGATTAAATGAGAATCAAGCTTGACATTCAACATAGTTTGGATGGGAATCAGGTCAATGCAACCACTGGTTGAGCCTCTTAAAATAATTGTATTTTGCTTAATCAGCTTAAAAAAAGTCTTGCTGGATTTCTGTTTCCAATTATATACAATGTGATTGTGAAGGGCATGCTGTCACAAGGATGCTTGTTGCACTGTTTAAAATAACAAATACAATTCATGGTGACTTACACAAATGGACAATGAAACTATTCAAAACAATTCAAATATATCGAACAGTGGCAACACAGTCATGATATTGCAAATGTTTTAATCCATTCTGTGTGGGTAAAGGTTTGTTCCAATAATAATATGTCAGAACAAATCGGGGCCAGCAACGGATAACGTCAGGAAGGGTGGAGCCCATAATGGCCCATTGTTGGCTGGTGAAGGTGTGAACAAGAGTAACTCCTGCATTCCCTCCCTCTGCTCCCCCACCCTAGTCGTCCTACCAGTTCCACGATTCTCATCCTTGTATCTCTCTTATTATCACGCATTCCCCAGCCAACAATGAACCATTATGCACTCCATCCTTCCAGGGATCATCTGTTGCCGGCCCCGAGTTAACCTAGCCTTTTCTCGCCTCCAGTTTATTCCCCCCACACCGCTTCTACTTTCAGTTAAGAAGGGTTCCGACCCAGATCGTCACCTATTTTTCCCCAGAGATGAGTTACTCCATAATCTGTGTCTATCTATAAACCAGCATCTGCAGTTCCTTCCTACACAATAATATAAGTCATTTTGAAATAATCATCCTGTTCGGCAGTCCCTTGGGAGTGAGGAGGACTTGTTTCAATGGGCTATAGGGTGACTAATGTTACCAATGTGGGATCTACACACTCTGCCACAGCTGGGGCAGGTTGGTCTCGGGCAGCATGGGTCAGTTTTGGCAGTGGTGTGCTCTTTCCACTGTTTGTGCTGCAGTTCTGTTTGTGCATTTCCCCTTGCTGGGGTTCAAGGTCCTCAATATCACCGTGAACCCAATGAATGGTCACAGGTGAAGGAGTTAGTGGGGACGTCACATTTTAAGGAGGTTTTGAGAACATCCTTGAAACTTTTCCTTTGTGCACTTGTAAATTTGTTGCTAGGAGACCTAGGAATAGAGAATCTGTTTCAGGAACCTGGTATTGAGTATTCTCTTTGGATCGTTTACCTTGTCGTGTTGAAGGGGCTTGCGTGTCCCAATGAATCCGAAAGCAATGCCGACAGAAGCACCAGTTTCTGGTAGGGTCACTATAGGTGGCCCCCATGGTGATAAGATCGAGGATGAGAGTCCAGACTAAGAACGATCCAACCTACAAGACCACAACGGCGGACCAGGCGAACAAAGTTATCTTGAACTCAACGGCTGTGAAGGCGGATGAAGGCTGCAACAGATCTATCAGCTCCAATCGTCTTGGTTCCCTTGCCACTGGAATAAGTTGATTGATTTGTGAAGGACGGTGTGCTTCTTGGAGTGCAACATCAAGTACACGTTAAACAAACACACGCACAGGCGACTTCGTTCTGTGAGGAGCTGAGAGTTCATAAAAACAACAGAAGGTAGACCATCATCCTCGATCTCGAGGGAAGGCGATGACTACGATTGAGTATTCAGATGGTTTGTATCGAACATAGACAAAATGCTGGAGTAACTCAGCGGGTTAGACATCATCTCTGGAGAATAGGAATAGATGACTTTTCGGCTCGAGACCCTTCTTCAGATGGTTTAATATGGCTGACAGGTAACAGAAGGTAAATGGGACCTTGCGGATGGTCAGGGAGACAACATTAATATTTGTTTATTCTGCTCATCCTGACTGTGAATTTAGAAAAGTTTGTGGCAAAATGTTGGTGGGCTCTCTCCAATACTTCGTTTTAAACAGATTTTAAAACAGCAGTGACCATGACAGTAATATCAAAGTGCCATCAAAGTTCAATACATAGTCAACACTGCGCCGTGTCATGCTGCAACCACCCTATGCTTCCTCCACACCAGTTCTAATCTGCTCACAGACGTAGAACTTTGCTGGGATTCTCGATCCTGGAAACACACGGCACAGCGGAGTGAAGCCTCAGTGGTGCGAGGGCATTGCCTGGTGTGCTGCAGAAGATGCATCCCTGAGAACGCACAGATAGTCTTAGACCAAAACAATAGCTGTGGCTAGAGCAGAGCTTATGTCAGAGTTGTCAAGGAACCCAACAGTTTTTAAATCTCTTTGGCATTTAGATATAGATATATATATTATATATATATATATATATATATAATATATATATACAAAACAAAGACACAACGAACTGCAGATGCCGGTTTACAAAAAAGACACAAAGTGCTGGAGTAACTCTGCGGGTCAGGCAGCATCTCTGGAAGGCACGGGTGGGTGAGGTTTCCAGTCGGGACAACTTCTTCAGCCTATTCATGTTCCCCAGAAACGTTGCCAGAGTTATTTAGGCACTTTGTGCCTTTTTTTGTAACCAGCATCTGCAGTTCCTTGTTCCTGAATCTCTGGAGAACATGGATAGACGATGTTTTAGACAATAGACAATAGGTGCAGGAGTAGGCCATTCGGCCCTTCGAGCCAGCACCGCCATTTAATGTGATCATAGGTTTTGGGTCGGGACCCTTCTTCAGACTGATTGGAGTGGGAAGGGTTAGAAAACTGGAAAGGAGTTGGGGGTAGGACAAAGCCAGGCAAGTAATAAGCAGAGAGAGAGACACAAAAAGCTGGAGTAACTCAGTGGGTCAGACAGCATCTTTGGAAAAATGGAATAGGTGATGTTTCTGGTCGAGACCCTTCTTCAGACTCAAATGGATACAGGTGAGTGCGGTTCGATTGTCAGGTGGCCAGATTTTAAAATAACACTGCTTTTTAAAGACTAATTACAGGACATGTAATTTTTTTTAAATCATTAATGTCAAAGTGAAATATGTATTATTTTAAAAATCACTTCATGTTCTAGGCTGAAAATTCTCATTGAAATTAACAGGGTCCCCAATCCTATGCCCCAGTCCACGTTATCTCTGGCCTTGATTCAGAGATTACCAGCTGATCTCTCATGACTCAGAGGCCAAAGTCAGCATGACGTGGCCCTTCAACAACTACAGCTATTGTACCTGTAAGTTTATCTATTTGCCAACTGTTTCCAGTTGCCAGTTCCAGCTCAGTACTTTTCTTAGAATGTTTGGCGCTGACAGTGGCACAGTGGGACACAGCAAGTGGAGATGCTGACTGACAACTCCGGCAATACGAGTTCAGTTCTGACCTCTGCTATTGTCTGTATGGAGGCATACAAAACTGTAAATGTTGTCATCTGGAGCAACTAACTACCTGCTGTAGAAATTCAACGGGTCGGGCAACAATTGTTGAGGGAAATGGACAGATTACCTTTGGGGTCAAGATCGCAAAGGGCGGCATGATGGTGCAGCTGGTACAGCTGCTACCTCACAGCGCCAGAGACCCAGAATCCAACCTGACCTCTGGTGGGTTACACAGAAAAGCTGGAGAAACTCAGCGGGTGCAGCAGCATCTATGGAGCGAAGGAAATAGGCAACGTTTCGGGCCGAAACCCTTCTTCAGACTGATCAGGGGTGGGGGTGGGTGGGGACAAGAAAGGGAAAAGGAGGAGTAGCCGGAAGGCTGGAGGGTGGGAGGAGACAGCAGGGGAGCTGAGGAAGGGGAGGAGACAGCAAGGACTAACAGAATTGGGAGAAGTCGATGTTCATGCCCCCGGGGTGCAGACTCCCCAAACGGAATATGAGGTGCTGTTCCTCCAATTTCCGGTGCTGCTCGCTGTGGCCATGGAGGAGACCCAGGACAGAGAGGTCGGAGACGGAGTGGGAGGGGGAGTTGAAGTGCTGAGCCACCGGGAGGTCAGCTAGGTTATTGCGGACCGAGCGGAGGTGTTCGGCGAAACGATCGCCCAACCTCCGCTTGGTCTCACCGATATAGATCTGCTGACATCTAGAGCAGCGGACGCAATAGATGAGGTTGGAAGAGATGCAGGTAAACCTCTGTCGCACCTGGAACGATTGCTTGGGTCCCTGAAAGGAGTTGAGGGGGGAGGTAAAGGGACAAGTGTTGCATCTGCTGCGGCCGCAAGGGAAAGTGCCCGGGGAGGGGGTGGACCGAGAGGGAAGGGAAGAATTGACAAGGGAGTTATGGAGGGAGCGGTCTTTGCGGAAGGCAGATATGGGGGGAGATGGGAAGATGTGGCCAGTAGTGGGGTCACGTTGGAGGTGGCGAAACTGACGGAGGATTATTTTTTGTATGTGATGGCTGGTGGGGTGAAAGGTGAGGACTAGGGGGACTCGGCCCTTGTTGCGAGTGCGGGGATGGGGAGAGAGAGCAGTGTTGCGGGGTATGGAAGAGACCCTGGTGCGAGCCTCATTTATGGTGGAGGAGGGGAACCCCCGTTCCCTGAATAGTGAGGACATTTCAGATGTCCTGGTGTGGAACGCCTCATCCGTGGAGCAGATACGGCGTAGACGGAGGAATTGGGAGTAGGGGATGGAGTCCTTACAGGAAGCAGGGTGGGAAGAAGTGTAGTCCAGATAGCCATGGGAGTCAGTGGGTTTATAGTGTATGTCGGTTAGAAGTCTATCACCTGCAATGGAGATAGTGAGGTCAAGGAATGGTAGGGAAGTGTCGGAGATGGTCCAGGTGTATTTCAGTGCCGGGTGGAAATTAGTGGTGAAGTGGATGAAGTCAGTCAGTTGTGTGCGGGTGCAGGAGGTGGCACCAAAGCAGTCGTCGATGTAGCGGAGGTAGAGGTTGGGGATGGGGCCCTGGTATGTATGGAACAAGGATTGTTCGACGTAACCTACAAATAGGCAGGCATAGCTGGGGCCCATGCGTGTGCCCATAGCTACGCCTTGTATTTGGAGGAAGTGGGAGGAGTCGAACTCGAAGTTATTGAGGGTAAGGACCAGCTCCGCTAGGCGGAGGAGAGTGTCAGTGGCTGGGTATGGGTTGCTTCTCTGGTCGAGGAAGAACCGGAGGGCTGTGAGACCATCGTGGTGGGGGATGGAGGTGTATAGTGATTGGACGTCCATGGTGAAGATGAGGGGGTGAGGGCCTAGAGAATTGAATGCGCGGAGACGACGGAGAGTGTCTGAGGTGTCTTGGACATAGGTAGGGAGGGATTTAACCAAGGGTGATAGGATGGAGTCTCTGGTGGAGTTTGCAAGTTCTACCTTTGACTGCTTGGGCTTCTTCCATGGGCTCCAGTTTCTTCCCACACTGCAAAAACATGTGGCGTTGTCTGGTACAAATTTCCCCAAGTGTGTAGGGGGTGGATGTGAAAGTGGGATAACATAGAACTGCTGTGAACAGGTGATCAATGGTACAGCAGGCAGTGAAGAAAGCTAATGGCATGTTGGCCTTCATAGCGAGAGGATTTGAGTATAGGAGCAAAGAGGTCCTTCTGCAGTTGTACAGGGCCCTGGTGAGATCACACCTGGAGTATTGTGTGCAGTTTTGGTCTTCTAATTTGGGAAAGGACATTCTTGCTATTGACGGAGTGCAGTGTAGGTTGACGAGGTTAATTCCTGGGATGGCGGGACTGCCACTAGGGGCGCCGCACTGAAGGCAGCCTCTGCCTACAGTCTGTTTGTTTTTCTATCTTTTTTAAAATTTTTAGTTAGTTTTAAGTCTGTTTCTTTAGTTTCTTTAACTTTTCTATGTGGGGGTGGGGGATAGGGTAAGGGGGAAACCGTTTCCCAGTCACTTCCTGGCGAGGACGCGACTATTCTCCAAGTTGCGTCCTCGCCTCCCTCCTCGCGGCCTACCACCTGGAGCGGCCTTTCCTGCCGGGGACCGGACTAAAGCTCCAGCAGCGGCGGCGCAGCGCTGGATTCTCCACAGAGCGGGCGATGCCTTACCTGGGATCGCCATGGAAGCTCCGGCATGTTGGGCCTGCTGCAACTACATCGGAGCTGTGGTCTGCAGAGCTTCCAGCGCAGCCGGCGCTGTCTTCAACATCGTGGAGACCTGGGACCCTTTGCCAAAGGTCGCCAGCGTTGAACCTCCGCCCGGCGCGGCTTGTGGACTTCTGGAGCCGCGGACTCTGGTAGTAGGTGTCCGTCTTTGGATGTCCAAGCCGCGGAGGATGTCCTCCAGTCCCGGGGTCGGATTTCCATCACCCCGGCGAGCGAGCCTGAACGTCGTGCCGCCCGTCGCGGCGACAACGGGGGGTTCGGGAGCCCCTCGACCACGGGAGGACAACGGAGGAGGATGACTGAATTTTGGAGTCTTCCCTCACAGTGGGAAACTTTGATCCCACTGTGTGGGGATGTCTGTGTTAAAGACTATTGTGTTCTGTGCTCTTTATTATTTGTATGGCTGTATGTTGACCACAGTGTATTTCACTGTACCAATTGGTACATGCGACAAATAAATGTATCTATCTATCTATCTATCTATCTATCTATCTATCTATCTATCTATCTATCTATCTATCTATCTATCTGTCTATCTATCTGTCTATCTGTCTATCTATCTATCTGTCTATCTGTCTATCTGTCTATCTGTCTGTCTATCTGTCTCATGATGAGAGAATGGAACGAATGAGCTTGATTTCACTGGAATTTAGGATGAGACGGGATGTTACAGAAATATATAAAATTATTAAGGGATTGGACATGCTAGATGCAGGAAACATGTTCCAGATGTTGGGGGAGTTCAGAACCAGGGGCCACAAGAATAAGGCCATTTAGAACTGAGATGAGGAAAAACATTTTCACCCAGAGAGTTGTGAAGTTGTGTAATTTTCTGCCTCAGAAGCAGTGGAGGCCGATTCACTCGATACATTCAAAAGATAGAGCACTTAGGGCTAGCGGGATCAAGGGAGCAGTGGGGGATGGGAGGAGATGAGCAGTGGGGGATGGGAGGTGGTTAGTGGTGGGAGGAGGGTGGGGACAATGGGCATATGAGGGGGAGGGGAAAGAAAGAGGATGATAGGGGCTTGGGTGGGGAGGTAATGTGAGAAGAACCTGGTAAATACAGAAACCCGGCAAAGTGTTTGGAGCAACAGCTGTATAATTATGGCTTTGATGCTAATCATGCTGGCAGTTACTGCAGTCTGCTATGGCAATTCATTTACTGTGACCTTGAAGATGCATTTTGGTGAAGCAACATTAAATATTATCTCCCACCATTCAAAATATCGATCAGAATGAACAGCCTCCAGTATATTTTTATTGGGAGGATGGTACAATTTCGTAAAGGACTGAATCTTCAAAGCATTACATTGTAAGCAGTACTGGTATGAGTGTAGTAGATGGGAGGTCATGTTGCAGTTGTACAAGACGTTGGAGAAGCCACATTTAGAATACTGTGTTCAGTTCTGGGCAACATGTTATAGGAAAGCTGTTGTCAAGCTAGAAAGGGTACAGCGAAGATTTACGAGGATGTTGCCAACACTCGGGGGCCTGAGCTATAGGGGGAGGTTGAGCAGGCTATTTCTTGGAGTGCAGCAGGATGAGGGGTGATCTTATAGAGGTGTACAAAATCATGAGTGGAATAGATCAAATAGATACAGAGTCTCTTGCCCAAAGTAGGGGAATTGAGAATCGAGGACATAGATGTAAGGGGAGCGGGGGAAAGATTTAACAGGACCTGAGGAGTAACTTTTTCACACAATGGGTGGTAGGTGTATGGACCGAGCAGCTAGAGGAGGTAGTTGAGGCAGGTACAATCTCAATGTTTAAGACTCTTTGACTATAGAAATCAGGTGCCGAGCAGAGAGTGAGTGAAGCACAGAGGGAGGGTCTGCATCATGGTGTGGATGTGGGAGGGGGGCTGTTGGGGCACAGCAGGGGGCCGGTGCAGCACAGAGAGAGATGCTAAGGCATAAACGTGGACCCTGACACAGAGGGATGGCTGTCTGACAAGGAAAGAGCGAGAGAGATAAATAAGTTGGAAAAGGAGGGAGAGAGACGGGAGCCAATTGATGGGATCCAACAACTGGTGTGGGAGACAGAAATGGTGAGGATTAACAAATGAACGAAACAGGATCAACACTAAGGGAGCGTGGAAACATGCCGGAGAAAGATGCACGTGAAAAGCAGAATAAAGGTGGATTGAGATGAGAGAGAAATGCTGAACAAGAAGATAATTCTATAAAGAAATGCAAGAGAATCCAAGAGAGAAATAAGAGGAACAAACAAGGGACGTATCAAAGCACTGAGTTAGTGAAATGTCCACGTTACAAATATTGAATTTCTGTCTTTAGACCTCCAAAGGGTCTGATTAAAATAATTGACAATCAAATATAAATGAACCTTTAAGAGTACTCATTTTTAATAAAGAACATTCCAGTGCATTTTCAAAATGGAATTTGAGGCAAAGCTGATAAAAGCACACAATACAGAGGAGCATTTTAATCAGCTCAAGGGTCCCTGTACCCCCATAAGGTAGACTGCAACGTTCATTATAATGATATCAGTAAATGAGACCTAAGCACAAGGCAGTAGCAGAAGTGCTACTTGCATGGTCATGCTTTTTGTAGCTATTGTAATTTTAGGAATGTAAGGGTGGAAAATGCATTGAAGTCTCGGTTGTTGGTCTCATTTACCCACTATAATAATTTTCTAAATGGTTACTTACAACTTAACAAATGTAAAATTAAAACTTAAATGCATAAGACACCTGTGGTTTTGGCCCCATCAAGTGAGACTAATTTTGTTCCGTCTGGTTCACAATTTGGTAATTTCTAACGTGGTTTGTAGTGGAAGTATATATTGGATCTGAAAGAAAAAAAATGTCTCACACTTCTAAACTGACCGTCTACTTTGATCCGTGTAACACACGTTCCTTTCATTGCAGCACAACAGTGTATGGCACAACAGCTGACACGGTTTACATTAATATCAGGGCATCAGTTGTCAAATAGATGAACAAAAAGCTTATAAGCTACTCAAGGGAGTTCCAAGAATTGATGTCATAGAAACTGTTCACCAAGTGTTCTCACCAGATATATTTAGTGGTTCGTACTCATACTCAAGTATTACAGAGTAAAATAATTCATTTGCTAAGCCAATACCCATTCACAGCACGTTATCTGGTTCTTGTGGATTACACTTGGGGTGTACTCACACTGCAACTGTAGCACAAAAACCTGCTCAGCACAAACACCAGGATCAAGATCCAACTGAACAGAATTGCCAGAGAAGGAATCTGCACCCACTTCAAAGCCAACCTGGACTTTGCAATGTTTCATTCATTATTTTTTAACTCAGTCATCGATCAAGTCAAAAGTGCAGCCGACAGTATTTCACCGACAGTAATACAGTTCAAAATGTTCAATAATCACAACTCAGGATTTGGCAGAGCCAACTCAATAATTGCAATATAACAATCTAATCTTACAGCTCAACTGAACACGATTTAAAATGTCTTGATTCTATGCTCAAAGCTTTGCAAAAATAAATAATTTATGTTCTTATTTCTGTGAGTTTTTTCTGTCAAAACTGGAACTGTACCTTGTAGAGTTGGTGAAAGCCAAATGCAATCCCAGCCATGATAATTGCCAAGGCACCATATTCCCGCCATCTGGAAGTGGGATCTAAAAGACATTAACATAATGCAATCAGCAGACGACAGGAAGGGCGATACACAAATGACAGAAAAAGCAAAACTCTGCTTGATTTTGAAGAATTGTTTGCATCTCACGATATCTATCTCACTTCAACGACCATCAGTCCCAAGCACAAGGTAGCATTATCTTTCAACAAGAGCAAATATATTTTTACAAACAAAAGTAGTTTGAAATGAGACTGAATTTCAATTTATTTTGTCCCATTGTCACATAGATTTAGAATTGGGAAAAGCAGCATCTCGAGTTAAATCAATCTGGGATGGCACAGTGGCCCTGCAGTAGAGTTGCTGCCGGGGACCCCGATTCGATCCTGACTATGGGTACTGTCCGTACGAAGTTTGTAAGTTCTCTTCGTGACCTGCATGGAATTTTTCTGGGAGCTCCGGTTTCCTCCCTAAGACGTACAGGTTTACAGGCTAATTGGCTTGGTGTAATTGTAAATTGTCCCTAGTATGTGTAGGATAGTGTTAGTGTGCAGGGATCACTGATCGGTATGGACTCGGTGGGCCAAAGGGACTGTTTCCGCACTGGATCTCTAAACTGAATTGAACTAAACTAAATTGCATTAACTTTGTAAAGATAAATTTTGCAAAATTTAGAAAAATGCTCAATTTGCCCAGGACCTCCTCAATAAAAGACCAACCTTTTATCACTGTCCATTTCATTGGTGGCCGAACCAACACATATGTGCAGACACACATGCAGTAACACAAAATTGAAATGTGTACCAATGTCAGCTGGATTATCTGTAATACAACTGGATTTATGCAAGGAAAAATATATTTCAGCTCTTGGACTATTACAAAATTTGCATTCTTCTATTGAAATAAAATCAGCAATGATTTTCAATGCAATGTGATAGTTAATATGTATCGTATGTTTTATTATAAAATCCTAACATTAAAATCAGTTACAATTCCAGTCAACAGTTGGTTCACCTGAAAGAAAAATATTTTCAGAAAAGCGGTATTTTCAGAGCTTTATCATTCATACGTGTTCAATTTTTATTATCAATGGCGCAGCAGTAGAGTTGCTGCCTTAAGGGCCTGTCCCACTTTCACGACCTAATTCACAACTTTTTTACTCGTGGACATTTTTCATCGAAAAAACGCCCGACCTACTTGATGCCACGAGTACCTACGACTAGCATCACGACCTGCCACGACCTACCTACGACCTCGTAACGACCATGCTGCGAGTATGAGTCACGGGCAAAATTAGGTTGTGAAAGTGGGACAGGCCCTTTACAGTGCCAGAGACCTGGGTTTGATCCTGACTACGGATGCTGTCGGTATAGAGTTTGTTTGTTTTCCCTGCGACCACGTGGGCTTTCTCCGGGTGCTCCGGTTTCATCCCACACTCCAAAGATGTGCAGGTTTGGCGATGGCAACGTGACCCACTGCCATTATTTAACAGCTGATGCTAATATTGAAGCGAGGGAACGGACGAGGCCTGTGGATTAGGAAAGGGTTTAAGGAGTGGGGATACCAGGGAAAGTGGCGGGATACCAGGGAAAGGGTTCAGGGGTTCACATGGGGATGGAGGTGTAGCAGGAATTCAGGGGGTAATGGGTTAAAGTACAGTGAAGTAAAGGTGAAGAGATGACTGTAAGGAACTGATGTAAGAGCTGGCCATGGCTACCGTGGTCCCCACAACGCAGCTCGACAGAGAACATGCCTCGCAGGTGAAGGGCACAGGAGTGTTGTACTCTGAGACATTTGCTCACATGTTCTTGGATTGGAGACAGAGCGATGAAGGGGGGACTCAGCCATGACATGTTCTCAGATTGGAGGCAACGTGGTGCAGAGGGGAATTCGGCTGTGATTGCCAACCCAATGGACACGGGACATCACAGCTGAATCTTATTGCCCCACAGTATTTAAGTGACTAACATTTGCTGATGCTTTTGCATTTCATGTTCATTTCTCTCCACTCAAAATCCTTGAGAGGGAATTTTATTCCGCATCTCTAATTTTTGGGTTGTGATTTGTGAATTCTATAAGGATGAATTTCTGTTACCCAAACTGCTGTTTTTGCACTTTTAATTTACGGTAATGCAGAGTAAAAGATTAGCACTTAGATAGAAAAAAGAATTCATCTTGTGGGTTACGGAAACGACTGAGACCTTGCATTTTTTAAAAATAAGACTTGTCTTAATTGACAAACCAGTACTTTTTGTTAGAATATGGTCTCCATTTATTGAATATTTGAAAAGGTAAACTGGTTTAACACAGAATCTGGGTTGAAACCTGAGTTTGGGACTGGATGAATAGTTACACTCCACATTTCCTGGATCTATCTCCATAATCTTGTCATTGGTTGTTTCTCTCTGCGTCTCCTTTTTTTTCTTTCTCTCTTCTTCTCTCTCTATTACTTTCTCTCATCTCTTTCTCCCTTTATCTTTACTCTTAAATAAAAAACTGAAGCCATGTAAGAAATCTGTAATTAAATTGTCACTTATTATTATTTGTACATATGCTTCTAATTAAAAAAAGAAAAATAATTCATCCAATTGAGATATTCAAATGACAGCAAAAATCAGCGCAGAATTAAAAGTTATCTGATACATTCGCCCATACACGTTGCAAACCTTACATTTCTTTAAGAATGAAGACGGAGGGTGACTCAGGGGACAGGGTGCTGCCTAAAGGGTCTGGCCCATTTATTCAGCAACAGTCACTGTCATGGCTTGACGCCGAGAAAACGGAGCCCTACGACAATGTCTACGACAGGCCACCACCTAGTCGATGTCAAGCTACAACAAGCTACGTCCCAATTCTTCACGACACGCGACGTCAACCCACGACAGCCTACAATGATATAGACGACAGCTTACGACAACCGAAGTCAACCTACGTCAGCCCGCGATAAGCTACGACAAGCTACGACCCTGACGGCATCAACTGAAGACAGGCGGAGCGATGCACTATTTTTCAAATGACACAAGGTGACTTCTTGTGACGCCGATACTGTCGCTGGTTGAGGTTGCATGATGTTGGCTGCCACCACTTGAACTCACCAAAGTCAGCACCCGGCGACAGCCAACATCAGATGGCATTAATCTGGCCTACGTCAGCCTACAACAGCACCTACACCAGGAGAAGTCACGCAAAACGTCAAGCTAACTGTCGCCGAGAGGTTTTGAACATTTCAAAACCAAGCGGCGACAAGAAAAAGGCCACGACACTTGAGGCAACAGCCCACGACAATACAGGCCTCACGCCACGTCACCCCGCCACCATGTTGCAGCAGCCTAATTTCCGGCTGTCCTCGAAAAAGTTGCCTAAGTGGGACAGGCCCTTTCCCCACTAAGTTACTCCAGCACTTTGTGTCCATCTCTGGTATAAACCAGCATCTGCAGTTCCTTTCTACACATTTCTTTAAGAATATTCATTGTCATCATGCTGCATGCTCAATTGACAGCCAAACATCAATAGCTGAAACAGGGCATGTGTGACACTGACAGGACCAAATAGATTTGTATATTGTTAAATATAATTATTTTCTGAACATAACAGTTTAAGCTATTTTATTGCAAAGCGAGTTCATATTTCTATGAGCCACAGATTAAAATTGTTTAAACAGACATTATAAGTAATTTATAACTCATTCCAAACCGAGAATTCAGTAACTGGTCAACTGCAATTATAATACAAGGCTAAATCAGACAAGATCACTTTTAGTCCTCCCAGAAAGTTTCTAGGATCTCACAATTTAGACACAGGAGATAGAGAGCTTAGCTTCGTAACGTGGTGAGTCGACACCAACCTCTCCCTTAACGTCAGCAACATGGAGGAGCTGGTCCACAACTTCAGGAGGCAGGGTGGAGGATACACCCCAGCTTCCACACCCCAGCCTACACCAATGGTGCTCGTGTGAAGATGTTCAAGAACGTCACGTTCTTACGTGTAAACATCATCGACAATTTGAACTGATCCTACCACATTGTCAATACAGCCAAAAAAAGGGGAATAGGAAAGATCTACAGATGCTGGTTTCAATCGAAGCTAGACACAAAATGCTGGAGTAACTCAATGGGAAAGCCAGCGTCTCTGGAGAGAAGGAATGGATGACGTTTCAGGTCAAGGTTTGAAAAAGGGTCTCGACCCGAAACCTCACACATTCCTTCTCTCCAGAGATACTGCCTGTCCTGCTGAGTTACTCCAGCATTTTGTGACTATCTTCAAAAAATAGGGTGATCAATAGCTCTACTACCTCAGAAGATGAAGGCAAATTGGCATGTACCCAATTACTCTTATGACTTTCTACAGATGCACAAAAGAAAGCAACCAAAGTGGACACATCATAGTTTGGTTTGGCAACTGCTCTGCCCAAGACTGCAAGACATTACAGAGTCATGGACACAGCCCAGTCCATCACTCAAACCAGCTCCCCCTGCCCCAGCCCCTCCCCATCATCACCATCTACACTTCACACCGCCTTGGAAAAGCAACCAACCGAATCAAGGACCATTCACGCCCTGGTCATTCTCTTCTTCCCTCTCCCATCGACTAGAAAATATAAAAATTTGAAAGCAGTTTGATAAAAATTTGAAGCACCAGCTTCAAGAACAGCTTCTTACTCGGTTATCATTCTTGAACGGACCTCTCATATATTTAGGATATATTTACGATCTTCCAATCTACCTCGTTAGAGTTAGGCTTTTGTTTAATCTGCACTTTCTTTGTAGATATACTGCTATATTCTGACTGTTTATTTTCTCTTTTGCACCACCTGTTGCCCTTATCTATGGAGTGATTTACCTGGATAACACACAACACAAAGTTTTTCCTCTGTAGGCGAGGACTACCAAACCAAACCAAATAATAGATTCCTTATTGGGCACAAGGAGATTTGCTCCTACTTATGATATGTTAATATTTTTTCGGAATTGATCAAAAATATAAAACATAAATGAGATCTAGAAGTGAAGAAGGGTCTCGACCCAAAATCACCAAATCCTTCTGTCCAGAGATGCTGCCTGTCCTTCTGAGTTACTCCAGCATTTTGTGTCTATCTTCAATGAAATCTAGAATTCAGTATTGGAGTCGAACACATGACAGTGTAGTACTTTTGATATGGAAATTCATTCAGAAGCATTAATGAAAGAATTGTGTAATGACAATTACACAAGCAGTTAATTTTATTTAACTGCAGAAATAAACTTCAGAAATCAAAAATAAATAGAAATTTTAAAGGAAACCAAACTATTTTTCTGAAGTAGGGATGGGAAAGCAGCACAAGGCTGGCCATCCGTAACGGACAGGCTGACAAATTGGTGTTGGTACAATGTGTTTAGATCACTGATACGCCAACAGACGGGTGTCCTTTGTCACAGATGCTGTGCTTGGTTCAGTTAACTTCAGTGGATTCTGTCTACCAGGCTACCTTTGGAAGCAATCCTGATAAATTACATCATTCCACACCACTATATTAACAGCCTGCTTTAAAACAGGCATCAAAGCTGTACTTTATTAAAAATACAGAGTACCTGAATCACCATGCTATTTCTTCAAGTGAAGATGTTAAGGCTCTTTGCCAGCTGCAATTACATAAACTTGAAACGTTGGTTTAACAAACCAAGATATGTTATTCCGCTTCTGATTCACTGCCCAGCACTGGAGGAGTTCTCTCCATAACTGTCTGCAGCCAACCAAAGGAATACTCGAGTGGCTCCTGCAGTTCCACTGAAAGCTTATTTTACATGAAGCATGGCTGAAAAATGTTTTTTTTCTCCGTTGAACTGGTCCCTGTTCATGAACAGATATGTAGAGGGAATAAAGTCTTAAGGGCACTCAGGGCTGTCAGTATCCTAGTAAGTCTGCACCCATAATGTACCTCTCTCCAAGGAGGAAGCCAACTGCACCTGAACCCATTCAGCACAGAATTTCTTTTGTTATCCATTTCTAAACACACATAGAACCAAAGATACGAGTATCTTTGCATAGAACACATTGCATCACCTATCACCCAATCCAGGTTCAATTTGTTTTGCAATTCAAATATTAGAGAGCCTTGCAAAATATACTCTCCTAAATATTCCAAATTTTACAGCAGATTGTCATGAATCCATTCAAAATCCTTACTACTTAAGCAAAAGTGCAAATATTTATTGAGAATACGCATCGGTAAACGGCCAGATTGTTCAATGTGATTTTCTGTAAAACAATTCTACACATCATAAGTTCCTTTAGATAAATAACCTAGACTAGGTGTGTTGTATTAACAGATCAGCCACTGACTTCAAAACCAATGACTTAACAATGAAGTCAATCTAATTTGCATGTAGTAAACCAAGTATTGCTACCTCTTCATACATCCGAAATGAAAAGTGGTTGGAATTTCATGGACAGATGAAGTAAAAAATTGATTAATAACAAAAGATTTTGCATAATCTTCGGGACTGTCACTACACAATTGATTCAATGGCTGGCATTTACCCTTATCATCAATTGTAAACCTGTTACCAATAGAATAATTACTTTAGATCATGGACAATTCCGGGATGCATTACTGCCAATCAAAACTGACATGTATACTTTTAATAGGGCTTCCTTATTAAGAATAACTGTTTGCAGTGTTTTGCTCACCATGGGAGGCGTTCAGTTAAGCGGCTTCTCCTCCATAACTGCCAAAATTATTTTCTGTAGGTTTCTAATTAGTAACACAAAGCAAATTAGCGAAAAAGGGTGAAACAACAGTGTTTCTTCATTTGCATCATTCGATGATCAACTGGAGAATCTTAACCCCATTGTATGTGTTTTATTCCGGCAGAAGGTTCTCCAGGGGTTAACACGGCACGGTAAGCATCCTCCAACAGTGGGCTATTACGTTAATTATGTTTTATGATTATCATAATATAACTACTTTCTTGATTAGAACCTGCAGCTTACAAAAAATCATAAATATTCATAATCATAAAGAGCTTGCATTGAGACTCTGAAAACTCCAAGTTCTAAATTCATTCACTCAAAGCCAAAAGTAATGCAGACTCCAAAGTAGTAACAACATTTTAGTTTTGATACCAAATTTTAGTGACCTACACTTAGATTTTTCAATATTTACTTGAATAAGACTTATTTTGTCACAAATATTCAACACATTATTGATTTATCAGATTTTAAGGGAGATTGTGGAACTGTTCAATTTAGTTTAGTTTAGAGACACAGCGCTGAAACAGGCCCTGCAGCCCACCGAGTCCACGCCGACCAGCGACCTTGCACACTAACGCTATCCTACACACAGTAGGGACCATTGACAATTTTACCAAGCCAATTAACCTACAAACCTGTACGTCTTTGGAGTGCGAGGGGAAACCGAAGCACCCGGAGAAAACCCATGTATGTAGTGGGGTGAACATATGAACTCTGTACAGCCAAGCATCCGTGGTCAGGATGGAACCCGGGTCTGGCAATGTAAGGCAGCAACTCTACCGCTGCGCCACCGTGTCAACTTCACAATTGAGGCACATTAATCTGGGAATTTGCACTGAGAGAGTTACACAATAAACACCATTTCCTGATGCTGTTTCCATTGTATTTCAATTGTTCAGTTGACTAACACTACATAGGGTTCTATTGAAATGGCTGTTTGATGATATTAATCTTCTGCAGTTCACTACTTAAACAATTAATTCAAATGCACCATCAGTACTTTGTATCCCCTCTGCGCTGGCTGGAGTATCACACCAATCAACAGATTGAAGGTAGATAAAAATGCTGGAGAAACTCAGCGGGTGAGGCAGCATCTATGGAGCGAAGGAATAGGTGATGTTCCAGCACCTGCAGTTCCTTCTTAAACAATCAACAGATTGATGTATCTGCTGTTTCTTTCCTTTGTTTTAGACTCCCACTTTCTGCTCCTCCCTGTACTTGGTTACTTGCAAGGTTTCACTCAAACATTTGTCAGTAAATTAATATGCTAGGCAAATGTATATCACTCAGCCAGTTGCTTTTACGCAAGATCTTCTTTTTGCTGCTTGCCTATCTAGGTAGCCACAACATTGAATGTTAACAAAGGCTTCCAATAATCCCTCAGAAACACTGAATGGCCAAGGATGGAGTGCTGCTCTTTCTCAAATACAAAACGATCAATAAATAAGTTGTAAACACCTGGCCTAGATAAATGAGAGCACTCTGTAGTGTGCTAAGCTTGCATTCACAAGAACCATTTCAACCTAATCCCGCTCTCTTTTAAATTACATCATTTTTTAGAATTATGAGTCAAAATGAACAGCACAACCATCAGTGGATGATATTATTACTCAAGTTGCCACATCAGTCAAGTCCAATCGAGTTTATTGTCGGTGCACAAGTACAGTAAGGTACAGATACCGTGAAAACCTTCATCAGTCTGAAGAAGGGTCTCGACCCGAAATGTCACCCATTCCTTCTCCCCAGAGATGTTGCCTGTCCCACTGAGTTACTCCAGCATTTTGTGCCTACCATGTAAACCTTGTTTGGAGCAGCACATAGATTCAGACAACGCACAAAAAACTAACTGTACATAAATTAGAGTGAAAAGACTGCGCAATAAACAAGACATCAGTGCAAAGCACAATTTAAAAAACGAGTCCATTGCAGTGCTAGGGGTGGCCTCTAGTGTTCGCTTGCCGAGGTAGGATTAAGGGCCTGTCAAACTTTCACAACCTAATTCACGACCATTGCCGAATTTGCATTTGACTCGTACTCGCAGCATGGTCGTCACGAGGTCGTAGGAGGTCGTAGGTAGGTCGTAGCAGGTCGTGATGCTAGTCGTAGGTACTCGTAGCATCAAGTAAGTTGGGGCATTTTTTCTAGCATGATGAAAAATATCCACGAGTAAAAAAGGTGGTGAATTAGGTCGAGAAAGTGGGACAGGCCCTTTAAGGTTGTGATGGTCAGTTGATGTAGGAAAATAGATGTTCCTAAACCCGGTGGTGTGAGATCTCAGATTTCTGTACCTCCTGTCTGACTGTAGCAGCAAGAAGAGGCATAGCCCAGAGAGTGGGCATTTTTGATGATAGATGCTACCTTCTGGAGGCAGCACCTCATGCAGATCCTTTCATTAATGGGGAGGACTTCACCATAATAACCATGCATGGAAAATTCAGGTATTCTAAACACACCTTTGTACTTTTAGTGAGTGGCATTTTTTTTTTTCCTCCACTACATTCTGTAAAGTTAATATGAAACACCACCCCATCCCCAACCCATCGGAAACACCATGTACAAACCAAATGGGTGAGCAAGCTACAACTCAGGAGACCTCAACACATATTTTCTCTTCATTTCTAGGCTAGGAGCAGAAGGGAAACTTGGTCATATCTTCTCATTCAAACATCTTAAACTTTAGTAAATGCTGCCCTGAAAGAATCAAGTTGAGGTAGGTAAATTCAAACTGGTTAAAGTGTTGAAGGTTAAAGTGTTGAAGGAAAATGTTAGGATTTGCTAAATATTTAATTTCTTTATAAAGTTCGATTAAGTACGTTTTTTGATCTCTGGCCCGAGACTGGCAAGTTTCCCCATGAATAATGTCGTGTCAAAAAGAAGGAAGGGTCCCAATCCTGTGCAGGACAAGGAACAACATGAAATACCTGCTATACAATGCTCTTGTGACACTGCGCCTTGAGTACTGTGTGCAGATCTGGTCTATTTCCTTAAGGATATTGTAGTAGCCATTTACCTTAACTCAGTATGTTATAACTATAACCAGTTACCTTTAAATGTTATCTGCCTGTAATTATGTGGGTGGGATTTATTACGTAGTCGGAGGCGTGGTTGAGGCTGGGATTTTCACACAGACGCTAGTAGTTTGAGTTTAGTCGAAGAAGCATGGGGAAGGCACAGCTTTCTACCATGCACGAGTTTGACTACGAGTAAGATCAAAATGTACTTAAACAAGAAAAAGTTTGGATCAATATTTTACTGTTTTTACTACGACAATAAAGAAACTATTAACCAAGAGACTGTGTTCTGAAGATTTATCTTTGGACGGCATTGAATGCCTCGTGGAGAGCTCGCATGCGTAACAAAACTATCTCCTTACCCCGGTCTTCAAACAGAGTGGCTAGAGGAAAAATTTCCTGAACGATATAATAATCTGCCACTACAGATATAACTTCCTTAAAGACACCACTGTAAACATTTATCAGACTGATTATAAATACAAGGGGTTGTCTCAAGAGAAATGATTGCATAGAATGAGATACTTTATATGAAGGCACACACACACACACACACGTTTCATTTCAGGACATATAACATTAAAACATTCTTGTCTCTGGATCGTGAGCCAGCCACTTGAGATGGAGATTGTGTGTATTTCTCCCACAGAGAACTGTAAATGTTTGCAATTCTATGTGAATGTGAATGTACAATTCTGTGAATGTACCTTTCAATAAGTTAAAGCCGGCACGGAAATCGCTAGCAAAACATGGAGGGGGGACACAATTTCGGGGGACAGGCAGAGTTGAACTAGATTTAGTGCTGCTTCTCTGCGCTGGCTGTGGGCCTGGGGGGCACCACTCCCGTCTGACTCCCGACGTCTCTAACCACCCCCGGGCGTGGGTGGGGCACTCGGGTGGGGACGGGGATGGTCCAGTGGCAGTTCGGTAGCGATTGCAGCGCCGGAGGCCCGGGGTCGATCCTGGCTGCGGATGAGGCGCGGGTCTGTGTCCAGGGCTGCCGAGAGTGTTTTTCACTTGTGACCCTATGACCTGGGCATGCAATTCAAGCTCCGCTCAATGATCTTTTCCCCACCAGGACGTCTCCCTCCTACAATCACCGCGCTCTATCCTCAGTCCCACCCCCTGACTTCTGCCTCTGAACGACACCTCTCTCCTCCAATTATCGTGCTGAATCATTATGTCCCGCCCCCATTGCCTGCTGACCGACGTCTCTCTCGTCCAATCGGCGCCCTCGACCATCAATCCCACTCCCACTGTCTCGCAGAAAGCGGAGATTTCACCGAGTTTTAAAACCCGGATTACAAAAAATGGGGGGGAATCGTCCCCCACCTCTCAAAACAAAGCCCACTGCAGCTCCTTTCCTTTCTATATTCTTTGCAGGGTATCGATTTCAGACCATTCAGAGAAAAATAAAGCTGGCATCCCACTTCATTGTTTAGTTTTTAGTTTAGAGATACATGTGGAAACAGGTCCTTTGGCCTACCGAGTCTACACCGACCAGCGACCCCCACACACAAACACTATCCTGCACACACTAGGCACAATTTACAATTTTACCAAGCCAATTAACCTACAAACGTCTTTGGAGTGTGGGAGGAAACAGGAGTAAAATATTGGGGAAAATTGGGTAAATTAGTTCCGAAATAATAGCCCACTTACATCCAATCAAATAAATTGGCAATCACAGCAAAAGACCATCCCGTGTCAATGACAGGCAAGTGGGTATAATTAGTCAGTTTATGAATTATACCAATTAAAGAAAAAGGTAACTAAATTGATTTTGAATCACAAGTATTTTACAAACTGCATTTTGAAATTTCTAATTTAGGACCCATGCTTTAGCTTAAAAAAAGTCTATCGACAAGCCATTCACAGCAGTTAGTAAATAATCGCATGCCAGAAAATAATCCCGCCTGTAATAAATTATAGCTACAAATAATCACAAGCTCTTCATCAATTTTATTTTCATTTCACGCAAAATGTTATTTTTTTAGGATTAATCACGAGGAAAAATCCTTTATAACATATTTCAAGCAATGCAACTCCAATAGAAAAGCCTCTCTTGTCAAAACGCAGCAATAAAAAGGAAGCAGTCAATTCAACTCCTGTCCAAAGAATCTCTTTGTCATTGTGCATTAAAATTATAACACATCTGCTTCGTCACTACCTGCCTGATGTTTACACTTTTCAGTATCTAGCATCTAAATCGTAACTAATGCAAACTGGAGAATGTATCAGCCTGGTTTCCAACACAGAAATATTGATCTTCGTCTGCCTAAAAATGTCTAAATTGCTCTTGTATGCCGCCTAGTTGTCAATTCCACATCAGCATTAGTAAATGTGATGCCGGCTCCCTGCTTTTTTTTTTATATGTTTTCGCGCCCAGAGGCCAGAAGTAGGTCAACCAAGGGAAAATTACCTTCCCACAACTGAATAAAATTTCAGGAATTCACGCAGCACTCTACAGCTCCAATCTTATTATCATAAAGGCATCGTTCAATAGATCTAAACAGCAAGTAGAAATGATGTAAAACACCGAGTCATCATTTTGAAATCAACAACCATGTAACAATCATGGGCACAGCACTCAAGTAGAATGCATCAATAACAGCAGGATTCCAGCACAGGTTCCCAGAGCCATGTTTTCTTATCTCTTCCCCTCAATTTGGATAAAGACATTCATAAATTTCAGTTCAATTCCAAACGTTAACAGTATCAGGAGCTAACATTTCCCTGTTTGCACTTTCAAGCTACCTGTCGAGTTTCTTGCCTGCTGAGAAGCCCACAGCGTGGGATGTGCTGATCATCATCGGTAGATGCTCACAATCATCTAAAGGTGAAAACTGTGTCAATGCCCGTCCCTGCACTGTCACTGAGGCTCTCAGAAATAATCCCCCAAAACACTCACCAGAGGTATAGTCCCTTGAAAAATTACAAAGTTTTACCTACAAAGTTTTACCTACAGCTGACAGCTGAACTTCCTTTGTCTATTTGGAAGTAGAATTGTTCTGTCTTGGAAAGAGACCGTGGTGCTAAACCAATGCTGGAGTAACTCAGCGGGAGAGGCAACATCTCTGGAGGGAAGGAATGGGTGACGTTTTGGGTCAAGACCCTTCTTCAGACCTTCTTCTTCAGACGTCTAGTAGTGCTAAACTGCGTTCCGTACAGTATTGCAAACTTATACAGTCAGTACATTATTGGACTGTATCAAAGACTCCACTTGGTCATAATGAACGACAACTACAGTTCAGCAGCAACTGCTTCGACTTTCTATACGTAGCTTCTTTCCTGATCCTCTTCCATGTTATTTTGGGATTTACCAATTTGCATCAAGGTCTGATCAGGCAAAGTACATTCCATGCAGCTTGAACCTTACCTTCACATGCCTCTCTTCAATCTTATTCCTGCTCCGCAGAATAATTAACTCTTAAACTTTTCTCAAGTTCCTCCTTTATTTGTCCAGTCAGTAAGATGTCATTTAGGTAAACAATAGTATCTCAGTCTGAAGAAGGATCTCAACCCGAAACGTCACCCATTCCTTCTATCCAGAGATGCTGTCTGTCCCACTGAGTTACTCCAGCATTTTGTGTCTATCTTTGATGTAAACCAGCATCTGCAGTTCTCTCCTACACAGTGTCTGGTAGACCTTGGTTGACAATGTCTATGTCCTCTGACGAGAGCCCAGAGTTGATGCTATCCCAAATAGATGTTGGTTGTACCACAGTCCAATGTGAGTATTTATCATTGAGTATCCTTCGAATCTTTCTTCTACTCAATTTGCTGATAAGCACAGGACATGTCAAAAGGTTGTGAGGATCTGTATACCTCCTAGCCGAGTAAACAAATATTAGCGATAGTTATCTAAGTTTGTTTTGTTATTGGTATTTAAGAATCTCTATAGATCCATACAGTATCATTTCATTTCACTACATGAACAGTTGCAGTTGGCCAAGCAGAAAACTCACCCAGTTTAGTGAAAGTACATCTCTTATCCAACCTCTTCCTTCATAAGGCAGGTAAAGATCATGTCTTCAAAGAACCCAATGTAACATTCAGGTAAACGTTGGCTTGCAAGACCTTGAGTGCATCATAGAACATTACAGCAAAAGAACAATGAACTTTGACCAACACTGTCTGACCATCATATGCCAAAACCATCACTGCACATAACCCATATCCCTCCATTCACTGCATAACCATGATGGTCCTATCCAAACGTATTTTAAATGCCACTAACATTTCTGCTTCAATCGCCACCCCTATGGAACACCATATGGTACTTGACAAGTGCAACTGGTCCCTCCAAAACTAGTTTTATTTTTGAAGGCCACTTCAACCAATATAACTGACTCCCTGAGATTCACAGTCCCATCTAACCAATGGTTAAATTCAGCTCACACATGATCCACATCATGGATGTGTCCATTTCCATTTGTAATTACGTTTATTTTCTCTGAGCAGCCTCCTTTGAGAGAGCACATCTTGGAATCCATGTGAAATCTGTGATAAAGTCCACAACAATTTATTCTGGATGGTAAACCAATCCATTAAAACTTACACCAGTGATCTACAGGACTGGAAGTGGGGCACTTGTGCCACCCAACTGATCCAGCCAACTCTTCAAATGCCTTATCAGATAATACAGAATCATTAAACGCAGAAATGGACCCAACCAAGTTCATATCGCATCCGTGATGCCTACCCACGCTAATGCTAATTGTCAGCATTAGGCCGTTATCCCTCTATGCCATTCTCATCTAGGTGTCTGCCCAAACATCATTTAAACATTGCAAATGAGTCTGCCTCTACCATTTCCTCAAGCAGCTCATAACACATAATCACCCCCTTCTGTGTGAAAAACCCACCTTTCAACTGTAAGTTTCTCCCTTCTTATCCTAAACTCGTGCCCTCTGGTTTAGTCATAGAGTGATACAGAGTGGAAACAGGCCCTTTGGCCCAACTTACCCATGCCAACCAATATGTCCCATCGACTAGTCTCAACTGTCAGTATTTGGCTCATATCCGTCTAAACCTATCATAGAAACATAGACATAGAAAATAGGTGCAGGATGAGGCCATTCGGCCCTTTGAGCCAGCACCGCCATTCATTGTGATCATGGCTGATCGTCCCAAATCAATAACCCGTGCCTGCCTTATCCCTGTATTTATGTAAATGTTTCTTGGTTCTCTTATTACGTGTTGGATTGCTTGTTTTAATTGTATTTATATATACACACACACACAAACACACACACACGTACACGCAAACACATATTATATATATGTATAAAATGTATATTATGCAGTGTACTATGTAGTGTAGTGTATTAGTGTAGCTACGACATGTTGGCCGGTGGGGGCAAGTTGGGCCGTAGGGCCTGATTCTACACTGTATCACTCTATGACTATATAACAAACAACCAAAAAAGTGCAGTATGTGAGTGTGTGGAAATATTATATAGAGTACTCTGTTTATGTTTGTGTTGTGCTGCTGCAAGTAAGAATTTCATTGTTCCATATTTCAGGACATATGACAATAAAACACTTTTGAATTATCTCTTGACTAGACTCCACTGCCCTGGGAAAAAGACTGGTTATCCATCCCATCTATCATCCTCATAATGTTATATCCTCTTCAGGTGTTGGAAGTTCCAATGGCACCCAAAATTGGACACAACACTCCAAATGCAATCTAATTAATAGACACAAGGTACGCAGATATTGAAATCTTGAGCAAAACACAAAGCGTAGGAGTAACTCAGAGGATCAAGCAACATCTGTGGAAAATATGGAGGGGCAATTTTTCGGGCTGGGACCCTGCTTCAAGGGACCCAAGCCAAAACGTCGCCTATGTATTTGCTCCACAAATGCTGCCTGACCCGATTAGTTACTCCAGCACTTTGTGTTTTGTGGTCTAATTAATGTTTTGTGCGTCTGCAATCTGGTGTCTCAACTCTTACACAACAATGCCTTAGCCTATGAAGGCAAGCATACCAAAATGCTGCCTTCATTATTCTAATCCACCAGTGTCACTATTTGAAGTGAGCTGGGGACTTGTACCGCAAGTTCTCTCTTTACATTCATGCTCTGAGGTCTCTGCCATTTATTCTATGTCCTTCATTGATTGAGTAAAAGAGCCACTAAGACATGTTGCAGCTTTACAGGACTTTGGTTAAGCTAGATTTGGAATACTGTATGCAGTTCTGGTCACCCCATTGCAAGAAGGATGTGAAGGCTTTTGAGATGGTGCAGGAGAGGATTACCGGAATGGTGCCTGGATTAGAGAGCATTAGCTGCAGGGAAAGGTTGGACGAACTTGGATTGTTTTCTCTGGAATGTCAAAGGTGGAGGGAAGACCTGAGAGAGGTGTATAAAATGATGAGAGGCACAGATGGAGTAGACAGTCAGAACTGTTCCCACAGGGTAGAAATGTCAAAGACTAGGGGGCTTAGCTTTAAGGAGAGAAGGGCACATTTTAAACATGATGTGAGGGGCAAGTTTTTTTTTAAAACAGAGAATCGTGGGAGCCTGACAATCTGCTGCCAAGTGATGGGTAAGCACATATGAAAAGCATTTTAATTTGGCATTATGTTCGGCAAGGACATTGGGGGCTGAAGGGCTTGTTCCTGTGCTGTACTGTTCTATGTTCTATTATCAAGATCAATGGAAAATTGCTATCTTGATCTCCCACTAATCCATGAACCAGCGTGGACCCAGGTTATACAATGCGTTTGGGTTATCGCACTTTTGAATTAAGGATTTAATCCTGTTATCTCACACACAAACTGGCCTGATATACTTCAGATCACTCTAAACTGAGAAGACGCTCAAATTTTACGTGCAATGGATCTGTAAGCTTGTGGGCATCACAAACTTGGAAAATTTGTAAATTAATCATTTTATAAATGTATTTTCCAAATACAAAACGTAGCTATGGGCACACGCATGGGCCCCAGCTATGCCTGCCTCTTTGTCGGTTACGTCGAGCAATCCTTGTTCAATACTTACCAGGGCCCCATCCCCGACCTCTACCTCCGCTACATCGACGACTGCTTTGGTGACACTTCCTGCACCCGCACACAACTGACTGACTTCATCCACTTCACCACTAACTTCCATCCGGCACTCAAATACACCTGGACCATTTCCAACACTTCCCTACCATTCCTTGACCTCACTATCTCCATCGCAGGTGATAGACTTCTGACCGACATCCACTATAAACCTACTGGCTCCCATGGCTATCTGGACTACGCTTCTTCCCACTCTACTTCCTGTAAGGACTCCATCCCCTACTCCCAATTCCTCAGTCTACGCTGCATCTGCTCCCAGGATGTTCCACACCAGGGCATCTGTTCCACACCAGGGCATCTGAAATGTCCTCATTCTTCAGGGAACGGGGTTTCCCCTCCTCCACCATAGATGAGGCTCGCACCAGGGTCTCTTCCATACCCTGCAACACTGCTCTCTCTCCGCATCCCCCCACTCGCAACAGGGCAGAGTCCCCCTAGTCCTCACCTTTCATCCCACCAGCGGTCACATACAACAAGTAATCCTCCGTCAGTTTCGCCACCTCCAACGTGACCCCACCACTCGCCACATAGAAACATAGAGAAACATAGAAATTAGGTGCAGGAGTAGGCCATTCGGCCCTTCGAGCCTGCACCGCCATTCAATATGATCATGGCTGATCATCCAACTCAGTATCCCGTACCTGCCTTCTCTCCATACCCCCTGATCCCCTTAGCCACAAGGGCCACATCTAACTCCCTCTTAAATATAGCCAATGAACTGGCCTCAACTACCCTCTGTGGCAGAGAGTTCCAGAGATTCACCACTCTCTGTGTGAAAAAAGTTCTTCTCATCTCGGTTTTTAAAGGATTTCCCCCTTATCCTTAAGCTGTGACCCCTTGTCCTGGACTTCCCCAACATCAGGAACAATCTTCCTGCATCTAGCCTGTCCAACCCCTTAAGAATTTTGTAAGTTTCTATAAGATCCCCTCTCAATCTCCTAAATTCTAGAGAGTATAAACCAAGTCTATCCAGTCTTTCTTCATAAGACAGTCCTGACATCCCAGGAATCAGTCTGGTGAACCTTCTCTGCACTACCTCTATGGCAATAATGTCCTTCCTCAGTTTTGGAGACCAAAACTGTACGCAATACTCCAGGTGTGGTCTCACCAAGACCCTGTACAACTGCAGTAGAACCTCCCTGCTCCTATACTCAAATCCTTTTGCAATGAAAGCTAACATACCATTCGCTTTCTTTACTGCCTGCTGCACCTGCATGCCTACCTTCAATGACTGGTGTACCATGACACCCAGGTCTCGCTGCATCTCCCCCTTTCCCAATCGGCCACCATTTAGATAATAGTCTGCTTTCCCGTTTTTGCCACCAAAATGGATAACCTCACATTTATCCACATTATACTGCATCTGCCAAACATTTGCCCACTCACCTAGCCTATCCAAGTCACCTTGCAGTCTCCTAGCATCCTCCTCACAGCTAACACTGCCCCCCAGCTTAGTGTCATCCGCAAACTTGGAGATATTGCCTTCAATTCCCTCATCCAGATCATTAATATATATTGTAAATAGCTGGGGTCCAGCACTGAGCCTTGCGGTACCCCACTAGTCACTGCCTGCCATTGTGAAAAGGACCCGTTTACTCCTACTCTTTGCTTCCTGTTTACCAGCCAGTTCTCTATCCACATCAATACTGAACCCCCAATGCCGTGTGCTTTAATCTTCCCATCTCCCCCCATATCTGCATTCCGCAAAGACTGATCCCTCCATAACTCCCTTGTCAATTCTTCCCTTCCCTCCCGTACCACCCCCTTCCCGGGCACTTTCCCTTGCATCCTCAAGAAATGCAACATTTGTCCCTTTACCTCCCCCCTCGACTCCATTCAAGGACCCAAGCAGTCGTTCCAGGTGCGACAGAGGTTTACCTGCATCTCCTCCAACCTCATCTATTGCATCCGCTGCTCTAGATGTCAGCAGATCTATTGGGAGAATTCAATGTTCAATGTGAGACCAAGCGGAGGTTAGGCGATCGTTTCGCCGAACACCTCCGCTCGGTCCGCAATAACCAACCTGACCTCCCGGTGGCTCAACACTTCAACTCCCCCTCCCACTCCGTATCCGACCTCTCTGTCCTGGGTCTCCTCCATGGCCAGAGCGAGCAACACCGGAAATTGGAGGAACAGCACCTCATATTCCGCTTGGAGAGTCTGCATCCTGGGGGCATGAACATTGAATTCTCCAAATTGTGTTAGTCCTTGCTGTCTCCTCCCCTTGCTCAGCCCTCCTGCTGTCTCTTCCCATCCCCCAGCCTTCGAGCTCCTCCTCCTTTTTCCTTTCTTCTCTCCGCCCCCCCACCCCTGATCAGTCTGAAGAAGGGTTTCGGCCCGAAACGTTGCCCTTTTCCTTCGCTCCATAGATGCTGCTGCACCCGCTGAATTTCTCCAACTTTTTTGTGTACAATCATTTTATAAAGATGTTTTTACAAAACCGCACACATTTACTAAAATCAAACTTTTCACGTCCACAACCTAAACCACTTATCTGCTGAAAGCACTCGTGCAAAGGGAATTATAAACTGCAATCACAATTAATGCAAAGAAATCCCATTAGTTCACCAGTCACCCTGACATCAGATTCTAGAATAGTTGAATGGTTACAGCACAAGTGACCATTCAGCCTTTGTGCCTGACTGCCACAGCATCTCACCAGCTGCCATTCACCAGTCTTTAATCTGATGTCCAAATAACTTTTCTTCGCCTATATTTATCCAACTCCCCTTTGAAGGCCACAATGGAACTTGTCTCAAAACATGTATAGAGAGTCGGCAAAATGCTGGAGTAACTCAGCAGGACAGGCAGCATCTCTGGAGAGAAGGAATGGGTGATATTTCGGGTCGAGACCTTTCTTCAGACTCAAGAGTCTCGACCAGAAACGTCTCCCATTCCTTCTCTCCAGAGATGCTGCCTGTCCCGCTGAGTTACTCCAGCATTTTGTGTCGATCTTCTATTTAAAACAGCATCTGCAGTTCTTTCCTACACATCTATGGAAAGTGCGCTTCATATTCTAACCACATGCTGGCACAAAACTCACTGCGCCAATATTTCTTTCAGAGCATTATCCTTCATTCTGCACTGCCTCTGCTCAATCTTCCTGCCAAAACACATCGACACATATTTCTCCCCATTAATTGGAACCGGCTATAGCCCACAAACCCATTCATATGCTTCTGCAACCTATCAATATCCTCACCGCAGTTCACAATACAGCCACGTTTTGTGCCACCTGCAAATTTAGAAATTGTGGTTTACACCCAAGTCCAACTCATTAATATAGATTAAAAAAAGGAAAACTACAGCTTCAACACCTACCCCTGCAGAATGTCACTATTCACCTTCCTTCAATCTAAGAACCATCATTCACCACAACTGTTGCCTGTCACAGGATTAACTTCATCCACATACTGTCAATGTCTCCCTTTTGCTTGGCACTTCAACTTTGCTGCTAAGCCCATCATATGAAACTGTATCAAAAGGTTTCTGAAATTCCACATCAACTGCATTACCCTCATCAATTCTGTCAAGGATAAGCCAAATTCCCCCAAAGCATATCCGTGCATGCCTCTCTTCACGACGTCATCTCAACTTTTGAAGTACTAAAATTGCTTTAATATAGGAAATATCGCAACCATCTGGAGCACATCAATACACAGAAATGTGACAACGGAACTAGATACGTAATCTGCCGTTACAAGTCAGACCATTGTATAAATGTTGACCCCGATATATCTACTGACAAAACTGTCCATTGAGTAAGTAGTGTTGATCTAACAATAATGGAAGCAGTTTAGCCATGTAATGGCACAGATAAGGTAGGCAGTCCGAATCTATTTCCAAGGATAGAAAAATCAATACTAGAGGGCACAGCTTTACAGTGAGAGGGGCAAAGTTTAAAGATGCTGTGCAGGGCCATTTTTGTTTACACACAGAGGGTGCTGACTGCCTGGAATGCACTGGTTGAAGCAGATACATTAGTGGAATTTAAAATATATTTAGATAGGCATATAGATATGCAGGGAATGGAGGGATATGTTATGTACAGGTAGATAAATGACGATGGGTCTCGACCCGAAACGTCATCTATTCCTTTTCACCAGAGATGCTCCCTGACCCACTGAGTTACTCCAGCTTTTTGTGTCTGTCTTCAGTAAGTGATCATCTTGACATCATGTTCAGCACAGACATTGTGGGCTGAAAAGCCGGTTCTTGTGCTGGACTGTTCTATGTTCCAAGTGGCTATTGCATGGCCAGCATTACAGCAGTGTGAATGTTTGCACCTACAAACATGGAATCACTGAATGAAACCGCTTGGGCCAAATAGCAAGACATTTCCTCAACAGAGCACATGGTAAATGTCAGTGAATGTCTCCTTCCAGCTCCCAAACGCTCATCCAATCAGTCTGGGCTGGAGTTAACTATTTCAAAGGTGAGAGGACAGTTAAATAATCCATCGTAAAACGAACATAAAGTCACTTTTCCACAGCTGTTCACAACAATAAAAATGTAAAACTCTATTTGAGTTGCTGACAAGAATAAAACAAGCTATTTTCTGTCTGTCAGATGTCTAATTAAAAGGATGACAGTTAGTAATTGCAGATAATGAACATATTAACAGGTATCTGCTGAAACAATGAAATTCATTGTATAATGAGCTAGAAAGAGTTTGGCATTAAATTAACAAGAATGTTTTGAACAAAGGCAAAGATGACAAATGGTAAAAAGTTTTATAGCTGTGAATAGGTTTCAAGAGGAATAGAATTGTAAGTCAATATCACATCAAACCATTGTTACAAATCAACAAATTAATATTAGTATTCTCACATCTTTTAGGTTTAATTAAATGCAATCTTGCCTCAAGGTCCAGAGGTTGTGAATCCTCTTAAGTTGCACATTCTGTTAGAGACATTGTCATTCAGGTGTGACATTAAGTCACGGTCCAGTTAGTGTTAACTAATATTCAATCTTCATTTATTGTAATCAACAAAAATCTAACCACGTCTCATTTCATCTCAATTGTTTGCTGATCGGAAAATTAGCTGCTTCATTTATCTCCACAAAAGGGACTTTTATTATATCTAATTGACTTCAAAGAGCATCAATACATACCTAACGCCTCCATGAGAACCAAGAGCCAGGAACTGGTCAAAAGTCCCTTAAACCAACTTCATCACCAAGGAGATTATGGATAATCTGATTTCTGGCCTTCGTCCTATGTTCCAGTTCAATTTCCAAAAGCTGTATTCCTGTATAGTCCAAACATCTATCTCAGCTTTTTCAATATCTAACTCAAACGCTAAAGCTATCTGGAACAGAAAACTGTAAAGATTTACAACTCAGAGAATAAATTCTTCCTCATTTCTCCACCAATCGCTAAATCTAAACTCTCCAACCAGAAGGAATATCTTTATAATATTCACCCTGACGAGTTCTTGCATAACCTTAAATGTTTCAATGAGATTTTGTTTCACAGCCCTAACATCCTTCATTAGTGTAATCTCATCACAGCCTATTTTAATCTGATTCAAAAACAATATCCGGGTGTCCTTACAAAATAGCAAGTTCTTCAGATTGTTCCAAAGTACTTTTCAACCAATGAACTACATATGGAAACAGGGTCAAATTGTAATGTACAAAATGTGGCATTGTACACAATAAAAACTGAAGGAAAAGCAGGAGAACACCATTCAGCCCCTTGTGACGGCTCTGCCATTCAACAAGACTATAGTTTAAATATTTACCTCAGTGCCACTGTCCTGTACTATTCCCACATCTCTCAATTCCCTTAATGCCTAACAATCCATCCATTTCTGTCTTGAATAAACTCAATGACTGAATTTCTACGGTGCTGTTGGAAAATTTGCAATTCTTTAGGTGAAAAGAAAGTTCTTCTCATCTCATTCCAAAATTCCAAACCCTTCTTTTGAAACTGTGATGTGTTGTTCAAATCGTCCCAGAGAAATCATCATCCTTTGATCCACCCTTTAAACGACTGTTAGAACTGGGAGCAAAATAATCAAAGTGCTGGAGGAACTTAGGCAGCATCCGTGGAGGGAAATGAATGAACAACGTTTTGGATCAGGACTGAAGAAGGGTACCAACATGAAACGTCATCTGTCCATATCCCTCAGCAGATGCTGCCTGGCTCACTAAGTTCCTCCAGCAGTTGTTTTTTTGGTCAAATTCCAGCATCTGTTGTCTCTTATGTCTCTGTAATACTTTAGTCTGGCTCAATGACAAAACTTCTAATTTTTCTATTTTCCACAGCATATGTTAAGTTTGCTTACACTCTCCTCATTGGACAAGCCCTCAAATTCCAGGAATCATTCCCTCCAATATAGACGGGGAATAAAATAACCCAAAACTAACAGGATTGAGACAGAAAGCCAAGTACCAGTGAGCATGTGAACGTCAGATTGTGGGAGGAGTGGTGGGGGCAGTAGAGCACTGGAGGTGCCTAGATCCCCACAGCTTCAAATCTCCATAAACAAATGATGCCACAATCAATTTTAAGCTTGTCAAATTTGTAGAAGACACTAAAATAGAAAGAGCAGCAGAGCGGAGAATACAGTTAATCATTTGCAGAAGCTTTTAGGTTATGCAAATGGTCAGGCAAATAGCTAATGAGATTCAATAATGAATGTAAAGTACTACACACAGAAGGGAAAAATGTGCAGTGGAAGTACCAGTGACTGGAATTAGCAGTGAGATTCAGATCGGACCCTGGGTGTAGAAATATACTATTGTCAATATCCAGACTAACTGGCAAGGCAGTTAAAAAAGTAAATAGATTGCTAGTATGGCATGTCAGAAGTTGAGTGGCGATTTGATAGAATATATTAAATGATGAGAGGCATCGATAGGGGAGACAGTCAGAATCTTTTTTCCCCAGGGTGGACATGTCCAACACTAAAGGGCATAGTTATAAGGTGAGAGGGGAGAAGTTTAAAGGTGGTACAGATATGGTAGTGGCATTGAAGAGGCTTTTAGGTAGGAACGTGGAAGTTCAAGGAATAGAGATCATGTACAGGCAGATGAGATCAGTTTAACTTGGCATCATGTTTTGGCGTAAACATTGTAGGCCGAAGCTGTACTGCTGTACTGTTCTACGTTCTATGTACAGTATGTGTGTGTGCATATACCGTTTATGGCAATAATCTATAATCCAGACATTACTCCCCATGTAGCATGGTGTTGTAGGTTAGTGTGGCATGAACGGCTTGCATGTACTGAGATGTCAGAGAAGGAACATGGAACCAGGAGGTGGGAGGAGAAGAACAATCATGTTCCTTGAGCCTGCTCCAGTGTTCAATGTGATCGGAGCTGCTGCAATTGTGGCTCAAAATCCACTTTTTTACTCTCCCTGCCAAGCCCCCACTCCTCTGTCGTGCAAATGCCTTGATCTCCATCGTGAGCCAACCTCAGCAGCTCTCTGACGTAGAGAAATCCAAAGAGGCAGGAGCCATGAACCTCAGGGAAGGAATTCTTCCCCACATCCACGAGCCCTTTTTCTAAAATTAACCCCTCGAGGTCTAGATACATCCAATGGGCAAAACATCATCGAAACATCAGGAAAAGCAAGAATAATTGTAAAAATTAAAGATTAAAGTATAAACAAAAGTTACTGGAGTCAAGAATATACTAAGAAGTTTGGGTGGTTCTTATGTATGCATGTAAAGTTTTAAAAAGTTTAGGTTGAGCATTTCTGAAATATTACATAAATAGAATGAGAGAATAGTTAAATAGCAATGTGAATTTGGGATGGAGGGGTGCCGAGTTAGAGGGTTAACTAAAATTTGAAAATGTAACATTCATACATTGTGTTGTAGTCTACTGAGATGAAATATGAGGTGCTGTTCCTCTAGTTTGCATATGACCTCACCCTGACAATGGAGGAAGCTGAGGACAGACAGGTAGGTGTGGGAATTGGAAGAGGAACTGAAATGACTATCAAGTGGGAACTCCAGGTGGCCATGGCAGAGGTGCTTGGCAAAGCAACCGCCTAGTCTAAGCTTAGTCTCACCAATTAGGGGCAGCACAGTTGCGCAGCGGTAGAGTTGCCGCCTTACAGCCCCAAAGACCCGAGTTTGATCCTGACTACCGGCGCTGTCTGTACGGAGTTTGTACGTTCTCCCTGTGACTGAGTAGGTTTCCTCCAGGAGCTCCGGTTTCCTCACATTCGCCAGGTTTGTACAGGTTTGTAGGTTAATTGGCTTTGGTTAAAAAAAAAATGGTAACTTATCCCTAGTATGTGGGATAGTGCTGATAGTACAGTGGTCACAAGTCGGTGCAGACTCGGTGGGCCAAAGGGACTGCTTCTGGGCTGTATCACTAAACACAAATGTAGAGGAGACCCTAGATGGTGGTGACGGCAGAAGTATATAAACAGGTGTTGCACCTCACAACAGAATCCAAAGGTATCTCAAGTCAGTGACATTTATGGTTCATATGCAGGTAGATGGCTTAACTTGAGTGTTTACTTTTTAATGAAAGTCTATATATAAACAGCAATACAGGTTAGATTATTTTCCCACTACCATTTTAGCTCGAAGCATCTTTCTAAGTAGACCCTCTATAAAGGCAATGAGAATGGGTATACAAGAGCATCAGTTTTCCAAATCAATTTTATTGCCAATATCATGAATAAATTAATAAACTCAGGTGGAGAAAAGTATCCTTTTAAATATGCAACAAAGTATGCAGACTTCAAATGCAAAGACATTTTTTTTTAAATCTTTGAATGTATTGACCTCTACTCCAGGAACTCACGTTCATCCAATGTAATTAAACAATCATTCAATCTCATACAAAGACGTTAGTTAACACTGAAACACAGAGCAGATCTCAAGGACATTCAGTTTCAGGACAACAATGTTTCAGTTCCGATTCAGATAAATTAGGAGAGATGCTTGAAAACATGGAATACAATATCTCCAATTGCTGCCGTATAATAAGACACAAAGTACTGGTTAGGCAGCATCTCTGGAGAACATGGATAAGTGACGTTTCGGGTCAGGACCCTTCTTTAGATTCCCTGTCGGAGAAGGGAAGAAAACTCTTTCAAAGTACACATACCTTGAAGAGATATCATGGTGGGTTCTGTGAGACCCTCTCTCACTGCCAGTTCTGTGAGACCCTCTCTCACTGTTCCCCCTCTATGACTCCTACTCCGACCAAAATATCACCTATCCATGTTCTCCAGAGATGCTGCCTGATCCGCTGAGTTACTCCAGCACTTGGGGATCTTTTAACCAGCATCTGCAGTTCCTTGTATCTACAACTGCCTTATAATCACCAGGAATACAATCACAAAGGAGAATTTTGCTCTCTGGTAACATTCTCAGACTACACGTTGATAAACTGTTACAAAAAAATTCACAGAACAGATTAGGCCATCCTGAATTTGGTTGAAGCCAAGTCAGGAAGATGCTGACCAGCATCACGGAAAATTCAGAATGGGCAGTAAATCCAATATCCTGTAAATTAACTTTAAAACAAAGTGATGCACTTCGTAGAAAGACGGTAGGCTTTAATTCTAAGAAGTCTAAATTCTTAAGATCACTCCCATTTTGGTATGCTGCTTTATAAAGGAAGGCAACTTTGCAGCCTGCGTCTTCAATTGCTACAGATGTTTTTGCACCTTTCGATGAGATCTTCCTACACAGAGTATCAATGCTATAACTGGATTGATGATGGCTGGAGGTTACCCTTTAGTCAGGGGAGTATTTTACTGTGTAGGAACTCTAAAATATACACAATGGAGATGAAGGCATATTTAATAAGGTTTCACACAGGTGGTTCATGGATCAATAACTAGCTTTAGGACTTGGTCATTTTAGGCATATGCTGACAAAAAGCTGAGTTTTAGTGCACTGTTCAAAGAAACCATGCAGGTTTTAACACCCAATTATCTGCTGACCAAAACGGACAGTTCTGAAGTGAACTCAAAGGTATTATTTGCTTTGAGAGGTTGATCATGGAGCAAATCAACTCCTACCTCGACAAAAACCTGGACCCACTGCAGTTCGCTTACCGCCACAACAGATGCGATCTCGCTGGCCCTCCACTCCGCTCTGGACCACTTGGACAACAAAAACTCATTTGTCAGGTCGTTATTCATCGATTACAGCTCGACATTTAATCATTGATATAATTGATATAATTTAATTGCCACACAACCAAGGTCGGTGGAATTTGGGTTGCCAGCAGCGGTACAGTAATAAAGAACACACAACCACAATAAAAATTTTACACAAACATCCACCACATTCATCACTGTGGTGGAAGGCACAGAACTTGGCCAGTCCTCCACCATTTTCCCCCGTGGTCGGGACCTCCACCCTCCACAGCCGTTGCTGCGGGCGTCCAGATGGTAAGGGACAAAGTCAAAGTCAAGGTGAGTCCAGGATCGGCTCTTTCCAACCAGAGACCGCGGCTTCAGGCTGGTGTAGGCCGCAGGCCGGCGGTCAAAGTTTTAAAGTACCTGCCGTGCCGCAGCCGGAAGCACCGCAGTCTGCAGGGCCGGCGGTCGAAGCTCCCCTCCAGGGGAGATGGTAAGTCTATACCGCGCTCGCGGTAGAACACGGCCGCGGGCCGGCGGTGGAAGCTTCTTCTTCCCCCAGGGTCCTCCACGAGGGATCCCGGGCTGTAGACGCCGCACCAGCTGGAGTTCTGCAGACCGCTGCTTCAGGCTGCCAGCTGCCGCGGGCCAGCGTAACGGAGCACTCCCCTCCGGCGAGCCCCAGCGAGGTCTCACCCGCTCCGCGTCGAGAGTCCACGCTGCGCCCACCGCTGAAGCTCCGGGCGCGTCTCCGGGAAAGGCCGCCCGATCCTCGATGTTATGCCACGGGGGAGGCGATCTGTAAAAAAGTCGCCTCTCCATGGAGGAGGCGGCCGAAACGGTTTCCCCCTCACCCCCCCCACACATAACACACAAAGAAACATCCCCTCCAAGCTGGTTACCAAACTCACAGAACTGGTTCTCTGCGCATCCCTCTGCAATTGGATCCTCGACTTCCTCATTCACAGACCACAGTGTGTTCGTATTGGTGGAAATGTGTCAGCCTCGATAACAATCAGCACGGGACCACCTCAAGGCTGCGTGCTCAGCCCCCTGCTGTACTCGCTCTATACTCATGACTGCGTAGCCGGTCACAGTGCAAACTCCATCATCAAGTTCGCTGAAGACACCACTGTTGTGGGACGTATCACTGATGGTATAGAAGAGAGATCGAGCAACTGTCCATATGGTGCCAGCGCATTAACCTGGCCCTCAACACCAGCAAAACCAAGGAACGGATTGTGGACTTTGGAAGGAGTAGAATAGGGACCCACAGCCCCGTTTATATCAACGGGTCGATGGTTGAAAGGGACAAGAGCTTCAGTTCCTGGGCGTGCACATCTCTGAAGATCTTTCCTGGTCCGAGAACACTAATGCGATTATCAAGAAAGCTCATCAGCGCCTCTACTTCCTGAGAAGATTACGGAGAGTCGGTTTGTCAAGGAGGACTCTCTCTAACTTCTACAGGTGCACAGTAGAGTTAGTTTCTACCACACAGTTTCTACCACTAGGGGCGCTGCACTACCAGCAGCCTCTACCTACAGCCTGTCTGTTATTTATATCTTTTTTTTAAATTTTCAGTTAGTCCAATGTCTGTTTTTGGGGGAAACTTTAACTTTTCTATGTGGGGGAGGGGGGCAGGGTAAGGGGGAAACCATTTCCCAGCCTCTTCCTGGCGGGGACGTGACTATTTCTCCAAGTCGCGTCCTCACCCCCCCACCTCGCGGCCTACCAGCTGGATCGGAGCGGCCTTTCCTGCCGGGGACCGAGAACCGGACCAGGGCTGCCACATCGGCGGCGCAGCGCTGGAGTCACCGCGGAGCGGGCGATGCCTACCTGGGTCGCCGTTTGGAGCTACAAAGGGTTGAGCCGTTGCTCCAACATCGTGGAGCTCTGGTGCGGAGAGCTTCCAACGCGGGCGGCGCTGACCGTCATCGTGGAGTCCTGGGGCGCCTTGCAGAGGGTCTACAGCAGCAGTCACCACCCGGCGCGGCCTGCGGACTTTGGAAGCCGCCGACTCCGGTAGGAGGGGGCCGACTCTGTGTCCACGCCGCTGAGGACGTCCCGCAGCCCCGACGTCGGACTTACAACACCCCTGCGAGCGGTCCTGAACATCGGGCCGCCCGTAGCGGTAACTGCGGAGGGCACGGGGAACAATGGAGGAAGAGACTGACTTCGGTGCCTTCCCGCACAGTGGGAAACTTTGATTCTGCTGAGTGGGGATGTTTTATGTCAAACCCTATAGTGTGTTGTGTCCCTTTTTTTATTGTATGGCTGTATGGGAATTTCATTTCCCTGTGCCATCTGGCACATGTGATGAATAAATCTATCTTGTATCTTGTATCTTGTAGAGAGCATGCTGACCGGTTGCATCGTGGCTTGGTTCAGCAACTTGAGCGCCCTGGAGAGGAAAAGACTACAAAAAGTAGTAAACACTGCCCAGTCCATCATCGGCTCTGACCTTCCTTCCTTCGAGGGGATTTATCGCAGTCGCTGCCTCAAAAAGGCTGGCAGTATCATCAAAGACCCACACCATCCTGGCCACACACTCATCTCCCTGCTACCTTCAGGTAGAAGGTACAGGAGCCTGAAGACTGCAACAACCAGGTTCAGGAATAGCTACTTCCCCACAGCCATCAGGCTATTAAACTTGGCTCAGACAAAACTCTGATTATTAATAACCCATTATCTGTTATTTGCACTTTATCAGTTTATTTATTCATGTGTGGATATATTTATATATTATAGTATATGGACACACTGATCTGTTTTGTAGTAAATGCCTACTATGTTCTGTGTGCTGAAGCAAAGCAAGAATTTCATTGTCCTATCAGGGACACATAATAATAATAATAATAAATTTTATTTGTGGGCGCCTTTCAAAAGTCTCAAGGACACCTTACAGAATTTAATAAGAGTAAAAAACATATAATCGGAGTAAAATAAATAATAAAGACATCACCAATACACAAATTAAAGACAGAATTCGATCCAAAGACAAAAAAATCAAAAACACAATGTGAAGAGAGAGCAGCGGCAGCTAAACCGCACCAGCGTACACTCTCCCTTCCGACAGCCATCTCGGACACAAACACATGACAATAAACTCACTTGAACTTGAACTATTAAGTATATAAATAACTGGTTCATACATCCAGCAACAATCTGTAGGGAAGTTTAAAAACAATTCTTCCTGAATGTCTGATGCTGATCACCACTGAAATACTTAGTATCAAGAATGCCATTGTGGAAGCCTAACCTGCACTGCACCTCTTTGACTGATTTTGACAATATTTCCATACATTTTAGAAACAGGACCTTCGGCTCATCGAGTCCGTGCTGACCGGTGACCCCCACACAACATTAACAATATCCTACACACACAAGGGACAATTTACAATTATACCAAGCTAATTAGCCTAAAAACCTGTACGCCTTTGGCATGTGGGAGGAAACAGGAGATCCTGGAGAAAACCCACACAGGTTACGGGGAGAATGTGCAAACTCAGTACAGACAAGCTCCCGTAGTCAAGATCGAACCCGGATCTCAGGCGCTGTAAGGAAGCAACTCTACCACTGTGCCACCGTGCCATCCCGTGTGAGTGTAAACACATCTACATTTTTCTAAAGCATTAATGATACTGGATATTTTAGATTTAGAGTTTACATGTATGTGTGTTCTATTCAGATAATAAATTAACCAAGCCACACTGATAATGATATAATATGGTTAGAAATTGTTAACAGCCAATTGTTTTCACCTTACTTCTTAGCCAGGTCTATGGGATGGCAGACAACTAGTTTCCATCGTGTCTCTGTGGATTTTAAGGTGACCAAGAAGGTAAATGTTCAACCACAACTCCACCAGATGCTGCATGAGAAGCTGAATCAGTTGGAGAGGCAGTAATTTATAGATGACATGTGGTTATTTACAATGGGTTTTATGTTTTCCCGTAACATGGATATGCCAACCTGAATGCCCTTCTCCATTTTGGGCCAGGAATTATAAGGAATCAATGGAGAATGTTTTTTTTTTCCCAGAATAGGTTTTCAAACAGGCAGCACAGTGACACAGCTAGTAGAGCTGCTGCCTCTCAGCTCCAGCGAGCCAGGTTTAATCTTGTCTGCAGTTTTGATCTTTTTCCTGTGTTGCATGGGAGCCACTGTAACAAAATCTGCTGTATAGAGGTCCGTTATTGCAAGGGTTTACTGTGTTGTATTTGTGGTATTTTTTCAATGCTTTGAGGTGCCTGCTACCGGTAGCCTAAGCCTTGTCTCAGAAGTATATATGAGGGTAGAGATTAATGCTGCCTGATCGACCACATGTTTGTGCCATGCGTGAGGTTTTTATCTTCAAACATCTTTATTCTCAATTGGCCAAAGGCTGCACTGGTGCACTGAAGGGGATGGTGACTATCTTCATCGATGTTCGCCTTGGCTGAGACGCGAGAGGCTTCTGTGATGTGGGGAAATAGCCCTAATTTTCCAGTTTTTCTCTGACTTTTCATGAATCATATACTTTTCTTCACTGATGTACATGAATAAGTGCGAAAATGAGCAGTAGATGATATATTAATTTAACGTCATTGGAATTTGAGATGGGCAAATGGAAATCTTATTCTATACATTATCAGTAATGTTACAGGAATAAATATTTCTAATGTTCCTTAAGTTGGCTACAGCTGTATAACGATTGGTAGCATAATTATGAGTGATACGAACAGCCTTAAGTTCCTGAATGTATATCTGAAAAATTAAATTATAAGACAACTGGCGGCATTCCATGGCTTTAAAATCAGTTGGTAGATAGGATTAAACTAGAGGAAAAATAAAACTCTTTAATATTTCAGTCCTGTTTGGACTTGTCAAGCACTTGGTCCCGACATGATCTTATTGAACAGGTGTAGTAACAGAAACCCCCGAACAACATTTGGGAACATATGTTAAGTAACTTTTTTTCTACATTGCCAAGAGAACATCTCCAACCCATTGGAGCCTCTTCAGGACAGAGGAAAAAATATAAATATTGCAGTGGTTCCTATGCAACAGACATTTAGCAGCATATGTCCTTGCTTATTGTTAAAAGAAGAATGTGGTGGGCATCAAGGCCTTAAAAAGGCATTGATAGGCAATGGTTTTATGACAAAAATAACCATGAATTAACATGGGAATTGGGACGGCAAAGTAGTATGGATACAATAAGGTACGGTTAAATAAACATTATGGGAGAATAGAATAGTGGGCAATGCAGAGAAGATTTACACGAGGAAAGGATGGAATGTGCTCCAAGCAGAGCATGTATGGATCCAAGGTAGACACAGGATGCTGGAGTCACTCAGCGGGAGAGACAGCATCTCTGGAGGGAAGGAATGTATGGATCCAAATGGGCTGCCTCTCAGCTGTGAATCCGATGAACCTGCCTTCACTCATTGTAAGCTGACCAGCTGAGTTCTAAGTGGTGAAGATGTTCTCATAGTGCGGTTGGGTTGGCAGCCTCAGTACTGCGACATAGTGATCAGGATGGATTAACTAAATGAAGACCCAATCAACTGCAGATGCTGGTTAACAAAAAAAAGCTACAAAGGACTAAAGTAACTCAGTGGGTCAGGCAGCAACTCTGGAGAAATTGGATAGGTGCATTTCGGGTCAGGACTCTTCTTCAGACAATACTCCAACACCGGAACGAAGAAGATATTTTAACGGATGACTTTGTCATTCTAGTTGATAATAATTGTGGATTTTTGTGGTGTTGATAAAAGTTTTTTGCCAACTTTGTGTGATGTTATTTATAAACGGCACACATTCTAGCCAAAATGCACACTGCCATGATATCAGTTAGACATACAAATAAGGACAGAGATGTAAGGGGGTGGAGAGAAGACAGGGGTACACAGGATGGTTGAAGTTTACATCCATTTTTGTCAGATACAACTTTACTTACCTCAAAGTTACACAGGTTTACTTTTAAAATGTAAAACATGGCATATTGAATGTCTTTGACTTAGTACAGCGCACAGCAAAAACATCATACATTGAGAAAATTACCAGGTTCCTTGTACAGAATTAGACATACCAGAAGACCTTCAAACTACTTGGAAGAAGCCGAGGGAAGACTTGATTGAAGTATATAAAACTATAATAGGGTGGACAGTCAGAGCCTTTTTACCCCCAGATTGGAATGGTCAAAGACTTAAGGGTATAGCTTTAAGATGAAAGGCGTGTGAAGTGTAAAGGAGATGTGCAGGGCCAGCTTTGTCTTTTTGCACAGAGGATGGTGGGTGCCTGGAACGTGTTGCCAGGGGTGGTGGAGGAGGCAGGTATGACAGTGGAGTACAAGATGCTTTTAGTTAGGCACATGAATATGGAGGGGTATGGAACCTGCGCAGGCCGATTAGATTAATTTAGCTTGGGGTCATGTTCGGCTCAGACATTGTGGGCCAGAGGGCCTGTTCCTGTGCTGTACTTTTCTATTATCTATTTACTCAACATAATTAGTGGAGCACTTGACCCAAACGGTAATATCATGAATTGTTTTCACACATTTGCAAGCTAGAAACTCAAACGTTAGGTGTAGGACATTTCATTGACTTGCTAGTTTAAAATCAAATAGGTGTGGAAAATATTAGCCATTGAATCTCAGTAGACTTTCTACTATTCATTTTACCAACACATTTCTATTCCAGGTTTTCTCTGGTAAACTTTCCACACCAAATTTAAGTTCATGTTCATAAGTGATAGGAGCAGAATTGGCCATTCGTCCCATCTAGTCTACTCCGCCATTCAATCATGGCTGATCTATCTCTCCCTCCTAAACCCATTCTCCTCCCTTCTCCCCATAACCCCATACCCCTACTAATCCAGAATCTGTCTATCTCTGCCGTAAAAATTTCCAATGACGTGGCCTCCACAGCCTCCCGTGAAAATGAATTCCACAGATTCACCACCCTCTGACTAAAGAAATTTCTCTTCATCTCCTCCTTGAAGGAACGTCCTTTAAATCTGAGGCAATGTCCTCTGGTCCTAAACTCTCCCATTTAAGCCGCATACATCTTGATAGCAGAGATAGACACAAAAAGCTGGGGTAACTCAGCGGGACAGGCAGCTGGAGAGAAGGAATGAGTGACATTTCGAGTTGACACCCTTCTTCAGACTTTGAGTCGGGGAAAGGGGAATGAGAGATATAGACGGCACTGAGGACAAATCGTCCCTCCCCCACCCTAGTTGTCGTACTAGTTTCACTGCCGTCCTGTTAAGATCCACTATCTGTATAACTGTGTTATCACCTATCCCATAGCCACCAATAGACCATTGTGGGCTCCACATTTCCTTGATTATCGTTGCTTTTTGCATTACTTCCATTCGACCAGAAACGTCGCCCATTCCTTTTCTCAAGAGATGCTGCCTGTCCCACTGAGTTACTCTAGCTTGTTGTGCCTATCTCCAGCTTAAACCAGCATCTGCAGTTCCTTCCTACACATCATGATAGCGTGTCTGTTCAATGTGTCTGAGAATACGTACGGTATGGCACAGCAGCAAGGTATGAAGGCTGTACCAGGTGTGGCTGGATGGCAGGTCCTATTTCCTCATCACTGCCAGTATTGGACTGCTGTAGCGCAATCTCCACTTCTTCATCTGTTAAGCCTATGGAGAAAATAAATAGAAAATTAACTTTGCACATATTCACTAATATATTTAGGCAAAGATTGAGAATTCTCACACGATTATAGAAACTAACATAAATAATTGTCTCCAAAGGAAGTTCAAGCCTATCATTGTGGGGAAATTGAAGTGAATGAACAGAGCTCGAACAATGTCACAACAACATATTTTGATTTAAACAACGATAAAAAAACCTGGCATCATTCTATTTGTTATCATAGAATTCAACTAAAGAGCAAGAGGTTCCTAATGTTTTGAAAATCCAAGCTGTTCTGAATATTCAAAAGCTAAAACAAGTTTAATCATTAAACATTCATTCCGATATTTCAGCTAATTTGTTCTATGCTGCTACCAATCATTTTTAAATTAGCTGTAACATTTCATTCCTCGAGATAAATAGAGGCAAGCAGCAGGAAATCAAATGGGTACTAAAATGGAAAGCTCACCAACCACTTATTCTAATTCATCCATATACAGTGCCCTCCATAATGTCTGGGACAAAGACACACCATTTATTTATTTGCCACTGTACTCCACAATTTTGAGATTTGTAATAGAAAAAAAATCACAGGTGGTTAAAGTGCACATTGTCAGATTTTAATAAAGGCCATTTTTATACATTTTGGTTTCACCATGTAGAAATTGCAGCAGTGTTTATACTTAGTCCCCCCCCCATTTCAGGGCACCATAATCTTTGGGACACAGCAATGTCATGTAAATGTAAGTAGTCATGTTTAGTATTTTGTTGCATATCCTCTGCATGCAATGAGACTGCTTGAAGTCTGCGATTCATGGACATCACCAGTTGCTGGGTGTCTTCTCTGGTGATGCCCTGCCAGGCCTGCATTGCAGCCAGCTTATGCTTGTTTTGGGGGCTAGTCCCCTTCAGTTTTCTCTTCAGCATATAAAAGGCATACACAATTATGTTCAGATCGGGAGATTGACTTAGCCACTCAAAAATTGACCATTTTTTTAGCTTTGAAAAATTGTTGCTTTAGCCAGTGAGTTTTGAGCCATTTGTTTGAACTTGAGCAGATAGGATGTGTCTATACACTTCAGAATTCATTACGCTGCTACCAATAGCAGTTGTATCATCAATGATGATAAGTGAGCCAGTACCTTCAGCCCAGGCCATAACACCCCCACCACCGTGTTTCACAGATGAGGTGGTATGCTTTGGATCTTGGGCAGTTCCTTCTCGACTCCATACTTTGCTCTTGCTATCACTCTGATATGTTAATCTTCATCTCATCTGTCCACAACACCTTTTTCTAGATATGTGGTTGCTCTTTTAAATTGTTCTTGGCAAACTGTAATCTGGCCATCCCATTTTTGTGGCTAACCAGTGGTTTCTATCTTGCAGTGTGGCCTCTGTATTTTTGTTCATGAAGTCTTTTGCAGACAGTGGTCATTGACAAATCCACACCTGAAGAGTGTTTCTGATCTGTCGGACAGGTGCTTGGGGATTTTTCTTTATTATAGAGGGAATTCATCTGTCAACAGCTGCTGTGATCTTCCTTGGCCTGCCAGTCCCTTTGTGATTAGTAAACTCACCAATGCTCTCTTTCTTCTTAATGATATTCCAAACAGTTGATTTTGGTAAAGTCTGGAGGAAAAACTAGGTGGAATATCATTAAGAATAGAGGGAATTCATCTGTCAACAGCTGCTGTGATCTTCCTTGGCCTGCCAGTCCCTTTGTGATTAGTAAACTCACCAATGCTCTCTTTCTTCTTAATGATATTCCAAACAGTTGATCCCAACCCGTGTTGATAACAGTTCAGAGAGTATAAACCAACTCTATCTGTGTGAAAAAGTTTCCCTTCTCTGCACCCCCTCTATGGCAATACTGTCCTTCCTCAGATTTGGAGACCAAAACTGCACGCAATACTCCAGCGTGTCCATGGAAAGTCAAATCCTCTTGCTATGAGAGGAAAAACTAGGTGCTGAGACAGCTCTCTTATACCTGCATCCCGCTGAAGGAGGCAATTTAGAAACACACCTGATTACAAACACCTGTGAAGCCATGTGTCCCAAACATTATAGTGCCCTGAAATGGGGTGGTGGGGGGCTATGTATAAACACTGCTGTAATTTCTACATGGTGAAACCAAAATGTATTAAAATGGTCTTTATTAAAATCTGACAACGTGCACTTTAACCACATGTGATTTTCTCTATTACAACTCTCAAATGGTGGAGTACAGAGACAAATAAATAGATGATGGGTGTTTGTCCCAAACATTATGGGCAATGTTTAAGGCTATAAGGCTAGGAGCAGCAGATTCACCAAGTAGCCCACATGAATGGGAGATACCTCAATGAAAACATTAAAATCATTTAAACAACAAAAATAAGAGCATTCAAGCTACAGAGTGCATTCAAGCTACAGAGTGGTAGAGGCATGGAAACAGGCCCTTTGGCCCAACTTATTCTTGCCGATCTAAGCTAGACCCATTTTTCCGTGTGGGGCACATATACTCTAAACCTTTCCTCTCCATGTGTCTTTTACATGCTGCCCACACGAATAATACTTGCACAAAACAAAATTGCAAAGTTTTAAATAAAGGAGATAAAAATATTAAAATCATGACTGTGAATTACAGCTTTATTCAATTGAAATGAAAACAGGGTGTGGGTGGGGGTGACACAGAAGAGTGTTGACTATCAATGTACTTGCAAGGGATGGACTATTGTAGATGGTTGCTACAATTTTAAGAATTTGTCTGCCTCAGTACTGTGTCTTTTCAAATTAAACCTTGCAGCTGAAGCTCCTGGCTGAGGTTTATCTTCTTTGTCCTCTCCCCGCTATTTTACACTTCTATATCCCACCATCACTCCCCCCAACCTACCTAACTTCCTCCCCGACCCACCTAACTCCCCCATTCCCCTCCCACATATTCGCCAAGTCTTTCCACGTTCCTTGCAGCCGCCCCACCCAGCACCAAGTGCAAGATTTTCCAATCAACACTGGAGCCAGGCTAACACCCTCAGAATTGTTAAGAGTGGGTTACCTCAGTCAGCGCGGCATTAAAATAAGCATGGCACATTACATTTCATGTATCTCATCACAACCTCAAATGGCAATTTGCATAAATAAACTGCAGAATTAAAATGGATACATAATTCTTAGAATAAATCAAAATGTTCCCAAATCTTTTAACAGAAGTAATAGATACCAAAGAGTAATTAGAGGACTGCAATCTCCTCAATAAGTACAGGAAGCACAACAGCTGTGATAGAAATTTATATTATACAAACAGCATAGAAAGCAAAAAAAATTGGATTTATATGGCAGTTTTCATAGGCAATGAAGTACTGTAATGTTAAATCAGTCATTGTCGCAATGTCAGAAACATAGCGACTAAATAGTGTGTATTGGCTTCCACGTGTAATAATCTGAGCACATCCGGGACATGTTTCGGAATGTCAACAAAAACTGGGCAAGAAACCGAGACTACTTTTGTGTTTTTCCAAAATAGTGCAAAATTATTCTGTGTGTTCACAGTCTAGTTAAAGTCCCTTATGGTCCAAATGTTTGCACCTCCAACACAGCAGCCCTCCCTCAGTGTCCCACTTCGAGTGCCCGCCTAGCTTTTTGCAGTCGGACCTTGCAGGGATGACAATTGAATGCATAGTCTTCTGTCACACGTCGAGGTACACCGAACATTCTGCACATGGAACATGATGAACTCATCCTAATTGTTTTCAGAAATCAAACATTTCTCAGAAATGGGAGATGATATCAGTCTTATAAAGCATTAGGTTTTTTTTTCCACTTAATTTGCAGAGCATTGCTGTTTTTTCCCTTCCCTCTCTGAGCTCAAATTTCATAGTATGCCCTGTGATCTATGTTCAACATCTCTATTGAAGGTACACCAATTGCGGCATAAACATTACAAATGCAGAGACTGATAAGTCAACCGATTACTGGGAAATAACTGCATTCGCATTACAATATAACAATGCACACTGGGAATTGAAAGAACATATAGAATTATAATTTATCCATATCTTACTTAGCACAAAGTTATCAAAATAAAAGTCCAATATAACAGTGTTATGTGACAGAAAGTAAACCCAAGGGAAAAAGCACAGGAAAGGAAGAGATCAGAAAGCAAGAAATAAGACTAGCTGAAAATCCCAAGTGGTAGTCTGAAATTTGCAACACAATATATTTTGCCATAGAAATAAATGTCATTTTGTCAAAAATCTAAATGCTCAAATTTCCAAACAGCTTTAACCTATTCACTTTAATTTATTTTTTTATACGAATTAATATAGAATTGATAGTTTATTAGCACTGGATAAAAATGTATCCATACGATTCTCATTATCCAATAACTATAAACATGTTCAACACTTACTTCAAAAAGGGAATTATTTTACATTTGTTTCATTAATTCTGTATTTTGTGCAAAATTCATTACAATGGACAATGAAATTTGATTTGTACATCACTTATCTACTGCAGCAATGATAAAATAATAACTCTTCCATCATAATCCTGCTACTTAAAGAGTCCAAGGAATATGTTACATATTTTTGGTCGTTTTGGAGCAAGGATCAGCAAAGAATCTGAATGCTCTACTTCAATCTGAATTATCCAAGCTGTGCAAAAAATGACCAGACCTTTGTAAAATGTGACGGGAATATTCATTTTTCTTAAGATATGAAAGAAAAGAGAAAAATCCTAAATTTGTGTTGTAAAAAGCATTGACCTTGCGTTAGATAATAATAGACATTTAAAGTTATTCAGCCTCCTCACACCTGCTCCGCATTAAGTAACATCAAGGCTGGTCTTTTACCTCAGTACCAGTGACGTCAATGAGTTTGCGGAAGCAGTCACGGACTTCATCGCAACAGTAACCGACAACATCGTCCCCACGGTAAGGGTAAGCACCTTTCCGAACCAAAAACCCTAGGTAGACAGGTCTATTCGTGTGGCCCTGAATGCTCGCACCACTGCCTACATCTCGGGCCTGGCATCAGGAAACATGGACGTCTACAAGGCAGAGTCCTACCGACTGCGAAGGGCGGTGAAGGACGCAAAGAGGAGGTACGGGCAGGTACGGGATACTGAGTTGGATGATCAGCCATGATCATATTGAATGGCGGTGCAGGCTCGAAGGGCCGAATGGCCTACTCCTGCACCTAATTTCTATGTACAGAGACAAGATGGAGTTACAGATGGAGCAGCAGGACACCAGAAGCCTGTGGCAGGGGCCACGGATTGTAATCAACTACCGGAGCACCCCTCCCCCATCCGCAAGTGCCGGCACCTCCCTAGCTGATGACCTGAACTCCTTTTACGCTCGTTTTGAGAGGGGCAACACCACCCCAGGTCTGCCGACTATCGACAATACCGCCAGCTACCGAAGCTGAAGGGAGGAATGTGCACACATTCTCGCTGTCCGAGCACGACGTGAGGAGGGCTCTGACACGGGTGAACACGAGAAAAGCTGCAGGCCCCGATGGCATCTCGGGGCGAGTACTCAAGTCCTGTGCTACGCAGCTAGCTCCAGTGCTCACTACATTATTCAACCTCTCCCTGGACAAGTCCGTGGTCCCTGCCTGCTTCAAAAAATCTATCATTGTACCGGTACCAAAAAATGCCTCCCCAGCCTGTCTGAATGACTACCGTCCGGTGGCCCTTACCTCGGTAGTCATGAAATGCTTTGAGAGGCTGGTGAAGAAACACATCTGCGCCTTCCTCCCTCGGAACATGGACCCGTTGCAGTTCGCATACCGTCCGAACAGATCCACGGACGATGCGGTCTCCCAGGTCTTGCACACCGCTCTCTCCCATCTGGACAGCCAGAAGGGGGGCTACGTGAGGATGCTGTTCATAGACTACAGTTCAGCCTTCAACACGATAGTCCCCACCAGACTGGCCGGGAAGCTAATGGAATTGGGGCTCAACACCTCCCTGTGTGCCTGGGTCCTGGACTTTCTCACCGCCAAGCCCCAGGTAGTCAAGATGGGAGGGAATACATCGAAGTCCCTCACCCTGAGCACAGGATCGCCCCAGGGTTGCGTCCTCAGCCCCCTATTGTACTCCCTGTACACACATGATTGTGTGGCTAGGTTCAGCTCCAACTCAATAATTAAGTTTGCTGATGACATTGTGGTGGTGGGCCTGATCTCAGACAACGATGAGAAGGCCTACCGGGAGGAGGTGGCTGGTCTAGCACTCTGGTGCCAGGATAACAGCCTCCTCTTGAACATCAAAAAAACGAAGGAGCTGATCATGGACTTTAGGAGGGCACACCATCCGAGGACGTACACTCCATTGAGGATAAATGGGGATCCTGTGGATAGGGTGAACTGTTTTAAATATCTGGGAGTCCACATCTCCGAGGATATGACATGGGCATCACACGCCTCAGCACTCGTGAGTAAGGCAAGACAGCGCCTTTACCACCTCAGGCAATTGAGGAAATTCAGAGTGTCTCCGAGGATCCTCCAGTGCTTCTACGCAGCGGCGGTGGAAAGCATCTTGTCCGGGAACATTACCATCTGGTTTGGGAATTGCTCTGCCAAGTACAAGAAGGCTCTGCAGAGAGTAGTGCGTTCGGCCGAACGCAATATGGGAACTTCACTTGCCCCCCTGCAGGAACTATACATCAGGAGGTGCAACTCCAGAGCCAACAATATCATGAGAGACCCCTTCCACCCCTGCAACGGACTGTTCCAGCTGCTACGGTCAGGCAAACGCCTCCGTTGCCATGCGGTGAGAACAGAGAGGTTGAGAAGGAGCTTCTTCCCAGAGGCCATTCGGACTGTAAATGCCTATCTCACCAGGGACTAACTCTACTGAACGTTTTTCCTTCCATTATTTATTATGTAAAGGTATATGTGTGTTATGATTGTGTTTATAGTTTGTTTGGTTGTTTGTCTTTTTGCACAAAAGTCCACGAGCATTGCCACTTTCATTTCACTGTACATCTCGTATGTGTATGTGACAAATAAACTTGACTTGACTTGACCTGCAGCAGTCACACCATACTCATAACTTCCCTTGATATTTAAAAACAAATCTACCATTACTGCTTTGAAAATATTCAGAGACTGAGCCTGCCCAGTGCTCTTGGGTTGAGAATTTCAAAATATTCATAACCCCTCAAGAAAGAGATTTCCTCTCATCTCATTCCTGAATGACCTGCCCCTTACCTTGAGACTATTCCACAGGGTCCCAACCCGAAACATCACCTAGCCATGTCCTCCAGAGATACTGCCTGACCTGCTGAGTTCCTGTAGCACGTTTTGTCTTTTTTGTTTACCACCTGCAGTTCCTTGTGTCGAATTTTTCGGATCGATTTTTTTTGTTCTGCTGCCATATCTAATGATCACTTAGACGAGTGGTTATTGTCGACCACTAATTGGGATGTTGGTGGTGAGCGACCTTCTCGAACTGTTGTAGTTCAGGTGGTGAGCGCCCTCTCTGAATCCTATTGGGGAGGGAATTCCCCAGTCGTAATTCAGTGGTGGTGAATAAGCGGGAAAATATTTCCAAGTTAGGGCAGTGTACGATTTGAAGGAAATCATGAGGTTTTGATGCACCTCCTGCTTTTGCGCTTGGAGATGACACAAGGTTTAAGTTTGGAGATGTGGTTAAAGATGTTTTGATGAGTTGCCGCAGTCATCATGAAGATTGCACATGGCTGCACCATGCCACACTAGTGGGTCTGCTGCTTCACAACTCCCACAACCTGGGTTCAATCCAGACTCACGATGCTGTGGAGTTTACATGCATCTCCTCTTCCTTCACATAGTTTCGAACCACATTCCACAGATGCGCGGGCTGGTAAATAATTTGGCCTGTATGAATTTCCCCTAATGTGTGGGCCAGTGGCAGAATCTGGATAGAAGTTGATGGATTATGGAGAGAATCAAACAGGATTAGCACAAATCATCAGTGTGGATTTGGTGAGCCAATGGGCCTGGTTCTACCCAGACTCTATGAGCGAGTCATGATGCCCCAACAATGGGTGGAGTGAATGCTGAAGGTAAAACAGAGATATCAAACGTACGACTGTTTTGCTCTGGATGCTGTCAAGCTCACTAAATATTGTTGGAGTTGTAGTAAATTAAACTAGATGTTCCGGGAAGGTTCTTCCAGGAATTTAACTCATCAATCAGACTGATGAGATGGTGTCAGTTTCCGAGTGCCGGAGAGGGGTTAACAAATCTGTCGCTGTTATTTATGAAAGCTATTCTCTGGATGAATATACATAGGAAGTTTCAGTACAAACCACTAGCCATCTATCTCCATTCAGTCTAGATCATTAGCTTGAGGTAAAATGTTTCTATTCTTACTCTGTTCAAAACACTGCTGATAGCCACTAATATAATGCAATAGATGCGTTTGTCAGCCTTCTGTCCAGCACAAATTGGACAAGAATGTTCTGAAAATGATACGCAATGACCCAAATCCTAAAGGGCCTGTCCCACTTTCACGACCTAATTCACAACCGCTGCCGAGTTTGCCCTTGATTCATACTCGCAGCATGGTCGTCACAAGGTCATAGGAGGTCGTAGGTAGGACGTAGGTAGTTCGTAGCAGGTCGTGATGCTAGTCGTAGGTACTTGTGGCATCAGGTAGGTTGGGCCGTTTTTTCAACATGATGAAAAAAGTCCACGAGTAAAAAAGGTCGTGAATTAGGTCGTGAAAGTGGGACAGCCCTTTACTTCTGTACTATGTCAGAGACAAAACCAATTTAACATGGAATATGCAGTCTGTTATTAGTGAAGCAGAATCTTTGCATTTTCCCAAAGATAAGGCCCCCATTAATTTTGCGGGTCAATGATGAACTAATACGATGCATAAACTTAGCTTGGGTCACTACTGCTCTGGCTCCCAGTCCCTGATGGAGAAGCTCACGACTGTATCTGCATTTGTTCTAGAACCAGCAACATCTTTTGCAACTCTTAATCGCTGTTTAAAGCACACTGCCCAGTTGCTGATGCTGTCGGTCCAGCAGTAAGAATTTAAAACGCAAACCTGTTTATCTTTGCATTTATCAGGGTTTGATAGTGTATTTGTGTTAGTAGGTCATGGAATCTTCAAATAAGTGAAGTTGGCCAGTATATAGTATACCCATTAAGCACTTACATTAGGGTAGAAATAATGGCCATGAACTTCATCACTATCGAGCCAATAATGACTTTGCTCTTTGCTGTTCTTTATGGGATAAACTCTACATCCCATTGCTACCTATCATGTATCACCTATTTATTCTGAAAATATTTATAATGCACTATAAACACTTAACTCACACAAATTCACTCAATAGCATCCATTAAAACTTCAACCTGAAGCACTAAGGCACTGCACCACTCAGAAAATTGACTTTCTCAATTCACTTTACAATTCATTTAAACTGATATGACAAAACCCGCCTTTCAGGCAGTGTTAACTAGAGCTGAATACTCTGTAATTTCCAGATTTATTGCCTCTAAAACGTCAAACTACCACAGATATTAATATTGTTAATTTGATGGTGGTTTTAGTTCTTTGCTACTTCTGGACAATCAGAGTAGCTATTTCTGAGTCTAGGAAATGCTATTGATAAGTTCCTCACAATGTTTCTCGTACAAACTGGATTACCTCACAAGGTGAAAACTTGAACATCCTATGCACCAAAACATCAGGGTTGGGGAAGACATGAAGCCTGCCTTTGTTCTGAAAGTCTAAGTAAACTATCTTGGTGATGGGCTAAACTGTGGTTTGAAGTTATGTTCAGGATTACACAAGGTAATGTGCGTAGCAGGAACTGCAGATGCTGGTTTAAACCGAAGACAGACAAAACTCTGGAGTAACTCAGCTGGTCAGGCAGCATCATTGGAGAGGAGGAATGGGTGACATTTCTGGTCGAGACCCTTCTTCATACTTTGAGTCAGGGTAACAAGAGATATATATAGACGGCACTCAGGACAAATCGTCCCTCCCCCACCCTAGTCGTCATACTAGTTTCACTGTGGTCCTGTTAAGATCCACTATCTGTATAACTCGTTATCACCTATCCCGCAGCCAACAATGGACCATTGTGGGCTCCACATTTCCTTGATTATTGTTGTTTGTTGCATAACTTACATTTATTTTGTTATAAGCACCATTTATATCTCTCATTCCCCTGACTCTGAATCTGAAGAAGGGTCTCAACCCGAAACGTCACCTATTCCTTTTCTCCAGAGATGCTGCTTGACCCACTGAGTTTCTCTGGCTTTTTGTGTCTGTTTTCGGTTTATACACGGTAATGCTTGATACTCTGTCCTTAAGGAAGAGCTCATAACACAGTGGAACCTTACCTTTGCATTCACAGCGGGAGAGCTGCCTCAATTAAAGTATTATACATTGGCCCCAAATATCTAGTCTTTTCATCTTCCAAGTATATTGATCTGTTTTTGGATAATGTTCTAACAAGAAACTGAATCTATCTTTCTAAAACTCCATCCTCTTTGCCACTGTATCTATTCCTCCCCATTCAAAACAAACAACTGCATCAAGAAGCACTCAACAGTTGAGTAAATATTTCAAGAATCAATGGGATGGAACGAAGCCTGCAGTGGCACAGAGTGGTGGACGGCACCAACATCGCCTGGCCAGGCCGATCCTGCAAGTCCAACACAGTGCTGCTGTCAGGCCAAGTTAGCACTACATTTTTTAACAACTTTGGACTTGAATTAAGTTGGAAACGTGGCAACTCTTGTGTATTGCCATAGTGTAAACTATGGAAATTCATCCACTCTATTCTTCCACTCTTGTACTTAAGTATCATTGTGCTTAGTATGATTTTTGCTGAACTGTTTGCAAAAAAGGAGTTTCACTGTACATGTGACATTAAAGTACCATTGAACTGTTAAAAACTTTCTGTTCACATGCTTGCATTTTGTTAAGTTTAATCACCTTATTGCTTTGACACTTTCACCAATTTGTTTAAAAGCATTTCTCGGCCCCAGCCTGTCCTGGCGTTTGACTCTGAGGGACATTGAGATGCATCTGAAGGAATCTTGACCAGGGGAATTTGTCTTCCCACTAATTCTGGTTCATAAAATTGCTGGGGGTTTCTGCCGCACTGCAGCGCGTCTGTTGATCGACAAGCATTGTTGTGAACAAATGACAAGCAACCAGGCTCTCAAATTGTCACAGTTCAAACACATGAAAGTAGATATTATTGTAGTTCAGGGCCTCATCCTGCCTATTGCACTACATCAGATACATCTTTCTACAGGGCCTGGAGAAAAAAATTGTTACTTTTTACTCGTACGAGCTGCTACGAGACATCCACGAACTCCTACGGACATCTACGAACGCTACGGACATTCTCCGAGTTCAAATCAGGGGAAAACTCGGGAGAACTCTTGAATTACCTTGTACAGTGGGACAGGCCCTTTAAACTAGCTGCTCTAATGGACATGCATATTATTTGTCCATTTTATCAATATCCTATGGCTTAACAATTAAAAGTAAACTATTCTCCCAGTGCTGTTGCATATCTTGCTCTGCTGTTGCTAAGTTAATCAATAGCACGCTGATTTATATCTAAGCATCCAGACGTTTAGAACTTCTGACAATCGAATGCAAATCCCAGTCTCGACTCGGGCTTCTGGATGAAAGTTGGGGTTGAGGAGAGAAGTTCTGTAGGCTCTTCAGGTTTAGTCGAATAATCTTCATTAGACAGGACCTGAAAAGTTCTAAATGCAGACGTTGCCACGCTCTTGTCAAACTCTCATGGCAACATCAGAGAAATGGCCTTGAGGCCGTATCGGTAAAATTATTCTCATCACGAAGATTGACATAGTTATGAGGGAGAAACCTGATAATTATTTTAAAGAGTTTCCTTTACAATGGAAATGGAGGAAATCTACCGACTGCCAGTCCACATACCTTGTGCAGCCAACAGCAACATCAAAGTGATTTACTAGAATTGAAAAACGCAGGCAGCCAAGAAAACCCTGACCTTTTAATAGAGAGGCTAAAGAAGTTGGGTTCGTATTCTTCGAAGTTTATCAGAATGTGGAAAGATTTCGTTGAAACATACAAGATCCCGAGGGCACACTGGAGGGTAGATGCTGAGACATTTTTATTAGTTGTATGAGTATCAAATGAGGGGACATCGTTTTAAGATCAGGAACAGTCATTTAAAACTAATTCATCATTCTCAAAGAGGATGGTGCATTTCTGGAATCCTATGTTGTTGTGGAGCGTTGCTCATCAGAAGCATTTAAAGTGGGGGTAAATACATTTTTGAAAGATTGGGGGGTTGAGGGCTATGGGAACCTGGCAGAGGAGGTGGTGAGGCCTGGGGTACAACAGTCCTGATCTTAAGAAATACTGGGGCAAGGTCTGGATCAGGTGATCTAAGCTTGCCTCAACTGCATTCCTGGAACTGCAGTCTAAAGAATTGTTTAAGACATATTAATAACAAATACATTTATATGATCATTAGTGCAAATATAAACTGGAATAAGCAAAAATGTCCTCAAAGTATTGAGGAAAAAATTCAACCACCATCCTGAAACATGCAGTCTTAAGGAACAGATTATGCAAACAAAGCACCATACAAAACTTTAACATTTGAAGACATGCAATATATATTTTTCAGTGCAAGTCTTTGCAGGCTTGAGAATCCAACAATTTTCAGCTTGTAACTTTCGGCATGTTGTAGCCGCATTAAGAAGCAACAGGTCACTAAACATTCAAGGAACAAAATATTTTTCATCTTATTTTCAGAAAGTTGCTGGTAATGATTTAATCCGTGGCATTATGTACCGTCAACCACGATCACATGGAAGAAATGCAACAAATGGAAATTCATCCACCCTCGTAAAATACACACTACCTAATTGGTTAGTTAAAGCACTCTTTTAAATACAGTTTAATATCCATCGGGTTAGCCTGATATGCACAACATCAAATCCAAACGCTGTGCATCCTGTAGCTCAGCCAACAGCAGGGACACTTGCTGCAATGCAAAAACAAAAGGTCAGGTTCTCCCCAAATGAGGAAAATCTATTCCACAAGGCATTCCGCATAGCAGTCTAACTAAAGACCGATGGAAAAATTACACACAAGGTTATCTAAGTGAAAGTGCCCATTAGCTAGGATTTAAAGAGCATGACGATAGTCCTCTAACCACTTCAACAGATTCCTTCAACAGAATAATTTAGTAGCTCACAGCCAGTAACGTACAATATAGAATTAAGCTTCAGTGAGAAACTGCTAGCAGACTGTGATATACTTAAGGGGCTCTGATGAGATTAAACTAATCAAAAACCCAAACCAGGAACACCCCGTCACTCATTTTATACTGAATCTTCTCATCATTTCCGAGTTCAGGTAGGCATTAACTACCATTTGTTTCACTTCCTGTTTATAGGATCTAGCTGTGCTGATTGCCCTGTCTACCTATAGAACAATGAACCAAGTTCAAATGTCAATTTATTGAAACTGAAGTACTTTGAGGAGGTGATCACTCCATGACAAAGAATATTCTGTTTAGCTGCTTCATTAGTTTGATCTAACATTCAGAAAGGTCTCGACCCAAAGCGTCACCCATTCCTTCTCTCCAGAGATGCTGCCTGTCCCGCTGAGTTACTCCAGCAGTTTGTGTCTACCTTTGATTTAAACCAGCATCTGCAGTTCTTTCCTACACATTCAAGGCTTTTCGTAAGGCGAGAAGAACCGTGACAAAATAAAGTTGTATAAAATGGGGTGGGGTGTTTTAACAGGGAGATAATCCATTGAAATTTGTTTGGAAACTCTACAGTTATTATTACCAGCTTAGCACCTCAGAAAGTCTTGAAAATAAATTGAGATATTGATTATTTTTCATGCTGGGTCCACGTTTCTAAAGGAAAATCAAAATGGGGACACAAGAGACTTATGGGCCTGTCCCACTGAGGCGACAGGAACGGTGACTGTCAGAGTGGAACACACACACCCACTCACACAAACACATCGCTTCCTTCGCCAGCCCGTTATGCAGGCGGGGGACAGGGCAAGCGGGGAGAGAGCTGTCTGAATGAAATTCGCACGGTGCAAAGCCAATGTAATACAGACACACACCTACGACGAACAGGAAGGTTGGCGCTGTAATTAATAAGCTAAAAAGCACAGTGTATGGTTTGTCCTTTAAAAGAGGAGGGGGGAGAGAGGGGGGGAGAAGGAGTGGAGATAACTTTTAAGAAGCCAGAGATACACGGCTGTGAAGCTCGGCGGACATTAACATTACCGGTCGGTATACTTGGCTCTGAAAACTACTGCTTACGTTTTTTTCCCAATGAGCCAATGAAATTTACAGGTCAGCACCGGCTACAACCTACGAGAACCTACGAGAACCTTCGACCTCCTGGCGACCCACCTATGGCACGAGAATTCTCGCTACTCTCCATGACGGCTTCATTCTAGTTGCCGCTAATTTTTCAACGTGTTGGAAAATGTGCGGCAACCATAATGAGGCCGCGACTAGTTCCCAGAATGCGGGAACTCCTCACGATCATGAAGGCGACTCCCCGGCAACCACCCATGAACATGTGGCAATCGCATAGTCTCCTGCAGTCGCCTAAAAAGTTGCCTAAGTGGGACAGGCCCATAAGGAGGGATCCTGATCTGAAACGTTGTCTGTCCATTTCCATCCTCGGATGCTACCTGACTAACTGAGTTCCTCCGACAGTTTGCGTTTTGCTCTCAAGGAAGAGAGCAGCTTGTAGGACACAGAATGATAATGCTTCTGAATTGGAAATTTTGCTTCAAGCTTTGCGTCACAACTCCATAAGTGAATACATTTTGAAGAATACTGAAAAAAAATTGATCAAATAGATGACAAAATACTTTGATTTACTTTATCAAGATGAAATAGTTATAGACATAAAAAAAACAAATGCAAGTGTCAGTTAGGTTAGTCTGAGAAATGATGGCAATAAATTGGACTTTCCTTCAAGGCCAAGACATAAAAAGATAATTTTACCAAAGGTATTAAATCTAACCAATACAGTCTAACAAAATGGATGCCATCTCTTTAATACAATGCAATTCTGCAGTTCATTATACTGCATTATTTTAGCTCTTGATATGTTAAAGGCTCTGTTTATGATCGCCTGGATCACCAAATGCAGAATCGAGGTATTCTGTGACCTTGTTCTTCTCACCGGGGCATGAAATTACAGTTGTGACACCTTGGTATTACAGTCATAAATACTGCAAACCGCATACCTAACAGCTATATATACACACTTTCTATTGTCTTCAAACATAAACCTGATCAGTATTTATTTAAAGGGGGGGGGGGGGGGGGGGGGGGGGGGGGAAAAAAACAAATTATTTATTGCCCTATTTTCTTACCTTATTCCATTCCCTCAAAAGTTATTTTTTAAATTAGCAGTGTGGTATTATACGATATCCTATTAACTCTATCCAATCCAGAATCCTAGTCACAAATATTATAATCTGCCTGAATTGTGTAAGATGCAAACCATATACTTAGGATAAATTAATTTAGGTATGAAAATTTACAACATTTGACAAATTAATTTTCTTGAAATTAATATTCTGCAAAATAACTTTTTTAATTATTGCATTTCAGAACAAGACCTCCTGCAAAGTTGAGAAATTTTCAGCTTCAGAGAACAATTTTGATAATACAGAATTATTTTGTAGAGAAGACTGATAGCACATGGAAGTCCCTACCACAAACATTGATATAAACAAAATCCATAATCCTTAAAAGGGATGCAGATAAATAATTAAAAGAGCAGGCATTCATATTTTGATAAAGGGGAGAGGCAAGCGTCTAAGGGGAAAGAGCAGAGTAACGGCATTATGTGGATAGCTCTTAAAAAGTGAACAGAGGCCCAATGGGCTAAACAGCCTTCTTTATTGTAAAATGCTAATTCAAATACTTCAGCTCAAAGGGTAATTAAACATTGAACATTAATGAGCACATTTATGCACAGACACAAATGCACACTGTATATTATTACTGAGCAAGTAAGGGGCATTACATTGTTAATTCAGTCATTACACTTGTTTTCCTGTGATATATATATGAAAGTTAAAGTCTAATCATTAACCAAAACTTTCTATTATTTGCATTTATACAGAGAAAACTCACCATTGTGCAAAAAGACTATCAACTGGTAAATTAACCAGTTGGGATATCAATGCTTGGCTGATTAAAACAAAAATTTCTTCCAATGATTTAAAATATTATTGAACCACAACTGTATATAATGCATCTTAAATCAATCTGAAGAATCGGTGTCCTATCCCAACCATTCTGGAATCCAGAATAGAATTTCTGTGCCAGAATTTACTTAGAAAAATATAAGCAGCATCCAAAAAAAGCAACTGCCATACTTTGTATATGAACCTTGTAAGGCATATCAGGAGAACTCCATCTGTGGAGCATTCATTAAAGCATAAACCCACCATTTCACAAATGTAACAACATTCACTTCTGCTGCTTTGAGGAAATAGGTAAAATGTAACAGTATTTACACCAGCCTTGTCATGCAAAAGATGACAAGTAAATTGGAACAAAACATCACAACATTGTAAACCATTTTCTTAACCAACTGATTTTTATGTTCACAAATAGAATCACTTAGTTAACATTGGAGAGTTGTTTTGAAACATATTTCAAACAATCTCTACTTAAATCTACCCAATTACTTAGAAACAAGGAACTGCAGAAGCTGGTTTACAAAAAAAAGGCACAAAGTGAAGAGTAGCTCAAGTCTGAGGATGTGAAGAAGTGTCCCTTCCCAAAATGTCTTCTTTGAGTTTATTGTCATGTGTACCGTGAAACAGGAAAAGCATTTGTTGCGTGCTACAAATATGCGACAATATGACTACAAAAATTGCAACAATATGATTACAATCGAGCCATTCAGTGTACAGATACACCATAAAGGGAATAACGTGAATAACGTTTAGTGCTAGCCATGTTTTCCAGAAACGCTCCCTGACCTGCTGAGTTACTCCAGCACTTTGTGTGTTTTTTCCCTATATATTGCACTTGCTATTTCTTTCTTATCATGCCATTTTTGCTTCTGATTGCTATTATTACATGATCTACCTCCTTAACCCGACCATTTTTTTTTAAATCTTGTGACTCGCATCATTAAAAGAAGTTACTTTGAATAGGGTAGACAATTTTTTTAATTTAAGGAAGAAAAGGACAATGTTAAGATAAAAATTATTTGGTTAGTTATTGATGTAACTGATGCTGTCCTGGCCTGGATATCTACCCTTGACCTACAACTTTAGGCTGTGCACGCCATACGCAATAAGTTATCAACGTATTGATGCATAGTATATTTATTTCAGATATGTACAGAATATCACATCACTTTAAAGTATCAATTGTAAAAAAGGGCTAAGGTGGATGTCGAGAGCTGCAAGCTCCTGGGCATAAATATCACCAAACATTTGTCTTGGTCTAACCACTCTGATGTGTAGTCAACAAAACATCAGTCTGAAGGAGGGTCTCGATCCTAAACATCACCCATTCCTTCTCTCCAGAGATGCTGCCTGTCCCACTGAGTTACTCCAGCATTTTATGCCTACCTTCAACAAAGCATGCCAATACCTCTACTTCCTCAGAAGATGAAGGAAATTCAGCATGTTTCCGACAATTCCAACCAATAAATATAGATGCGCCGCAGAAAGCATCCTGGAAGGACATTACAACTTGGTTTGGCAACTACTCTGCTCAAGACCGCAAGAAATTGCAGTGTTGTGGATGTAGCTCAATCCAGAACACAGATCACCATGAACACATCCCGCCAGTGTGAAAAAGCAGCCACTTACACCTCCCTCGTTCTCTCTCTTCCATCGGGCAGAAGATACAAAAGTTTGAAAGCATGCACTCCTAGTTTCAGGAACAGCCTTTTCTCCTCCTGTGATCAGAGTGTCTTTCATAAGCTAAGGGACCAGTCCCACTTTCCCAACCTACGTCATTGCAGCACTTTTTATTTGTTTGCCTGCACTTGTTCTCTTTTCAGGATGGCAGGCATCTTTCAGATCAACACAATGTGCTCTATGGAGTGAAATTAAAATTGCGGTGATATGGACAGAAGGGTGAGGGAATATTTGAAGTTACCATTAAGAAGACTTTCTAAAAGAAACAACTATTTTGCATAGCACCTTGCAGAATGCTGAGATTGATTTACAGTCTGTGAACTGATTTAATGGAGGAGAGGGGAACTGCAGGTGATGCTGTTCCCGTTTACACAAGGGGTCAAAAGGATAAGGGGGAAATCAGACACGAAAACTGCTGAGAGTAACTCAGTGGGGCCAGACAGCATCTGTGGCTATAGAAGGAATTAGGTGACGTTTCGGGCGGTCGAGATTGGCTTCTTAATTTCATGATTTTTTTCAGACTTTTTGCAGATTCAGAATGCTGAGATATTTTGTGAACTGATTTAATAGACAAAGGTGCTGGTTTACACCGCAACCAAAATTTGCCACAGCATTATAGAACAAACAGCAGAAATATATGGCCAGTTAATGTATTGTTAGAGTAATAAGTGCTAGCCATCAAATACTGCACTAGAATTTGATTCCAGATTGCTGGCTGGCTTCTTGAAGTTAGTTTTGAATCGTGAGGGTGAGGATAGGCCATCACCTGTGGGGTGAAACGGGGAGCTAATACACAGAGCAGAGATGAAGGACAAGAACGGTTTCCACGGTAGTGTGGGGCAATGTCATGAATCAACCTTGCAAACTGCATACAACAAAACAAACATTTAATTACATATCCTGCACCAAGTAATCAAACAATAATTGAATGGGACAAAACAAATTCTACATTATTGAACTCTAGACTGGTACGATACTAGTGTGGGTGTCAGGGGTTATGGCGAATGGGCAGAAGAATGGGGTTGAGAGGGAAAGACAGATCAGTCATGATTGAATGGCCGCATGGACTTGATGGGGCGAATGGCCTAATTTTGCTCCTATAACTTGTGAATTTATGGAACGCTTATGTCAATGAAGGAACTTGCTAATCAATAAGCCTTTGTCCCTTCAGCCTGAGAACGTACAACTGTGTACTTCATCCTCTTTCCTTATGCATTTAATTGTGGAAACAAGTGAATGTAAAATATCCTTTATGCAAAGGGAGGTGTCTTGCATTTTATTGCATGGAAAATGTGAATGTGCTTGATGCTGTATCTATATCTTTGTTCCTACTACATACATCTGCTGACTTAGAAAATGAGCCTTGAACATGTAGCTAAATTAGTGAACCAACACTGTACCCTGTTGGTCGGCAACAATGGATTTACTGACAAGATGTTAAACCACTTTATACAATGCACAATCATTTCTACTGGGGCATTCTGCAAGTAAAGCAAAACTGGTTCACGACACTTCAGCTTGCAATTTTCCGGATACATCGCTAGAGCAATTTGCTTTTATTAAAAAATTCGATTAATTTTTTTCTTTAAAGTCATCTTTACTTTGTTACTGGTGTGAGACGTAACTGACACCCATGGAGAGATTGGTTGACATCAGGTTGTTTATTTAACTAAAGGTTCGTTCGTCAAATTTGAGAGAGCGCACAAAAGGTGGACATTTGCTTTGCGGTTCAGATTTAAGTTCTCCATATTTATTATAAGATGACACCAGTATTTTCTGGTGCTCAATAGCTACATATTGGGAATGTCTTTAATGCTTTGAAAATTAACAAGAGCAGCATTCAGCTTAAAGCCAAAAGCTGTCAGTACTGATTTAAGGTTTCATGAAAGTAAATTTGATGTGAATTAGAAAAGTCTAGCCTTGTTATACGGTTAGTCACATTAGCATGGGAAGGACACAAATGTCATTTGCTGGATTTTATGAAGATTAAAAGACTGCGTGGAAATGATGCATTTAAGGCAAATATATCATAAAGGAGTCTCAAAAAAATAATTCTGTCTAATGTGCTACACTTAATTACATAGTTTCAAATACCAAAATATAATATATTCCAAAATGTTAGTTTCTAAACATTACTGTTGGGCTCTGAGCAATCTACTTTAGCCATGAATTCAAGGAGGTTTGTGCAATGCTGGATCGGTCAGCTTGGGACACAAGGGATGAAATCATATTGTTCATTGTACAATTCAGCTTTTCCCATCCTTCCAAGCTTCTTCCAACTCTGGCTCCTTGCATTCTTCATTTTCTTCATCCTATCTATGGTAACTACACTTTAGCTACTTAAATCCCAAACTGTTGAAATGATTCCCAGTAACCCTCTCTCATCCTGCCAGACATCCCCTGAAATCTCCCTCAGCTGTCTGTCTTCAGCTCAGTTCATTTTGTTCTATTACCTTGAGGAGAAGCATTTAGGGATGTTTTAATACATTAAAAGTGCCATTTAAGTTGTGGGAGTGGTTGTTATTGATTATCCTTGAGGGGAACGTCCCAGGGAGAAACTACATCATCATTTCTTCTTGGAGGTCAATGCTTGACAGGCTAGGCGTTGCTGCATGGCAAAGTTGATTGAACAAACTGCAAGAGCTTTTCTGTTAGCCCATTATAAAAGTTCAGCTAAGATTGGAGTGGAATAAGCTATTTGTAACAAATGATATAATACAAAGTCCTAATTTGATATGGCCTATTTTACCTCCTCCAGCAATTTGTTTTATGCTCCAGATTCTAGCATCTGCAGTCTCTGGCGTCCACTGATTACAATTATAATTCTTGATTACTGAAGTTGTGTTTATTTTTTTCAGTTTTAGTGGAAAATTGCCACCAACATTTCAAAAGGGATCTGATATTCTAGAGCACAGAGACGAAATAGGAGGCAGAGATTATTTACATTCTCATGATTGAAAGGAAGCCTGTAGTTTATAATTCAAGTACGAATGAGTCCAGTCCCCTCAGGTACATCAATTATCACCAATTCTCATTAAGCCAATGTGCAATTTGTTTCCAACACATTGTCTATAGTTTTCGTTATATTTAACAAAATGCTACGTCATATTGCACTAACATTTTCACGCCACTGGGCCATAGTTGTACATTTCCGGGCAGGATGCAGTATGGAAGAAAAAGAGAAATGAGTCACAAATTTTACAGGAATTATCCCAGGATTGAGTAGGAATGAGTAGGAAGAGTATGATGAGTGATTGCCGGCACTAGGCCTGAACTCACTGGAGTTTTGTAGAATGAGGGGGGACCTTATTGAAACATAGAGAATAGTGAAAGGCTTGGATAGAGTGGATGTGGAGAGGATGTTTCCACTAGTGGGAGACTCTAGGACTAGAGGTCATAGCCTCAGAATTTAAAGACGTTCTTTTAGGAAGGAGAGGAGGAGAAATGTCTTTAGTAAGAGGGTGGTGAATCTGTGGAATTCTTTGCCACGAAAGGCTGTGGAGGTCAAGTCACTGGATATTTTTAAGGCAGAGATAGGTGGATTCTTGATTAGTACAAGTGTCAGAGGCTATGGGAAGAAGGCAGGAGAATGGGGTTAGGAGAGAGAGATAGATCAGCCACGATTGAATGGTGGAGTAGACTTGATGGGCTGAATGGCCTAATTCTACTCTCATCACTTACAAAATGGATTCTGTAGTTCAGATGCTGGAGTAATTCAGCGGGTCAGACAGCATCTCTGGAGAAAAGGAATAGGTGACGTTTTGGGTCAGAACCGTTCTTCAGACTTCAGATGACTGTGAGAGCTGTTCAAATAACAACTAAAACAAAATGAACAGTTGGGTCTGCTTTGTGTTATTACTGTCCTAGAATTTAAGATGCAAGACAAAAGAAATCTTCCTGAAGTAGATACCTGTTTTGAACACAGTCCTTTTAACCCTTCCATAGACAGGTCAGTCTGACCACATGCATCAAGTTGACATTGTTAGTGCATCAATCTCTTTTGGACACTACCTTAAATGGCTATCGTGCATTCATGCTAGTTGGGAGAAATACTTTCTTTAAAGACAGTGTTAGTTTGTTAATGGGCAGCTCACGGCAGTCTATTATGACATGAAGCGTGTGGTTTCAGCCACAGCTTTATACCCCAGGTTTCCCTACACTGCAAACGCAACTCTGCCCCTGTTTACGTTGCTTCACTGCTTCAGCGATGCAATGAAGCCCACAAGCTTTAATGATTAATTAGACCCTACATACAAGCTTTTCTTCAGTAAAAGATTGTTCCGATTATTTAATTGTGCAGCTGCAAAATTAGTTGGGCCGAACACAAGACTTCAATGTCTGCTTCCGAGCTAAGTTATTAACCGTAAAAAAGGGCGATATCAAAAAGCATTTAAAAAAGGTTGTGAAGTGGCAATCAATCCCAGTTCTTATGCCCTCATGCCCTCAGTGTGGATAGTAGTTCATTTCAGCTATCTCCAGCTCTTCAACACAGAAGCTTACGGTCAGTTATGGACCTCAAGTTTGGCCTACGAAAAATAACTGCGCTATATTACAGCAGAATTTATTATAACAACAAACGATATACGTAAATAGAGCACTAAAGAGCAAGATTTGAACTGTGTCACACACATAGGGAATTTAATTGAACTGCATAACCTATCAGAAATGATTAGAGTCAAAGAAACCATAATAAACTGATGGCCTAAAGAACCCGTCTGCACAGCAAGTAATACACAAGTAGTCATTTTAGTCAATTAAAAGACTATAATTCCATTCATCTAACTTAATGTCCAGAGAACTGTATAAGCCGATTTATATGATGCTTTATAAAAATTAGATACTGTAATAAATACTGCCTCAAAAAGACAAATTTATTATGTCTACTTCGAAATATTAGGCAGAAAAAAATGCAAATGTCAAGAAAGTCAAGAGTATTTTATTGTCATATGTCCCGAAAAGGAACAATCAAATTCTTACTTGCAACAGCACAGAAGGTTTGTAAACACAGTACTAAGTGGATCCCATAATAAGCAACAGAAAGTCCAATCAATTAAAAATGACAATATAGAGCAAAATCAAAAATAAAGCTTGAGGTCCGAGTGCAAACAAGGCAGCTCGTAGTTCGGAGTTTAGTTGTAGTTCGTAGTGTTCCTAACAACGGGTCTGTCTGTACAGAGTTTGTATGTTTTCCCCATGACTGTGTGGCTTTTATCCGACTGCTCCAGTTTTCTCCCTCACTCCGAAGGCATGCAGGTTTGTAGGTGGTTTGGTTTCAGTAAAAACTGTAAATTGTCCCTACAGTATTGGATAGTGCTAGTGTGCAGGGATCGGAGGTCGGCACAGACTCGGTGGACCGAATAGCTCGTTTCCACACTGTATCTCTAAACTAAACTGAACTAATCAAAGTGCTGGCGGAACTCAGGGGGTTGGGAAGCATCTGTGGACGGAAACGAGAGATAACATTTCTGATCGGGATCCTTCTTCAGATTGATTAGAGGAGAGAAAGCTGGAAAAGATGTGGGAGAAGAACAAACCTTGGCAATTGTCTGGTGGATAAGGTGAGGAGGGTTTGATCGGCAGATGTGTGGACAAAGGCTTGAAATGAAAAGGAGACAAAAGGGTGAGGTAAGGAGAAGGTGAGTGAAATCTAAAATCAGCGGGAGGGATATAGTTGGAAGGGGATGGGCTGAGGGGGAGGAAATGAGAAACAGGATTGCAGGAGAAAATGTGTGGGCATTGGGGTGGGGTGGACACAGGAAAGTGGAGGAAGAGGGCTGATAATTAAAGTTGCCAAATTCAATGATCATACCATTGAGTTACAAGCTACCCAAACATAACATGAGGAGTGGTTCCTCTAGTTTGCTTGTGACCTCACTCTGCCAATGGGGGAAATTGGCTATTGGTAGCAAACTTTTAAATTTCATTCCCTAAATTGTTTAGCAAGGTATTAAATACTACACATTAACAGAAGCAAAACCAGTAAGGAGTGCAAGTTCTATTTAGTGAAATATGAAAGACCAATTATATCTTCAAACCTCTGATAAATTGTATTATGAGAGGCAAGAATGGGAACAGTGGCATGAGGCAAGCGCTGAGGCAAACTTCAGGCATTTCTCTGTCCACTTTAAAGAAACGGCCCTAAAGCATCAAAGGGGATGTTTTACCTCCATATGGAAAGAAATCTTTCTGAAACGCACCATGTTTTTGAAATGTGCCCCAAAGAAAGAGCAATGAGGATTGAAGAGTATCTTCAGCTCTTTAAGAAAGCGAAAGGGAGTTAACACCTATTGGAGAGAGAGAGAGAGAGCGAGGGCGAGAGAGAGAGAGAGAGAGAGAGAGAGAGAGAGAGAGAGACACACACACACACACACTAGTGAAATGACAGACAAATTCCTGACGCATTTAGTGCAGGTAAGTGTGAAGTAGTGCACTTTGGGGAAAAAACACGGAGAGGCATTCAAAGTTGTGTGAGTTATGTGAAAGAGCAGAAGAAAGTATTAGACAATTAAGAAAGCACTTTGGATAAACAGCTTTGTAAACAGATTACCAGAAAGTCACACTGAAGTTTTGCAAATCACTGCAGCGTTGTGTAAACTTCTAGGCCTCAACTTAGTAAGGATGTTAGAGGCTGAATAGGGCGCAGAGGTAGTTTGCCAGAACGATTCAAGAGATTAGTGGGTTAGTTATATGGAATCAGTGGAGGAGGTAGGATTGTTCTCTTTGGAGCAATTAGGTTAAAAGGAAAATCTAATTGGATATTTAAAGTTATGAAGAAGTTTGATATCAAGTGTAGGAAGGTGTAAAACACCTTCTCTGTTAACAACTGTGTGTCAGCTAATGAGTTTGATTCATACTGGTGCATGGCACTATAACTGTAAACTATAAATAAACAATTTGATTGTACAGTTAACATCATCAATTTACTCAAAAAATCAGTTAACTTACGAGCAGTGAAAACACAACCTATGTTTAACAATTGCAGCAATCTCCTCTATATTAAACAAGGCATTTTGACCAGATAAGCAGGGCAGTCGCAGTGGCGCAGCGGTAGAGTTGCTGCCTCAGAGCAAAATGTAGCACCGGAGATCCGGGTTTGATCCCGACCACGGATGCTGTCTGTACGGAGTTTGTACGTTCTCCCCGTGACCTGCGTGGGATTTTTCTCCGAGATCTTCGGTATCCTCCCACATTCCAAAGACATACAGGTTTGTAGCTTAATTGGCTCGATTAATTGGCTTGATAATTGAAAACATTATCCAGTATAAAATTGTCCACCGTCCAGTATCGTCCCTGGTGGACTTTTCGGAAGGTACAAGGTACAAGAGTGGAGGATAGTAATATTCACATTATGTGTTTTCATTTAATCTCAGTTATTTGCTGCAGGCTCAACAACCATGGAATTATCCATTCCCTCCTTAATGTAACCTCAAAAAAGGTTTACAAATAATTTTGAAAATCCTCAAGCACAAATTTTTGATGATCCAGGAAACATATCTGAAATCAGATTTCATTTTGACTTTCAAAAGACCTAAAGAGATCAATCCCAACCTCCACCATCCTTCTACACTCAACTCACTCATCCCTGCTTACATTCTGCAGAAGATGCCTGGATCTTGACATTCCTACCAAAATGTGGAGCCTGAATTTCAAGAGGACCCACCCACCGTTGCAAAGTATGGAGGAAAACCTAGCTGTACAAATTACACTGGACTGATTTCAGAGATCTGGAATAGACAAGACAGGCCAAATAAGTCATTTCTTATTCTAAGATGCCTTGTTGCTATTATATAGCAAATACTGTGTACTATGACTCATCAAGCTGTGAACTACATTTATGGATAGTATTTTTCCAAGGTTAATTACATGCAAATACAGTCGTTATGAATTACATGCAAATATAATTATCTACATCTTTGATGCAGATCTATGGATTTACAAAACAGTCACATAACATAATTTCGTGCTGTTCAGTTTGAGCTAAACACAGCAATGTTGGTTAAAAAAAGGTCCTCAGACTGAAGCCATGATCGCATCATTTATAAATAGCCTGCGCCATTCATATAATCTATTGCTAGAAGTTAGATAATTATCTTATATTTTTGTTAAATATCATAGGTTTGGCTGTACGGGTTGCTTGTGGAATACAAAATGTTTTCCTAATTTACAATGCAACACACGAGGGGCAATTTTCACTCAGCGGCAAAACTGGTTTATCCAGCTTTTGACATAAGATGTCGCTTTAATATGGAGGCATCAGACTAAGAAGGTTGGAAGCACGAGGAACTCAGCGGGGCAGGCAGCATCTGTGCAGGGAGATGGACAGACAACGTCTCAGGTCAGAACCCTTCTTCATACTGATTGAGTAGAGGGGAGAAACCTGGTAAAGAGAGGGGAGAGGAAAGGTTGGGGGCAGTGATAGGTGGCTACCGGTGAGGAGGGGGTGATTGGTAGATGTTGGAGATAGTAACCTTGACTGGAGGTAAAGTGGAGACAAAAAGGCACACATGTGGAATCTGATAAGGAAAGGAGATGGGCGTGAAATGGAGAACTAGAGGGAGAGATTGTGGATGAAAGAGAACTGGGGAATGGGGGGCGAGGAAAATCAGGGAATCTGGGTGGGAACAGATAAGCAAATGGAGGAGGAGAAAGAAATTGGATGATGGAGCAGGAGGAGAGGCGGGTGAGGAGAACCAGGGGAGATGGGAAGTTGATTGGGATGGGACGTTGACTTGCAAAAGGAGAATTCAATGTTCATGCGGCAGGATGTAGGCCGCCCGAGCAAAATACGAGGGGATGTTCTTCCAGTTTGCATGTGGCTTCAGTCTGGTGGTGGATGAGGCCGAGGATGGAAATGTTGGTATGGGAATGGGAAGGGAAATTAAAATGGCGAGTAACCAGGAGTTCCAGCAGGCTCTGGCAGGTGTGCGACAAAACGGTCACCTAGTTAGTATACACTTAGTCACGCCGATGTAATGGAGGCCACATCAAGAGCACTGAATACAAAAGACGAGGCTGCAGCAGGTAAATGTAAACCTCTGTCTCACCTGGAAGCCATGTTGAATAGAGGCGAGAGAGGCGGTGAAGGGACAGGTGCTACATCTCCTGCGATTGCAGAGGAAAGCGCTTGGGGGGTGAGGAAGATTGCTTGGGCTAGGATGAGTTAACAGAGCAGTTTCGGTGAGGTGACTGTGGCAAGCAGAAAGGAGTGGGGTAAGGAAGATGTGACGAGTTGTGGAATCGTGTTGAAAGTGGTGAAAATGTACTACACAATTCTACTGAACAACCCGTTGGAGTCACCAGCAGATGAAGAGTACTTGGTCAATGGCATCGTGTTAGACATCTTCTTGGGGTGGAGGAGGAATTAAGTGAAGAGACAGAGAGAGCAACTGTTGCTGAAGTGAGGATAGGAGGATGAACTGGACACCATCTCCATTATAGATTAAAGACATGTCCAGGAACCTTCATGACCTACACCATGAAATCTGGTACCATGTCCAGGAACCTTCCTTTGGTCCACTGCGCGCCTCTGTACATCAGTGGGCGTTCTCAAGGCCATTTGTAGAGCTGAATGCGCATCAAAAAACAAAAGTGTTTTTTTTAAATCAGATACCTAAACTGATAGAAGTATTGACAAACTGATAGAAGACCTGCTAAGTATTAATTCTGCAAGTATCACTTCTATCTATTTTAACCGTTTGATTCATTATGATCAAAATGTAGCCACAACACTGCATGTCCTTCAGGCAGGTATTTGAGAGCATTTAAAAAAACATCACCTTTCACAGTTTTCAGTCTTGCGCCAAATAACAATTCTAATTGTAATACTGTTGTGAATTAAAGTGTCCTCTCCCTGTAAATCACTAGTGCTATTGATGTAGTTAATTACAAACTGATGTCTCTCTGAATTTAGAGGTTGCTTGGTATGAAGCAGTGAGATTTCACATGCACTTTCAAACTTTTGAACATTGCAGCGTATAGAAATAACACGGATTTTAAGACTATTTTAACTCTTTACTAAGGCATTATGTGTAACCTGTTATTTAATACATGACCAAAGGACTCTGTACAACTGACACTCGATCTAGATTATAGAGCTTGATACAAACGTGTGAAAACGCACACCTTCAGATTCAGGAACAGTTTCTTCCCACCTGTTATCAACTGTTGGCAAGTGAATTATCCTATAAACACACCTGAGACACTATCACCTCCTTGGGGCTTTACTGGACTTTATCTTGCACTGAACATTATTCATGTCATTCCTTTTATCGTGTATCTGTGCATTGTGGATGGCTCGATTGTAATCGTGTACTGTTTTCCACTGGTTGGGTCGCACGCGACAAAAGCTTTGCACTGTACCTTGGTATACGTGACAATAAACTAAACCAAGACAAGAATGGATGTTTAATTGCAGTGTAACGTTCATCTGTATTGTTTTATTTTATATTACTACAATCAGCAGGTTGCGAAGGAAAAGGAGGCAAATCACATTACATATATTTCGAAAAGATGTTGGGAGTCAGGTGCAATCTTATTGAGTTCAAGAAGGAACTGCAGATGCTGGGAGATCGAAGGTACACAAAAAACTCAGCAGTTGCAGCAGCATCTATGGAGCGAAGGAAATAGGCGACGTTTCGGGCCGAAACCCTTCTTCAGACTGATGCAATCTTATTTATATGGAATGAAAGGAGGGCTTTAGTCATAAATGTAAATGTGGGTGATTTTATTAAAGTATTCAATGAATATTGCTGACATTACTGGGCATGACTAATGATACTAATGGAAGTGGAAATCATTTGATAATATAGCAAAAGTTGGCTGACATCAACTGAAGCCTTATTTTTGCTTCTTGAAGAACCCGATGCACACTCCCCTCTCCTGCTGGTGTTGTATGTTTCCAATAGAGTAGTGCTATTTAAAGAGTGGCTAATCTGAGTGGCTAATCTGAGGTGCAGGAAGGAACTGCAGATGCTGGTTTAATCCGATGCTGGTTTCATCCGAAGATAGACACAAAGAGCTGGTGTAACTCAGCGGGCCAGACAGCATCTCAGGAGAAAGGGAATAGGTGGCGAACAAGAGAGAATAGGAAGATGTGGTGATTCTGGCACTTCCTCCGGAAGTGGCGGCGCTGGGAACGGCTGCGGCTCGCCTGCAGTCCGTTTGTCTTTTACTTTTTTGTGTTGTTTTTTTTTTTTGTTTTGTCTAGTTATGTTTTTGGTTTTTAGGCTGTGTTTATGTGGGGAGGGGGGTCGGGGGTGAAACGGGGGCTGCTGTCACTCCCTTCGGGGGAATACGACCTTTTTGTCGTATCCCCCTTCTCTGCCTCCGTCTACGCTGAGGCCTAGCGGAGCCGGCGACCTCGGGACTCTGGAGGCAGCTGACAGGACTCGTCCTGGGCTCGCTCCCGGCCCAGCCCGGGATGGAACGTTGCTCCCGTGAGAGTGGCCTGGTGAGGGGCTGGAGTGGCCCAGCCCGAGGGAGGAATGGCACTCCCGTCGGAGTGGCCCAGTCCGAGGGAGGAACGGCATTCCCGCTGGAGTGGCCCAGCCCGAGGGTGGAACGGCACTCCCGCTGGAGAGGCCCAGCCCGAGGGAGGAACGGCACTCCCGCTGGAGTGGCCCAGCCCGAGGGTGGAACGGCACTCCCGCTGGAGTGGCCCAGCCCGAGGGTGGAACGGTACTCCCGTGAGGGCGATCCGGTACGGGGGCGATCCGGGGGGGCTGGGACGGTGCTCCAGTGGCTGGGACGGCGTTCTGGCTGCGGTGTCCAGAGTCCTGGGTTCAGCCGCGGGCCGGCGGCTGCGTGTGCTGGACTGGAGGTGCGGCGGCTTCGACCACCCCGGGCCGCAGTGTTTGAACCGGCCCGTTCGCGGGGTTCGGTGAGCTGCGGGACTGTTTGTACCATCGCCCGGTGGGGAATCGCCTCAGCGCAGAGGGAGAAGAGAGAAGAGACTGCAGCCCTAAGATTTTTGCCTCCACCACAGTGAGGAGGTGTTTGGAGGACTCACTGTGGTGGATGTTAATTTGTGTTTATTGTTGTTTATTATTGTATCATTGTATGTATGACTGCAGGCACGAAATTTCGTTCAGACCGTAAGGTCTGAATGACAATAAAGGAAATTCAATTCAATTCAGGAAAGAAATAAGCAAGAGAAAAAAATAATTTTGACCAACTGGATGAAAAAATCTGATGCGGGCTAAAAAGGAAAGTGTGACAGGCAGTGAAGAATTTAAATCCTTTGCAGGGAATGTGAAGGAAGGAAGGTGCACAGCTCTGGCTGATATTGAAAATGATGACATGTGTAAAGAGTTGCCAGAAGTTGCTGGAGGAGTTGAAGACTCAATTATAAATTAACAATGGTCAAACAATGGGCAATGAAGAAGAAAGCTGGTAGGCTATTTGGTTAGCTTTTAATATTTTTATTCTTGCTTTCAAATCCTTTCACGGTCTCGCTCCCATCTCTACAACCTCCATATGCGTTTCCATTCTCTAGGGCATATGCACTCCTATTCTGACTTTTTGAACATGTTTGAATCTAGATATATCAATGTGGACTGTGGCTTCTGTTACCATGGCTCTAAGCACTTCAGTGATTTCATGCAGCAGTTTTAACATTTCTTATGCCTTAAAGCTTTACTCTATGGTAATCTTATAGTCATCCACCCTGATGTCTTCATAAGGGTTACGTGGTATCAATTTTTTTTTTTGACACCACTCTTGTAAAGTTTTGATCCATTAAGGATACTCTCCTCATAAATGTCTTAAATGATAAGAGTAAAGTTACCCATTGCGGGCAAAATCATCTCTGACCCCTCTCACCCTGGCCACAAACTCTTTGAATCACTTCCCTCTGGAAGGCGACTCCGGACTGTCAAAGCTGCCACAGCTAGACATTTAAAACAGTTTTTATCCACGAGTAGTTGCTCTACTCAACTGTTGAAAATCTTTGGCTACCTGCTGCGATTATGACGGTTTCGGCAGTCGCCGAAAGAATCGGGTATGTGGGACAGGCCCGTAAGATTTGTTACAAACGGATGGGGGCAGCAACTAAATTGATACTTTGAAATCAATGCCTAAGTAAGAGTGACATGGTGTAGGCCAAAATCTTCTTCAGTTTACAAACTTTGGTATGCTGAATGCACAAGAAGAAAAAAATTAAAAACTTTAATTCAGATGCTCATAATTTTGGGCTGTACTGCCCAAAGGCCAAGAATAAAACGATTAAACATGTGTTGCCAAAATGTGTTTTATTAGCTTCTCAGAAAAGTTTGCAATGCAAACCTGCCCTAAAAATAATATTTTAAGCCAGTTTAAAAAGACTGACCGATTAACTTGACATTGACTGTTCAGCAGGACCATTAAATACATAACTCTCTCTGGATATGTAGCCAGTGGAGAAAAGGACATACCTTTCTTTTTTAAGAAGGACTTTCTTGTTGCTACCGGACTCTGACGAACTCTTGAGTTTTGCAAAAATTTCACTGCAGTGGCAATCTGCGGACAAAGAGAAATACAGACACTCCAGTCAGTTAGTGAAACTAAGACATGACTGTAGTTTAACATACCTATTGTTAGCAACAAACGATACAAAGTGCTGGAGTACCTCAGAGGGTCAGGCAGCATCCCTGGACAACGTGGATAGATTTGGTGTAGGAAGGAACTGCAGATGCTGGTTTAATCCGAAGATAGACACAAAGAGATGGAGTAACTCAGCGGGCCAGACAGCATCTCAGGAGAAAGGGAATAGGTGATGTTTTGGGTCGAGACCTTTCTTCAGGTTTGGCCCGTTTTGGCTCAGTATGCTTCTTCAGACTGATTGTGGTCGGGTGGAGGGGGAAGGGGAGGAACAAAGCTGGAAAAGAGGAGGGGCAAGACAAAGCCTGGTGAGTGACAGGTGGATACAGGTAAGGGGGCGGGGCTTGATAAGTAGATAGACACAAAATCCTGGAGTAATTCAGTGGGTCAGGCAGCATCTCTGGGGAACATAGGTGACGTTTCATGTCAGGGCCCTTCTTCAGTCTGAACATTTTGTGTCTATCTGTGATATGAACCCGCATCTGCAATTCCTTTTTATTACATTGACATGTAGATGGTTGGAAAAAGGCCAGAGATGAAGAGACAAAAGAATGTGTGGTTAGAATATAAGAGGTGCGAATTACTGTTCGCAACTTCATTAACAATCCAAAGCAGTAAAATAAAATGGACATTAGACAGGGCATTTTTTAATTCAAAATAAATTTGCTGTGTGCAAAACTTCTATGAGAGCATCTGCAATATCAGAATAAATTCATAGAATCAATAGAATCTTGAAGAAACAGAAAGCTATGGTGTCCTTTTGTAACAATAAATGCAGTTTATCCAATGCATCGAAGGTAGACAAAAATGCTGGAGAAACTCAACGGGTGAGGCAGCATCTACGGAGCGAAGGAAATAGACAACGTTTCGGGCCGAAACCCTTCTTCAGACCGTTTCCATATAGCCAACCTTTTATTTCTCTCTTGGCAATTTTTTTTCCAATGAATTGGAAAGGGTGGTGGGTGTATGGAACAAACTGCCAGAGGAGGTAGTTGAGGCTGGGACTATCCCATCGTTTACGAAACAGTTAGACAGGTACATGGATAGGACAGGTTTGGAGGGATATGGACCAATCACTGGCAAGTGGGGCTAGTGTAGCTGGGACATTGTTGGCCGGTGTTTGAATTGGGGGGGGGGGGGTGTGGGCGTGTTGGGCCGAAGGGCCTGTTTCCCCACTCTATGAATGTCTACCAATGAGAGGTGGGGCCGTTTATATCAAGCAGGTACCAAACCAGGGCTTTGTTCCACAGACTGAGAAGCCATCGCAATCAATTTCATGGATCTTAGATTGTGGATTGGAGGGGAAGAAAAGATGAGGTTCTGCATCCAGACCAGGCAACTATTGTGTGTTAGTCACAAAAGTGGATCTGCAATCACCTTTACAATCGCAGCAACATTTCTTACTTTATCTTGCGCTAAACATATTCATGTTATTCCCTTTATCCTGTATCTGTACACCGTGGATGGCTCGATTGTAATCGTATATTGTCTTTCTGCTGACTGGTTAGCACGGAACAAAGGCTTTTCACTGTATCTCGGTACCCGGGACAATGAACTCAACTAAAGCTCAATGCAACATCACCCCTTTGTATGTCCCATTAATAATTTTCTGTGTGGAACAATACCCTAGAATCAGTCTGGGCTCAGCTTTGATGTGTTTCTCGGAAAAATATTCAGGCATCACTTTGCCACCGTCTATCTACTTATTGTGCAACTCCAACAACAGACTTGCATTTGAAGTCTCTTTTTTTGAAAAAAAAGTCCACTTAGAGCCATATAGAATCTTTCTGACAAAGTAGATATGAGGAACTGCAGATGCTGGATAACAAAAAAAGACACAAAGTGCTGGAGTAATGCAGTGGGTCAGGCAGCATCTGTGGAGAACATGGATAGGCAATATTTTTGGTCAGAACCATTCTTCTGACTGAAGAAGGATCCTGACCTGAAACTTTGCCTATCCACGTTCTCCACAGTAGTTGCCTGACCAACTGAGTTACTTCAGCACTGTCTCTGTCTTTCTGATATGGTTAACTGTTACAGCTCATAACAGTTTTTGTTTCAACATTTTATTTTATAGTGACATTTAAATTGCCTGTGCAGTCTCTAAACTTACATCTCTCCTGTCCTGATTTATCCAAAACTCTTCACAGATTTAGCATCATGGCCTCTTTCATTAGCTTAACTCCTTAGTAAAGGGTAGCACGGTGACGCAGCGATAGAGTAGCTGCCTTACAGCGATTACAGCACCGGAGACCCGGGTTCGATCCCGACTGCGGGTTCTGTCTGCACGGAGTTTGTTCGTTCTCCCAGTGACCTGCGTGGATCTTCGGTTTCCTCCCACACTCCAAAGACGTACAGGTTTGTTGGTTTATTGGCTTAGTAAATGTAAAAATTGTCCCTAGTGGATGTAGGATAGTGTGGCCGAAAGGGCCTGTTTCCACGATGTACCTCTAAACTAAAGTAACGATCTTTAAAGGTAGACAAAAAATGCTGGAGAAACTCAGCGGTTGAGGCAGCATCTATGGAGCACATGGCGTAGACTGAAGAAGGGTCCTGACCCGAAACATCGCCTATTTCCTTCTCTCCATAGATGCTGCCTCACCCACTGTGTTTCTCCAGCATTTTTTTGTCTACCTTCGATATTTCCAGCATCTGCAGTTCTTTCTTAAAGATCTTTAAATTTCTCCAGAAAACTCCAAGCAGTTCCTTCTCTGCTCTATGTGCTTTATTGTAAAGAAAAATAGTACAATATAATATTAACACCCGTGAAATGCAGTCTAAATGTAGTTTACTTGTTTTATTGTTAAACAGCTGATAATGTCAGCATTAAACAAAGATCTGGTAGTCAAATTGGAGTGCATTGTGACATTTGACTTGCATCTCAATGAGATAGAGAGTGTATATTGACTTGATCTGACGTGATTTTTAAAGTAAGGTTTATATTACACAGTTTTGGTCAAATAACAACGAGGCATCATTTAGGATAAGTCGTCTTTGCATTAAAAGCGTTTCTCATATCCAAAAATCATTACAGCAACATGTTCAAATCTGACACCTGTGGTCAGGTGGTTCAATTGTAAAAAAATATTCTATAATTGGTTGATTCTTTGATCAGCAATATTTTTTAGAAATAGTAGATTTTTTTTTTAATGTCAAGTTTTCATTTGAAAATTCACAGTAAAGAGAAATGCATAGATAAAGGGTCTGGTTTAACTATTAATAATCAGGAACATGATCACTCTTCTTTGGAAAGAGTACCTTGCACTGAATAGTACCTTCATGTGTGTTGCAATCAATAGGTTACTCCATAATAGTGTTTCAAAATAAAATTATTTCACCACAATGATATTTAAGATGTCAAGCTTCTGGTCAGAGTCTGCCATTCATTTTTTTATTATTGTATACTTAAAATTCAAAGTCTCTAAATTCCACCCTCCCCCCCACCATTTCCCCAAACATTCTATCCCATTTAATCCACATTTGAACAAGTTTACAGATCTACTATTTGCATAGAGTTGCAGAATACTGCAGAAACAAAAGCAAGTGCAGTAACGAAGAGCATTCATGTAAATACTGTTCGGTCACCCAATCCTAAAGAAATCTCATCACGTGCATCTATCTGGGGAGAATGATTTCAGCTGATGCTTAAGTTAACAGATTCATCTGCGGTTGCATACAATTTTCTGAAGATATCATATGTCTCATCTCCAAATGTTATTGTGCAATAATTTTCTATTTGTATCATAACAAAGTACATATAAAGGCAACTGATGATGGGCTACATCCCATGAGTAATAGAAGGAAGACGTTAAGCTTTTACTTATTGTGGTGTACCATGTACTTGTCATTTTTTACTTGTTTTAAAATCAGGAGCCAGAAAAATATCATACATAAAATTCTGAATGCTTGCAGCAACAAAAAACGATCCCTAATATGCTTTGTTTCTCACAATGACATCATCCCTGACAATATGCAAACGTGTCACACTTGCATCTGATTAGTTCAAATTTCCTATTCATAAAACATCAGAAAATTACAACCAAACACTCCACACGCAAAGCCATTAACAAATAGCCAATCGGAATGAAACCTTCTTGTCACCAAGGTCAACAAATGACAAACAATTTAGGGACAACCAACTGTGGACACTAATGAACAAATGACTAAATAATTAAACTGCTATATTTGTTTTGATTAAACTAACCATTGCAGCAGCATTTGAAACGTTAGAAATGGCTCTAGAAAAGATCAATTCCTACATGAAAACATAAGCCAGCTCTCCTGGTAGAATCTGAAGAACATTAAATACCAAAAAGTTCTACTGATATACCCTGCTGTAGATAGTACTTAGTAAAGTACGATAGATGCAAGCAAAATTAAACCAACATCATATGTGTTTCTTTGCTTTCATTATACAATGGTGCACCACAAAACAGATGGGCAATAAAGGTAAAACAGCTGGTCCTTGTGTTACAAGCTCGCATCTATTTATTTATGGAGTACCAATATACAAAAATAAATGTATTAATCAACCTGCAAGGAAAACAGAATTTCTTGGATCTATTATTAAAAAAAGCTGTTTTCCCTCATTCAGCCACTTCAACTTCCCAGTATAGCAATATCCTACTCATTGGGAGAATTGTAATCATCCATACTGGTAAAATATATACCCAAATCTACATGGAGAGACGGGTGAAGGCACTATTCTAAGAGTCATTTCTTGTGGATTTGATTACGTCATCTTCATGGGAGAGACAGAATGGATCCCATCTCTTAAAGAATATTTTCTAAACTAATGGAAGAATTATTTCAAAATGAAACTTTATACTTTACACAAGTAGGAACGCAAAAGTACTTGAGAGTTTAAGAAGGAACTGCAGATGCTGGAAGATCGAAGGTACACAAAAATGCTGGAGAAACTCAGCGGGTGCAGCAGCATCCATAGATGCTGCTGCACCCGCTGAGTTTCTCCAGCATTTTTGTGAACCTACGCAAGAGTACTTAATCTTCTGCCCTCAAATGAAAAATGTGTTCACTTTTCTGAACACAGTTTCACTAAAAAATGGTATATATTCAATTTAACCATCTAGGTTCCATCAAGAATTTTACCGTAGGTAAAAGGTAATTAATTAAATTATACTTCATTTTTATATACTCTAAAGCAAGCATATAGATAATTAAAAGCTGAAATAGGTTCAATTAGCATGTCTTCATGAAGCACACTTTTATTTTTGTTCAAATCATTTAGAAACATTGGACTTACCCAGAGGGGAAAACCAACTGGTGGAACTTTAAACTATAAAAGAAGTTTAATTACTTACAATGGTCATGGTTGACAAACACAGATCTGCCCCAGGTTATTGTGCCGACATGGAAGGATATTGACCTTTGTTCATCTCTCCAGGTGCTGCTTGCTCTATTGTGTATTACCACCAATGTGTGTTATTTTTAATTTGGGATTTCCAGAATCCAGCAAGATTCTAGTACTTTACTGGTGTAATACATGACAGATTTATTTACTGCATGCTACAATAATTCATCAATACGATCCTTTAGTTAAACTAAGGCGGTTGGTTTATTCAATATCATTTTATTGACAGCAGCACCTCCAGCGTACATTAAATTAAAAAACGCTGAATGTTCGTAAGTGTTATAGTGGTGCACTGATTTTTATTTTATTTTAAAGCAGTGCACTGGGACGGCCACTTCACAAATCTACAGGAGCTTTGCCCTCATGGAGAACTACATCATCAAAACAAATTGAAGTAGCCGTTAAAAGTGATCCTTTGTATAGAATTTGCAGTGTGCAGGTTGTTAAAAAAATACACCCTCGCGTCCAAAGCACGTTCATTTAAGCTACAAATTAGTTGTAGTGGGTAAATTTAAAATAAAGATGGAATGACATAACCCCTAAATGTCCATCTGTTTGCAAATTAACAACCAAGACACACAGGGAAATGGCAAGCATTGTGCGCCCTCTAGCTGAGGTATAAGTTATTTCAAAGGAAAACATGCCAGGTGCTTTGAATCTATTGCAGCTATCAAGTTATCTTATGAAAGTGCTACTTTTTCCACTAATGGTAATGCTGCTGCAAGCCAATAATCCTGTATCACCTCAATCAATTATAACCTAATTCAGTTGTTTTTAGCTGCCTCTAGCAATGCTGCTTTAACATCCTCCTTCCTCTAAAGGGACAAGATAAGTTAACTCCCTACTAGGTTAACCCTTCATTTGCCACCTAGTTTTTATAACTTCCCAAAAATGACCTTGTCGTCAGCAGACCGCATTAATGCACAGAGCCTTTTACTTAAAGTAGTCAAGAACCAGAGGACACAGGCTTAGAGTAGAGGGGAGAGATTTAATCGGAACCAGAGGGGCAACCTTTTCACACAGAGGGTGGTGGTATATAGAATGAGCTGCTCGGGGAGGAAGTTGAGACAGGTACTATAAAAACATTTAAATAACATTTGGACGGGTACACGAATAGGACATATTTAGAGGGATATGGGGCAAATGTAGGCAGGTGGGCTGGTGTAAATGAGGTATAGGCAAGTTAGGCCGAAGGGCATGTTTCCATGTTGTAAGACCCTGATTCTAGTTTTATCCAATATCAGTTGCTCAAATGAGAAACTTAATGAACTTGTTGCCGCATTTACATAAAAAAAATTAAACAAACGTTTTTCTTAGTGTCGATTTTATGTATTTCCTTGCATTGCTTTCATCTTTAGTTTGATACAAACATGCCCATATTATATTTTCCATTACAATAGAGAAGAAATACAAGCCTCCATAACGAAGCGGGCTATCATAAAATCTCACAAAACCATGTTTAAATGGATAATTCTGGCTGCATTTCACTTCACTGGCACGCTGGTATGTCAGGATGCTTTATGAAGGCTTCTTCCTTTATTTCTTTCATACACAGAAAAAAAGTTGCTTTACTTAACGTGAACATTGGACATTCATTTGTAAATGAAACCCATATCTCATGTTCAGGCCCAATTTCACACTGGAGTAACAATCCTTGGAGATGGAATTTAAAGATCAATCCTTATTCCACTTAATATCAGGTTTGAGCTGTTACATCCTGATTACACAATATAAATGTGAAGTGGCTTCACAGTAATAGAAAACTTGTATAAATTATATATCTTGCAAAGGTGCATACAAAATATTTTCATCATAAGCAGATTTGAACAAAAAATCTCATTTATAGATTCCACATCTTTCAAAATAAAACTATTCTTTTGTCAATCTTCCATACTTGCAGTGTGGAAATAATGACAGGATGCAATGGAACTGTAACAGTTCTATTATAGAGCACAATTCACAAAACAAAGCCAACCGCATTCTTAGATCTCACTAAAGAAATGCGACCACCAAGCCTTTGAAGTAATTAGGGTCTATATTCAACTCTTCCCGACGCAAATTCTGGAAGTGATTGTGAGTGCTGTGTGGTAAATAGAGAAAAGGATGTGAAAAGTTCCAGTGCCAAAAGTACTAAGATAGAACACAACTAGGCATTTTGTACATTCTGTCTTTGTTCCCCTTTAATAAGTACAAGCAATGACTGCAAGCTTGAATCAAATCTTTATTTAGAGTTGATAGAATAGCAATACTTCCCCAAAAGTATTAACTATTAATTCAAATCTCTGCGCTTTAGGAAAAATGTTTACGACATGAAAGGATTTTCCAGAGAGAATTCAGTCACATAGAAAGACTGGAGAAGCTGTGAGAGCATGCCTTACAGCAGGTACGGTTTGGGGAGATTATGGGGAGGCAGTCACTGTGGTGCAGCAGTAGAGTGCAGCAGTAGAGTTGCTGCCTTGCAGCGAATACAGCGCTGGAGACCCAGGTTCGATCCTGACTACGGGTGCTGTCTGTATGGAGTTTGTTTGTACTTTCTCTTCATGACCTGCATGGTTTTCTCCGAGATCTTCGGTGTCCTCCCACACTCCAAAGACGTACAGGTTTGTTGGTTAATTGGCTTGGTAAATGTAAACCTTGTCCCTAGTGTGTGTAGGATAGTGTTGATGTGCGGGGATCGCTGGTTGGCGCGGACCCAGTGGGCTGAAGGGCCTGTTTCCACACTGTATCTCTAAACTAAACTGATAGAGGTGGTCATGAATGATTTTGCTAGTCAGTATGAAATTAGCAGGAAGGTCAGTAACCGGATAAGGCAGTGGTAAATGAAGCAGAGGGACGACAAGGAGAAATGATTTTATCCAATAAGATAGAACAAAATGCAGACTAGTAGATTCCACAGTAACATTCAAAAGGGAATTGGATGTTTATTTGAAATATGAAACAATGCGGAGCTAATTTTGGGCAGGGATGAAGTCAGGAGTGGGACTAATTGGATTGCTTTTTCAAATACCTGGCATCGGCACAATAAGCTAAAGAAGCTCCTTCTGTTCAACCATAAAGCTTATCTAAGTTTAACACTGGAAGTTCTTCAATCAATCCAAGTATGAGAGCACTCGGCAAGTTAAAACTTCAGTTACAATTTTCAAACATCACGATTTTAATGTTTGCCCAACATTGTATTCTACGACCTGTAGTTTCTGATAGCCAATTCCAACATTGCATTTTTAAAAATTAATCTTCCAGTTGATTTCAATTGCATTTTTGACTTACAGCACGGATGTTTGAAAATGCTATATAAATGACATTTCCAAAGCTGCAGGCTGTTTGATATATTCATTAATCAAAAAAAAATCACTTTAGATGCTATTACATAGCTGCTTCAAGTAAAAAGATAAAATCATTAACAAGAACCAAATTCAGCCTGCAGATCAATTCACTTTACACATTCATGTAAAAAATATATTTTATGCAGTAAAGGTTCATAACATGTCTAAACCTTGTTATGCCAGTCTCAGGTTCCTGTCAAACAGCGGTTTTAAAAAAATGAAGCTCTATTTTAATTAGCAAGATTCATGAGTGATTTGATAACAGCAGTAGTTGCTTGAATGCTTTCAGCTTGATGGGATATGGATACACGGAGTCTGCAGCTAGAATAGATTTGATGTAACCAGATATTTCTCTTTACTCTTCCTTGTGACATCTGATTATTGTCTATTCTACACTTCAACCTTTCTGCCCCAGGCCTATCACAATACACAGAAGATTTGTGGAGAACATTTCAACCTCCAAACAAACCTAAATGATTCTTGAAACAATTATCCAATAAAAGGCAATTCAAACGCTTTTTGTTGTTGAAAACTGTAGGTTTTTGCAATGAAATATAGACACACCATTTGAGGTACTAATATATTGACAGTGCCATATTTCAAAGGTGCAATTTGGAATAACCCAAAGATACCTGTACATTTGTGTATTACAGCGTGTACTAAGCAAGATTCCTTATCTTACCCCCACGATATTCACAACAAGAGTCCTTTGGCTATCAAACACTCCAGCTCATCTGCTCCAGGATAAAGCTGAGAGCTTCTTGGGCAACTGTTTGATCGCTGGCATTCTATTAACAATATTATAGGCCACAAAGTAGGTAACTATTTTTTATCTTGGGGATAAAGAGAGGGGGCTGGGAAGAGGAAGACACAAATGTATAAAAGCAAAAGTCAGAAAACAAAGTCACTGGCTCCATAGCAGCTCCACAAAAGAACGGGAGAATATGCCACAGATAAACTACCATCTGCTTTGATCTGAATTCAGTAAAACGCTTGCACAATTTGGTCATGTTATGGCCGATTGAAAAAAATGTGACAAATCAAAACTCGCAAACCATGACCAGCAGGTCGATTACACAATTAACACAGAAAACAAGCATACTTCTGGAAATATTCATATCCTCCCCATAGCCAGAAATATGGTTTGTATCATAAATAATGTAGGAAGAACGCGATCAATTAGTTACTTTTTTGTAGAAATGCAACATGTAAACAGGCCCTTCGGCCCACCGAGTCCGCGCCGACCATCGATCATCCATTCACACCAGTTTTATTATATTCCACCATCTCATCCACTCCCTCCACATTTGGGAAATATTTTCCAGGGGCCTACTGTCCAGCATGTCTTTGGGATGTAGGAGTAAACCTGAGCAACCAGAGGAAACCCCCACGGTCACAATGAGAACATCCAAACTCCACACAGGCAGCATCCAAGGTCAGGATCGAACCTGGGTCCCTGGAGTTGTGAGGCAACTGCTCTACCTGCTGCAACACTGTGCCAGCATTTTTTTTTTTCATATAAAAAAAACACTTAATAATCTCATCTTTTAATGCCAATTATGCACAACCCCAATAATCAATGCTCTCACTGAGAGGCCTGGGCCTGACAAGTTGGGCCTGCAAGCTATTTCCCTGTTTACATCTTACATCTATTTTACATCTATGAATTTTACATCCATGGATTGACCATCTGATCCAATAATCCACATGCAACTAATCCATCCTTGTACAGCAATTGCCACAGATCCAAGACAATGGGATTAAGGGCTCTACTGCATTAACTAATATCTTCTAGCCGCAAAGGTGATCACTGTAAATAAGTTGCCAGGATACAGGGTGAGGTAGAAACTGATTAAGACTGAGTACTGTACTAGAACAGTGGAAGTACTTAACTAAAACTAGATACGCCATTTCAGACAAAATGCATTCTAAGCCTCAAACAGAAGAAGAAATTATATTGGACTTTTGATACACAATTGTTCAGTAACAGGGGAGACATTTGTGGGCAACCGTTTAGAAATAATATCAGAGAAAATAATTCACAGCCGCTTTCAAAGTATAGACTTTCAACCCGAAATATCGCCCATTCCTTCTGTCCAGAGATGCTGCCTGACCCACTGAGCTACACCAGCATTTTGTGTCGATCTTCAGTGTAAACCAGCATCTGTAGTTCCTTGTTTAAGAAGGAACTGCAGATGCTGGAGAATCGAAGGTACACAAAAAAGCTGGAGAAACTCAGCGGGTGCAGCAGCATCTATGGAGCGAAGGAAATAGGCAATGTTTCGGGCTGAAGAAGGGTTTCGGCCCGAAACGTTGCCTACTTCCTTCGCTCCATAGATGCTGCTGCACCCGCTGAGTTTCTCCAGCTTTTTTGTGTACCATCTGTAGTTCCTTGGTTAGTAAGTAAGTAAATAAGTTTTATTTATATATCACGTTTTAAGTCAACTCGCATTGACACCAAAGTGCTTTACATAAATTAAATAATAAGTTTCCATACAAACCATAGAAAAAGGTTAAAAATAAATAAAGAAAGAAAATGGACACAACATATTATAGAGTTCCACACAAACATTCCCCCACAGCAGAATCAAAAATTTCCACTGTGGGGAAAGGCACCAGAAAGTTAGTCCTCTTCCTCTGTTCTATAAGATGGCATACTAGGGTAGCACCATTTCCCTACACGTGGCCCATAGCCCTCTCAACACTTCCGATCTATTTATCTGTCCAAATGTCTTTATGTCATAATTCTATCTTTCCTGGAAGTTCTTCCCCAACAACACTGTAGGAATACTTTCACCAGGATTCGCCACCCTCAAGGGCAAATGGGGATAGGCAATAAATGCACTGTAACACAATGACCTTGGCAACTGAATAAAACAAAGCTTTCAATACAAACTGAGGAAGCTTTTTTTTTTAATGGCTGATTATCCAGTGTCTCAAGGACCACGCTTACTAAATTACAGTGTAACGTATACACATTCAAAATTTTAAATAAATCGGTTCATTTGATGCTTGTTCCCACCTTTCAAATCAGACTGCCAAGCTAAACAGGACTGGGCTTCTTGAAGACAAAATGCCTAAATCTTCAAATAAAATCAATAGATTTCTGCAGCAATGTGGAAGAAAGCAGGATGAAGGGTTAATTTTCAGCTATGCAAGGATAACTCGTAGCATATCACATCACAAGGAAAGATAATGCAAGTTGACAGTGTCACCATTCTCATCCATCACTGAATCTTAGTCATCCCGTAATTCAGTGTGTAGTTTCTGCCACCAGTAATTCGTTAATCCATCAGATTTCCATAGAATTTCCTGCTCAATCCACAGCAAGGACTATTACCTTCATGGATTCCTACTTTAAAGAATACAGACACGCGGGTGATTGATTTGCGGGTGACAGTGGTGGATTTGCTACCTTTACAAAACCAGAGACCCAGGTTCGATCCTGACTGGGAGTGCTGCCAGTACGGAGTTTGTACATTTTTCCCCTGACCTGCGTGGCTTTTCTCCAGGTGCTCCGGTTTCCTCCCATATTCCAAAGACGTACAGGTTTGGAGGTTAATTGGCTCGGTAAAATTGGCCGGCCGAAACGACTGTTTCCGTGCTGTATCCCAAAAGTAAACTTAAACGTAGTCTGCGCAAATATCTCCATGTATGGCAAACATGAACCAGTCAGGTGAAATCAGCTCTCTGAGGTGGAGAATGCCAAAGGTTCACAAACCTCTGCGAGAAGAAGTTCCTTCTTATTTCCACCTGAAATGGGCACCATCTTGTTCGGAAACAATGACTCCTAGTTCCAGTCATTCTCAGCAGGGAAAGCATCCTGTCAGGAACCATCCAGTCAATACCTCTTGGAGTATTATATGCTTCAATAAGATCACCTCTGACTTTGCTACACTCCAAACCTGCTCAACCTCTCTTCATTCAACATCTCCTTCAGACCTGGGATCAATTTAGTTCACCGTCTCTGCAATGCATCCAATGCAAGCAAATGATTCCTTAAGCAATGAGATCAAAGTTGCCTGCATTACTTCAGGTTCAGTTTCTCTAGTAGCTTGTCAATCTGCATCAAAGCCTCTCTCCCTGTTTATTTATACCCTTATTGCAATAAACCCAAAATTTAATTTCCCATCCTAATTGCTTGATTTTTTTCAAGTTGTATGTAATGCAAGCACAAGATCGCCTTGCAACACAACTTCCTTGTGCCTTATTCTATTTTGACAATAATATGCTTTTTCATTTCTCCTTCTAAACTGGCTAAGGTCACATTTTCTTGCATTATATTCCATCTGATAAGCAGTGGATATTCCTTTGCAGGCTCTCTTGGTCCACCTCAGTTTGCTAACCCACCTATTTTTGTATCGGCAACAAATCTGGTCACAGTTCTCAGTCCTTCATTCGAAGCATCAGCTTAGCAGGAAGAGCTGCTGCCTCAGAGCCCCAGAGACCCAAGTCCAATCCTGACCTCCATCCTTCACCTTCTCAAGATTCAAGATTCAATTTAACTGTCACCAATTAAGGTACAGCAAAATATGAGTTACCATACAGCCATTCGAGTAAACAGCAAAAATACACACAGCACATGAAATAAAGTTTAACATAAACATCCACCACAGTGGAATCAACATTCTTCACTGTGATGGGAGGGAATAAAGTTCAGTCATCTTCCTCCTTTGTTTCCCCCTTGGTCGGGGCCTTTGAACGGGGCCGTTGCCGACGGTCCCTGGTTCAAGCCCTCTTGTCAGGATGATCGAAACTCCGGCGTGGGGACGGATCGGAACACTCAGGGAGCATGGAGTGACCGGAGACCACTGCTTCACAGTTTTAAAGTCCACAGGCCCCGCGGTCGGAGCTCCAACACTGGCGATCCTCGGCAAAAGTTCCCAGGCTCCGCGATGGTAAGTCCGTCTGCAGGAAAGGCCGCAGGATGGGATGGAGATGCGACACGGAGAAAATCTGCTTCTCCATCGAGGTAGGTGACTGGAAAAAGTTTCCCCCGATTTCCACCTTCTCTCCACACATACAGAAATGTGTTCTATCTCCTCCTCTCTGTACTCACTTACATGCGGAATTGGTATTAATTCAGAAATCACTACCTTTGAGGTCCTGGTTTTTAACTCTAAGGATCAAATTATAATCTAATTTCACATTTTTTACCACTCAGTGGGAAAGAAAAGTGCTCAGGTTTGTAACTGGTTGCTTGAGATCAGGAACTTCCAGGTGGAGAGACAGTGCCCCCCATAATGTTTGGGACAAAGACCCATCATTTATTTATTTGCCACTGTACTCCACAATTTGAGATTTGTAATAGAGAAAAAATCACATGTGGTTAAAGTGCACATTGTCAGATTTTATTAAAGTGTATTTTTATACATTTTGGTTTCACCATGTAGAAATTACAGCTGTGTTTATACATAGTTCCTGGCAGTCGCCTAAAGAGTCGCCTAAGTGGGACAGGCCCATTGAAAGCCATTATGAGACTGGGAAACAAGAATAAAACTGTAAGAGACATCAGTCAAACCTTAGGCTTACCAAAATCAACTGTTTGGAACATTATTAAGAAGAAAGAGAGCACTGGTGAGCTTACTAATCACAAAGGGACTGGCAGGCCAAGGAAGACCTCCACAGCTGATGACAGAAGAATTCTCTCTGTAATAAAGATAAAACTCCAAACACCTGTGCGACAGATCAGAGACACTCTCAGGTGTGGATTTGTCAATGACCACTGTCCACAGAAGACTTCATGAACAGAAATACAGAGGCTACACTGCAAGATGCAAACCACTGGTTAGCTGCAAAAATAGGATGGCCGGGATACAGTTTGCCAAGAAGAACTTAAAAGAGCAACCACAGTTCTGGAAAAAGGTCTTGTGGACAGATGAGACAAAGATTGACATATCCAAGTGTTGGCAAGAGCAAAGTATGGAGGAGAGAAGTATCTTCCCAAGATCCAAAGCATACCACCTCATCTGTGAAACATGGTGGTGGGGGTGGTATGGCTTGGGCATGTATGGCTGCTGTAGGTACTGGCTCACCTATCTTCATTGATGATACAACTGCTGATGGTAGTGGCATCATTAATTCTGAAGTGTATAGACACACCCTATCTGCTCAAGTTCAAACAAATGCCTCAAACTCATTGGCCAGCAGTTCATTCTACAGCAAGACAATGATCCCAAAACATACTGCTAAAGCATCAAAGGATTTTTTCAAATCTAAAAAATGGTCAATTCTTGAGTGGTTAAGTCAATCACCCGATCTGAACCCAACTAAGCATGCCTTTTATTTGCTAAAGAAAAAACTGAAGGGGACTCGTCCCCAAAACAAGCATAAGCTAAAGATGGCTACAATACAGGCCTGGTAGAGCATCACCAGAGAAGACACCCAGCAACTGTTGATGTCCATGAATCGTAGACTTCAAGAAGTCATTGCATGCAAAGGATATGCAACAAAATACTAAACATGACTACTTACATTTACATGACATTGCTGTGTCCCAAACATTAAGGTGCCATGAAATGGGGGGGACTAAATATAAACACTGCTGTAATTTCTACATGGTGAAACAAAAATGTGTAAAAATGGTCTTTATTTAAATCTGACAATGGAGGACACTGTAGAAGCTTCTTTGAATCTGTGTCCCCAAGCCTGTGGCATCAGATCAAACGGCAACAGATACTCAATCGCTCCGAAGAAAGCAACATTTATTGCACAATTTACGTTCCACGGGCATTTAAAAGTGAACCCTTCGTTAGTTCTGTTCAAGAAGAACAGCCAGTAAAGGGTCTCGTAGCTCAAACTGAGCAATGATAGATGAAAGGTCATCAACCTGATACATCAAATTTGTTTCATTCCCCACAGATGAGTATTGCCAATGTTTTCAATTTTAGTCCAGATTCCCAGCATCTGGAATTTTTTTGCTCTTCAAACATAAGGAAAAAAATTGAGATGCAAAGATAATATACCAATACGCATTTATTCTTTATTGCTCAGTACCAGAGGCTAAGGAGGCAAAGTGACTTGGCTGGTAGAGTTTAGCTGGTTTTCCGCGGGTGCTCTGTTTTTTTCCGATATACCAAAGACATCCATATTTATAGAATACTGTTTTACTATTGTAAGTTACTCCTACCATGTATATGTATGATAAAATCTAAGTGGGGCAGTTGATAGGAATGTGTGGAGAGAAAAATGTGTTAGGGTAGGATTAGTGTAAAATAAACGGGTGGTTAATTTTCAGAGTAGACTCGATAGGCCATAGGGCACTGATTATATGCCATGTTACTTGACAAGTCCACGGCTGTCCAATGGCTGCCTAGACTTCAGCACAAGAGAAAGGTAGAGTGAAAAGGTAAGGACACATTTAAGTGAAACCGCTATAGACACGTTATAATGAAAAGATAAAGACACATTTTAGTCTTAACATAAAACTGGGTGATTCAATCTTTAGGGAAAGTTTATATCAAGATCCAGCAACATTTTTAACTGGACTCTTAAAATAAATTCATTCCTCAATTCCTTTGTTCGGGATCCCCAATGGATTTTCATAGAATTAGAACCACTGTTAAAGAAAATTGCGTGATTTGCCTCTCAAATTCTTGTAGAGGACATAAAATTCCCAGTAAAATCAGAAAACAACTGATTTAAATGCTTTAAATGGGTTCAACCTTAATATGTGGTGAAATATTGTATACTTAACAAGGAGAGGTTCTTTTGATGGTATGCCAAATCCTTCACTAAGAGCTCAGAGGGTTTTCTACATATTTGCACATAAACATATGTGCAATAGTTACACCACTTGCATTTTCCTCGTCTTCAATATAAACCACATAAAAAGTCACCAATACATTCATAATGAAATTAGACATTTTCAAACGTTTCTTTGGGCTTCTTCCCTCAATGTTTTACTAAACATTGCATACCCAAAAATTATGATTGAGTTTCCAAATGCACGCAATGCAAAAAAATTTAACAAGTAATATTATCGAATTAACATGTCAATGCTCTTTACGCACTTCATGCAATCCTTTTATATTTGCTAATAGGTAAATTTTACGTAACTTACAAATTAAAAAGGGAAGGCCATCAAGCCCGCTCCTTCCAAACTCATTGCAGCAACACAACATGTTATGTCGATGGTGGACCAACATGCATCGACTTAAAGTGATGAATTAGAAAGGGTATGTGAAAATCTAAGAAAATATACCCTTATCCTTGCGCATTAGTGCAAAAGGATCCATCATTCTCTCATATTTCTGATCCATAATTCTTTGTATTTTGCTCAATAATCTATCAGTCATTGATCAAACTTATCATTCATTTGTGTGGTGCTTCTGACCTTGACTGAATGCCAGCTTCCAGACACTAGACGCACCTGTCTCCACATCTTTGGGATGTGCAAGGAAACCAGAGAAAACCCTCGAAGTCACAGGGCTAATATATACACTCCACACAGACACCACCTAGAGTCAGGATTGAACCAAGGTCTCTGGCATTGAGAGGCAGCAGCTCCACGAGTTACACCAGTGTGCTACCCTCTTTTTGGCGCACAGAAATATGGCCTCATATTTAAACGTTTCACAATGTGGCCATTCCATTAACACAGGGGCCTCCAAACTTTTAAGTTTGAGGGCCACATAATATATTAGGCAAATCTCGTGGCGGGCCGGATGTGGCCATAGTTTGGAGGCCCCTGCATTAACACAACACCACTGAAATCAATGAGAGAACATTGGAAAGGATGAAGATGACAGAGATGATATCCTAGAGCCAAATCTCAACTACAGAAGAGTACCAATTCAGTCAGTCCAATAGTAACTCTGAGATCCATAGATCAAATCATTAATTCAAGATACTTTCATATCTATATTACTAAAAGTCTGATCTTGACCACTTCCTGTTGTTCTGTATATTGATTTCTTAAAAAACGCTGCCACTTACTGCTGTGATTTTTGGCCATCTAACTCAGAGTCCCCCTCCGCTGCACAGGACAAGAGGATTTTTCCCATCGATGAAAAATAAAATAGTTATTAGTGTTTAAAAAATGTTGAAATTCTCTCTCCTGAAGGCCAAGCCCCTTCCAGAGGGACTATAAAACCCGGAAGTGTTGAGTGCCTCAGTCAGTCTCTGCAAGATGGGGGAGCGAGTGTGTCACATCTCTCAGTCTGAGCTGTGAATAACACTGAACACATTACTACTAAACTGTGAGTGGCTTTACTGACCTGTCAGTGCCCTTAATTGTGGTTTGAAAATATAGTTTGGAAATGCTAAAGCTGTGTTGCCTTTGGTTTGGAAATGTTAAAGCTGTGTTGCCTTTGATTTTGAAATGCTAAAGCTGTGTTGCCTAATTAAAGTTGCCTTGCTTACTAAAAGTTCCCTTGCCTTTAAAGTAGTTAAAAGTCTAATCTTGACCACTTCCTGTTTGCGCTTTATATTGATTTTAGAAAAAACGCTACCACTTACGGCTGTAATTTTTGGCCATCTTACTCATCAGGTGCCGAGGATTGTTCCCATTGATGAAAAATAAGAGTTATTAATGTTTAAAAAATGTTGAGATTCTCTCTCCTATCAATCATGCCACAAAGACCACGCCCCTTCTGGTGGGTGGGGGGGAAGGGACTATAAAACCCAGAAGTGTGGGCGTGTCTCAGTCTCTGCAACGTGGAAGAAGGAGAGGACACGACTTGCTGTCTTTAGTGGCCTTGCACCCTGCTTGAAATGGTATGAAACAGCACTTGAATTTGGTGGCCTTGCACTCTGCTGGAAGTGGTAAGAAACTGCATTTGAATTTGATGGCCTTGCACCCAATAGCCGTGAGTCAACTGCCAGCCCACCAGCCATTAGTGAGTGACTGAGCCGCCAGCCCCAAGAATCCAATATTGGAATTGGTGGAGAGGTGGAAATTGGTGGAGAGGTGGAATATTGCGTTGGGGGACCTGCCTTCCCGTGTGATGCTGGGACCCAACGGGTCCCACTTAGTCTAGTAATAATTTAAAATTCATTTGAAAAGATGTGATGGCCATCGTTTTGCCATATGCCAGAGGCATATTCTGGAGTTTAGAAGGATGAGAGGATATCTTAATGAAACATATAAGATTATTTAGGGTTTGGACATGCTAAAGGAAGGAAACCTGTTCCCGATGTTGGGAGAGTCCAGACGCAGGGGCCACAGTTTAAAAATAAGGGTGAAGCCATTTAGAACGGGGATGAGGAAACACTTTTTCACACAGGGAGTTGTGAGTATGGAATTCTCTGCCTCAGAGTGTGGTGGAGGCCAGTTCTCTGGATACTTTCAAGAGAGAGCTAAATAGGGCCCTTAAAGATAGGAGTCAGGGGATATGGGGAGAAGGCAGGAACAGGGTACTGATTGGGGATGATCAGCCATGATCACATTGAATGGCGGTCGGTGCTGGCTTGATGGGCCGAATGGCCTACTCCTGCACCCATTGTCGTAATTAATTTAATGTTATTGCAAGGCCCCGTTATTAAATACACTTTGTATTTTACAGGTCATATTAGATTCTGGCATTGTAGGAGTTGTGTTGATGGCTAATGTGACTCTGTGGGCAGCCAGCATCTGCAGTTCCTTCTTAAACAACTGTGGGCAGTTAAACAACTGTGTTTGTTTCCATGTAATTTCGAACCGTGATTCAATTATGTTCTGAGGCAGAGAATTCCATAGACTCACAACTCTCTGTGTGAAAAAGTGTTTCCTCATCTCCGTTCTAAATGGCTTACCCCTTATTTTTAAACAGTGGCCCCTGGTTCTGGACTCCCCAACATCGGAAACATGTTTCCTCCCTGTAGCGTGTCCAATCAAATAAATGAAAAGGAGAGAGAGATAAAGTGGGCGAAAGAGAATGAGCAGGTCTTGGGGAGGAAGATTAATAGTTGGAGATGTGGTGAAAATGGTTCAGGGAGTGAATCCAGGGGCAGAGAGAGCTGGTGGTCCATACGGAGAGAAATGGGAATGAATGTCACGGAGAGAAAGGAGGAGGAAGAGAAAGACAGGACCAGGCAGGGAGGTACTGAGAGAAGGCCAAAGAATGTGGAAGAGAGAGAAAGAATGGGGTGGGGGAGAAGATGGAGAGGAATTAAAAGGCCTCAGGACTTACCATCGCCCGCCGGGGGCTTTAACATCGGAGCCCCAGTTCGCCTCGACACTGCAGTTGGACTGCTGAACCACGGGAGAAGGAACAAAGGGAAGAGATAAAGACTTTGCCTTCCATCACAGTGAGGAGATGTTGGAGACTCACTGAGATGGATGTTTATGTAAACTGTGTTAAGTGTGGGTCTTGGATTGTTTTGTAATGTAAAAAAAAAACTGTAGAAATTATATTTCGTTCAAACCTAGGTTTGAATGACAATAAATTGCATTCTATTCCTATTCTATTAAAAGAGGAATGGATTGGAGAATGCTACTGTTGTAGAGAAAACGGGAAATAGACAAACTAATATATTGGAGACGGCATGTCCAACAAATCCACTTTGACTGGAATTCTGGAAAATAGTTGACATTTGGACACAAAATGTTGGAGTAACTCAGCGAGTCAAGCAGTATCTCTGTAGAGCAGGGGTCGGCAACCTACGGCCCCCGGGCCGAAATCGGCCCTTAACCCGAAATCATCCAGCCCGAAGACCGATTTTTTTCCCGGCGTAATCATCCGACCCGCCGAGCTCCCGCCTCGAACGTAGCTGAACTCTGGCTGTACCGCTTCCTGCGCAAAGCCAGCCGGCATGGCCGCGCACCTTCTGTGAACATGTTTAAGAAAGAACTGCAGATGCTGGAAAAATCAAAGGTAGACAAAAATGCTGAAGAAACTCAGCAGGTGAGACATGCAAGGATTGCATGAGGCTGCCTCACCCGCGGAGTTTCCTCAACATTTTTGTCGACCTTCTGTGAACACGTGATTTGATGCCTGCCATCCAGGGCGGGACCCATGTGTACACGTGATAGATGTGACCCAGCATCCGCTCACAGACATGCGTCCCGGCCCCTATGCAGAACAAGGTTGTCGACCCCTGCTGTAGAACATGGATAGGTGACGCTTCAGGTTGGGAACCTTCTGAAGAAGGGGCGGCACGGTGGCGAAGTGGTAGAGTTGCTGCCTCACAGCGCTGGACACCAGGGTTCGATCCCGACTACGGGTGCTTTCTGTACAGAGTTTGTACGTTCTCCCCATGGCCGCGTGGGTTTTCTCCGAGATCTTCGGTTTCCTCCTACACTCCAAAGACGTACAGGTTTGTAGGTTAATTGGCTTGCTCTAAGTGTAAATTGTCCCCAGTGTGTGTAGTGTTAACGTATGTGGGGATCGCTGATCAGCGCCGACTCATTGGGCCGAAGGGCCTAGTATCGCATTGTATCTCTCAACTAAACTAAAGGGTCCCGTCTGAGAAGAGGCCCGACCTGAAACGTCACCTATCCATGTTCTCCAGAGAAGCTGCCTGACCCGCTGAGTTATTCAGCATTTTGTGTCCTTTTGGGCCAAACCATCTGCTGTTCCTTATTTCTACATCGTATACATTTACTTCCTTCAAGCCTCCAGTAGTTTAGTTAGATCGTGGTCAACCAGTAACTCACCTCCGTCTACTCCCTTGATTTAGATTTCAGGATAACAAAATCCCACTTATCACAGTACGGATTATTCCAATTGACATAACATTCACAGACTTTTTGAAAAATTCCACCATGCTTCAAAAAAAGGGTTTCTTGATTCATCTGTCGTAGAATGGTTTTAACATGAGATGCCATGTTATCCTGACTTTGTAATCCTCACCTAAAACAGTCCAGTAGCTGTATAAACTATACATGTATGTATAAACTAAATGCACTATATCATGCATTCATGTATACATGAGGATTTATGTAGCATTGCTGAGCAAGTTCTTGTTCTTATCATTTCATGTAACCAACCTGACTAAAGTAAATGTTAAGAAATGAATATCATCATTCACTTTAATTTTCCAAAACTGCCTATCATTTAGTTTGCAGATATGATGGTTTTATGGTCAGTTTCATTAAATCATTGACAAGCTGGTCAAGTCAATTATTATTTTTTTAATAAATTGGCTTTTTGTAAGTTTGGTGGTGGCTGGTAAAACGTTCCAGCTCCTCAGCCACTTCTTGCTCCGTCAGGCATTTTAACCCAACCAATTTATAATAACTTCTCTCATCTGAGCTACTTTAAACATTTTTAATCTACAGAGATTTAACACACATTGGTAAGTGTCTTTGACGTTGTATAATTTAAACCAACATGTTTGGCAACCTAGTTCTGGCAGCAGGAGCCTCCACGTTGACACTAGTCACAACTAACAGCTGCAGAACAACCAATCCAGAACTGTTTTGTTTTTTTTGGAAGAAGAATCACAAACTTGAACCTCTCAGGATGTTAAGTTACTTTTGGGCAGACAGGTTTACTTGACTTGAGAGAAGGAATGGGTGACGTTTCGGGTCTGAAGATAGGTCTTGACCTGAAACGGCACCCTTTCCTTCTGACCAGAGATGGTGCCAGTCTCGCTGAGTTACTCCAGCATTTTTGTGTCTATCTTCGGTGTAAACCAGCATCTGCAGTTCCTTCCTACACAGCCTTAACTGGTCCTGTCATTTTTTGGTCCCAAGCTCATATGTGTCTTTTCAGCTAATGTTTTCAGTTCTTGGCTCTTCAATAGGATAGCAAATGAACTCCAGAAGCAACAAGTGAGCATAAATATTCAAGTGGCCATTTTTTTACAAGAGAACCAGGAGTAGGTAAAGGTATCATGACCATAAAAATAGAAATGCAATTAATCTAAACTGTTATATTGATTAGGAAAAAGTGAATTTAACTCTTATCTAAAAAGGGAGGGGGGAGCCAGCAAGGACGGACTACAGGACAATTAACATTTATTATCAGGATAATGTTGTAAGTATAATTACTTTATGGCAGTGTATTTGGGGGGAAATGAATCAAGGTAATCTGATAAAGTCAACATGGTTTAGTGAAAAGGAAAACATGTTTGAAGAATTTATTGGAGTTCTTTGAAATGATATGTGCTGTGGATTCCAGAAGTTTTTTTTTGATAAGGTGCAATGTCAAAGGTTATAGTGAAAAATAAATGCTTTTATTGTGCAGGAGGTGATATCTTTACATATAGAAATGATTGGCTGGCTAACAGGAAACAGGAGCCATAAATGGGTGTTATTCTGCTTGGCAAGTTTACAGACTGGTGTGCCTTGGGGATTAGTGCTGAAGTCTCACTTTATACTATTTATATCAATTACTTGGATTAATGCGCCAAGGATAAATTTGCGCTTAGCATATAGATAGGTAATACCCCACCCCGTCCTCTATTTCCTCTGCCCTCCTCACCCTCTAATTAGCGCACACCATCTCCTACCACACGTCACCTTGTCCTTTTCCCCTCCTCCGTATGCTCCTCTCCCATCGCACAGTATAATGTTCCTTTTAACTCTTCTTTCCACCCGCCAACTTTACATTTCACTCTTCTTACTTTATCTGATGCCCTTTAGTTTCTACATCTCCAGCATTTCTCACTTACTCTGCACATCTGCCAATCGCTGTCTCCGACTACATTTTATCTCTGTACTGCCCACTCCCCTGACATCAGTCTGCAGTTCTTTCTTCCTACTCTCCCTGGAGGTAAGCCCCTCAACTCTTGGCAACATCCTCATGAATCTTCTTGGCACTCTTCCTAACTTAACAACATCCCTCCTATAGAAGTGCGAACAAAAATGAACACAATACTCCAAATGATTCCCACCAACCTATTGTGCAACTGCAACGTAACATCCCAACTTCTAAATATAACACCCTGTTTGAAGAAGACCAAAACCCTTCTTTACTACCCTTTCTACCTGTGACATCACGTTCAGGGAACTATGTACCTGAATTCATGGATCCCTCTGCTCTAAAACACTTCCCATGGCCCTACCATTCACTGTCATGGTCCTGCCCTGGTTTAACTTCCCAAATTTCTATGGAGTTTAGAACAGTGAGTGGAAACATGGATGAAATGGAAGATCCTGAAAGGTCTTAGTTGGATGGCTGTGGTGAGGATGTTTCCTCCTGGGAGAATCTAGAAACTAGTTTAAAAATAAGGGATCACCCATCTGAGACAAGATCTTTTTTTTCTCTTTGAGGGTCTTAAGTCTATGGAATGGACATCCTCAATGGACAGTAAAAACAGAGTCCTTGTATTTCTTTAAGGCCAAGCTAGAGAGATACTCGGTGAGCAAGGTTAGGCAGAATACAGGTTTGAGGTTATAGTCAAATAAACCTTGCTCTTGTTGAATGGTGGAGAAAGCACAAGGGCCAAGTGACCTACTCCCACTCCTAATTCATAAATGTGTATGATTGCTGGGGACCTGTTCTCCTCTAATGATGTTGCAATAATCTGATGTACTGAAATACTCTTTTACGCCACCTGATGGTAAACAATATGGAGTATGTGTCACAAGCAGTTCAATGCTGCAAAGCACTATGTTGTGAGAAGCCTGGTAGCCATAGTTCAATTGGTTGCATTCTCATCTCTTGGTGACAATTTCACATTCACATCCCATGCTAGAAACTATAGCACAAAAATCTAAGCTAACACTCTGAGCCGAGTTTTCAGAAGTGCCGTCCTTTATAAAGCACGTGAGACTGCTGTCCCCTCTGTTCTCCAGACAGACGTACAAAAAACATGGCACAACTTTGAAGAGTGGGAGTTATCCGCAGTGTCTGGGCCAATACTCGTCTCTCAAATTAACAGAAAACCATTGGTAGATTGGCGTTTGTGAGAATTTACTGTGCATAATTTACAACCTGCATCTCCTGTATTACAACAGTTCCTACACTTTAAGATACTGCAATGGATGTGAAAGAGCTTTGGTTTCCAATGAAATTTGTAGGTGTAGGTGTGGACCATTCATTGTCATTCCAACAGAAGTAGCCAGAAAGTGAGAAGCAATACAAACTTTCTCCCTAAATCAGTAGCCAATTTAGCAGCTCTATCACCTGTTAGACAAGATTGTTGTTGTCTTCCCTAACAATCCTTCTTAGAATATTATTACATACTTCAATATAAAACATGATTAAGCATATATTAGCTGCCGGACATCCTGTTTGTTTAGAATCAATTAAAACCAATAAATCTTGGCATTGAAAGTTAATCTCAATAGAAGTGGAGACTCTTTGATCGCAGCTAAATTAAAAAAAGCTATTTTCATCAAACTTATTTTTATATTTAGCCTTCAGCCATACAGCGCAGGAACAGCCTCTCAGCCCACCTAGTCTGCGTCACACCAGCAATCACCCCGTACACTATCCTACACACTAGGGACAATTTACAATTTTTTTTACAGAAGCCAATTAACGTACAAACCTGTACGTCTTTGGAATGTGGGAGGAAACTGTAGCACCCTGGAGAAAACCCACTCGGTCGCAGGGAGAACGTACAAACTCCATGCATACAGCACCCGTCTCAGGATGGAACCCGGGCCTCTGCTGATGTAAGGCAGCAACTCTACCGTAGCGCCACTGTTACACTCTATCTTTCCCCGTTTTTGAAAGCAAATGCATACATTCCATTTCAAACACAAACTTTGTGTTAACCTTACAGTCGTTTAAACCAATAAGGGCACAGACAGTACAGTCGATGGGTTTCCCTCATTGTCACAATATCAGTTCAGTACAAAACAAAATATAGGCACTCAAAACAAGCAAGGATGTCTAACAGGAGAGTTGTTCAATGGTATGATGTCCCAATACATCCACCTAATGCTCCTACATATTAATACAGCAACGGGTGGAACATGATGCTAATGTACAGTAGGCCACTCGGAAGACAAGTTAACAATGCAGAACTGACATTATGACAAGTGGTGTAGAACAAGACTTTTAACTGGAGAGCACTGTAGTTCAAATATTATTACAACTTTATGAGCAGATTGGAATTATAGACGAACAGAAACTAATAATCTATTATCATGAGTAAAACAGTAATATACTATTTGCACTGGGAGCATTCTGTAGTCATTACTTGCAAAAACAACAAGGCTTAAAAATCTTTTATTCTGTCAACTCAGCTGAAACAGCTTATATTAAACACCGCCATAAACAGTGATGGAGAAAACAGAACACTGTGATAATAAATAATTATACTAATGAAGAACTATGTTCAAAGTTATTTCCCTCCACCCCCCCCCCCCCCCCCCCCCCCCCTTTAGCATTCCCAATCCACCTCCCTTTCCTCAGATATGTCCAGCTTTTAGTAGGCCAGGCCCATTTCTACACTGGTTTCATTGCTGCAGTCTGTGCAAGAAACAACAGCAGTTACAAAAAAGCTGGTCCACAAACCTGATATGTTTAGTTTAGTTTAGAGATACAGCATGGAAACAAGCCCTTCGACCCATCGGGTCCACGCCTAATAGCGATCCCCGAACACTATCCTACACACACAAGGGACAATTTTTACTATTATACCAAGCCTACAAACCTGTACGTCTTTGGAGTGTGGGGGGAAACCAGAGATCCCGGGAAAAACGCACATAGGTCACGGGGAGAACGTACAAAACTCCATAGACAAGCACCTGTAGTCAGGATCGAACCCGGGTGTCTGGCATTGTAGGGCAGCAACTCTACCGCTGTGCCACCGTTGCACATCCTTCCTTATGTAATCATCAGAAAGTGAAGGGCTCAAAATGCATGTTAAGACAGTTTTAAATTATTGTTCCGAGCCAGGTGACGATTGCTATCTAAATTGCAAAAATGTTTCGAGATTAATTATTTCCTATCACTTCTGTGTACCACTAACAAAATAAAACTCTGGATTCTTATTCTGAGAATGGCAGTAAAATCAAAAAAACAAATCTGAAAACAGCAGCAATTCTGGTGTTAGTACAGCCGCAAAGATTTCCCATTATAGCACAAAGCAATATCTACATATTAATTCATTGTACCGCAGGAAATGAAAAGAAAAAGAAAATCCCCAAATCACAAACTGAAAAGAGGATTTCAAAACTAAATTAAGACAAAAAAAAAGGTAATACAGGTGCACAACCTTTTATCCGAAGATCCAAATAACGAAAACATCCGAATAGCGGACTTTTTTTCGGTCCTTGAAGATAGGTCCTTGAAAACGTTCACCGAGGGCGGCCCGCAGAGGTGACAGCGGAACCTTCGGTCGGTCCTCGAAGAAAGGGGAACTAAATCCCCATTCATAAAAGAGGTGAGGGTATATTGCGCGGGAGGGTTAATAATTGACAATATGCTGCTTCCTGCCAGCTGAGTTAAAAAGTTCCCACGGTAGACTCACGATACACAGTGTATCGTGAGTCTTGCGTGGGAACTTTTTAACTCAGCGGGCAGGGAGCAGCAGATTGTCGCTCCCTTCAGTTTCACCCCACCTACACCCCTCTGCTTCCCGGCCATGTGTGTGACCCCTTCCCTCCCCTCTCCAGCTCCCCGCCCATTGCACCGGCGTGGGGGCTTTGCACTGTCTTCACGTCGGCGATGCCAGCATACAATGCCAGTGCCAGTCACCGGAGACGTCAGGACCAACGGGACACCGACCCCCAGGCCCACTGCAAGCACGGAGATCCCAGAGACCCACAGCCAGCAGCAGCCCAGCCACGTTCCAACTTCAGAGGAAAACTGCAAACTGGCCGGAGACATCAGGACCACCAGAAGCCGCTCCCCGATGGGCCGCTACGGCGACAAGTGGCAGTTCGCCCACAGCCCGAGCTGTGCCCACTCATCGGAACACCGACCCCCAGGCCCACTGCAAGCACGGAGATCCCAGATCAGCAACTCCAACCCAGCCCCGCTCCAACTCCAGAGGAACACGCCCCCCGTATGGGCAGAAGCTGATGGTGTGCAAGGTACGTCTTGTTCTTGGGGTCGCGCAGCTCGGGCTGTGGGCGAACTGCCACTTGTCGCCGTAGCGGCCCATCGGGGAGCGGATTCCTCTGGAGTTGGAGGGCGAGGGGGGTATTGTGCTGTTTGATCGCCCCCTGCTATCCCAGGGACAGGGAGACAGGACGTTCACCGAGGGCGGCCCGCAGAGGTGACAGCGGAACCTCCGGTCGGTCCTCGACGAAAGGGGAACTAAATCCCCTTCATAAAAGAGAAGTGGAGGGTATATTGCCCGGGAGGGTATATCGCCTACCTGGAAGAAACCGGACATTTTTTCCAGGATGTTGTCTGCACACCAAAGCGCACCAAAGCTCACGTTTGGCGCCAAACGCACGTCGCCTCTGCTGCACACGGATATAAGAGTGTGAAAATGTCGCCATAGGCCGCCTAAGGGCATGTAGCCCCGCTAGGGTGACATGAGTGTGAGAGGTGATTCAATGCTGCGGTCACATTTACAAATTCAGGAATTCATTCAACACACTACATTTCATACAGACATTTATTCTGCAAGAAAAAACGACATTGAAGACTCAAACTCACGACTGAGGAACTGCCGGGATCGAGGCGCAAACTCGCGACCTTGCGGATATGAGCCGAGCACTCTACCACTGAGCCAGCCATTAAAATCTACGCTAAAAAATTTCCATTCCGAAGGCCGACAAATTCCGAATTACGAAAAGTGTCTGGCCCCAAGGCTTTCGGATAAAAAGGTTGTGCACCTGTACAGAAAATCCATACCAGAGCTTCCCCCAGGGACTTTAAGGGTCTGTCCCACTAATGTGATTTTTTTCTGAGACTTGCCGGCACCCGTCATAGTCGCAGCAGGCCGCTGAAAATGTTCAACATGTTGAAAATCCAGCGGCGACCAGAAAAAGGTACAACTCCTTGGGCCACTACTCACAACCATACAGGCTTTGCGTGTTGACATGACGAGTCGCCGAACAATTTGTGTAAGTGCGACAGGCCCTTTACATTTAAAGTTGGCGTGTGAAGGAAAAGCAACATGGAATATCTTCAAACATTTTCAACGACAAAATCAAAAAGAAACAAAAATTGTAAAAACAGCCGCACCACAGTCTAGTTATGAGATTTGCTGACACACAATGTAGAGTCGATGGCTAAATAAGTATCATTATGCAAAACTTTTATAAAATGATTAACCAAGTAAACTACTGAAACCATCCCATGTGCTTTTAGTTACGCCTAACAGCTTTTTATTTTGTCAATTAGATTGCAATTCTAAGACTTTACACACCATATATTGCAAAATTAGCAGCAACACAGTCTAGTTATGAGATCTGCTGATGCACAACTGTAGGTGTGATTGCTAAATAACTATCATTATGCATCATGCACCAAACACATGAACATTAATCAGAGGCATCCCACTCACTCCATCTACACTTCATCATACTGCCTCAGGAAAGCAACCAACAGAATCAAAGATCTTCGCCCCAGCTATTCCCTCTCTTCTCCCCTTTACTGGCAGGCAGGCCACCCATAGCGGCGACTACCGAGGGCTGAGGAGGCCCCGGACCACAGGTGAACAACAGAGGAGTTGGTCTGAACTTTGGTGCCTTCCCTCACAGTGGGAAACTTTGATACCGCTGTGTGGGGATGTTTATGTTAAAGACTATCGTGTTTTGTGTTCTTTATTTTATTCATATGTCTGTATGGTGACCACAAATTTCACTGTACCAATTGGTGCATGTGACAATAAATGTCTCTTGTCTTGTCTTGAGATACAAAAGCCTGAAAGCATAGACCGCCAGATTCAGGGACAGTTTCTTCTTCCTGTTGAAACATATGCTGATAAGCAAGAGTGTAGTCCTGATCTTCCAACCTACCTCATTGCGAACCTTGGACTTTTTCCTCTGTAATTTGTAACACTCTAATGGTGCAACACGCCATTCTGCACCCTGGTATTTTTCTCTTCACACCACTTGTTGTACTTGGGTATAGCTTGATTGGACTCATGTACAGTATGGTTTGACTGGATAGCATACAAAGCTTTTCACTCTACGCAGGAATACATGGCAATAATAAATCAATACCAATACCATACTTAAAAAGTGAAATAACAACTAAGCTGTCGAAATGTTGCAAGATCACAGGAACTTTACCACTGAAGATACAGGATGCTTATTGAACATATACTTGTGCCGATCTTCAACCAGCAAATAGAATATAGAATGCAGAAAGTAGAGCAGTACAGCAAAAGAGCAGGCCCTTCGGCCCACAATGTCTGTGCCGAACATGATGCCAAGACCACCTCTCTTATCTATCTGCACATAATCCATATCCCTCCATATCCATGTGCCTATAAAAAGTGTCAAATGCCACTATCATATCTGCCTCAACTATCACCCTCTCCTCCCCCTCGATAACACATTCCAGGCACTCACCACCCTGTGTTTAAAATAAAACTTGCCCCGTGCATATCCGTTTATGATTTTTCCATCCTGAGAAAAGGTTCTAATTGTCTAGAAATATCAAAATAACACTGAAGGAAAGATCAACTTTGATTAAAATATGATACTCTTTTATAGTAAGAACAGAAAATGCTGTAAATACTCAAGTGTCTGTGGGGAAAGAAACAGTTCATGTTTCAGGTTGATCATGTTTCATCAGAGAAGGGTGTAGGGATGAAATCTGTGATCAGCTGTTCTTCTGTTCTCTCTAACCCTCACCCTTGCCTGTAATTTAAAACCTGTTTGATTTCTAATTTAATGTCGGGAGGAACTGCAGATACTGATTTAAACCTGAGACACTCACAAAAGACTGGGGTAATTCAGCGGGTCAGGCAGCATCTCTGGAGAAAAGGAATGGATGACGTTTCAGATCGAGACCCTTCTTCAGACCAAGAGTCAGGGGAAAGGGGAACAAGAGATATAGATGGTACTTAAGAGAAAAAGTACCCAAGTACCGTCTATATCTCTCGTTCCCCTTTCTCCTGACTTGGTCCGAAGATGGGTCTCGACCTGAAATGTCACGTATTCCTTTTCTCCAGAGATGCTGCCTGACCCGCTGAGTTATTCCAGCCTTTTGTGTCTATCTTTGATTTCTAAAGGGCCTGTCCCACTTGGGCGACCTAATCTGTGAGTTCTGGCGAGTTTGCCCTCGACTCATACTTGCAGCATGGTCGACACGAAGTCGTAGGAGGTCTTTGTAACTCTCCTTCATGCTCGAGAGTAGTCCCCCGTGTACTCGAGGCTCAGCTAGGTTGCGGAGGTCTTCAACATGTCATTTTTTCAAACTCTTCTAAACTCGCCAATTAGGTCGCCCAAGTGGGACAGCCCCTTAACTTTTGTCAGTTCCTTATTTCCCTCTGCACAGGTGCTGCCCAACCTGCTGATTTTGCTTTTATTTCACATTTCTAGGGCCTGCAGTTTTAGCAGATTTAATGGTATGCGGGTTAAAAAATACATTTAAAATCTAAAAAATGCTAATATATGTATTAAATATATCAAAATGCTCACTTTTAATTATGCACATTGCTATATACCCTCTTAAGACACTTATTTGCTTTTCAAGTGCAGCAGTCCAAATGTTGAAAAAAAAATGTTGTGATATAAATAGAAACAAAGGAGGAGGATGTGCAAAAAGACACACTTTTAATACGTTCACAAAGGCCTTTTCAATTTATTATAACAATAAAGATCAAATTCATTGTACTGTTAATACAACAATGGCATGAGCAACCCTTAAAAAAATTAATCACTGCTGTTCATTACAATGGGACATGCAGCTAATGCAAAATTCCAGTTCTGGGTAGTTGTGGCCACTGATTACTGTTGCACAGACTCTAGAGAGACAAGGCAGCAATAACCTACTGAAATGATTTAAAAGCAGGTAGATCCTTAAAACACTCTACCTCATTTAGTGGAACTGGGTCTGATGGGAGATGGGAGGCTACATTTCAGCGCAGATTGTAAATCTTGGCAGATTGTAAATTCTTACAGAGAAACTCGAGAACATAAGAAAATACATAGCACCCAAAGATTACAATTTCAAGCTCAATACGACATAAACTAAAATAAATGTATTTTATTTGCAAGTGCTAAGGTACTCATTTACCCAAGTTACTTTACAACTTGTCGAAAACTAAACAACTCAGGAGAGCTCCCATTGGAGTTTCAAGCTCAAATCAACAATGGTGCTCTGTGCCCAAGATGGTTCCTCATGAGACACTTTGATAACATGCCCTTGACAGAAGATCAGAAGAAATCAAGAATGACAACCAGCATGTCGTTTTAAATTACGTTGATTCATATGTGTACTGTCAATCTGAAAGCATAACATTATGAGAAAACATAACACTTCCATGCATTTTTAAAATGGGCCTACTTATTTTCACTCTGTCATCAGCAAGTGAACAAAATAACTCTGGTCTAGATGTATCAATGAGCTAATTAATTATTGCTCTATCACTTTGTCCTTATTATTTTCCAATGCTTCCGTTCAGCTCATCTCTTCTCCATCCTTAGAATGTACAGGGCTTGGAGAGCTCTGGGGGAGGGGAGGGGAGGGGGAGAAGGAGAACTTGTGGTGGATTGCTACCTAGAATGGGAGAATTTAATGTCACACCATTGCGATGTATGCTACTACTTCCACCAGTTTGTGTATGGCCCTGAATAGACAGGTCAGTATGGGAATGGGAAGTTGAAAGAGTTAGCAATGGGAGATCCAGCAGGCCTTGACGGGCTGAACATAATTGTTTGGCGAAACAGTCGCCGAGTCTAGAGTTGGTTCTCCGATGTGAAGGAGGCCATATCAGGAGCATCAAATACAGGACAGGCTGTATGTGCACCCCTCATCCTCCCCTCTCTTCCTTGTCCCTCATCTGAATGTACGCCCATTTCTCCTGCTAGCCCGTCCCCTTTCTCCTTCGACCTATATTCCTTCCTCTGGCTTCACATTTTCACCCCTCTTCTCTCCTTATCATAAGATCATAAGCGATAGGAGCAGAATTAGGCCATTTGGCCTATCAAGTCTACTCCGCCATTCAATCACGAGTGATCTATCTCTCCCTCCTAACCCCATTCTCCTGCCTTCTCCCCATAACCTCCGACACCCGTACTAATCAAGAATCTATCTATCACTGCCATACATGTATCCACTGACTTGGCCTCCACAGCCTTCTGTGGCAAAGAATTCCACAGATTCACCACCTCTGACTAAAGAAATTCTTCCTCATCTCATTTACTAAAAGAACATCCTTTAATTCTGAGATTATGACCTCTAGTCCTAGACTCTTCCACTTGTGGAAACATCCTCTCCACATCCACTCTATTCACTAAGCCTTTCACTATTCTGTACGTTTCAATGAGGGTCCCCTCTCATTCTTCTAAACTCCAGCGTGTACAGGCCCAGTGACGTCAAACACTCATCATATGTTAACCTACTCATTCCTGGGATCCTTCTTATCTCACAACGTTTTGTCTTTTCATCTCTGGCCTATTTTCCACCCATCTGCTAATCAAAACCCCTCCTTCATCTGTATCCACCTATCGTTTGCCAGGCCTTATCCCATCCCCACCTCTGTTCCAGCTTCCTCCCCCCTATTACAATTGGGCTGAAGAAGGGTCCTAACACAAAACATCACCTATCCATGATTTCCAGAGATGCTACCCGACCCACTGAGTTACTCCAACATTCTGTGTCATTCGTTTTCCACATTGTACAGTATTATTGTGATATTATTCAAGTTTTTTTTTAATTAGCCATGGGTTTTTACAAATTCCCTAAGATTTACCCTTTATTGTCCTGGAAATGACAAAATAAACAAAAGCAATACCAACATTTTATTTTGCATGGATTACAGTAAAGTTTCAATGTCATTTCAGTTTTTAATGGTGAAAAAAGGAAACTTAGTCACAAGCCTAAAATGGAGTATAGTAAGAATCTGCTTTCAGATATTAACATTATGTATAGCCCTGCCCTACTAAATGTATAGGTTGTGTATATTAATTCAGCATGTACTTAAAAGTAAATTTCCCGTTAATTCCAGTCTTAGTTAGTATTTGAGTCAATGAGCTGTATTTCTAAGATACATTTGAAAACCTCAGATTCAGAGTAGTTTATTGTTATATAAAGCAGGGTGCAATGAAATTCCTTGATTACAGGAAGCCCACCGAACACAGTTATCATAATAATGAAAACAATGATAGTGCAAAGATTGCAGTGGAGAAACTATTCAAGTGTGGCAGTCCCTGGATATTAGGCCACTCCTTGGGTCATCCCCCTCGGCACTTGAGAGACAGGGACGAGGGACTGCCCACAGGCTTCCGGTTTCTGCTCAGGGGTTTTCTGGGAGTTTTTCATCCCTTCAATAGAACTCGTTGTGAGTGGATGCTCACAACCTTCATTAACGAACCTTTGAACCTGCCTGGCATCCAACCTTTTTCTGAACTCATCCAGGCCACTACATTGGTGACCCCGACGTCAATCACGCGTCATGATCGACCAGAACGATGTTACAACCCGGTCCCGCCGACCACCACGCCATCGCGCTGAAGCTCCCGACTTTGTGGATCAAAGAGCCCGATATCTGGTTCTAGCAGGCAGAGGCACAGTTTGCTGTGCGTGGTGTGATGGTGGATGTAACTAAATACTATTACGTCATCAGCGCTCTTGACCAGGCGACTGCGAGGCGAGTAAAACCTTACCTCCGCGCCCCCCCGGCAGATAACAAATATGCGGGCCTCAAGGCCCTGCTCATCAGGAGGTTTGGCCTTAGTGAGTCCGAGCGGACAACTCTGGATTCTGCGCATGGACGGCCTCAGTGACCACTGCCCGTCGGCCCTCCTGGAGGACATGCTTGCCCTTATGGGCGACCACAGGCCCTGTTTTTTGTTTAAGCAGCTCCCACCCGACATCCGCCTGCAGCTCGTCATGAACCCCTCACAGACATGCAATAACCAAATTAATGAGGTGGAGTGAAGTGTGGGCGTATGTGGCAGGAAGGTGGTGGGAAAGAGATCTTGGTTCAGAAATCTGATAGCAGTCAGGAAGGTGTTCTCAACTCTGGACACCCAGGCTTTCAAGCACCTGTACCTTCTCCCAGAAGGTAAAAGAGAGGAAAGGGATGGCTGGTATACTTGATCTGAACTTTATAAATCAGTTGAGTGTCAAAATGCTCGATTTAGATCTGTCACTTTGTGACTGAAATATGAGATTCTGGCTGCATGTGCCAGTTGCAATGGGATGCAAACTGGGTAACTTGAAGAGGAAGGAGTTCTCCGAGTATCTTGACTTCCCTCAATCAAGGCCGCCAAAAATGATCAACTGATTTCACTCCTTTGGTGTGCTGCATCTGGCTGTTTGCCTACATAAACAGCAATGGCACTATAAATATAAATGCATTGGCTGTGAAGTGCTTTGGAATATGAAAGGCACAATATAAATGCAAACTCATTATTTATTCAAACCCCACAAGATTTCATTTAATACAAGGTTGTTACTCTGTAACTGGCTGGCATCCGACATTCTACCTTCCATGAATTTTGAGGTCAACCAACACTCCACTGCCTCTATTTTGCTTGGTCAATGATACTTGGTGCAAGCTAAAATAGAGATGGTGGAGTCTCGGTTGACTTCGAATTTATGGAAACCACCATTTTAGAAATACAGTGCGGAAACAGGCCCTTCGGCTCACCGAGCCCGCACCGACCAATGATCCCTGCACATTAACACTGTCCCACACATACTAGGGACAATTTATATTTATACCAAGCCAATTAACCTACAAACCTGTACGCCTTTGGATTGCGGGAGGAAACCGAAGATCTGCGAAAACCCACATAGGTCACGGGGAGAACTCTACCGTAATGCAGGAACTCGACCACTGCACCACCGTGCTGCTGTACAGATCCATATTCACCGCCTGCTAAACTATTGAAATTTGCATCCTTGTTTTCAAACCGCCTCTATCTCCTCCTCCCCTACAACATTCAAGATTATTGTGTTCTGATTCTGGCCTCTTAAACATTCCTTAATTTAATTACTTTCTTACTAGTGGCTGAGTTTTTTAATTGCCGAGTCACAAGCCTTGGAATTCTCTTCCTATTCCTTACCACCTCTCCTTCCTCCATTAAAATGGTTTATTAAATCTCCCACTTCTTGCCTAATCTCTCCAGTCATATTTGACAAAGCTTTTGCAGAATGCTTTTTGCCAAAAAAAACCCTACCTGGTATCCACCCCCAACAATAAAGCTGAAAATAGAGATTTGGTTTCCAGAATCTGTTCTCAGACATGCAATGCCCAACGAGCCATCCATCAGTGCATTTAAAGTCTCCAAACTGCAAAGGGTGGCCTGCTATAGGTGGCCCAGGTTTAAGAAGTATATATACGTTACTCATAAAATATATATTGACATGATATAGGAGGACACTGCACTGTTTTATGCCTTAAGCATATTATATTCACTTACTATATTTATATGTCAACAAGGCATCAATTTTCCTTTCCAACATCGATAAGCCTAAGAGGTTATTACACTGAGCCCAGCCCTCACTTTTCAGCGTTCAGTGGTATGAGGATCCTATACCGTGGCCTTTCCCCATAATGCCTTTGTGGAGGCTACACCAAGCTTCAGTGTAGAGGCTGTATGTACCAAGCTCTCAGCACGTACTCCTGCATCTTGCAAATGTGGTCGTCTGCAGCATCCCATATGGGCAGAGAGACTGCTTGGTAATGCAGACCAAAGCTCGCCTTTCATCAACCTGATGATCTTCCAGCAGCGGTCAAGGTTTGTCTCAGCGTGTGCCAGTGGGGATAGCCTACAGCCCAGTGCTATGTAGTTGCGTGGAGCAATCATCGACAAAGTCCACTATATACCTTTCCAGATCTTCCTGGTAAACACACACCAGAAGGCAATAAATGATTGCCTCATATGCACCGCAGCCACCTCAAGACAGCATGCAGTGGGAAGGAGACTACTCCTCCCGAAGATTTAAGCAGTCTTGTTGCTTGCTTGAAACTGATGGTGATAAGACATTCTGCCAAGTGACTTTAGGGTCTGGTCAGGGAAAAATCCAACAGGATCCTCCATACAATACAAAGATAGACAGAAAATGCTGGAGTAACTCAGCGGGTCAGGCAGTATCTCTTAGAGAAAAGGAATAGGTGACGTTTCGAGTCTTGGTTTTGGGTCTATTCCTTTTCTCCAGAGATACTGCCTGACCCGCTGAGTTACTCAAGTATTTTGTGTATCTTTGTGTATCTTTTTGGTATAAATCAGCATCTGCAGTTTCTTCGAACACATCCTCGGTACATGCATCCACCGACTGGTTGACTTGCAGTCAAAAGGTATTTCCCTGCAGAAACATTTCCACAAGGTGCAGGTGATAATGGAATACTCCACAACATGATCTCCAGCCTGTTATTTGCACAAACAAGGACAACAAAACACCAGCACCCAATGACCGAGTGTTTGCCCTGGGTAAATACACAGATTGCTGCAGCCACGCACATCGGGATTAAGCCCATTATCTTCATCCCCGTGGATGTGATCCATTCTGAATCTCCAGATGAATGGAAAGATGCTGGGGTAATTCTTCCCAATTACAGGAATGGTACAAGAGTCACAGCTGTGTCACGTTTAGTGACACCAAGAGCACGGTTCTTCCTTGCTATCGAGAGGGACTGCCTTGGCTACCTCTTTCAATCTGTTCCTGGTTCATTCCGATTCCATCAAACCAGGGCGGCACAGTGGCCCAGCGCCAGAGACCCGGTTTCGATCCCGACTATGGGTGCTGTCTGTATGGAGTTTATACGTTCTCCCTGCGACCACGTGGGTTTTCTCTGGGCGCTCCGGTTTTCTCCACATTCCAAAGACGTGCAGATTTGTAAATTGCCGCTAGTGTGTAGGACTAGAACTAGTGAATGGGTGATCGCTGGTCAGCGCAGACTCGGTGGGCCGAAGTGAAAAGGTTAAATGCTTTTAAATATATAAAAGACACACAGTGGAATACTCGACTAGGTTGAAGCTTATATTTCGTCTCAAGCTGGCCTTCATCCCCTTCACTTCCACCGGCAGATGATCAGTAAAGCTTGAGTTGGTCTACCGAACGTTTTTGTGACTTGTCTGTTTGCTAAGAAGTGAACCTTATCAGAAGGAACTGCTTCCACACTGTATCTCTAAACTAAACTATATTCGCAGATCCTTCAGGTCATCAGACACAATGGAACTTGTGATCCTTTCACCAGTTTCAAAAGGACACAATTGAATTTTCTGTTATGGACTCTGGCCCTGAAAGCAGTTCAAGCTCACCAATCCACAGACAAACAGCGAGATGAAGCAGAAGTCAGCTACTTCGTCCCTGAACTGGGGGGTTTTGGCTCAAGTGCCGCTGCCACCTTGGGTCACCTCGCTTATACTCGTATCCATCTTGATTGACATTGCTATTGGTTTATGGGTTTGGCACAATACACAAACAAGACAGAGGAGTCAGGCAGCCTTGCCTGACTCTACATTTGTTGGGGAAACTTTCCATATCGCACCCATTAATTTGGAATATGTTACCGACGTCTGTGTAGAGCATTTGAATCCAATTGCAGATTCCTTCCCCAAATCGCACTTTGAAGAACACACCCATCGTGGATGCGTGTAATACTTTTTTCCCAAAACCTTTCCCGATCCAATCCAAGACCAGCTGATTGTGTAGAAGCTGGAAACTCACAGTTCTGAGGAAACATCATTGAACCGTTGAATATTTCTAGCAAATGTATCAAGGTCAGTTATCTCACATCGACCCGCTGAAATATCTGGCAGCAACCCTGATTTAGCAACTGCTGCTTAACTCTCTACTAACAAATGCCTAACAGAGAAAGGAGACAAGGGTAAGCTAAGCTATTCAAACCATGTGGCATTTCAAATTGTCGTTAAGAAAATATATTACTTCTGAAGTGCAATCCCTATTAGTCTGTAGACAAAGGGCAGTCGTCAAAGTGTGCAACGATGTGTTAATGCTTGAAGCTTTCATAAGGTGAATGGGTTAAACACAGGCAAGTTATGTAGTACTGCTCCACAATTGTGTTCTAGAGACAGAACTGATACTCTATCCAAATGTATCTGACTTAAGTAGAAAGGGGACAATTCATCCAAATGAATTGCTTCTTGGGCCAATTTCACCAATGGAAGATGAATTGTATATTTTCCAATACCCGTCACAGTGCTGCTATCTTCTGACTAAAACACATTTGGTCTCATCATTTTGACTCGCTTTACAGGCACTTTTGATAACTGCTCTAGCAGCAGAGTTAAGTCGGGGTTATTGCCAGATATTTCTCTGGGTCGATGCGAGATAAGTGACCTTGATACATTTGTTATTACATCTTGTTTGCTCCAGCTTTGATCAGATGTAGCTTCAAATTAATTGTATTGGAACAAACCTTCAAAATCTTAAACCTGAAGTCACGAGGCCAGGATTTTTTAATGTTTAATCATCGGTGAGCACAATGATATTCACCACGAAACATGATAGAGTTTAGCCTCGTCTATTTTCTTCAGAAAACGCTACATTAAGACAATGAATACATATAATCCTTGACAGCTGAGAAAAAGAATGCATTCATTTTTGCAGCTAACTACAGACAAACTTCACAATCAAATTGCATTTTCTTAAATTATCATTCAATTGAACACTAAGGCACATTATGATCAAGGCTTACAGTAGAGCCCACTCATTTAAAGGTAGGATGAATTACCTTGTATACATTGTAGCATAGATGGCAAGACAATAATGAAGCTTTACAATTTTACAGAAAGTAAAGTCTGTTAGAATTTAACCCTGCAACAGCAAATGCTGCATTGGATGCATTACCCAATCATAGGAATCACTAAACTTCTAATCAATAAACTTCCAACAAAAGAATGGTCTCACAGTTTGAGAGTTGAAGTGAGCACATTGTGCTGTCATTCTTTACATTTTAGTGTTGAGACTTGAGCAATCAGTGAGAGAATAAACATCTTTATTTAGACATTATAGCACCACCAGCTGTTTCTCAACATTTTTTCCGTTAAAAATACAAAAATCGCATGCTTACAGCAGATGTCATTGTTCCTCAAATATCCAACATAAACTGGAAAAACTTTAGCAAGCAGACTTTTGATTGTGCCTTCCGATTGTGAGACACCTCGCTTACTCTTCAACAACTTTCAATTTCTCGGTCCCCATTGCCACATTTTCCCCATGGATGTCCAGTCTCTTTAAACCTCCATCCCACCCCACCAGGAAGGTCTCTAGGCTTTCTGGTTCTTTCGTGAAAAGAGACCCAATCAGTTTCTCTACACTAACATTCCTCCACCTGACGGAACTTGTCCTCACCTCACATTACTTCACCTTTGACTCATCTCACATTCTCCAAGTTAAAGGGGTAGCCATGTGCACTTGCATGGGTACCAGCTATGCCCGTCTTTTTGGTTGGTTTTGTTAAACAGTCTTTATTCCAAATGCATGCTGGCACTTTATGTTTAAGAAGGAACTGCAGATGCTGGAAAATCGAAGGTAGACAAAATTACTGGAGAAACTCAGCGGGTGAGGCAGCATCTATGGAGCGATGGAAATAGGCAACGTTTCGGGCCAAAGATTCGGGGGTGGAAGATTGCAACCTTCACGTGGTCCACCCTGTTTCGACGAATACAATCAACCCGCCGTGCACAATCAAATAGAATAAGTTGTCCTACAACATTAGGCTGTGCACGGCCATACGCAAGAAGAAGAAGAAAATAGGAAGAATTTGACATGGAAGCTCTGGCATTTTGCCTTGTAATTGCAATTATATTTTGTGACTGCTTTCATTCATATATTAGCTAACCGTCTTTCCCTCAAATGTATATTACGACTTAATCGGCAGTTCTGACATCTAGTCTTAATGACTGTTAAGGGCATGTCCCACTTGGCAATTTTTTCGCCAACATCATATCAGTGTCGCCAAAAGATTTTGAACATTTCAAAATCCAGTGGCGGCAAAATGTTGCGACACTTGAAAAAACACCGCGCGTCATAGGTCATCACGCCGCAAATTTTTCGGTGGCCTGATACATCAGTCAATGATGCCGGCAGTTGCTGGAAAAAATCACCAGTAGGACAGGCCCTTTAATCTTCCATTAGGCCCCTTACTCATTCAAGAGGCTGGCATCATCTCCGAATCTTAAGAGTCAAATTGGTAACAAGATCACACAGTATACTGCCGTGATGTTAATATAAAAACAGTCTAATTCACATAACAGAATCATTACTACATCGACAAAAGAGATGCAGCATACAAAAACTGACATGATGTAAAACGGCATGATGTTGGTAACATTTGTATTTTTCACTTTATAAAAATTCTCCACAGTACTTTTTTCATCTATCCTCTATCTCACCTCCAGCTCTTCACCCCCACCCCCTACTTTCAGTCTAAAGAAGGGTCCCGACCCAAAACATCACCTATCCTTGTCCTCCAGGGATGCTGCCTGACCCGCTGTGTTATTCCAGGACTTTGTGTCTATCTTTGGTGTAAGATTGCATCTGCAGTTCTTTGTTTCTACATATGGCAAAATCTGCTCAAGGTATGCCTAAATGAAGGTTATCTTCCTCTCTCTGATGGGAGTTCTGCAAGACCCTCTCTCACAGCTCTTTCTCACCTCTTGCTCTTCACAGCCCCCCTACTTTCAATCTGAAGAAGGGTCCCAACCCGAAACGTCACCTATCCTTTTCCTCGAGTTACTCCAGCACTTTGTGTCTATCTTTACCATAAAATACATTTTGCTAAAAATTTATATTGGTATTGGTTTGTTTAGCATTAAGGCAGTAATTTTAGAATGATGTAGATGTCAAGTGGACCGTATGACTCCAGTTCCACTTTACGTGGTTAATTCTTTGCATCCTGTTAAGCAGCTCTTCAAATAACGTACGCAATAATTGTGACAACATTCGAGGGAGAAGATATTGTAAGCAGCTTTGTTCAGCCACATGCACGTTTCTTTTTTAAAGCTTGTGGGAGAATAGAAAATCTGCCAAGAGGCGAGAGTTGGGAGTGCTTTATTATCATATGTACCAAAACGGACCAATTACATTTTAACTTGCAGCAGCACAACAGGTTTGTAACCAGTATTCAATAGACTAGAAACTGAAAAAGTTCAATAAATTAAAAAAACAATCTAGTGCAAATACAAAACAAAGCCAAGTCCCCAATACATCCCGGGCAATTTATAGTTCATGGGATTAGTTGGAGTTTGTAATGTTTAATAGCATGATGGTTGTTGGGAAGCTGCTGAACCTGAACATTAGTTTTCAGACTCCTGCACCTTCTTCCGAATGGCTGGACTGAAATGAGAGCATGGCCAGAGTGGTGTGGGTCCTTGATGACGCTGGCTGCCCTTTTGAGGCAGCACCTCCTATGGATCCCTTCAATGGTGGGGAGGTCAGAACCCATGATAAACCGGGCAGCATCCACCACTTTGTGTAATCCCCTGCTGTCCTGGGCGTTCGAGTTGCTGAACCAGGCCATGATACAAAATACCAATGTATTGATGCAAAAAAGCTGCTAAATGCGTGGAGGAGCATGTCATTCCCCACTATTCCAAATATTCTTCTACACTGTTCATATCAATTACTTTTTAGTTAGCATATTTCCTGCCTTACCGGGAAGCTAATGTGGAAGAACTAATACAGGATTATGGTCACTCAAAAAAGGCCCGTTAATCAGCATTTCAAGGGACGTTAGGATGGACAATGTAGCAGACTTGCATGCATCTTACAACTTCTGAGAACAAAGGAGCGGAACATTTGTATAATTAAATAATTTACAAGTAAACTGCTCAGGACACTGAGCAGTTTAGCTCCAGAACCCAGACACAAACCCAGCCCACGCCAAATGGATGAAAATCACTTCTATACGTTGAGGGTCAGAAATGAAAACCTATGTTACAACGATATCAACATGACAGCTTAAACTGATCAGGAAAGATTGAACAGGCTAGAATCTCTGCTGCAGGAAACAGAAAACGGTACTGAGTGAAAGCATTTGGTAGAATGCAAAAAGACAGCTACCAATTACAGATAAGGCTCAATGTGGAAGCTGTTACATTTTATGATTTATAATTAGTAACTTGGGAGAAAGTTGAGCAGAGCTTGGCTAGAATATGGATCTCACTACCCCAAAGTGAATAGTGTGGATGCATTTCTAGGGAATCTCTACTGACACACCAACAAGAAATGCAAGCCCACATTAATATGAAGAACAGCAATATGCTTATATTGAAGAAGGGTCAAGTCAAGTCAAGCATTTATTTGTCACATAGGGAATGCAGTGACTGAAAGTGGCAATGCTCGCGGAACAACAAAACAACAAACAAATGCAAGCACCATCATTAACACATATTATGAAGATAATAACAATAATATGCTTATTATCCCCTGGTGAGAAAGGCGTCAACAGTCCGAATTGCCTCTGGGAAGAAACTCCTTCTCAACCTCTCCGTCCTCACTGCATGGCAACGGAGGCGTTTGCCTGACCGTAGTGGCTGGAACAGTCCGTTGCAGGGGTGGAAGAGGTCTCTCATGATTTTGTTAAGACCCGAAACGTCACCCATTCCTTCTTTCCAGAGATGTTGCCTGTCCTGCTGAGTTACTCCAACATTTTGTGTCTGTCTTCAGTTTAAACCAGCATCTGCAGTTCGTTCCAACACCACATTAAACTTTTTAAGAAGGAACTGCAGATGCTGGAAAATCGAAGGTAGACAAAAGTGCTGGCGAAACTCAGCGGGTGCAGCAGCATCTATGGAGCGAAGGAAATAGACAACGTTTCGGGCAGAAAACCAAGGGTTGCGGCCCGAAACGTTGCCTATTTCCTTCGCTCCATAGATGCTGCTGCGCCCGCTGAGTTTCGCCAGCACTTTTGTCTACCACATTAAACTGTTGGGTTAAAAATTGTTTGTGCTGAATATACTTCAGAAGTTCAACTGAAAAGTGCGTGGACAGTTTCAATGCATTTCCATCCGCACCCGAGCATATGTCAGCATAGTGGCCAACATACTGTATTAACATCCAGAAATCTGAAGTATTAATACTGAAGCAGAAATTTAATTCCACCATGGCAGCTGAGAATTTAAATTCAAGTAATTAAATAACAGCGATGGTAGCCATGAAACTACAAAATCATTTTAAAAGCCTAAGTCACAGGAGACTACAGATATTGGAATCTCTTGCAAAAATAACAGGAGAGAAGCACGAGGGACTCAGCGGATCAAGCAGCATCTGTGGAGAGAAATGGACAGTCGATGTCTTGAGTCGGGACATTTCATCTTGACTGAAAGTGTAGAGGGGAAGGAGCCACCATAATTAGGTGGGTGGGAAGGTTAGGTGGATAAGTGTTAGGTGGATGAGGAGGAATTGAATCACAGATGGGCAGACAAGTGGGGAGAAAAAGGATAGAGACATATACAAAGGCTGGGAGGTGAGTTGGTGGCACCGTTGGTACAGTGCCAGAGACCCAGGTTCATTCCTAACCTTCGCCTCTGTCTGTACAGAGTTAGCATATTTTCCCTGGGACTGTGTGGGCTTCCTCTGGGTGTGCTGGTTTCCACCCACATTCCAAAGTCGTGCCTGTTTGTAAGATAATTGGCTTCTGTAAGTTGCCCATAATGCGTAAGGTAGAACTAGTGAACGGGTGATTGTTGGTTGCCACCGACTCTGTGGGCTGAAAGGGCTGGCTCCACACTGCATCTCTAAACTAAACCAAGTGGAAAACACAAGGCTGCGGATTCATGAATCTCGTAGGAAAGGAAGGTGAAGAATGGAACTGAATGAGGAGTTGTGTTGAAGGCAGAAGGTGATGGATGGGAAGCTGGGTGGAAGTGCGAGACAGATGAGACAGAGATTTTCCAGCCTCTCCTCCAATCTCCGATTGCACTGGGTGCTCTAATTACGGCCCTCGGTGAAACCAAAGGCAACAAAGTGTCCAAGAGTCCGTGCATCATCCGTTGTGGCCATCTGGTTCTCCTGGTTGCCAGCATTTTAATTCCCCTCCTTATTCCCCCACCAACTTGACTGCCCTCAGCTTCTTCTACTGCCGATCTAGTTTTAGGTAAACTAGAGAAACATTATCTCATGGGTAGACAAAAATGCTGGAGAAACTCAGCGGGTGAGGCATCATCTATGGAGCGAAGGAAATAGGCAACGTTTCAGGTCGAAACCCTTCTTCAGATGCCAGAAGAAAGGTCTTGATCCGAAACATTGCCTATTTCCTTCGCTCCATAGATGCTGCCTCACCCGTTGAGTTTCTCCAGCATTTCTGTCTACCTTCTATTTTCCTGCATCTGCAGTTCCTTCTTAATCATTATCTCATATCTGCCTGGGTAGGTGATAACTCGATCATTGAATTCTCCTATTTCAGGTAACCCACACCCTCTGTCCCCTTCTCTCTCCTCCCATCTACCCTGGTTCTCTCACACCCCTCCAGTCCCCTAACACCCTGTTTCTTCACCCCTTCCCACTCTCACTCTTCCCACTGGACCCCCTTCCTTCCCTTTGTTGTTCCATTCTCCCACCACCCCTCATTCAATTCCATTCTTCACCTTCCATTCATATCAGATTCCAGGATCTGCAACAATCTATTCTCCATTCACCTTCCAGCCTCTGTTACTATCTCCACTCTGCCTGACTGTTTTCTGCTGATCAATCACTCTTCATCTATATTCACCCATCATTTAATAGCTCTCAGCCCACCCAGCACCCACTTCTTTACACCGACTATTTTCCTTCTACCCTTTCACTGGGTCGCAAGCCAACGATGACTGCCCAACGATGACGTGCCGAGTTACTCCAGCTGCTCTCTTTCTTCATAAAAACCCATCTTGTTTACTGCTTTAAGGTGAGAAGGGCAAAGTTAAAGAGATGTGGGGGGCAAGTTTTTTTTTAACACAAAGGGAATAGAATTCCTGGAATGCGCTGCTGGGGGTGGTACTGGAGGCAGATATGATATTGGCACTTGAGACTTTTGATTATGCAAGGAATGGATGGATAAGTATTACATTCGCCGAGAACGAAGAGGGACTCTGGCCGGGGGGGGGGGGGGGGGGGGGCGCCTGCTGCCATGTACGGCGGCGGACAGAAGATCGGACTGTTCGGTAAACGTTCGTAACTTTGTCGGCGTCAGAAATATGACAACACGCCTACTGCCTATGTGAGGTCTCCTGCATGATTTTACCGGGTTGGATGCAAAACAGAGCATTTCACTGTACCTCAGTACATGTAACAATAAAGTATCATTGTTTCCATGCAGGCAATTTAGTATTGATCGTGGCATCATGTTCAGCACGGACATTATGGGCCGAAAGGCCTGTTCCTGTGCTGTTTTATGTTCAATGATATCACTCAGGAAGAAAATCTGCCATTCTCACCCTATGGGGCTTACATGAATCCAGAGGCTTTGCCCTGGAAACAGGCAAGCAAGGCAAACGGTTCAAGGACAAATTAGAGATAAATAATAAATACTGGCCTTGTCAGCAATGCCCACATCCTATGAATGAATAAGTAAAGCTCTGATCTATCAGATGCCAGAAAAAATTCTGGCTGCAAAAGGGACAAAATAAAGCATGTCACTAATTTTAAAGATGCAAAACTAATTAGCTCCTTGAAGCATTTACTCAATTTATGCCCCAGATTAAACCCAATCACCCTCCACAGTTCTGTGGGCATTCCTAATTTCCAATGACAATACAGGTCAAATTCACTGCAGAGTGAATTTTCAGGATTACACAGGAAATAAAAGTACTGGCAACTCACAATAGATTTTCCAATAATGTATTTCAATGGCTAGGATATCAGCCAGACTCTGACACAGATATATGATTCTCACTGTAGATTCAAGTGCTGGAAGAGAAAGTTCTGCCTAATCACACTGCTATCTTATATAGCCAGTATAGTAGCACATTGATAAGACACAAAGTGTTCGAGTAATGCCCGTCCCACTAAGGAAACCTGAACGGAAACCTCTGGAGACTTTGCGCCCCACCCAAGGTTTCCGTGCGGTTCCCGGAGGTTTTTGTCAGTCTCCCTACCTGCTTCCACTACCTGCAACCTCCGGCAACCACCTGCAACCTCCGGGAACCGCACGGAAACCTTGGGTGGGGCACAAAGTCTCCAGAGGATTCCAATCAGGTTTCTTAAGTGGGACAGGGGCATAACTCAGCGGATCAGGAAGCATCTCTGGAGAGAAAGGGTGGATGAGGTTTCGGGTCGGAACCCTTCTTCAGACTCAGACCTGAAACGTCACCCATCCTTTCTCTCCAGAGATGCTGCCTGACCCGCTGAGTTTTTCCAGCATTTTGCATCTATCTTCGGTGTAAATCAGCATCTACAGTTCCTTCCTACACAAATGAGTAGCACGTTCACCCAGTCTAAGATAATTCAGTGCCACGGTTATTTTGTTCAAAGGCAGCCTTCATGAATCGCAGAGAATGTTACCTATCAAATTCAGGAAGGATGCAAGAAAATAATTTAGATCAGAAAAGCTGTGAAGCTGGTTTTGGTTCTTTCTCCAACTTTGCAGAAGTAGTTTGCACAATATCATCTATTTGATAACCTTTTTATAACAACTAGCTGGGAGATCCATGTTTACCACATAAAACAACAGTTCTGGAAAATAACTTGCCTTTGAATTCGTACACTATGAATTGTTGCCATGACTACCTCAGTTAAAACATTCTTATTCGTATACACTTCTCCAATATCCAAAAGAGTCAAGTCAAAATTGTTTATTTGTCAGGTGGACAAAAGTGCTGGAGAAACTCAGCGGGTGCAGCAGCATCTAGGAAATAGGCAACGTTTCGGGCCGAAACCCAAAGGGTTTCGGCCCAAAACGTTGCCTATTTCCTTCACTCCATAGATGCTGCTGCACCCGCTGAGTTTCTCCAGCACTTTTGTCTACCTTCTATTTTCCAGCATCTGCAGTTCCTTCTTAAACAAGTGTTATTTGTCATATGTACCAACAACGAAACAATGACATTTTATACTTAAGTAAATATAACGCATATAAATATTCAATAAACACAAATCAACAAAAGAATAATCTCAATTCTACAGGGCAATGCAAAACAAAACCCCAAAGTCCTTAGTGCAACAAATACAGTTGACACTTTCTAGTGGAGGTTCGTGTTGTGTACTGATGCTCCCTGTTTTACGATGCTTCGACTGACTATATCTCGACTCTACGATAGTGCTAACGCTGGGCAATGGCAGCGAGCCGCACGTCACTTCCTGTCATGCAATCAAATTGTATTAAATGCGTTTTCAGCCTACGATATTTTTGATTTACAATGGGTTTAATCGGAACGTAACCCCATCGCAGGTCGAGGAGCAGCTGTAGCATTCAAGAGCCTAATGGTTGTTGGGAAAAAGCTATTCTTGAACCTGGTAGTCTTGGTTTTCAACTCCTATACCTTCTTCCCACTGATGATTGCAAAAGGAGTGTGTGGCCAGGGTGGGCGGCGTGGATCTTTGGTGGGACTGGCTGCCTTTTGGAGATCCCTTCGATGGTGTGGAGGTCAATACCTGCATTGTACCGGGCAGTGTCGTTATTATGCAAACTTACTTCTCAATATACATGCCATGTGTAGGGCAGCTCCTAAAGTTTGAAAAACATCAAAAAGATTGTTATTCCCATGAAAATAAATTTTAATATTTTTTCTTCCAGCTCCCCTTTCCCTCATCCCTTGCCATTAGTCTAATTCGCACAACTGAATTCAAAATACAGAAAACCAGGCTAGCACGCCTACCCCACCCCAAACTTCACCCCCAGCGAAATGTGTTGTGAAATTACTGGATTCCAACTCCATTTCCACATCAAATTAGATCAGTGGTCCCCAAAGTATTCCAACCCGATGGAGTTCCTCTAGCTCAGTTATCAACTACTTGGTGGATATTGATTTCCACGACGAGTCAACAACTCCATTATCATTGCACCGTGGCAACTATCAGGATAATAAAAGGCAAATTACATGGGCATTGGATTTTTTTTTGTGCCTAGTAAATCTACCTGCAACAGCATACGTAGCAAAAAGCACTTTGCTGCCAAACTGAAGTTGGAAGAGTACTTCACCTCCAGAGTATACTTACCCGGCAGTAGCTAACTCAAGGCTCCTGATGAACAAAATGCTGTTCAAATCTTAGGCACGAGAAGCCTTTTGGCTTGCAAGTCTATACCAGCCTTTTGTAGACTATCCCATTAAATCCCACTCTTTCCCCAACGCCCGTCAAATTAGTTTCAGACACTTATCCAATTTACTTTCAAAAGTTTAGATGACGTTATTAACCTGTTCTCTCAACATTTAAATTAACAATTGTCCAGTAGATCCTTTGAAAACAGCGGCAGAGACTCTGGTTCGATCCTGACTTTGGGTGCTGTGTGTATGGAGTTAGGACGTTCTCCCTGTGACCTCGTGGGTTTTCTCTGGGTGATATGGTTTCCTCCCACACTCCAAAGACGTATCGGTCTGTAGGTTAATTTGGCTGCGGTAAAAATTGTAAATTGGCCCTAGTGTGTAGGATAGTGTTAGTGTGCAGGGATCACTGATCGCGCGGACTCCGATGGGCAGAAGTGCCCGATTCCATGCAGTATCTCTAAACTAAATTAAACTAGGATATACAATAGCTAATATTATCACTCCCCTTGCGAAATACACTGCGTTTTATTCCAGAATCAGCTGTGCAACCTTAATTCAAAATTTACTTTGCCAATACAGTGCAAGTGAAATTTACTGCACCATGAATAACCTTGCAGAACAAACATGCCTTCTATTAAAATAAGTAGTCTCCGGTAGCTTGTACCAAATTCACTGTGCCAAATTAGAAACGGGTCCTAAAGTCAATGTTAAATATGAACCTGCAAGTAACTTGTTTTTGTTTGCAAGAAGTGTTCGAGTCAAAGAGTTATACAGCACAGAAGCGGCCCCTTCAATGTCCTTGCCAACCTTTTTTCCCCAGCTACCTAATCTCATTGCTCGCATTAGGCCATCCTTCTATGCCTTGCCTATTGAAGTGTGCGGCTAAATGCCTCTTAAACGTAGTCATTATATCCAATTCCGCCACCTCCTCTGGCAGCGCATTCCTGATCTGTTAATGTGAAATTCTTATCAATCGGAATTGTTCTTCACATTCCAGCTAGATAACTGCCCCAGAAATACCTAATGTGACCACTTTATTTTACCACTTATGGGATTGTTATTTTGCGAACCATATCAGTGTCCTAGAAATGTGCTTTCAGATTCAAGAACTTATTCAGACAGTGAAATAAATTAATGATAGACACAAAAAGCTGGAGTAACTCAGCATCTCTGGAGCGAAGGAAAGGGTGATTTTTCGGGACGAGACCCTTCTTCAGACATTTGAACGAGGGTCTCGACCCAAAACGTCACACATTCCTTCGCTCCAGAGATGCTGGCTGTCCCACTGAGCTACTCCAGCTTCTTGGATCTATCTTCAATTTAAATCAGCATCTGCAGTTCCTTCTTACACAAAATAAATTAATGATTCAGAGCCAGATTCATTGATTAATATGAACCTTCCTCCAAACAAAAAAAAAAATAAGAGGTCATTCTACTTTTTCATTTGAATGGTTTGGCCTTGAGTGGAGGGGAAAATCCAATATTTAAAATGGTTTAAAATTAAAGTACACAAGATTTAAATTAGCTATTTCAAATCATGCTTTATCAGCTTACCTGCAAACTTCCAAATAATCAATACCATTCAATTTGTTTTACACATGGTGCAGATGTGACCAGAGAGAGGGAGGGGGGGGGGGGGGGGGGGGGGGGGGGGGGGGGGGGGGGGGGGGGGGGGGGGGGGGGGGGTGGGGGGGGGGGGGGGGGGGGGGGGGGGGGGGGGGGGGTGGGGGGGGTGGGGGGGGGGGGGGGGGGGGGGGGGGGGGTGTGATGGTGCACCATTGCAGCTTGGAAAAGTGTGATGTGCAAACTCAACGAGTTGCATAATTTCTAGAAAAGAGCCGCCGTGGCTGTTATGAACTTCATTTTAAGTGGATATTCCCAAGCAGAGACTAACATTTTATGGCAAACAGGTCATTAATTACCATAGCAGCAAAAGAATGCACTAGGCACTGCTGAGGTCTGCATTGGCTCATGCAGCACAGTTGAAACATTAATACTGAATAAGCTTCAATTCTTTTAGGAAATATCAATTTGCTTTTAGAACTGTCTTGGGGGGATAAGAAAGAAAAACTATTTTTCTTTCACTAACTGCATAGCTTTTAAAAGATTTACTGGCAAAATAATTGGATTAATTTCCTTCACATATATCTCTGTCAATGTTCGCCTGCAACCATACGGCTGCGTCTCAACCTCGGATTTGCAACTGCAGACGCAAGTGCCAAATGCATGAAGTAAAAAACTTGCGGTATTATTTCTCATTTACAGTAATTGAACAACTAAAAGTCTTATGAGGGACCTAATGTTTGTCAAAAGGATCATATTATAAGTAATGGTCAACATGTTCTCAAGTACGCATGGTCTACTGTCCTCATTCCCAGCTCTTTCAATCACTCAAAAAATACTTGGTACTGCAACATCAACAAATGTGTTCACCCTTTTTGCAACCTCCTCTTCCAGCAGGCAACATCTAACGAGGCAAACGGTAAAGATGGAGGCATAAATAATGCGTTGAACATCATTGTGATTGACATGCTTATTTGCTTTAAGCAATTTTATAGCTCACATTTGAAATAAAATTCACGATATTCAAAACCTATACATCCATGTTCTTAGGAACAGTTTACAACACAAATCTTTAATAATAAGAACTGCGTTCACGCTTTACATTCTAAAGGGCCTGTCCGACTTTTTTTCGGCAACTGCCGGCACCCGTCATAGTCGCAAGCAGATCGCTGAAAATTTTCAACATGTTGAAAATCCAGCGGTGACCAGAAAAAGGTACGACTCTTTGGGCGACTGCTCACGACCATACAGGCGGCACCCCGCAACGCGGTATAATCAGATGCTCTGCTTCTACGAATGTTCATGGGCCTCTCAGAAGTAACAACCAAACCTACATTTTGTTTTTGCAGAATATGAGAAAGGGGTAGAAAGCGTTCTTCGTTTCCAGAGTCAAATGGTCAAAAAGGTGCAATTAATATGCACATTTCATTAGAACAGGCAAGAGAATTTTATTACCAGCTGCAGCCCTATTGACAATTATTAATTAATTACATAATATTATAATTCTCTGTTATCTTTTGAACTTTACACGTTAGGGAATTCATATTTGTTTAAATGTGACAAACTGCTTCAATGGTTTACCTATCACATATATTAATACTGACAGTTAAAATACATTAGTGCAAACCCAACCAGATTACTGATAGCTGATCTAAGGCATTTTTTTAAATTTACTGATCAATTCTGGGCACTTCTACAGTATTTATGTGCAACCAATATGGTCATATCATATTTTAAGCTGTAAGAAAAGAAATTATTCCATTCAGTACTGTAGAGTGTTTAAATTGGTTTAAAAATGCTTTCAGATTTAGTTGAATTTATTAACATATTAAAGTCATCAAATTTTTATTTTTGCCTAAATATTTAATGTTTATTTTATAAATTAGTAATTACCGTTTAAAAAGGAAATCCTTTTCAATTTAGCTGAGCAGATAAACTGGTTTTAAAACCAACCTCAGTGTGATTATCTTCTTTAACAAAATTAGCAAGATTCCTCGGGAAGTTGATTCCAAACCGTGTGATCAACAAGCATGACATAATGGGATAGAATCGGTCAGGGTATTCTTATGCTGCACATAGTTCAAGTGATCATTTCCCTCTCCCCACCCCCCCAAATAAAGGAAACACAAACTGACTATTTAACAATAAAAATCAAGCTTAGATGTCAGAGACAGTTGCTAAAACTTATAGATTATATTATTATAAAGCCATTAGATAGCAGCTTTCCAAAGAATCAACATTGAAAATTTTAACTGACAGCAAACTAAATATTTGACCATCTGAATCATCTAATGCAGGCATTTCATTGTGCTGCACACTAATTATTTCAGAGAATAATACCTTCAGCAGGGAAAAAAAGTCCAGAACCCAGGGTATTAGCAATTGGACTGATGCAGGCATGCAGTCACTCAATGCCCTACTATCTCAAGGGCAATTAAGGAAAGGCAATAAGTATTAAATCTTGTCTACAATGTTTAGAACCGCTTCCCCCCAAAAAAATAATTCCAAAAAATAATCTTTACACAAGAATTCTAAATCTGCATTCAATAACAAAGCATCAATTTGATGTTTACAAGCGTACAGTTTAGGAGATGGCCACATACCCAATTGCAAAATAAAATAAAATGATGCCGCAAATGATCCTGGGGATTAACGTATGATGAACGTTATGGCTCTGGGCCATAACTTGCAGAAGTTTAGATGGATGATGGGGGGGGGGGGGGGGGGGGGGGGGGGGGGGGGGGGGGGGGGGATTGAAACTTCCCGAATAATGAAAGGCCTGGATAGAATGGATATGGAGAGCATATTTACACTAGTGGGAGAGTTCAGGACCAGAGGGCACAGCCTCCGATTAAAAGGATGTACCTTTAAAAAGACGAGGAGGAATTTATTTAGAGGTTGGTTAGTTAGTTAGAGGATGGTGAACCAGTGGAATTTATTGCCAAGTCTTTGGGTATTTTTAAAGCAGAGACTGATAGGTTCTTGATCTGTAAATGTGTCAAAGATTATGGGGAGAAGGCAGGATGGGGTTGAGAGGGAAAGATAGATCAGCCATGATTGAATGGCAGTGTAGGCTAAATGGGGCAAATGGCCTAATTCTGCTCCTATGACTTATCAACCTGCTGAGCACATTACCCTTTTGCATTGGTTTTGACCCAAAATATCAACCATCCTTTCTTCCAGCATGGATGCCACTCGGCCCACAAATAGAAGACTGTTTGTTCTCACGTGTTCCCCTTCTGGTTTTTACGACTCAACCATTTTCCTGTCTATGTTCTCATCCTCCAATTGCTCCCAATAACTCATTGGCCAGATAACAGTGTTTTCAGTTTATACCCTTGGTCATCCTAGTTTTGCCCCATCAATGGTGTTTCCCCTACTCCCACCTTCTCAGCACTCTCTCAGCAGTCCCCTCCCCCCCCCCCCCCCCCCCCCCCCCCCCCCCCCCCCCCCCCGCCCCCCCCCCCCCCCCCCCCCCCCCCCCCCCACAATAGAGAAAAGTATCAGCGTATAGTGTTACAGAATGGTAGCATTATAGTTAGAGAAAAGTGCAAGGTCCACAATGAGGTAGATTGGAAGATCAGGACTGTACCCTGGCTTATGGGAGAACTGTTCAGTGGTCTGATAACAGCAGAGAAGAAGCTCTTCCTGAATGTAGTTGTTCATTCTTTCATGCTTTAGTACCTTCAGCCCAATATGAGAGGTGAAAACTGAGATGAGCAACACACTTGATTATGTCGCCGTCTTTTCCAAAGCAGTGCGAAGTACAGGTGGAGCCAATGATGAGGTGCGAATACTAGACTTCAAGCATCTGCAATTTTTCGATTACCAGCACCATTCCTAATTTTCACCAATAGTTGCCCAAGTCAACCCAACTCAAAGATTGCCAGTACGTTGCCATATATAATGGTTGAAGCATTCTGCCAATATTAGCATTGAAGTGAAAGATCTGCAGACAAACTAGTGTATGGTTGGTTATATTGCCAAATCCCTAAAAGCCATTGTTCAAGGCCAACAGCACTAGATCTGGAGGCATTTTTTTGTTGCAATGCTTGAATTTCTGAAATGTCACCTGGTTACATGGAAGATTTTTGTACATCGCAAAACAATCACAAACAAGTTGTTACTAAAATTATTCAAAACAAGGTCATATTTACATTGCTGAGCCTTTGCAGCACAAATGCTTTACCTTGAGGCCTCAGAAATATATCCCACAAAACTGGGCATAGATGAACTGCCCAGCAGCACAATGCAACAGATGAGAATTTAAATGGCCCCTCCAAACATCGACCATAAGGAAGAATTACTTATAGCGATTGAGCCACGTCCAAAAATGGGGAACACATTCAACCAGCTAAACCTTTCCAATAACACAGCACATTTAGTACAGAGCTACATTTTCTCGACTAGTTTTCAAATTCCCCAAATATTACTATGTATACATCAATGCAAAATGAGTACAGTAGCAAATAAGCTTATAAATTCAGGACTAATTTCACTCAGAAGATTTGGCAATATGATATATGAATAATGAAGTCAGCCTGCAGACCAATTCTAGCGGATAGTTTCCAGCTTAATACGCCCAGGCAGTTCACTGGGCTGCACGGGATATTTAATCATTCAATCCACCTATTCCACTACAGATTCAAATATTTACTGTTCATATAATTCCCCACAGAGCTCTCACAGGAACAAGATTCTATCTACCTCAATATCGTTTAGATAATGTTACGTGCAATATATTCCACCATGCAACTGTTCCCACATGTTTTGCAGCAAAAGTCTGCACTGTGTATTCAGTAATTGGTCAGGGTTTGCGAAACAATTGACATTAGGGTGGAGGATGCAGATTCAATACTAGCCTTAAGGATAGCTGGATAAATATCTGAAAAAGAAAAAAGTTATCAATATGATGAAACTGGGGAAATTAGACTAAATTAATTGCACTTTGTCTCCGCTTCACACACCCAATAACCTCCCTCAGTGCCATGTCATTCCATAATTCTTCCATCTTGGTTGATCTCACCCAGTCCATTTTATATTCAATTAAAACCCTTACACTTGTCTTTTCATATTTGTTTTATTATTTTTGTTTATTTTTTTTAAAACAGGGACAATGCATATTGATAAACATTTACATGTAAATATGCAAGATTATAGCCAGTAGCTAATTTCCATCTTTAGTCCCTTTGGCAGGTTGATGTTAAATAAACAAGTTAAACTTTGGTTTCTGCAGCCATACAACAAAAATAAACAATTTTACAAGACACACAACCAACTCAATTCACACAGACATCCATCACAGTGAATCTCCTCGTCACTTTGATGGAAGGCAAAGTCATGTCTCTACCCTGCTCGCCAACCTCAACCGATGTTAAAGCCCCCGGCGGGCGATGGTAAGTCCCGCGGCCGTTAACGCCGCGCCTGGCGATGCCAGGCCATGCTCCGGGTTTTAATGTTGGAGCCACCTGCGGGCGATGGCAAGTCCGGCGGACGTTAAAGCCGCGCCGGGTGATGTCAGGCCACACTCCGGGTCATTTTCACCCCCGCAACTCGGGCGGGAGAAGCTGCCGCCTCGGGAGCTCCGAAAAGTGGTCTCCCACTGTATATGTTAAATTATTTCCTTATTTTGGAATAAAACAGGACAGGAGATGACATCATTATGTTTAGAGCGCAATAACTGCATTATTAGTCTCCTGATGCTGTACCCTTTTCACCAACTAAAACATTGTTGGATTGAACAATGTATTCCATTGTGAAATGCATACATTGTTACACCATCTGGAATCAATGACAACAGCCTAATGGATTTAGTTAACAATGTTAAATCCATTCATGGTACTATGTTTCCAGGTGCAACTGCCCAAGCTTTTGAAAACACAATCTTAACTTGCAATTGGTATTCCTAATATCCTGGTTTTATATCGCTCTTTTTAATGTCATTCATTTGTAAAACGCAAGTAGTAAAGTACAATGCGATGGTTGGTTTTGCTCTGCATTTAACTTGTTGATTCCCTGGAGCATTGTAGCTGGCTTGCTTGGGCTTCGTTGGTCTCAAGAGTCACTTTGCATGTACCTAAATATCTTCATGGTTTATTCTATTGGAGAGACATTTTTACACAGTGCTTGCCAACTCCTGGCAGGCAACTAGAAATAGGACCATGTTTCAAAAATTCCATTGCTCTTTTTGATCTGCTAATTGAACCACGGGATATCAAATGCAAATCTGTCAGATATTGGTGCTGTTCTCTGACTAGCTCAATATAGATTTTTGTTTAAAAGCCACATTAGAACACAATCCAACTTCAATAATGAATAAGCAAGTTTCACTTTAAAAGCAGTGAAAAGTCAAAGTAATACGAAAATCATTAATTTCTTAAGCTGTAACTCTAGTTACATTTACTTGGAAAATGGCTCATAATATTCGGAAAGAAACATGAAGCACATAAAGAAAATCCATGTACCAAAATAAAGAACGATAAAGCCAAATTGTAAAGCACAACGGGAAAGAAATGGAGGGTTATGGTCTGAGTGCAGGTGGATGGGACTAGGGGAGAATAAGTGTTCGGCACGGACTAGAAGGGCCGAGATGGCCTGTTTCCGTGCTATAATTGTTGTATGGTAATATGGTTAACTGAACACAATTCACCGAGTAGATAATGTCAGAGTAAACTATTGTATGATGGTCCCGACGCATGTCACATAAGTTCCTTAAGAGGTGAAAATTTGTTACGATCTTAAATCTGAAAGGAATGGATAGGAACGGTTTGGAGAGATACGAGCCACATGCCAGGGCTAGTTTGGATGGGGCATCTTGGTTAGCATGGACAAGTTGGGCCAAAGGGCCCATTTACATGCTGAATGACTATGATTCTATCTATTACATCAGATTACTCTCTCCATCACGGAGCCCGAACACAATGCCACTAGCATAAGCACAAAGCAATGAATCAAAGATAGACACTAAATGCTGGAGGAACTCAGCGGGTCAGGCAGCATCTCTGGAGAAAAAGGATAGGTGATGTTTCGGGTCGAGAACCTTGTTCAGACTGAGAGGCAGGGAAGAGGGAAATTAGCCTGACACTCAGTCTGAAGAAGGGTCTCGCGCCAAAACATCACCTATTCCCTTTCTCCAGAGATGCTGCCTGTCTCGCTGAGTTCCTCCAGCATTTTGAGTCTATCCTCCTTGTAAACCAGCATCTGCAGTTCCTTCCTGCACAAGCAATGCCTCAACCCTGAGGCGATGGAAAAAAACTGGACGATTCCAAAGTTAGTTGGTAAACATGCATAAAAATAGAAAATAATATTTGTTTTTTTAATTTGTTGTTAATTATTGAGTTACTGTGGTTTTGTTTAAGTGATTTTATTCCTTTTGGACACGAAAGCATAACTTATTGAATAGATATCATTAACACAGCCTTCCCAGCCTTAATCATTTTTTGCTCTCACTAATAACCACCCAGGTAGTTGTTGCCATTCAAGTCAACATCTGATATGAAATAATTACAGAGTGGAGTGTTTCTGCAGCATGGTTCTAATTCACCATGGGAATCTCCAGGTATAAACAGATATCATCTACTGCAGGAGAGCATGTAAATAAATTAACATCAAAAAACTTAAGAGGCTGCCAAAACAACTTCACAACCATATCTTCCAGCCAAACACTGACTATGTCAGCAGGCACAATGATTTAAAGAAACAATTCAAAACATAAACCAAACAAGCGATCATATAATTTAAGGTTATGATTATAAAGCATCACAATAGACGAGACAAGGGAAAGATAGACGCAAAAAGTTGGTGTAACAGCGCGTCAGACAGGATCTCTAGAGAAAAGGAACAGGTGATGTTTTGGGTGGAGACCCTTCTTCAGATTGTGTGTGTCTTTGGTTTAAACCAGCATCTGCAGTTCCTTCCAACACAGAGACAGGAGGAACCCTCTTTATTAGGTATCACCAGTCATGTGAAATTTTGCCTTCCATCACAGTGGTGGATGTTTATGTTAAGTTCTATTGTGTATTGTGTCCTTTTAATTGTATGGCTGCATGGTAACTCAAATATCACTGTACCTTAATTGGTGCATGTGACAATAAATGTGAACTTGAACTTATTTTTAACTGGAAATTGGCAAAGTGGACAACCATAAACTGGGAGCTGGTTTAGCTTTTTGCCATCTCAATGGTTACCAGGAATTAAAGGAAGCATGTGGGATAAGATTTAGCTTATAAATGATAACACAAATGAAGCTCAAACCTCAAGCACCCGATTAAACATTTCTTGTTTACTATGAAATATTTATGCTGGAATCTTTGTTTATGTAAATATACTCAGAATCTATCTACAGTTGGTGGCTAATTCCAATATTTTGCAACTATCAAAAAAATAATATATTGAGAACATCAATCTACGGGCGCATGTTCGATCTTATTATTCAAAACAAATTGTAAGCCGTCATCAATTTTCTTTAATATAAATATCAAACTAAATTGAATACAGTTACATTTCTGGCTCTGCTATGCTATTGAAGTTTTACAGTACATAGCCTTCAAACGAATCACAGAAAAGTGTTCTATATCCATTAAGCTTCTGTATTTACATGTCAGGGAAAAATAATTTTGGGCTCAGAACTGAAGCATAGCGCATTTTAGATTGTTTTTTTTTATATCACATCACATCTGCTAGGATTTTACACTTGACATCATGTGTTGAAGTAAATATGCTGCTATCAAGATCCAAGTTATCACTGAATTTTAAAAGTTTATAATTTCACCCTTTCACTTTAACTGCCAGTTGCCACAGTATAGGATTCACATGGTACAACAGCAGCATCTAGTGGCAGCATTAGCACAACACGAGCTCAGGAAGACACAAGTGGAATCACGTTAGAAAGACACAAAATGCTGGAGTAACTCAGCGGGACAGGCAGCATCTCTGGATAGAAGGAATGGGTGACGTTTTGGGTCGAGACCCTTCTTCAGACTGTCAGGAGAGAGGGAAATACAGAGATAAGGAACTGTAAGGTGTGAAAACGAGATAAAGGGGATGGATAACAAGGAACATGTCAGGACAGGTGGGGAACTTGAAGGAAAAAAAACTTGTGTCCGTAATTTTATGATAAAAATATCATTAAAAATTGCAATGCATCCCAAATCAAAAGTTTGGCATAGAACAGGGAGAATATCCAAAGCAGATGGTCATTTAAAAGAAGTTTCTACCAATGCCTGCAGCTCGAGCAAAATGCTAAACAAACAAATACTGCATGTTAACAAAAGGCACAAAGTGCTGGAGTGAGTCAGGCAGCATCCTTGGAGGACATGGATAGGTGACATTTCAGGTCAGCGCCCTTCTTCAGACTAGCAAATACTACATGTTGACAGAATCTACTCAGTCCGAAATACAATTACATTCCAATTCACCAAGTAATCGTTCTGACCTATGCTTAAACTCTTCCCCCTGCTGCCAAGTCTGTCCTTTAGAAATGTTGTTCTTAACGTTGAGATGTTAATGTCATTCCTGATATGGAGCACGAGGTTATAGATAATCATAAAAATAACACTGCTTTAGTCACAGCAAAGGTCATCACAAAAGTTACATTTTAATGACATTCTAAAACTTCAGTTATCGTTAACAATGCACAAATATACATTCCACTGCACCAGTTTTGATCACATTTGCAACTCTTGCCATTTTCAAGCTCACACATGAAAGTGGTAAAGGACGTTTCACGTGGCACCTGGATTGTGGTAGACTAGGCATGAGTTATCGGATGTTAGAGAACTCAGCAAATTATTGATTAAGAAAGGAGGAACCCATCCAATTTAAGATTATGTTTACACCTAGTGAAAAGTATAGCCCAAAGCTTTAGCCAAAATTTGTTCCCTCCAGTAAGTTATCAAATTGCCATTTTAATCAATTGAGTGACGCATGTGACATCCTAATAAATAAAGCAGCAGATTTCTGCTTCCACCCTTGCCCCTCCAGCTACAAACATCCACACTGGACTGTGGCACCACGAGAAACATTTATGCAGTTCTAGCGGTGTTCAATTTATTACTATGTTGTCTGCACCACACAAGCTTTAGATGGCACTTGGCCTTGCAGCGCCAGCGACCCAGGTTTGACCCTTACTACTGTGCTGCCTGTACGAGTTTGTACATTCGCTCTGGGACCGCGTGGGTTTTCTCCAGGTGCTCTGGTTTCCTCCCACATTCCAAAGACGTACAGGTTTGTAGGTTAATTGGCTTCTGTTAATTGTAAATATTCCTTAGTGTGTAGGATAGTGCTAGTTTACGGGGTAATCGCTGGTCGGCGCAGACCCAGTGGTGCTGCAGGGCCTGTTTCCACACTATCTCTAAAATAAAATAAAATCACTTTATTTAATTTGTGATTGGCTAGAAGATGTAGTAAAACCTGTAAAACAAGTCATCTTATGCTCAATATTGTGTTTCTGAATTCAACCCACCCATCAGTTTTACACTGGTTCAGTAGCACCAGTCTAAGTTGAACACAATTCCATATAAGGGGATAAAATTCAAACAGCTATGTATTCAAACCCTAGCCCTTTGACTGGATACATAGTTAATTTGGAAAATCAAGGAACTACTCTTACCACTTTTTTAATAAACCTAATATTTATAATCCATCCACAGGGAAACTCTAAAGAAAGGCACAGTGACGCAGCTGGTAGAGTTGCTGCCTCACGGTGCCAGAGATAAGGGCTCCTGGAACAGAGAGAGGGCAGGATAAAGCCAGGCAGGTACCAGGTGAACACGGGTCAGAGGGGAATTTTGATCGGTAGATGGTTAGACAAAGTCAGAGAAGATGAAAAATCAAAAGGTGTGAATTAAGGATAAAAGAAATGAGAATGCAAAGCTAGAGGATGATATGTAGGTGAAAGAGATGGAGGAGAGGAGAAAGGGGGTGCACATCCAGGTGGCACACAGGGATTTGTGGGAGGGAGGTTTGGTTAGTTGCCTAAAATGGGAGAATTCAATGTTCACACCGTTAAGTTGTAAGATACTCAAGTGGAATATAAGGTGCTGTTCCCCCAGTTTATGTCTGGCCTCACTCTGGCAACGGTGAAGGTGCAGGACAGAAAGGTCAGCAGGGTTAGCAACCAGGAGGTCCAGCATGCCTTGGTGGACAGAGCATAAGCATTCAGGGAAACCGCTTCCGAGTATACACTTGGTCTTGCCGATGTACAAGAGGCCACATTGCGAACACAGGTGTAGTAAATGAGGTTAGAGGAGGTACACGCGGACCTCTGTCTCACGTGGAAGAACTGCTAAGTCCCTGGATTCATGCGAGTGGGAAGGGGACAGATTTTACATCTCTTGTGGTTGCAAGGGAAAGTACCTAGTGGGGGTGATTTGGGTGGGAAGGGACGAGTGAACCAAGAATTTTTGGAAGGCAGAAAGGGGTGGGGATGAGGAGGTGTGGCTGATGGTGTGATCACGTTAAAGGCGATGGAAATGTCACAGAATGATGCGTTGGATGCGGAGGCTGGTGGGGTGAAAGGTGGCGAAAGGGGAAACAATTATATTGTTCCGTCTATTGGAGAGGGGTGGGGGAGATGCGGATGAGGGATCCGTCAATGAGAGCAGGGACGAAACTATATTTACTAAAGAAAGAGAACATCTCGGATGTCCTAGAATGGGTAGCCTAATCTTGGAGGCAGATGCGGCAGAGACAGAGAAATTGAGAGTAGGGGATAGTTTCTTTAAAACTAAAAAGCATTTTTAATAAAGTATTTCATTTCGCTATAGGAGATATTTGTGCCTTCCTTCAGACACTTTATCTAGGCTTTAAAAACGTGATACTCTTGTTCAGATTGCATGCTCAACATCACAGGGTAGCTACCTTATCCATGTTTCTTCATGTTTTTGTAACAGATTTTCAATGAATTATTTTTTATGGCATTCTGCACAAACCATAATATAGTTAAATCAGTGTGGAAAACTATTAAATGCATAATAGTTATTCAAAATAATTTTGTATAGTTACCAGATAATCCTTCCACTGGCTAATTGGGATTATAGAAAACTCCTTAGTATAACATGACATTGAGGTTTCTCATGATATTACTGTTGAATACTGCTTTGGTCTGTGAATTACAGATGGTATTTTGCTCGAGTAACTTATTGAATCACATCTGCTTCACATTCATTCCTTTCACAGGATGCCAGACATTTGTGAAATATCCTATCCAAAGAAATATATAAAACTATGTGAACAGAAATATAGAGGTTGCGAATGGGTTACAATGATGAGTTCATAACATTGGTAAATTAACCAACATGCAACAAATATTTTTGTGATAACTGTGTGAAAATAAAATCTGTGAGATAATTTGCTTCAGACAAATACGACAATGGAACAAAAATATTTTTGATGAAATGCAACCTATGAAAAATGCCTCCACTATGGCGTACTGTTGCAGGAAACTGAGAATGCAAACTGCAAAATCTAGAAGGGATCAGATAGAAGCGGACCCATTATGTACCTACACTTAGGAATTCAACTGATGAGAGTAGCAGGGAGTAACTGGCTTTCAGGAGCTGATTGGGGAAGATTTGAGTGAATTTGTTGCATGTCAAATATCTGTGTAGAGGTGTTTCTCGATTTATTTACCCAGCAGCATCTCATGAGTCAGATGTAGCAGAATAATGAGTAAGGTTGGCACAACTCTTCCCTAACCCTAGGTTTGGAAATGGCCGCACAGATGTCATCACAACTTAACTGAATGGGAGCTCCTGTGCAGCTTACATTCAAAGGAACCAGAGGTAAAGTGTTATTTTATTTAGTTTAGACATACAGCATGGAAACAGGCCCTTTGCCCCACCGGGTCCACAACAATCAACACACTAGTTCCACATTATCCCACTTTAACATCCACTCCCTGTACACTTGGAGCAATTTGTAGAGACCGATTAACCCACAAACCCGCACGTCTTTGGGATGTGTTTCCTTTGGGAGGAAACCGGAGTACCCGGTGGAAACTCATGCGGTCACAGGGAGAACGTTCAAACTCCACACACACACAATTGGTAACCGCGGTCAGGATCGAACCCGGGTCTCTGGCTCTGTAAGGCAACAGCTTTACCAGCTGCGCCACCGTGCCGCTCATTCTTGTTCATTGATCAATAGACTTTCGTGGTCATAGACGAGTGCCTGTCATCCTGAATTAGTCTTGAATCCAAGTTTCAACAGGCAAAAAGACAGGGTTTAATCAATGAATCAATCATTACCTGCTCCAAACTCATTAAGACCATTACATACAATTTGCCTCGTTTGCTCCTGCCAGCCAACATAGCCAGTCAGGCAAACTGATGACATTACAGTCCCACATCATAGTCCCAATTGCAAATTCACAACTTTAATTTCAGCAGGCATTCACTAAGAAGTCTTAAAGGAGACTTACTTGAAAAAATAAATAATCGGGTTAAAATAAAATATTGCAGCGTACATTAAAATTGTTTTAGGGAAAAAGCTTCTTACAAGGATGCCAAGTATTATTGTAGGGCTGACTTCTATTTTTAGTATAGATCAGCACATATGGATCATTTGAACTTAGACAGAAGGAACATAATTTCAACATCTTGACAGGAAGAAAGAAATAAATTTGTTAAATAGCAAGAAGAGGTCTCAAAGAATTCAGAAAAACGGATGTGGTACAAATAAGTGAAAAATTAAATGGATGAGAGTTAGGGTATAATTATAAGGGGGGGGGGGGGGGGGGGGGGGGGGGGGGGGAAGAAAATAGAATACACGACCCAACCAGATCATCTAATCATTCTTACATTTGTGGGAGCCAACTTCTTTTACAAATTCACTGCTGCATTTCATTACTGCGATAACACTTTAAAAGGAACCACGCTGCTGTAAAGCAGTTTGAACAACCTGAAAGGAAAATGACATGTGCTGCTTAAATGCACTTCTATCTTTATTTATTCTGTCTTGAAATGGCAAAAGCAGGTAGATAAAGCCAACAGGTCAACAGCATTGAGTTTTATAAACTCGATTGAGTGAGGCAGCAACGACTTAAACACCAATTACACCGCTGCGCATTTCTGGCACACTTATAGAAAAGCTGTTAAAGTCGTGGGCAACTTATGTTTTAGATTTACCTCAATAATCCATCGCCGTTACCAAGAATCATGGAGTGAAAACTTATGGAGTCAAAAACCTGTCTCAATTGCACAAGAGAAGGCCAAGAAAAATGTTTACTTTTTTTTTCTATTCTCTCTGTGTGAGCAGTCCATGATAAGAGGTTTATTACAATCAAGGGAGTGAAGGGAGGGGGCTCTTTATTCAAGGATCATGACATGTTAAAAAGATTAACATTTTGAGGAAGACAAAAGGTGATCCAGGGAGATTGTGGGGCAGTGGGATAAGCATTGGTCAGTGCTCAGGAAGAGCCAAAGATGCAATATGGCAAATAGCCAACTTTTGTTTTCATTTATAATGGCTCTAGAGCATGAACAGGGTCAACGAGAAAGTTCTCCAAGCCAAATGCCAAATGAATTCGAAATTCAACAACAAATAAGAGCACAGTAGCACCAGTCAAAGCTCCTCAGGAGGTCCTAAAGGTTTAAATGGACAGCAATCACCAACTCCAAACTCACAAAGTGATTTGCTTTTACAAATAGTTATTGGAGCATTCTTTAAGTGACAAGATCTTTCTGGTAGGTTTAAAATGACGAAACAATAAAGATTTCAATAGCAGCAATTTTTATGCTGCTGTCTCAGACAGAACATTATTACTTGGCATCCATCATATAAATATACTACTCTCAGCCTCAAAGGAGGTGGTGATGATAAAAATAACTTTCACTAGTCCTGTGGCAGCTTCTTTGTAACTGTGCAAATGTGCATTACAAGATCAATTAACACCCTGCCAGCAAAATGATCTATTGCCACCTTGTCAGCCAAGTCAGTAGTAATGGCCTGGATTCTACCATTTTAATGATAGCGAACTGCCAGTGTTTGCCATCATTACTCCTTCAAATTGACAACAACATCTGGAGGATGCTCATGCGCAGTTAACCAGAAATCCAGAGGCGGCTCTCAGGAATTCCCAGCTTCCCTACGGGGTTCACTGTTTTCCAGCTTCCTCCAACATGATGAATGAACTAATGAGAACTTCAGGTGTTTACGAACTACTCTTGCAGTAAAATTAAACCGTATAAGTTTCACTTTGTGGCATTTGGTGTTAATTGGGTTTCAAAGTGTACTAAGCCAGGATAACTGGTACAGGGTGGCACAGTGGCGCAGCAGGTAGCTCTGCTGCCTCATCGCGCCGGAGATCCGGGTTTGATCCTGACATCGGGTACTTTCTGCGTAGAGTCAGCACAAAAGGAGGAAAGAAGGCATCATTTATTTGACTTCCATCACAGTGGGGAAAGAGAGGTCGCCGAAAAAACAAGATGGACCTTGCTGCCTGCACTGGTGAGGACTCGGGGAGAGTGCCGAGAGTGTAGTCTCGGTGTTTGCGGAGACATCGCTCTATGAGGACATCCCGGAGGCTGGTGCGAGTGCGGACGGCTTTCTGAATGTTCAGGCGGACAGAGACTGCAGAGAGAGTGACAGCAGTCAGTACAACTCTGGTCACATCATGGTGAAGGAGCTTGGTGTGTGGCCCGGACATTGAACTGATGGCTGTGGGTCTCCGCTTATGATGTGTGCCCTGGGGATTCTCACACGCTGCTGTGGTGCTGTTTAAGTCTAGGTTTAATCTTTATGTAGTTATGTATCTAATTGCTTTTTGAAAAATGTATGGCTATGGCAAATCAAATTTCACTGTACCTCGGTACACGCAACAATAAAGAACCATTGAACCATTAAATATTCTTGTGACCGTGTGGGTTTCCTCCAGGTGTCCGAGTGTAACTCCTACATCACAAAGTGGTGTTTGTACATTTAGTCTATGTAAATTGCCCCTCATGTGCAGGGAGTGAATGCGAAAGTTGGATAACATGGAATTAGTATGAATGGGTAATCAATGATCGGAATTGACTTGATGGGCCAAAGGGCATGTTTCCATGTATCTCTAAACTAAACTTCTTAGCAAACTTCGCTGAACACCAAAAATTGAGAGTTGGATGTTACATGTTGATTCCCTCAATTCTTTCAACAGTTGTGTTTTCTTTGATAAAACACAATTCATTTACTTAAATGATATTTCAGCTTCTACCAATCTTTTACGTATAATCCTAGTTTTTTTATTCTCACCTTGTGAAATCTGATTTTAAAATGTGCTGTTTACTTCCTGGTTTGTGGCCTGAGAATTCTGAAATGCCATTTGTTGTTTGGCCATCTCATCATCCATGCCTGCTGCTAAATATCAAGAGATTTTATCCCTTTCACTTTGCACCAGAACAATCACATTGGAAATAGACACAAAATGCTGGAGTAACTCAGCAGGGCAGGCAGTATCTCTGGATAGGAGGAATGGGTGACGTTTAGGGTCGAGACCCTTCTTCAGACTGAGAGTCCGGGGAGAAGGAGACACAGAGAGAAGGAAGTGTCAGGTGTGACAATGAGATCAAGGTGGATGCTGGTTAAGGAAAATATAGAATAGATCCGTGTTAGCTGGGAGAAGATGACAACGAAGCATACAGAGATAAAATGTAATCAGAGGGACAGTCAGACTGCTCAGAGAACTAGGGAGGGGGAGGGATGGAGCGAGAGAGAGAGAGAGAGAGAGGGAATTGGAAATTCATACCTCATCTTCAAAATCAACAACAAATGTGCTGGCTTCACAATTAACCGGCAATGTCCAAGCCAATAAATTGCAGTCACGACTTATTCAGTTTGCAAAGTTCAGCATCACATTACTGGATGTTTAATCACAAAATAAAACATCCAGGACAACAAATGAATGAACATTAAATGCTGGCCTTGATTGTGATACCTGCATCCACTGAATGTACTGTACTAAGGACTTTGAAGTTTCATAGAAAGGTATGTCAGGCAAATTCAGCGTGCTTCCTAGAATATGCCATATTTTTCAATGGATATGTTACATATGTGAAATCTAAAACCTGCAACGTAAAAAGAATGTCCAAAACAAATTAGATTGCCAGTACGTGTGGTGCTGACTCAAAGAAATGTGAGCTGTACACAGTGAACCACTTGACTGCATATTTTACAGGTTACTAAAATCTATTTCATACACTTCTTCTCAGCCACCCTCTCTGCCAGAGCAAGAGAACCTCACCTTCCACCCCATCAGTCTCCATACTCAATGAATTATCTTTTGTAACCTTTGCCAACTCCAATGCGATTCTACCACTAGACACTCTTCCTCTTCACTTTCAGTGGAACTATTCCTTCATAACTTCCTAATTCCACTCTTGCATCTCTACAAACTACCCTCCTTGTCATGACATCTTCACTCCAACTACAGGAGATGCAAGATGTGCTCTTTTATTTCATGCCATCCCATCATCCAGGTACCCAACCAGTCCTCCTCAGTGAAGCAGCAATTGACTTGCACGTTTAGTTTAGTTTAGAGATACAGAGCGGAAACAGGCCCTTCGGCCCACTGAGTTCGCACTGACCAGCGATCCCTGCGCATTAACGCAAGCCTACACACACGAGGGACAATTTACACTTATACCAAGTATACAAACTCAAGCCGATTATCCCACAAACTGTACGTCTTTGGAGCGTGGGAGGAAACCGAAGATCTCTGAGAAAACCCACGCAGTCACGGGGAGAACGTACAAACTCCATACACTTCTTCCAATTTCAATTCCAGTTTTCTCTACAATGCAAATACCTAATGCAATTTAAGCGACTGCTCTGCAGAAAGCCTCCAACAACCAGTTTACAAGGGTGGCCCTGTGCTTCCACTTGCGTCACTTAATCTCTTCAGCCCGCTCTCACTCTGACCCCTCCTTCTGTGGCATTCTGCACTGTTGCAATAAAGTCCTTTCGAAGCCCAAGGAACAGTATTTCATCTACTATCTGCGCTTATTCCAGCATTTGAGACTCAACATCAAACTGAATAATTTTAGATAACTCACTTTTCTTAATTTGTGACAAAACTGGCCATTTTAGCTGTAAATTTCTTTACCTGTAATATTACCAATTTTTCTTTTTGTACAGAACATACCCGATTATCTGGACATTGGGGTAGGCGATTGCAACCTTCACGTGGTCCACCCTGTTTCGACTAATGCAATCAACCTGACGTGCATAATCAAATAGATCAAATAGAACAAATTGACCAACAACTTTAGGCTGTGCACGCCATACGCAAGAAGATCTGGGCATTTCCAGTGTTTGCCTTTTGGTTTTAGGTTTCGGCATCACCTCGGGCTCAGACTGACATTTCAGTACATCAATATATCCCCACTCAATTTCTCTCTCTCCCCCCTAGACCCCACAGCCCCCTTCCTCATCCTGAAGCCCCCTCCCTGTACCCTCACAGCAAGCCCCCCCCCCCCCCCCCCCCCCCCCCCCCCGACTCTCTTCCTCACCCTCCCCCTGCCTTCCCCTCCCCTCTGCCCCAGTTTCACCTCCACCCGGCCCCACCCCCACCTGGCCTCTGCCACCCACTCCCCCTCCCCCACCTACTCAACTCTACTGTCCTAATCCTTCTATCACCCTCCCCAACCTATCTTCTCACTTTGTTTAAGAAGGAACTGCTGATGCTGGAAAATCCAAGATAGACAAAAATGCTGGAGAAACTCAGCGGGTGCAGCAGCATCTATGGAGCAAAGGAAATAGGCAACGTCACCTATTTCCTTCGCTCCATAGATGCTGCTGCACCCGCTGAGTTTCTCCAGCATTTTTGTCTATCTTCTCAATTTCCTATTTCTACTGAAGGGGTTTGACCAAAGACATTAACTTCTCTCTCTGCGAACGCTATTTCACCTGCTAAATGTTTCCAGCATTAGAGGTGGAATGGAGGGATGTTGAGGCTATGCGGGAGTTTAGAGAAAACAACATTAGCTGCTGTGTATAACCAAAGCCTTTTTTCATGGCATTTCAATAAAAGGGTTTTACAGCCTGGTAAGCAATTTAAACTTTTTGTGAGAGTTACTAGATTGGACTAATAAAAACTGTTCCTTCACCAAAGCCAATTATGGATTGAAGAATAAATTAGTAACGTTGTCACAGGCCTAATATTTGATATTTATGATAGCTATATTTTAAAAGGGTGACTGACCCCATGGATGAAATCACCATTTTAATCACAAGTGCCCAAATGTACTGGTTGAAATGCCTGAGCATTGCCAATGTCACATTATCCAAAGATTGGATTATACACTGGGTAACGTGATACATGAACAAAATAATCCATATGAACTTGGCCTGAACATTTCGGAAAAATATTTCCAGCCTTTTTTGTTAAGATATTTATAGAATTGTCTTTTTATGCCTCTCCTAGGACTGGTGATGAGTTGGTTGCTCACAAGATCATGGTGCTCTGTTGAATGACGATTGTATGGGCCAGCCTCAATGAACCAGCTGGTCTTCCTGCATCCATCATTAGTCTTTTAAAGTGCTTTCGAGTGGCATCTTTCAATAATAAATTTTCTTAATTGCACAAATACATGATGTTGGACAGGAAGCCGCCATATGGTTCATTCAAATACATTTCCCCCTACACTATAGGTCTGGTTTCACTTCACTGAGCACCACACTCTGCTGCTGCAAGCATTGTTCTAATTAAACTTTGTAAAATGCCACCATTTCAAGTCACCAAGGAGCATGATTAAATCTACACCAATCCACAATTGATGTTTAAAACCTCCACCTGCACTTGACGCTTTTATGGGATCAAAAACTTACTTTCAGACTCAAAACATTAATCTGAAATGTGGCCTTATATTCATATACGTAATAGTAACATGAACTGATTCTGATAACTGAAAACATATTAAGCTTGCATTCCACAAACAGTGTCACATGGCTGAGATTTATTTGCTGATCACTAAACATGTCTACAGTGATGTTATTTTCACTCCTGCCTGCAGCAAGTCACATACAGTTGCGAGAACCAGGTTTAATTAAAGTAAAACCTCAACAGGTCCCTCACATGCTTTATTTTCCCCCATCCACTATTTGCACCGGGATCCCTAGTTAATCTGAATAACAAATAAATCTTAGAAAATCCTGTCCTTTTGTTGAAGGGTATTTAAGTTAATGGGAAAATCCACACTCTTGATATCTTAACACCATGCCTCCATCAACCAGGTCATTAGTGAAACCAACAGAACGTTTTACAGTTAGAATCCAACAACTGTTACAAAATAAAGGTGATATAACCATAATTGGCACTTGCTGCTGCATAACACACAGAATCCTTTTATTTCTATTTATGGACATCAATTCAGAATTTGCAGTGAAGAAAATCATTCAGCACATGATGTGAATGACAGTCATAGCTCTTCACATGGAAGTGACTCTTCATTTCCCCTTGCCTGGATCCTTTTTATATCTGCCATTTTCAAATGTTTCTCCAATTCAAACAACATCACCATACTGGTACTTATTCAACGTGCTTCTTTGAAAGTTAGGTCCAGCATATCAATATATTTCTCTCAGTTCCCTGGCGGTGAGTCTGCACTCTAAGCATTCTTGCAAAGCATGGTCTAAAGAAAAGTGCAAAAAGTTTGCCTTTTTTTTCCCCATGTGTTTTTAACCTGATCACCAGCAAAACACAAAGTGCTGGGAGTAACAGCAAGTTTGGCAGCATCTGTGGAAGAAAATGGATAGGCAGCATTTCACACTGAAGGACAGTCCCAATCTGAAACATCGCCTATCCATTTCCTCCTGCCTTACTCGAGCACTGTGTTTTGCGCAGCATCTGCAGCTCCTTATGCCTCCATACATTCACCAACTGGTTCCGCTATCTATTCGTAGCAAAGGTGTCGTTTTTTAAATTTCCAATAACACTAGTTTTTCACATCCTCATACAAAACTTTGCAGTGCATAGTACCACTGGCACTTCCAGTCCTACTACCAGCAACAATATCATGTTCCACCTCTTACATATTACCACATTTCTCCATTTTGCATCCTCAAAGACTTCGGCAATATTATTAGCTCTCCACAACATTTCCACTCATTCTAAATACAAGGTAGACAGATAAACACATTCAAACTCTTCAGCTTCCTGATGTATCAGACATGTCCATTCCTTGCCAACATTAATACTTTGAGAAACCTATTCACGTTGTTACATGATCTAGATCATTGTCCTTCTACTCCTTCAAGGTGCAACATTTAAAACATAACACCAATGTAAGCAAAAAATTATGGTTGAGCTATCAACAGAACATCCTTTGTTAAAGACAGCAACTCTCAACTGAAATAGTCATTGTTCAATTAATGAATAGGATGTCCTCCAGGAAATGGTTTTGTTAAGCAAAATGTTGTTAATCAAAAAGACTGCACGAAATGCATTATAGACATTTGCTCTGGTGTATTTCTGTGGTTGAAAAGTGCATTCAACCCATTATTGTACATAAAAGGCTCAATGGTGTTATAACAAAAGTTCATGTCAAACTCCTAAATTAAGAAATAAGTCAAGTCAAGACCAAGTCAAGAGGGTTTATTGTCATGTGTCCCAGATAGGACAATTAATGTGTCCCAGATAGGACAGAAACGGGAATAGTCCCCGAGGATTGGCGTACTGCGCATGTTGTTCCATTGTTTAAAAAGGGTTCTAAGAGTAAACCTAGCAATTATAGACCTGTTAGTTTGACTTCAGTGGTGGGCAAATTAATGGAAAAGATACTTAGAGATAATATATATAAGCATCTAGATAAACAGGGTCTGATTAGGAACAGTCAACATGGATTTGTGCCTGGAAGGTCATGTTTGACTAATCTTCTTGAATTTTTTGAAGAGGTTACTAGGGAAATTGACGAGGGTAAAGCAGTGGATGTTGTCTATATGGACTTTAGTAAGGCCTTTGACAAGGTTCCTCATGGAAGGTTGGTTAAGAAGGTTCAACTGTTGGGTATAAATGCAGGAGTAGCAAGATGGATTCAACAGTGGCTGAATGCGAGAAGCCAGTGGGTAATGGTGGATGGCTGTTTATCGGGTTGGAGGCAGGTGACTAGTGGGGTGCCTCAGGGCTGTGTTGGGTCCTTTGTTGTTTGTCATGTACATCAATGATCTGGATGAAGGTGTGGTAAATTGGATTAGTAAGTATGCAGATGATACCAAGATAGGGGGTGTTGTGGATAATGAAGAGGATTTCCAAAGTCTACAGAGTGATTTAGGCCATTTGGAAAAATGGGCTGAAAGATGGCAGATGGAGTTTAATGCTGATAAATGTGAGGTGCTACACCTTGGCAGGACAAATCAAAATAGGACGTACATGGTAAATGGTAGGGAATTGAAGAATACAGTTGAACAGAGGGATCTGGGTATAACCGTGCATAGTTCCTTGAAGGTGGAATCTCATATAGATAGGGTGGTAAAGAAAGCTTTTGGTATGCTAGCCTTTATAAATCAGAGCATTGAGTATAGAAGCTGGGAGTAATGTTAAAATTGTACAAGGCATTGGCGAGACCAAATCTGGAGTATGGTGTACAATTTTGGGTCGCCCAATTATAGGAAGGATGTCAACAAAATAGAGAGAGTACAGAGGAGATTTACTAGAATGTTGACTGGGTTTCAACAACTAAGTTACAGAGATAGGTTGAATAAGTTAGGTCTTTATTCTCTGGAGCGCAGAAGGTTAAGGGGGGACCTGATAGAGGTCTTTAAAATGATGAGAGTGATAGACAGAGTTGATGTGGACAAGCTTTTCCCTTTGAGAATAGGGAAGATTCAAACAAGAGGACATGACTTCAGAATTAAGGGACACGTTCGGCACGGACTTGTAGGGCCGAGATGGCCTGTTTCCGTGCTGTAATTGTTATATGGTTATATGGTTAAATTCTTGCTTTGCTTCAGCACAACAGAATAAAGTAGGCATGAATACAGAACATATCAGTGGGTCCATATACCATTATATAAACATATGTGCACCTCAATAAATAGGCAGATAAAGTGCAAATAAACAGATGATGGTCTATTAATGTTCAGAGATTTGTTGCAGTTGTGTTTAATAGCCTGATGGCTGTTGGGAAGCAGCTATTCTGAACCTGGACGTTGCAGTCTTCAGGCTCCCGTACCTTCCATAGATCCCCTCGATGGTAATAATAATAATAATACATTTTATTTATGGGCGCCTTTCAAGAGTCTCAAGGACACCTTACAAAAATTTAGCAGGTAGAGGAAAAATATGTAAGGGGAATGAAATAAATAGTAGAGACATGACTAGTACACAAAGTAAATACAGAATTCAATACAAAACACAGTATGAGGCAATTAATGCACAGATGAAAAGGGACGGCACGTGGGGCTAAGGATAGGTAGAGGTGAAGAGATGGGTCTTGAGGTGGGACTGGAAGATGGTGAGGGACACGGAATTGCGGATCAGTTGGGGGAGGGAGTTCCAGAGCCTGGGAGCTGCCCTGGAGAAGGCTCTGTCCCCAAAACTGCGGAGGTTGGACTTGTGGATGGAGAGGGAGGTCAGAGCCAATGATGGACTAGGCAGTGTTTACTTCTTTTTGGAGTCTTTTCCGCTCGATGCAACCGGTCAGCACGCTCTCTACTGTGCACCTGTAGATATTAGAGAGAGTCCTCCTTGACATAACGACTCTCCGTAATCTTCTCAGGAAGTAGAGGTGTTGATGTGCTCTCTTAATAATTGCATCAGTGTTCTCGGACCAGGAGAGATCTTCAGAAATATGCACACCCAGGAATTTGAAGCTCTTGACCCTCTCCACCGCTGATATAAACAGGACTGTGGGTCCCCATCCTACCCCTTCCAAAGTCCACAATCAGTTCCCTGGTTTTGCTGGTGTTGAGGGCCAGGTTATTGTGCTGGCACCATTTGGTCAGTCGGTAGATCTCTCTTCTATACTCCGACTCGTCCCCATCAGTGATACGTCCCACAACAGTGGTGTCGGCAGCGAACTTGATGATGGAGTTCGCACTATGACCGGCTACGCAGTCATGAGTAAAGAGCGAGTACAGCAGGGGGCTGAGCACGCAGCCTTGAATAAACGAATAAACTTGACTTGACTTGACTTGGGCTGAACACGCAGCCTTGAGGTGCTCCCGTGCTGATTGTTATCGAGGCTGACACATTTCCACCAATGCGAACAGTCTGTGGTCTTTGAATGAGGAAGTCAAGGATCCAATTCATCACCATCGACGTTAGTGCCATTGGTCGATAGTCATTGAGGCACATCACCTTGCTCTTCTTGGGCACCGGTATAATTGATGCCCTTTTAAAGCAGGTGGGAACCTCAGACCTCAGAAGTGAGAGGTTGAAACATTCCGCAAAAACTCCAGCCAGTTGGTCCGCACAGGTTTTTAGAGCACAACCAGGTATACCATCAGGTCCAGGCGCTTTTCGAGGGTTCACCCCTCTGAAGGATTTTCTGACGTCGGCCTCTGTGACCGAGACTGAAACACCATCACAGCGAATGGGGGCTCAAGAAGGCTCATCGGTGTTCTCCCTATCAAAGCGTGCGTAAAACGCATTGAGCTCATCAGGGAGTGATGTTTTGCCGACATTCGAGCTACCTCCTGGTTTCGCCTTGTAGGAGGTGATTGCATTCAGGCCGAACTTCTGTCTCATCCTCCAGCTTGGAGCAGAAGGCCCTTTTGGCCTTTTTGATGGCCTTACCAAGGTTGTATCTGGACTTCTTGAAGACCACTGTATCATCAGACATGAATGCCCGGTGTCTGGTCTTCAGAAGAGTGCGGATCTCAGAGTTCATCCAAGCAAGATTGGGAAACACTCGGAAGGTTTTTGTAGGGATGCAGTCCTCCACACATTTCTTTATGAAGTCTGTAACGACTGTGGCGTATTCGTGCAGGTCCGTTGCAGAGTTCCTGAACATTGACCCCACCCCCCCCCCCCCCCCCCCCCCCCCCCCCCCCCCCCCCCCCCCCCCCCCCCCCCCCCCCCCCCCCCCCCCCCCCCCCCCCACCCACCACCCCCCCCCCCCCCCCCCCCCCCCCCCCCCCCCCCCCCCCCCCACCAGCTCTGTACAGTCCTCACCTCTGGGGGTGCGCTCTTCAATTGCACGGTGTGGTTGGATTTACCGAAGTGAGAGCGACCCAGATGCACAGTTTGATACATTTACATACTGCCTGTACTGCATCTATTTTAGGCTTTCCTTGAGCAGTTTCAAAATAACTAACCTCTGAGTGCATTGCCCTTTGCTATATTTTAGACCCAGTGCCATTAGTTCAAATGTTAATCAGTTGTCAAGTAATCAAGTAAACAAAACCACAATGTGACATTTGTTTTTGAATACTCCCAAAATAAGCTGGTTCCGTTCAAAATCTGAATTGAAATACAAAAAAGAGGAATTAAATATTAACAGGAAGTGCTTGCAAATGACTTAAGGTGGCTCCTCCCATTGTGAAAGCTGTCTAGTTTACAAAGGAGGTGACTTCACTAGTCCCACATGGTTAACATTGTAACTGCACAGGTATCCAAACTTATTTATGATTTGTGTAGGAAGGAACTTAGTTTAAAACAAAGATGGAGTAACTCAGCAGGTCAGACAGCATCTCTGGAGAAAAGGAATAGGTGATGTTTCAGGTCAAGACCCTTTTCTTGGACAGTGAGTAAGAGGAAAGGGAAACGAGAGATAGAGACGGTGATGTATTTGCTGCCCGGAGATGATGCTGTGGCGGGCCGTCTCGGAGCGGGGACGGCGTTCTGGCTTTCGGCGGCGGCGACATCACCACGGAGGTCCGCTGGACTGGAGGGCGGCATCTCCGTCTTGGATCGATCGCCTCAGCGCAGAGGGAGAACAAGGAGGGAAGAGACGGAGACTAAGACTTTGCCTCCATCACAGTGAGGATGTGCTTGGTGAACTCACTGTGGTGGATGTTTAATTTGTGTTTATTGTATGTTTTGTTTTTATTGGTTCTGTGTATGACTGCAGGCAACATAATTTCGTTCAGACCGAAAGGTCTGAATGACAATAAAGGAATCTAATTCTAATTCTTTCAATCGGCTATAATTTCCTCAATCCTGCTGTCTTCCCCACAAGTTCAAAAGGGCTGTGTAAGTTAGTAATACAAATAATCCTCCATGGCTATCTGAAGGAAGGGTGCACTTCAGCATCTAAAACAATGCCAGCTCCACCTACAAGCCAATTTGCATTAAACTGTTTTAAATTAACTGACATAGCAAGGGGCAAAACCAGTTTAGTTTAGAGATACAGTGCAGGAACAGGCCCTTTCGCCCACCGAGCCCGCGCCAACCACCTATCCACGTACACTAGCACTATCCTTCATACTAGGGACAATTTACAATATTTACTGGTCAATTAACCTACAAACCCGCACGTCTTTGGAGTTTGGGAAGCAACAGGAGAATCCGGGGGAAACCCAGTCACGGGGAGAACGTACAAACTCCGGACTGACAGCACCCGTAGTCAGGATCTCATCAGGGTCTCTGGTGCTGTAAGGCAGCAACCCCACTGTGCCGCCACAGTTCTATTATGGTGTGTAGCAATTCCTTTATATGGACATTTCAACACAGATGGTAACTCCTCAGTGTAAAGGCATTATAAGTGGATTCAAGTGGATTTAAATTCAAGGAGATCCACCCAACAAAATGATGATGTTAATGTCTAGTCGTTTAATTATTTCAACATTCAAAGCATATAATACAAAAATTATTCCCAACAATAGTTACACACCAGGACCTCTGAAACAATCACCTGCCCAAACTACAGGATGTAAATTTGTCTTGTACTTTGATTAGTAATAACCATTGTTAAATGGGCAATTATTCAATTGCAGAATCAATACTTGTGTTCCTTCCTCAATTCACTCATCACCCCAGTATAAGCAACCCACTCGACTGGCATGTCATCCACCTATGTGAATAGTCCATCAATTTCCAGCACATCATAGCTGCATTGTGCACTCTTCAAAATACACCATATTAACTTACAATCGCTATTCCATGAGTGCATAGAACATAGAACAGAACAGCACGGGAGCGGACCAGTCAGCCCACAATGTCTGTGCCGAACACTGACGTCACCTGCCTGTACATGATCCATATCCCTCTATTTTGCTGCACTTCCCTGTGCGTATCCAAAAGCCTCTCAAACGCCACATCGTAATGAGTTTTGAGGCCTCCACAATCACCCCAGGCAATGTGTTCCAGGCCTCCATCACACTGAGTAAAAAAAAACTTGCCCCACACATCTCCGTTAAACGCTTCACCTCTCACCTTACAGCTATGCCCTCGAGTGTTGGACACTTCCACCCTGGGAGAAAGGTTCCTTCTGCCGACCCTTTCTATGTCTCTTATAATTTTATATACTTGTATTGTCTTCCCACAACCTCCGTCGTAACTCTATTAGACGGGGCATTGAACATCATTTGCTGGTTCATCTCCCATGTGTATGTCATGTGAACATGGAAATCTCTCATTTTCTCTCATCTTTGCCAGGACTAAAAGTTGCAAGTTCTGGCCATGAGCACAGTGGGAGCAACTTCAGGACTTGCTACATTAATTTGATTGTTAAAGGTGGCAGCTCATCACCACATCATCTTCAAGGGGAACCAACGAAGGAACGTAAATGCTGGCCTTGCCAGCGGCAACCGCGTCCTTAGAATTAATTTAAAAGCCCCCCCAGGCCTTTCAATATCCTTGGAGCAGCACACTAATCATCAAAATGGTTGCTAAACAAATCTTAGCTTCTATCAATGTCTTGCCCTCAAAACCCATTAGGAGGCAGAATTAAATACCAGTAATTAATTATTTAATCTGTACCCACCTCCAGGCAAAATGCAAATCCATCCTTTCCGGCAGAAGAACAATCTTTAAGCTAATGAATGAGAATTAGCCAATTCAAAAATTACAATCATGAACTACATCCTGTTATTTCAGTACATCCGTGAAGAACAATATAACCTCAAACCTATAATTTTATCTTCAAATTTTTATTAATGTAATTTTATTTATAAAAATACAATTGCAGTGAGCAGTTATTTGCTTGGACTGAAACACAAGGTAGTGTCAATAAGAGGGCGGCACAGTGGTAGATTTGCTGCCTTACAGCGCCTGTGCTGACTGTACGAAGTTTGGTCGTTCTTCCCGTGACATGCGTGAGTTTTCTCTGGATGCTCCAGTTTCCTACCACACTCCAAAGACATACAGGTTTGTAGGTTAATTGGCTTGGTAAAACTGTCCCTGGTGTGTGTTAGTATTAGTGTGCGGGAATCGCTGGTCGGCACAGACTCAGGTGAATTGGACAGTACCCTAACTTATGAAAGTACCATTCAGAAACCTGATAACTGAGGGGACGAAGCTGCTCCTGAAGGACAAATACCAGAAATTTATAGAATTCTACTGTGACAGTACCTTCATCATCACAATTCTTTTAACTACTCAGGGCAGCAGCTCCACCACCTTCAAGAACATTTACAGTAGTCAGAAAATACAGCCAGTGGCAGACATTTCTTGTGCAGATAAAAAAAAAGGAAATTCAGTGGGGCTACAATAAAGTCACAACTTGTTTTTGCAGGGAAAGCCAACAGTGCCTATTTAGGTCCCCTGCAACTGCATAACACAATCCTCCCCAGATTGGCACAGAGTAAACAAAGACTTAAAGTTCTGTGGAATTTTCGAGAAAGCAATTTCTCATCTAAAACATTATGTTTATGAGGAGGCTATTGTCATGAAAACTTTCCATAAACACAGTTTCGAGAATGTTTGACGACTTACCAGCTGTTCCCTCGGCACACCTTCCTCCCTCCCCGGAGGCGAGTCTGACTGCAAACAGAATAAATATTAGGTTAGAGCATCATCTACTGGATGGCTTCTTAACTGAACTGCATCCGCCTAATTGACACCATATAGATAGCAATGCAATTCTGGGAAAACTGGAAATAGTGCGTGATGAGAAATTACATGTATTTTTCAACTGGGAACACTTTCTCTCGATATTGAATCTTCCCATTTTACTCAGTTTCTTTCCTTTTTGTGAAGTGTTGGCATTTTCAACAATATTGACAGTATCTGTCAGCATCATTCCATTCAGCTCTGCAAGTAACTTGGGACTGGATCTGGCTGATTCATCTTAGAAGTTCCTTTGCAGGGAAATGGAAGAGGTTTTCAGTAATTCACTGAAGGCAAGCCAGAAACAACTGAGAGTGCGGCCTAGGGAAATGTGTGGCAAATTTGCACCTCACCACTACTGTAACATAACACATTAAGACATCAACATGTTCGTCTGAATAGTCTGTGACAATTTGAACTCCACGCTAACGCCACTCTCTGGCTACTAATCGTTCTTCTTGCACAAAGTAGTAACTGGGGGAATAAGCATTCTTGTACATGGCACAGTGACATCACCGCCTCTTCCAACACCAAAGTACAGTCCAAATACAAGTGAGAACTCATCTCTACATTACCCAGACACAGTAAGAATAAACACGTTGGGCTTGTACATTTTGATACTAAACGAGAATTAATTCTACTTTAATGGCAATTCCAAGAGGCTTCACATTATTTATTTTAAACAGAATGTTATGCCTTAATAAGGAAACAAAGAGTTGCTTGGAAAACTACGGCAGGTCTAATTTTCCTTCTGCCTTTTTGTGTTTAGCACATCTAAGACCAAGGGAGAAAGTGAAAATAACTGAAGCAGATATGGCTACACTTTTGAATCCAGTATCATCAACAAGTAGGTGTGGACAAGTATGGGTCAAATGAAGCAGATAACCTTCTCCAAACTCCATGCACTCACCCTGAATGGGAAACTACAATCTTTAAAAAAGCCACACAAAACAATGTAGTTTCCCATGGTTATTTGCAATCTAGCTTGATGTTAAAATCAATATCAAAGATATTCAAAAGTTGCTCACACAGGTTAACAATCAGAAATACGCACATTAATAGAAACATTATTAGTCCAGCTTTTAGGGACAGTTTCTTCCCAGTTGTTATCAGGCAACAGAACTATTCTACCACAACTAGAGAACAGTCCTGAACTACTATCAATCTCATTGGAGATCCTCGGACTATCTTTCATCGGACTTTACTGGCTTAATCTTGCACTAAGCGTTATTTATGTTCTTCCCTTTATCATGCACACTGTGGACAGCTCAATTGTAATCATGGATTGTCTTTCCACTGACTGGTTAGCACACAACAAACGCTTTTCACTGTACCTCAGTACACATGACAATAAACTAAACTCAAACTACAGCAACACACAAGTGCTGGTACTGAAGATGGGCCCTGACCTGAAACTTCACCTATCCATGTTCTCCTCCAGCCTGACCTGGTGATTTAAACTTTTTTTTGCAAACCACCATCTGCAGTTCTTTGTATCTTCACACTCACATTACTTAGATTTACAAGTTGCTCAACTTGTTAATTAAACTGCTTACTAGAACAGAGTAGAGGATATATTTTGTGCAGCTTCCCTCTCCCCTAGTTCCCTTCCCGGCACTCCAGTCAGTCTGCAGCCAGTAACTTTTGAAGAAAAAGGTATGCTAATCCATTTGCCCAATGGATAAACTTTGTAAAGATTTTCTTTTTCTTTTTCCTATTTATGTGAAACCGTACTTTTTTCTATTATATTGTTTACCTAGATATATTTTTATAAATTGTGGTTTAAGTCTTTGAAACATCAACTTATAAGAGTAATTACTCACGTGATATGTTGTAATTAAAAGTTTTAAATGCTTCAGATTTTCAGAGTTGTTCAGGCTTGTACACTCTGGAGTTTGGAAGGATGAGAGGGATCTCATTGAAATATATAAGATTGTTAAGGGTTTAGACACGCTAGAGGCAGGAAACATGTTCCCGATGTTGGGGTAGTCCAGAACCAGGGGCCACAGTTTAAGAATAAGGAGTAAGCCAGTAAGAACGGAGACGAGGAAACACTTTTTCTCACAGAGAGTGGTGGGTCTGTGGAATTCTCTGCCTCAGAGGGCGGTGGAGGAGAGTTCTCTGGATGCTTTCAAGAGAGAGCTAGATTGAAGGGCGGTGCTGGCTCGAAGGGCCTACTCCTGCACCTATTGTCTATTGTTGGGATCTAGAACACAATCTGAGGTGGTCGGTGAAACCAACTCGATAATTACCAACACCATCTCTGCAAATGCCTGCAAAGTCAAAGAGGATAGCAAACCAAGCAGCATCCCCTCCTCAACCAACACCCGTGATGGAGGCCATGGTTGGGCTCGGTAGGTTCTGCAGGGTGGCCACATCTTTTGCACGTTCAACACCAGTCTCCCAAAACAGTGGGAGGATATTGTCAGGTCAGGAAAATAAAGATTCAAGGATGTGCTCAATGCTACCCAAAGGAACAATAAGATCCCCAATAACTCCTGGGTACCTCCAACTCATGACGTCCAAAGTGAAAAGAAATAATTCAGGAATGGTATTGTGGCCATGCATTGGCAGCACATGGAAGCCCTGTGTAAGCAGCAGCAGCAGCAGCAGCAGCAGCAGCAGACCACTTCAGAAGCTGCCCGCCCACCCATCCCATCATCCACCTCCTCCATACCTGGCAAACAATCTGTGGTACCCTCACCAGCCTGCTAGCCACGTATCCACCCACAATATCAGAATGAAAAGCAAGCTATCCTCGAACCCAAGGGACCATCTACTGTCTGAAAAGAAAGATGTCCAAAGGGATCCCTAATCCTTGTCACTTCTGGGTAGTTCTGTTCCTACTCTCCACCCACCCCGCCCCACCCTCCACCCCCAGATGGAACAAGGATAGAGCCCCCAGGTCCTCGCCCTCCACCCCATCGGCCACCCCATCCAACACATCATCTTCCAACATTTCCACCACCTCCAACGTGATCTCGCCATCAGCCACATCTTCCCAAGGCCACACTTTCTGCCATCCGCAGAGACCGCTCGCTACACAACTCCTTGTTTCATTCATCCCTTCAGTTCAGTTTAGTTTATTGTCACGTGTACCGAGGTACAGTGAAAAGCTTTGGTTACCCTGGATGCTTTCCCTCCAAACTTCATCACAGGATTACATATATGACCAATTTATAACTTAAACATTCTAGATTCTTGAACAGACTCTTACAAACCTTGCCCAAAAATGGCTCTAAAACATATCATTTGCACTGTAAGGTTTTGATCACACTATGTATATTTAATAATTTGAGAAACTATACAGACTTGGGTTGCTATGTAACAAAACAGAAACATTGCTCTACTTAAAGGTTACCCCTTTCAGAGCTCCTATGAGACTCATAAAATTTCAACTGGCGCTCTGCTAAGAAAAACAAAAGTAATGAGGAATAAAAATAAAATTCACAGTGATAAATACTACAAAAGGAGAAATTCAGGGCAATGTATATATATCTTCCAGAAAATCAAACATCTGTCTCTTCAAGCACAAAAATAATTGCAAATTTGTGTTCATTGTTTTGAAAACCTTGTTCTGAGAGGTCATCCATGCCATGGAAATAATATTACTTATAATTAATTCTTAATAAGTACAGCAGTACATCAGGAGATCCCAGTTCCCGTTTGCAGGCAGAGGATAAGAAAATAATATGCATCCAAGTATAAGAAGCAAATGCAAAACAAAGTAACAGCTTTGGTCCCATCAAAGCCATTCGAACTATTGTCCGGTGGAATTATTTCAACGTGAGCATGTTCCTCCGCTCAGTCCGTCTTCACCCATCTGATCTCCCAGTTGCTCAGCACTTCAACTCCCCTTCCCATTCCCAATCTGATCTTTCTATCCTGGGCCTCCTCCATTGTCAGAGTGAGGCCCAGCTCAAATTGGAGGAACAGCACCTCATATTTCACTTGGGCACCTTACACCCCAGCGGTAGACAATAGACAATAGGTGCAGGAGTAGGCCATTCGGCCTTTTGAGCCAGCACCGCAATTCAATGTGATCATGGCTGATCATCCCCAATCAGTACCCCGTCCCTGCCTTCTCCCCATATCCCCTGACTCTGATATTTTTAAGAGCCCTATTTAGCTCTCTCTTGAAAGCATCCAGAGAACCTGCCTCCACATTGAACAATGTGACTTCTCTAACTTCAGATAGACCTTTGCTTTCTCTCTCCATCCCCTCCCCCTTCCCAGTTCTCCCACTGGTCTTACTGTCTCCAACTACATTCTATCTTTGTCCCGCCCCCTCCCCTTACATCAGTCTGAAGAAGGATCTCGACCCGAAACGTCACCCATTCTTTCCCTCCAGAGACGCTGCCTGACCCGCTGTGTCTACCTTCGGTTTAAACCAGCATCTGCAGTTCTTTCCCACACATGTTCCCAATCTCACCGTCAACGGCTGGTCTTCAACATAAACTCAATGCTGTCCCACCTGGTTAATCTTTTAGAGAACTTCCAAACAAAAGAACCAACAGTGAGTCTTCAGGATGCTTTTCCCTCTCATGGAAATGTGGTCATCACAGCAATGGAAGGAAATCCAGCTGTCAATATATGCGTAGCAAGGACCTTCCGACCATAAAGATAGAAACAACAGGAAAATCAGCTTTTGGTAGCTTTGCTTGAAGTATACGCACTGTCCAGAATATCAGAGCTCTCTCTTCATCTGCCAAATGTACAATAAGATCTTCTGTCAACTTGAAATGGTAGACGGGTACAACACAAAAAATGAATTGTGTAGGAAAGAACTGCAGATGTTGGTTTAAACCGAAGAGATACACAAAATGCTGGAGGAACTTAGTGGTGCAGGCAACACCATTGGAGAGAAGGAATGGGTCGAGACGTTTCGGGGCGAGACCCTCCTTCAGACTAAGGGTCAGGGAAAAGGGGATACAAAATGCTGGAGGAACTTTACTTTCCCCTGACCCCGTCTGAAGAAGGGTCCCCACCCGAAACATCACCCATTCCTTCTCTCCAGACATGCTGCCTGTCCCGCTGAGTTCCGCCAGCATTTTGTGTCTGTCTTCACACAAAATAAATCAACAGAAATGAACAAACTGGAACATTTAGTTTAGTTTAATGTCACGTGTGGATGAAAGCTATTTTTGTTGCGTGCTATCCAGTCAGTGGAAAGACTATATATGACTACAATCGAGCCATCCACAGCGTAGAGATACAGGAAAAGGGAATAACATTTAATGCAAGATATAGCCCAGCAAAGTAGGTTAAAGTCAGTCCGAAGGTCTCCAATGTGGTAGATGGTAGCTTAGGACTCTCTAACTATTGATAGGATGGTTGCCTGATAACAGCCGGGAAGAAACTGTCCCTGAATCTGAAGATTCCCAATTCCTTTCTGAAGGAGCACATTGTCAAATGTACAATCTATCCGCTAGATAGATTCAAGATTTACCACGGACAATAACCACAGGGCAATAGATGCAGATTAATGTATTGTAATATACACCAGAATGGCCTGCCTCTGTATTGTGTGACAGCAGTGTCAGTTGCTTCACCAAATCAACTTTAAACTCAGAGAATACATTATAGGAGACCAACGTTTATTGAAAAATAAATTAAACAGTAACCTCAGGTGTTTCTCTCACAGGTGTTTTGTTTTTTCCGTAAGTCCGTCGTGTATATGTGTTTATACCACACATGTTGGCTGATTGTTCCCACACAACTCCCCAGCTACAATATTTAACAGACTGGGACACCTCATCCTTACTCCTAGGGGACTGCTAGAGTACCTTGAGGTGACGTGGCAGTCAGCAAACTCAGAACAGAGACTATTGGTGTGCACACCACGCAGTGAAAGAAAACAGTCAAAATTTCCAGTGTTTATAACATAAATCCTCAAAGAGAAGGTTGCAGCAAAGACTTAGAAACATAGAAACATAGAAATTAGGTGCAGGAGTAGGCCATTCGGCCCTTCGAGCCTGCACCGCCAATCAATATGATCATGGCTGATCATCCAACTCAGTATCCCGTACCTGCCTTCTCTTCATACCCCCTGATCCCCTTAGCCACAAGGGCCACATCTAACTCCCTCTTAAATATAGCCAATGAACTGGCCTCAACTACTTAATTTAAAAACTGGCACCAAAAGAAAGCGAGGACAGTTTTCTCGCCTTTTTGATGCCCACGTGTGGTTGATGGAACAACATAACTACAATGATCTAATAATGCAAATTTCAGAATGAATTCACAAATTTACAATTACGGTGAAAAGCTTTTGTTGCGTGCTAACCAGTCATCAGAAAGACAATACATGATTACAACCGATCCATTTACAGCGTATAGATACATGGTAGATGATATTTTGTGCAACAAATATTCGGTAAAATGCGGTTTCACAATCCAAAAATAAAAATAAAGTGCAGTTGCAAACAAGGTTGCCTAGTATCAAGCTTTGAGAGGCAATTTTAAGTGAGATAACGCAGTTCAGGGGATACAAAATGGATTAGACTGTTTGATCACAGGTGGTTCATTTGTCATAATTGTTTGTGCCACGTGTTCAAGTTTCCTTTGTACAAACAGAAAATTGTGTATTGTTTGTGCCACGTGTTCAAGTTTCCTTTGTACAAACAGAAAAATGCTCCCTTCATCATTTGACGATGCTGATATAACACAAATAAGAAATTGGCCAGATATAATGAAGCATGCATTTAATTAAAATAATGTGTATTCTTTATCTTCTAGAGACGTCCATTTTACACAAAAACAATGGGAAATGGTGCCGAATCAATTTGTCCTGGCAAACAGCATTATTGCTTCAATCAATGGTCAATGCAAATCCTATTTGACTTAGGGGTAAAAATAATATTGAAATAAAGTGCTGAAAGTATGGTTGGACACCCTCTGTGCAATAAGATCAAGTCTTTGTATGTGAGTTAACATTCCAGTATTGGTGTTGTGAAGTGATTTCAGTTTAGTTTAGTATGGGCCCCAAGTTTGTGCAACTCAAAAATAATTGCTACGGGTGCTGTGCTGGGTAAATGTATCACAATACTGTCTAATACTCCCAGTCACCTGTCTCAAAACGACAACAGCACTGTTTGAGCACTGCACCCCTGTGCCAGTAGATAGGCACACGCTCTATCACATTTCTTGTTCCGATTTGAGGGGAGGGGGTGCAAGTTTCAAACTAAATCACAGATTTGCTCAGTGGGCAGATTACAATTAGAGACATCACTGCACCCATGAACAATTCCACTGCAAAAGGTGCCACCTGCAGGACAGGAGGAGGAAAATGCAGAAGAGAAAGTGTCTGGAGTAACTTAGCGAGTCAGGAAGCATATCTGGAGAACATGGATAGTGACGTTACAGGTTGGGACCCTTCTTCCCCGACCTCTCACATCACCTACCCATGTTCTCCAGATGTTGCCTGACCCACTGAGATACTCAAGTACTTTGTAGTTTTTTTTTTGTAAACCAGCATCTGAAGATCCTAGCTTTTTTTTTTAAATATCCCATTATACAACTGAAACAGAATGGATGAGTGATAACTATTGAATAGTTTCCCCCCCCCCCTCCTCAAAATCCCCATTTGCCCATGATTTGTAAGCTGCAAGAGCTCAAATTGATGCCTGTTGTTGCACTGGGGTTCTGGTAAGATTAACAATCCCTTCAGTTTCACCTTTCTCATATAACAAGCAATACCCCACTATCCGTTCTACATCAGCTTTTGCAAGCATTCAGATCGCAATTATTTACAACCATTTGACGTTTCTTGTGCAGCGGGATGGTGCAAACAAGATTTCACAACACATTTATTTCTTACGGAACAAATTTCAATGGAAATTTGTCATGCTACCACAATTTTTCATTATTAAATTTATCCTTCCAACCTTCTGGAGATAATTTAAAAACTGAGCAGATTTTTTCACACCTTTTGGATAAGGCACGGACTTGCCCATCTTCCTTAGGTGAGCAGGAAAGTGTCATGGCACTGTTTCAAAGTAAAGGGGAGTTATCCCTGGCACCCTGGGCAACATTTCTCACCTGGTTTATACAAGGATCATCAAGTTATTATCACAATGCAGCTTCGCTGTGCACAAAATAAACATATTTCTTGTATCTCAACAGTGAATACTCGCAATAACAAATCTCGAAAGCAGATTTAGGTTAAAGCAGCCCGTTCCACAACCCCTCCACCTCCGCAAGTCACCCAATGAGATGGTACCATGTGGTGGGAGCTTCCGGTTGCGGCAGTGGAGAGAGCGAGCAGCATGAAGCACGAAGGCAATGCGAGTACCCGGCCTGTTCCTGGCGCACCGCATGTAGGACTGGGAGCTCAGCTGCTCTCCGTCCTGTGAATTCCCGCATTTAACTCCCCCAATCACCGTGTTTCAACCCTCCCGGCCTTGGGTAAAACTTGGGACGACACAGTGGCACAAGTGGAGTTGCTGCCTTACAGTGCCAGAGGCACAGGTTCATTCAATACTGACCATAGTCGCTGTACATACAGAGATTTACGTATGAACGCGTGGATTTTCTCCGGGTGTTCCGGCTTTCCTCCCACTCCAAAGACGTGGGTTAATTGGCTTTGGTAAAATTGTAAAATGTCCCTAGTGTGTGTAGGATAATGCTAATGTACATGATGATCGATGGTTGGTGCGGACTCGGTGGGCCGAAGGGCCTGTTTCTGCGCTGTATCTCGAAAGTCTAAATTATGATACAGCATATTGCTATCTCCTCTATGAATAGATTTTCATCCAAATTAGAGAACAGGGATTGGGGGCAGATGTTAATCTACAGATTACTCCAAAAATATATCCATAAAGAAATAGAAAAATATAAATTATTACAATTCAATCTAACTTTTAAACCTTCTGGCTAGTTAACAGCATTGAAAAGTCAAGTGGGTGTGGCGAAAGTAAAATGGAGGTATCATTCACTTTCAATCCATAATGAACATTAGACCAGACTACGAGAGTTTTATATTCATCACCAGATGTTTGCCAGATGCAAAGACTGGCAAAATGCCAACACTATTGACGTTGCGGGCAGCGCAGTGGTGAGCAATACAGGATGCTTGCACACAGCCCAGGCCAAGAGAGTTCAATCCTGACCTTGGGCTGCAGTGTCCAGAGACTACACGTTCTCCCCGTGACCCGACAGGCTTCCCCCAAACGCCTGTTTCCTACGCTCTGGTTTCTTCCCACATCCCAAAGCACGTTGGTCGGTAGGTTAATTGGCTGCTGTAACTTACTCCTAGTACAGGTGGGTGGCTGGAGTATTGGAATGAGTTAAAGAATGCGCAAAAAAACAAAAAATTACAAGATAGTGAAGGGAGTGGGATTGCTTTGTTAACTTGGAGTCTCACTAGGCCAGCATTCCCGTATGTTGTAAGAAAATATGAGGAATATGTTAGACGTGAACATGAGAATACAGGCAAATAATTCATGAACTGCATTTTTCTAAAAGTCTTGGACACCCAGGACTGAGGTGTATGAAACAGAGGTGTTTCAATTAGACAAGATGAACCTCCCTTAGATAAGAGATTAATAATTAGAACACAGATTTGAGGTACTTTATATAAAAGCTTGGAGGTCAGGGCAACACATTTCATCCAAGGAACAGTGAAGGTAGAGGCAGAGACATTCACCAAACGTCAAAAGTATTAGGATGGATCTTTGAAGAGCTGTATGCTGCAAGGCTGCACTTTGCAACCTAGTAGAGGAATTAAGTAGCTCAAACTTTGGCCACTGGAACTCCATCAGCCAAAAAATTGGAGTAGTTTGACTGGAGGAACAGCACCTCATATTCAGCTTGTGCAGCTTACAGCCAGATGCTGTGAACATAGAATTCTCCAGTTTTAGGTAACCAACCAACAGCATCCTCTCCCCTATTTGGGATAGTGGGAGAAATGGGTACACATCCATGTGTGGCTTCCCCTTGCCCCACCTGGATGCATGCCCATTTCTCCCACTCTTTTCCCCTTCCACTTATATCCCTTCCTACGACTTCACATTTCACATCCCTTCTCTCCTCATCTCAGAGCCTTTTGGCCTTTGTCCACTCATCTGTCAATCAGCACCCACCCCCCTCACCTATATCCACCTGGCAAGTGCCTAGTTTTGTTCTGTTCCCACCTCTCTTCCAACTTCCTCTCCCCTACTACAGTCAGTCTGAAGAAAGGCCCAAGCCCAAAACATTGCCAATCCACATACTGCCGATGAGTTACTCCAGCACGTTGTATCTTTTTTTGCTGCATTATAAGTTGGTGGCAACAAAAGACTACATACCATTTTTTGCACTACAGTGGACTTTTTTCTTCTTGTGTGTTTGCCCCAATGTCTTGATTTTTTTTTACTGCAGTTTTTTTTACTGTCTTGCAGAGTTCTGTGTAATTATGGATTATTTATGGTTTTGCGTGTTAGCTTGTGTCTATATGTCTGTGACGCTGTCACAAGCAAGATTTTCTCTGTACGTTTTCCTCACACTACTTTGTGCATGTGGCAATAAATTCAACTTGACATGAGGATCAGAGAAGGTTAATGAGTATGAGATAAAAGGTTGCAGAAAAGTGGGGAAGTGGACTGATATGAATCGTCAGCGAACCTGCAGTCACAACAGGCCGAACACTTTCTGTAAGATATCACGCTTCAGCATGTAGGTAGAAACAAGCACAGGTTTTCAGTACACGCTGTTGCCAGTGTGGGTCTTCTTTATTTTTCAAAAGTACACTGGGCATACTCACACATAGTCACGAGACTGATAAGATATAGAATATATCGCATGACACAAACCACACCATTCTAGTGTTTAAGAAAGAACTGCAGATGCTGAAAAATCAAAGGTAGACAAAAAACGCTGGAGAAACTCAGCGGGTGAGGCAGCATCTATGGAGAGAAGGAATTAGCGACGTTTCAGTACCCGAAACGTCACCAATTCCTTCTCTCCATAGATGCTGCCTCACCCGCTGAGTTTCTCCAGCATATTTTGTCACACCATTCTAGTACTCATTAGTTACCATTCTATACACTACACTGCTCTCCCCTTAGAAAGTAAAATAACTTGTTAATTAGACAAACAAGAATAATTTTATAAATTTAATCTTACGCATTCTTTCTGATCTCCTGAGTGTTTAGGCGGAGTGTCAGGATGTGGTTCTAAAGAGTTCTAAAGTTCAGGATCATTTACCTTTGTCTCTACTTTGTTTGGAGATTCTGCTCTTACATCTGAACTTGGAATAATACCAAAGTCTGACAGATGTACTTCTTCATTCTATGCTTTGCTCTTGAACCAGTTCATCCCTTGCTGGGATCATATGGTTTATGTGCACACTTCTAAAACATCCTCCAATTTCTACCAAGTACCTCCTGGTACCACACACTTCAACGACTGTTCGCACCTCCCATTTGTTTGCTTTGTAAGGGATGCTGAGAACACGAGCCTGATCAAGGGTACTGAACCTACGTTCTTTTTGACTTCCACCATAATGACGTTTCTAATCAGTTTGTTTGCGTTCAACCTTAGGAGATAGGTTAGGTAGAACCAAACTCAATCTAGTTCTGAGCCTTCTTCTCATGGGAAGTTCAGTTGGGGTATACCCTGTGGTAGATTGTGGCGTGGATGATATTTCAGTAAGAAACTAGCTAGCCGCTGTGACATACTGAATTCCTTACAAGAGCTTGTTTCTTGAGAGCTTCTTTGACTATCCTGACTGACCTTTCGGCTGCGCCATTAGATGCTGGATGGTAAGTTGGCACTAGAGTATGCTTGAAACCATTTAGCTTCATGAAAGTTTGGAACAGTGCAGCATGAAATTGGGGGCCGTTGTCAGAGACAAGCTCTTCAGGTAATCCATGACACACAAAGATAGACCACAATGTGTATATTGCTCTTTCTGTTGTGTTTGTACTCACATGTAGCACCTCAATCCACTTCGAGTAGCTATCTACCAAAACAAGAACATTATTATTCCCATGTTCACAAAAATCCACATGAACCCTCTGTAAAGATCTAGTAGGCCTAGACCATGTTTGCAAAGGGGTTTGGGCAGGCCTACTGCTACAACTCTGACAGGTGCTACATTTGCTTGCCATTGCTTCTATGTAATTGTCCAATCCTGGCCAATAAATGCAACCTCTGGCTGTAGACTTTATTCCCACAATACCTGTGTGGTCACTATGGAGTTCTTCAAGTAATCTTTGTCTTAAACAATTGGGTGCTACTACTCTGTGATACCAATTAATGCACCCTTGCTCACATGACAGTTCATGTCATCTATTGTGATAAGGTTTTAGTTCATTAGTACATGGCTTTATTTCTGAGCATCCACACAAAATGTGTTTGTATACTTGTTTAAGCACTGTGTTCTTTTGTTTGAAAGTTGATCAACAAGTGGATCAACACACCAACACCACAGAATGTGTCTCATCTCCGCTCCTTCCTGGGTATGGTACAGTATTACGCACAAGTTGTTGAACAAGGATAAAAAATGGAACTGGTCCAAAGAGCAACAAAACGCTGAAGATGCAGGTAAGAAGAGCTTGACCAGTGATGCACTACTTGTTTACAACTATACAAATTGCGAGTTAAAGTTAGCTTGTGATGCGGCTAGTTGTGGGGTAGGAGCTGTGATTTCATATGTAATGGAACATGGACAAGAAAAGCCCTTAGCATTTGCATCACGCACACTTACCAAGCGTGAGCGTAATTATGCACAAATCGAGAAAGAAGCCCTTTCGGGATCAAGAAATTCCGTCATTATCTGTTATGTAGGAAATTCACCCTGGTTACAGATCATAAGCCACTTCTTGCTGTTCTTGATCCTCGGTCAGCAATACCTACAATGGCAGCCTGGAGGACGTAGCCCTGGATAGTTCTCCTGTCACAGTATGACTACAGCATTGAGTATCGCAGCTCAAAAGAAAATGCTATCGCTGATGCATTGTCACGTTTGACTCACAAAGAATCAGATGTGGGCACTGAAGGTGCTATCTACGTCACAGAAGCAATGGGCAATTACTTTCCAGTCACAGCAGCTGAAACTCAAAAGTACAGGAAGGAGCAGAGTTGGACACATTCTGTGGTGTTGGTGGGTTTACCAGAGCTTCAATCTTTTCCTTCACTGGTTGTATTCCACACTGATCCACTTTCAAACCAACATACACTCTGTACGAATGCACATTTGCTTCTTTTCAACTTTTATTGTGAGCATCAAGCCGTTTTAACATTTCGCTGAGTATCTCCGGATTCTCCTCCTCAGTAACAGTCGCAATCAGCAAGTCATCTTGATTGCTCAAACAACGTGATGTTCCTTGCAGAATCTCGTCCATTGTAGCTTGGAAGATTTTTGGTGCTGACCACACCATAAGAATGAGCAGGTTAGCCTATGATGAGCGTTTATCGGCAATGGGCCTGTACTCGCTGAAGTTCAGAAGAATGAGGAGGGACTTCATTGAAACATAGAGAATAATGAAAGGCTTGGATAGAGTGGATGTGGAGAGGATGTTTTCACTAGTGAGTGTCTAGGACTAGAGGTCATAGTGTCAGAATTAAAAGACGTTCTTTTAGGAAGATGAGGAGAAATTTATTTTGTCAGAGGGTGGTGAATCTGTGGAATTCTCTGCCACAGAAGGCTGCGGAGGCCAAATCAGCAGATATTTTTACGGCGGTTTCTTGATTAGTACAGGTGTCAGGGGTTATGGGAAGAAGGCAGGAAAATGGGCTAGGAAGGAGAGATAGATCAGCCATGATTGAATGGTGGAGTAGACTTGATGGGCAAAATGACCTAATTCTACTCCTATCACTTCTGACCTTGTATGAACATACTAACAGGGTGTATCTTCACCTGTTATTATGTGGGGTTTATTTGGGGAAGTCATCGTTTTTCATGAATGCCTGATAAGGACACAGATTCTACTAATCTACCAATTTTCACCGAGATTAATTTTCAAGATGTGACTACCAACTATGCTTGTAGATCAATATAAATATTAGACATTTATCCACGAAGATTTAATGTGGTCTGACAACTAAAATAATTGATTTTGTCAAAATATCCAGTTTGAAATCTTTCCACTTCTCTTGGTTACTTCCTTTAAAATATTTTTTTTTTTTTAAATTAATGATAAAGTGTGTAATAGGCTGAAAACCAGTGGCTTTCACTGGGCAATATAGTGAACTCCCATTGTGATCCCATGGCGAGGCCTTCTGCAAACTTTGACAGTCCTAGCCTACAATCTAAAATAGTGTTGGTTACAAAAAGGACAATTCTCATCTTTACAGAAGACAATTGTATAAGTACACGTTCACAAGTTATAGGAGTAGAATTACGCCATTTGGCCCATCGAGTCTACTGCGCTATTCAATTATGGCTCATCTCTGCCTCCTAATCCCATTTTCCTGCGTTCTCCACATAATCCTTGACATCTGTTCTTATCAAGAATTTGTCTATCTCTGCCTTAAAAATATCCACCGACTGCCTCCACAGCCCTCTGTGGCAATGAGTTCCACAGATTAACGACCATCTGACTATAGCAGTTCCTGCTCACCACCTTTCTAAAAGAGCGCACTTTAATTCTGAGGCCTTGACCTCTGCTCCTAGACTCCCCCTCCAGTGGAATCCTTTCCACGTCCACTCTATGCATGCCTTTCATTATTCAGTAAGTTTCAATGAGGTCCCCCTCAACCTAAACTCCAGCAAGTAGAGGCCCAATACATACATACATACCATCAAAAAGATACATGTTCAAGAAAGAACTGCAAATGCTGGAAAAATCGAAGGTAGACAAAAAAGCAGGAGAAACTCCATCAAAAAAGATACGTCAGTTTTCCAATAGCAAAAAGTCTACAACCTATATCATCTGAAAAATATTTAATAATCTTGTCAAATTTGGCTTCCGTTCTCCACACACACACGTCAAATAAGATGCTGGGTTCAAGAAGGAACTGCAGATGCTGGAAAATCGAAGGTACACAAAAATGCTGGAGAAACTCAGCGGGTGCAGCAGCATCTATGGAGCGAAGGAAATAGGTAACGTTTCGGGCCAAAACCCTTCTGAAGAAGGGTTTCGGGTCGAAACGTTACCTATTTCCTTTGCTCCATAGATGCTGCTGCACCCGCTGAGTTTCTCCAGCATTGTTGTGTACCTTCAAATAAGATTCTGCCTGGTTCTTTTTAAGTTTGCAAGTTGTTGATTGTACCACATGGTGGCACCAAACAACAGTTTAACTCACCAAGAACATTCTGAATGTTAGCAGCGTGTGCAGGAAAGAACTGCAGATGATGGTCAACACCGAAGATTTCCTTTTCCTATTCCGTTTCTCCAGTGATGCTGCCCAACCCACTGAGTTACTCTAGCATCTTGTGTCTACTCTGTGAATGCCAGCGATTGTTATTGCATTTGTCGCCTGCAATTTCGATTGATCTAGGCCAGTATGACCGGGTCAAACCCCAACTGTTCTAACAAGGTGTACATCCAACACAAACCCAGCGCCTGGCTCAGACAATTTGCAGCCTTCTCCACAGACCATCGGAGCGCAAATTAAAGCGGTTAGCCAAAAAAGCCTTGAAAAACACAATCAGCTGGAAGTCTCATATAATTATTTCACATGTGATGGATTTTACATAAAATGTTAACTTTTTAAACAAATGATGTACTTCTTCATCTCCTGGTTACCATATGCAGCACAGTGGTAGAGCCACCTGGTAGAGCCACCACCCACAGCTTGCATTCAATCCTGACCTCCAGTATTGTCTGTGCCCAGTTTGCAGCTTCTCCCCGTGACCACGCGGGTCACCTCCAGGTGCTTGTTCGTCTCCTACATCACAAAACGTGCGGGATGATAGGATAATTGGTCATCGTAAGATGTGTAGAATCTTAGTGGAGTGGGGAGTTGATGGGAATGTCGGGTGAATAAAATCGATGAGGGGAAGACTGATGTACTGATGAGTGGGCTGTTTTTGTGCTGCATCTCTATGTCTTTATACCATCATATTCAAAGGTGATGTTCATGAAGTTTAAGTTAGTTAAAAATTATGCTTTTACTTTCCTGTCTACATACAATGAGAATCCCAGAATGCAACTGGCTGCTCAGACAACTTGGTAGCATCACTATTGCTGGCCGTCAGGGCTCTCCTGAGAATTGCAGCCCGTATTGGAAAAGGGAAAGCTTCCACCAGACCTTTTGTGGCCCGTTTTCTTCCAACACGAGTGGCAAGTGGCCTTGCTTCACCATTGACCCCAAATTCTGACTCTTTGCAACTAGGTACAATTGGCACAATTCCTTCATAATATTAATATCAGGTGGGAAAAATCTACTATGCTTGATTGATATTTCTCTTCCGTTATTACAAATGCTGTCTCTCTCCCTCGAGCATGCCATTGTGCCGGTGAATACCAATATTTAGTCAAAACTATGTGGGAAGGAGGGGGAAACGAACTAATTTGCATCTACTAATGCATGGTTACAGTAACACCATGCGCCAGAGAGGGGCAGCATTTGTAATGACAAAAGAAAAATATCAATCAAGCACAGTATATTTTCCCTACCTAATATTAACATCAATGAGCAATTATACTGTGCCAATTTTACAACGTAATTGCGTAGGAAGGGACTGCAGATGTTGATCTAAACCAAAGATAGACACAAAATACAAGAGAAACAGCAGGACAGACAGCATCTCTGGAGAGAAGGAATAGACGATGTTTCGGATCTAGACGCTTCTTCAGATTATGACAGGGAAAAGGGATACAAGAAACATAGACAGTGATGTAGAGAGAAATGAATGAAAGATGTGCAAAAAAAGTTACGATAATCAGGGAAACAGGCCATTGTTAGCTGTTTGTTTGGTGAGAAACATAATTGCACAGTTAAGCTCAGTCAAAAGGCAAACTAGGCTTAATTTAGGCACACAGCTTGCAAACAGAGCCAAAACAGAAATGTCGACTGAAATTACTCTTTGCTTGCAAAGAAAGACCATTTAGCCTTTGTATAGCGACAAACAGATAATTAAATCAGAAATCCCACTATCATTACAAAGCCCCAAAGAGAGGGTAGAACAATAATTGTTGAATGGTCCGTGAATTTGGCAGAAGTATGATAAATAGATATTAACCCAGTGGGGGGGGGGGGGTGGTCTGGAGGAGGGGGGGGGGGTGTGTGAGGGGGGGGGGGGGCGTTTGGGGGAGGGGAGGGGCGGTTTGGGGAGTGGTGGTGGGGGGAGGCGGTGCGTGTGGGGGAGGCGGTGTGTGCGGGGGAAGGGGGGGGGTTTCGGGGAGCTGCGGGGGAGGGGGAACCTTCAAAACCTTCATAACTTTTGTATTATTTCATCGATCAGAACAAAACTTATTTGACTTGCAGCAGAGGAGAATGGTGAGTAAGGTGGAGAAAAATCCTAGCGCTATGGGGGATTGTTTTTGCGCAAATTTAATTACAACGCAGACAGGAAGTGGTCAAGATGAGAGTTTTGGTAATATATAGATATCATACAAATATTTGTACTCTTGAACAAACTTTAATGTAAGTGTCGAAAACCAATATTTAGTCAAGTACGAAGGAGGGGGAAACTGACTAATTTGCAACTGCTGGTGCCTGATTACAATTCAACATTATTGTTGTTCAAGAAATAAAGCATTTGTTTCCAATTAGTTCACCTTGTCTGTTGAACAATATTTGACTTTTTTGGAAGCATTTCCTTTTGAGGTGTTTGGTTTGCCTAAATATTTCTTAAAGATTGCTTCCACCACTCCACAAATCTCCTTTAAACTTCCACCCCCTTACCTTACACCTATGTCCCGTACTATTAAACATATCACCCAGGATAAAAAAAACTCAACTACCTACCCTATCAATGCTTTTCATAATTTTATATACTTCTATCAGGTGGCCCCTCAGCCTTGAACACTCCAGAGACAACAATCCAACTCTGCCCTACCTGCCCTTACAGTTAATGCTCGATTGCAGACAGCATCCTAGTGGGGGGAAAAAACGTGCTGGAGGAACTCAGGGGGGGTCAGGCATCATCTGTGGGGAGAAATGGACAGACAACGTTTTGAGTCGAGGCCTTTCTACAGATTGGTCGTGAAGGCAAGTGCCAAAGGAAGACACATGACAGTGGTTGCAACATCAGTAAGACCAAGGAACTGATTGTGGACTTTGGTAGGGGAAGGATGAGAACCCACAATCCTGTTCGCATCAATGGGACGATGGTGGAGAGGGTCAAAAACTTCAAATTCCTGGGCATGCATATTTCCAAAGATCTTTCCTGGACCCAGCACACCGATGCAATTATAAAGAAGGCACATCAGCGATTATACTTCCTGAGAAGATTACTGAGATTCGGCATGTCGAAGAGGTTTCTTCTAAACTTATACAGGTGCACGGTAGAGAGCATTTTGACTGGCTGCATCGTGGCCTGGTTCGGCAACTTGAACGTCCAGGAGTTGAAAGACTACAAAACGTGACCACTGCCCAGTCCATCACCGGCTTTGACCTCCCCAGCGTCGTAGGGATCTATCGAAGACGCTGCCTCAAAACGGCAGCCAAAATCATCAAAGACCCACACCATCATTTCACCATAGCCATCAAGAAGAAGGTACAGGAGCCTGAAAACTGTAACGTCCAGGTTCAGGAACAGCTTCTTCCCTACAGCCATCAGGCTATTAAACACAACAACAAATAAGCTCTGAATATTATTATTGCACTATATTTGTTATTTATTGAACTTTTATTTTTCTCTTCCCCTGTTATGTATTATGTTTACATATTCACATATTCTGTTGTGCTGCAGCAAGTAAAAATGTCATTGGCCCATCCGGGACACATGGCAATACAACACTCATGACTCTTGGGTCAGAACACGGTATGGTTTAGCAGCAGGAGAGGAGCAGGAACCACAGAGGGGGAGCAGTGAGAGAGGGGTTCACAAAACGCCCGTTGGTTAGAGGTGAACATCTTCAAAGTTGGCACGCTGGGGAGATTTTGCAATGGAGTATTAAATAGAGACAGAAGGTACAGAAGATGATGGAAACTTGAGCAGTGCACAAGGAACTCATCAGGTCAGACAGCATGGGGGTGGTGGGGGGGGGAAAGAATTCAGACAGAAGGGTCCTGACCCAAATCTTTGTCTGCCCATTTCCTTCCACAGATGCTGTCTGACCCATTAAGTTCCTCCGGCGGTTTTTGTTTTGCTCAAGATTCCAGCAACTGCAGTCCCTTGCATTGCAAATTCCTTGTGAATGTTTTCTGGATCAACGACAAAGCCTTACATGCTTCGTGACATGTAGTGACAAGAACTGCACGTAATATTCCAAATACATCCTAATCAAAGTCTTATGCTTATTCAACATGGTCTCCCAACTTTTATATTCAATGCCCCGACATATAAAGGCAAGTATACCATACACGTCTTTACCATACATCCTACCTTCAGGGCACCACAGGTCTGTAAATCCATGCTCCATACGGCCCTACCATTTACTGTACTCTTTCCTCTCACTAGATCACCCAAAGTGCAACAGCTCACTATTGTTCAGATTAAACTCCACCTGCCCATATTTCCAACTGGTCTACATCCTGCTGTATCCTTTGACATCCTTCTTTATCCAATTTTTGTGTCAGTGCAAACTTATTTATCAGCCCTTCTAAACCCTAGTGCAAATCATTTATGTTTCATCAATAGAGGCCCCATCACTAATCCCTGCAGAACACCACTGGTCACACGACTGCAGTCAAAATAAGACAGACACAAAAAGCTGGAGTAACTCAGCGGGACAGGAAGCATTTCTGGAGAGGAGGAATGGGAGATGTTTCGAGTTAAGACCCTTCTTCAAACTAACACCATTTCACTACTATCCTGTCTTCTTTGGCCAAGCCAATTTTTAATCCAATCTACAATGCAACATCCACTGCCCCACCCTCAATCACCTTCATCACCTCCTCAAAAAACTCCATCAAGTTTGCAAGACATGACCTCCCCCCACTAAAGCCATGCTAACTGTCCCCAATAAATCAGTTATAACAGGTTCAAGCAGATCCTATCCCTAAGAATCTTCTTAAATAATTTTCCTCTCACTAATGCAAGGCTCCTCTATAATTTCCTGGTTTATCCCTACTGTCTTTCTCAAACAGAGGATTAACATTGGCTTCTCTGTGTGGAGTTTGCATGGTCACCCTGTGGCAATGTGTGTTTCCTCCAGGTGCTCTGGTCTCCTCCCACATCCAAAAGAAGTGCGTTTGTAGGTTAATTAGCCTCTGTAAAATTGCCCCTGCGCGAAGAGTGGATGGGAAAGTGAGATAACATAGGACTAGTGTGAACGGGAGATTAATGGTCAGCTTGGATTCAGTGGGCAGAAGAGCCTGTTTTCATGCTGTATCTCTAAACTAAACTAAACTAAATCGCCTCTCTTGCCACTTTGGGCGGTCATGTTGCAGTTGTTGCAAGGTCATGTTGCAGTTGTATAAGATGTTAGTGAGTCCGCATTTAGTATTGTGTTCCGTTCTGGGCACCATGTTATAGGAAAGATGTTGTCCAGCTGGAGACGGTACAGAGAAGATTTATGAGGATGTTGCCGGGATTAGAGGGTCTGAGCTATAGGGAGAGGTTGAGTAGGCTGGAACTCTATTCCTTGGAGTGCAGGAGGATGAGGAGTGATCTTATAGAGGTGTATAACATCATGGCAGGAATAGATCAGGTAGAAGCACAGAGTCTCTTGCCCAGTGTAGGTGAATCAAGGGCCAGAGGACTTAGGTTTAAGGTGAAGGGGAAAAGATTTAATAGGAATCTGAGAGGTACCTTTTTCACACAAAGGGTGGTGGGTGTATGAAACAAGCTGCCAGAGGAGGTAGTTGAGACTGTGCTATCCCAACGTTCAAGAAACAGTTAGACAGGTACATGGGTTGCACATGTTTTGTGGGATATGGACCAAGCACAGCGCAGTGTAACTGGGACATGTTGGGCAGTGTAGGCAAGTTGGGCCAAAGGGCCTGTTTCCACGCTGTATCACTCTATGTCTAATAAACTAGGATAAATCCCATCAAGCCTTGGGTATTCCTCCACCATAAATGTTTTTTTCAAGTGATCGAACACCTCCTCCTTCTTGATATCAATGCCCTATAGTATATACATACCCCTCCCTGTCATCGCTATTCTGTATATTCTTCTCCTTGGTGAATACCGCGGGAAAAGTACACATTTAGTACATTGTTCACTTCCTCTGGCTCCAGTCACAAATCCCCTCCTTTGTCCTTGAATACCTACCCTTATGTATGTATAAAATGCCTTGGAATTATCCTTAATCTTTCATGCCAAGGAAATTTCACACCCTTTTAAGCCCTCCTAATTAATTTAAGTTATTTTCAGCTTTCTTTATATTCTGCAAGGGCCCTGTCTGAATTCAGATTCCTAAAGCTTACATTTGCTTCTTTTTTTCATTTTGATTAAATTTGCATCAACCAAGGCCCACATCAGATGTGGACACCCAATAAAAGCCAGTCCTTGCCTAACACTGCTATAATTAGTTATTCTTCAGTTTAGCTCTCCCTCCTCCCCTACCCCCATCCCCGAAGTCCACTCTTATCCGCACCCACAAGTATCTGAAAACTTTGTTATAACCCCTTTTCCCGAAATGCTCCCTCACCATTGAAACTCCAATCTCCTATCCAGCCTCTTTCCCAATGCTACGTCCAGAATGGTCCCTTCTCTTGTTAAATATGAACATACTGTGTAAGAAACCCACCTGGATGCTCCCAACAAATTCTTTCCCATCTAAAGAATCTGAAGAAGGGTCTCGACCCACAACGTCACCCTTCCTTCTCTCCAGAGATGCTGCCTAACCCGCTGAGTTACTCCAGCATTTTGTGTCTGTCTTTCCCATCTAAGTTGGACTTTAGTACTATGAAGAGAGTTCCAGTCAATATTGGGGGCATTAAAAAGTAGAACAAGGAAGTACAGGTGCTGATTTACAACAAAACAAAAAGAAAACGTTGTGGTGTAACTCAGCAGGTCAGGCAGCATTTCTGGAGAACAATGATTGGTGACGTTTCAGGTTGGAACCGTCACCTATCCACGTCCTCCAGAGATGCTGCCTGACTCACTGAGTTACTCCCGCACTTTGTGGGCCATGTGTACAAACATACAACTGTGACAGTATTGGGCATGACAAGAAGCACGTTTCCACCAAACAAAGCTTCAGAAGAAAATCTTGCTGCTTTCGAATACATTTCATCACTAACAAACAGAGCTTAGATAACTCTGTGACCTGGAGAAGTAACAATTGACTAAAACCAGTGACTAAGTACTAGATGAAAAGCTGCATAGCGGCAGAACATAAAAGAAGAAATTGAGAAGAAGAAATAATGAACGGGCCAAGAGAAGGAAGCACTAAATGCTGGTTAGAGAAGGGTTAAGTGGTCCCAACAAATCAATGTTGACTCTCACTAAATTTCAATTGCATTAAACAGCTGGAGAAGGGGCCTGACCCAAAACATCACCTATCCTTGTTCTCCAGATATGCTGCCTGACCCAGAGTTACTCCAGCACTGTCTTATTTTTTTTTAGCTCTTATTCAAAAGCAGATGATCCACATTGCCAGTCCAAATTTATAGTGGGAAAGATTATGGGGTATTAGGAGGGCACAAACAAGACGGACAAATGTAAACTGGCAGGCATTGAAAATTAGAAGAAATGTACATTTTCTGTGTTTATATTACAAAAAAATCAAGACAGATCTGAATCAGAACAACTTATGACATCCTTCTTGTGATTAGTGGCAAAAAACTGCACAATGTACACCAGATAACTGTGTTACACTGTAACTAAACTCTGTTGAACCCCAATGGCTCATTCAATCCAATGCTTCGTGGCTAATTCAATCCAATGATCTACTGACTTCATAAAATAAACTGCAGCTAATTACTGAAGATGATTTCACACAGTGATTCATTGTGCCCACAAGAATCATTGCCATGCTGTATCATTGTTCATTTGATTCATATGCTCCCTTATGATTGTCACTAAATTATTTCAATGATTTGCACATTTATTGCCGTTTCTATCCCAATAAGCCGAAACATTAAAGTCCGTCCAAATCTGATTATTTGTACTCGAGCAAGAGTCTGAAAAATTGGCAATATTGCCTAGTAGATTTATTTACAAATTTGAAATTGGTAAGGTCCCTGCTGTACCTTCTTTCTAATCTGAAAATCTTATTATCTGGTCTTAAATGAATTTAATTCCCAGCAGTCTCCGATCCTGCAACCTATTACCATCATTAAATCATCCTGATTATCCATATTTCTAAAACCTTTAGGTCTCCACTGCTCCATTAATTAAATATGATCCTACTGTCCTCCAGATCCGAAGATTAATCCAAAGTCCATACTGCAACCCAGGATAATCTACTTTGACTGTTTAACATTTAAAATAGTTATAAAACAAAAGTTTGGCCAATAATATTCACAAGATTAAAATAAACTGACATGGATCACATCAGCCTGTGAGGTATATGCCAGTCATGAATTAATTACACTGTTCTCTCAAAACAGTGGGCGGCACAGTGGCACAACAGTACAGATCCAGGTTCAATCCCGACTACGGGTGCTGTTGGTATGGAGTGTGTACATTCTCCCTGTGACTACGTGGGGTTTCTCCCAATGCTCCTGTTTCCTCCAACATCCCAAAAACATGCAGGTTAAGTGGCCTCTGTAAATTGTCCTGAGAGTGTAGGATAGAACTAGTGTACGGGTAATTGCTAGTTGGCACAGAGTCAGTGAACCAAAGGGCTTGTTTCCACACTATATCTTTAAACTAAACAATTGTTGTCACTTTTCTCGGTAGAACATAGGACTTTTATTGTCACATGTGCCGAGGTACAGTGAAAAGCTTTTGTTTGCATTCTAGCCAATCAAATACTATACATTAATGTAATCACACAATACAAACAAATGTATAAAGGGGAGAGTGAAGAGAATGACAGACTGCAGAATATAGCTCTCAGTATATTGCATAACATGAACCAAAATCTGCAATGGGGTAAATTGGGGAATCAGAACTGTATCCTAACTAATGGAACGTCCATTCAGAAGTCTGATAACAGAGGGGAAGAGTTGGTCCTTAATCCAGTGCAGATGACACAAAGCTGGGTGGCAGTGTGAACTGTGAGGAGGATGCTAGAAGAATGCAGGGTGACTTGGACAGGTTGGGGGAGTGGGCAGATGAGGTTTAGTGTGGATAAATGTGAGGTTATCCACTTTGGTATCAAAACCAGGAAGGCAGATTACTATCTAAATGGCGTCAAGTTGGGAAAAGGGGAAGTACAATGGGATCTGGGGGTCCTTGTTCATCAGTCTCTGAAAGTAAACATGCAGGTACAGCAGGCAGAGAAGAAAGCGAATGGCATGTTGGCCTTTATAACAAGAGGAGTCGAGAATAGGAGCAAATAGGTCCTTCTGCAGTTGTACAGGGCCCACACCTGGAGTGAGACCACACCCGCAGTATTGTGTGCAGTTTTGGTCCCCTAATTTGAGGAAGGACATTCTTGCTATTGATGGAGTGCAGCATAGGTTTACAAGGTTAATTCCCAGGATGGCGGGACTGTCATATGCTGAGAGAATGGAGCAGCAGGGCTTGTACACTCTGGAGTTTAGAAGGATGAGAGGATATCTTAGAAGCATAGAAACATAGACATAGAAAATAGGTGTAGGAGTAGGCCATTCGGCCCTTCGAGCCTGCATCGCCATTCAATATGATCATAGCTGATCATCCAACTCAGTATCCTGTACCGTATTGAAACAGTATCTGATTGAAACATATAAGATTGTTAAGGGTTTGGAAATGCTAGAGGCAGGAAACATGTTCCCGATGTTGGGGGAGTCCAGAACCAGGGGCCACAGTTTAAGAATTAAGGGGTAAGCCGTTTAGAACGGAGGCGAGGAAACACTTTTTCTCACAGAGAGTTGTGAGTCTGTGGAATTCTCTGCCTCAGAGGTCGGTGGAGGCCGGTTCTCTGGATACTTTCAAGAGAGAGCTAGATAGGGCTCTTAAAAATAGCGGAGTCAGGGGATATGGGGAGATGGCAGGAACGGGGTACTGATTGGGGATGATCAGCCATGATCACATTGAATGGTGGTGCTGGCTCGAAGGGCCGAACGGCCTACTCCTGCACCTATTGTCTAAAATGCACTTTCAAGTTTCTGCATTTTCAGTTGATGGGAGCAGGGAGGAGTAAAGACCGGGGTGGGAAAGGTCCTCGATGATGCTTGTGCCTTTCCTGAGGCAGCGTGAAGTACAGATGGAGTCAATAGTGGAGAGTCAGGTCTGTATGATGGACAGGAACGGGTCCTTTGGCCCAACATTAACTACCGCTACCGTTGAGCCAAATAACCTACGAGATAATTAGGATGAACTGAACGACAATGGGTAACTTTACAATTTCCTTAACAGAGCACATTAGTTTGGAGAGTTTATAACATTTCCCTTCGGCTGTTTGTGGTCCCACAAATAATGGATTAATATTAACCAGGAGATGTCTAGGCGTACTCGCTGGTTCATGTTGTCACATTTCTCGCAATGATCTAGGGAGATGCACCATATTTTGACTGCAAAGCTTATAAGAATAAAATTCCATCAGGATTCTTGATCCCAATTTCCTGTTCCCTGCTGGAATTGCACCTATGGGTTATCACCTGTTTTAATTGTGGTAACTCCCGCATTTAGTTGACGAGCTTGCAGAGGATAAAATACACATTATGGAATTGATTGTAGCTCTTATTATCACCCCAAAGATCGGGAGCAGAAAATAAATGTTCCCAACGAGCTTTCAAATGCACTAAAATATTAAAATTTTTGAAGTTTAGTTTAGAGATACAGCGCGGACGCGGCCCTTCGGCCCACCGAATTCGCGCCGACCAGCAATCCCCGCACATTAACACCATCATACACACATACTAGGGACAATTTACATTTATACTAGGCCAATTTACCTACATACCTGTACATCTTTAGAGTGTGGGAGGAAACCGAAGATCTCAGAGAAAAGTCACACGGGTCATGGGGAGAACGTACAAACTCCATACAGACAGCACCGTAGTCAGGATCGAACCGGGGTCTCTGGCGCTGCAAGCACTGTCAGGCAGTAACTCTACCGCTGCACCACCATCCAGTCTAATGTACCAACTGAATGTTTAGTCCATCAATTGTGCCGAGAAGGCATATATATCCGAAAAACTGCCCAGTACTCCAAATAAGATTCACCTCCTGCATTATATGTTTCCTTTAAATGCAATTAATAGATTTCATCACATGGACCATAAATGGAAAGATTCAATAAGGCGTTGTGAATAATTAAAAAAAAAATTAATTGTCCCGATTTGGAAAGGTTATTGTACAAAGTGTCCAAAGTAAATAATATGAACAAAAAAGTGTGATTTAGAAATTGTTTGATTTTCCACAGATGCTAACATTTTCCAACATTTTTGTAGGCATCGATTATGTGACCAACCTTCATCATATCTCTCAACCTCCTTGAATAATGCTAAACAGAGCTTTCCAAAGCAATTGTTTGACGAGAAAATAACAATGAAACCAGTCCTACAAGCACAGCTAATTTAATTGTTCTGCCTTACAATCCCTATTTGCAGATCTGTTCAATTTTCAAAGGGCTTCTTAACAACAAAGTTATTTTGTCTCACTGGCAGACAATTCACAACTCTTCAAATAAGAAGAAAACAGAAAACGCAAGATGCATAGATGAAGAAGATGATGAATTGAAATATAGGGACAAGAGAATGGGGATTCTGGAATCTGAAGCAAAAAGAAGAGAACTGCTGGAGGAACAGTGGGTCAAGCAGCATCTGTGGAGTGAAATGAACAATCAATGTTTCAGGTCAAGACCATCATCTAGATTCCTTGCTACCTTCCTACACCATTCTTCCTACACCCTTCATCTGATTGTTCTTCGACTTCCAGTAGTGCAAATTAATCACTTCATGAATTCAAATGTCATGACTTCCAGCACTCCACAACATACAGCTGTATGACCCAGACAAACAACAATGTGAAGGTTAATGATTTGGACATTGCTGAAGTTTAACCATCAATCTGTCATTTGGAATAAACAATTTTACAGCCTTTGTTATATTTACAATGGGCAACACACAGATATATTGCATCCAAATGAAAAGCATTTCACAATTCTCTTTGAAACATTAATGCACATTCCCCTACCTATATCCTGTTAAAGATGAACTTTATATTAGTAAGGCGTGTAGAGCAGTTACATTACCGAGTGCGTAGACACACACGCTGGATTAATGCATGACTGAGAGTTTTTATTCAGTTACAATTGTAATAGAAGCCTCAACATTGGTTCACCACAGTCTAGACCTCTGTAATTAAAACACCTGAAGTAAAGCACCTGTCAAATTTGTAAAATCAAGATTTCATACAGTGCTAGGTGCAATAGGATGACAAAAAAACTGCTGGCAGCTTCAATCTTCAGCACCTGACCAACTTGCCAGGATTATATTACAACTGATTTGCGTTGCCATCTCACTACCAGCCTCTGCATCCATCACTGGAAGGGATGCACTATAACACTTTCAGATCAAAACTATTTTAGCTCTTAAATATTTGTAATAAATTTCCAGGGAATGCCTGTCATTAGGCAAGTAAGTATTTCAAAATGCAATTCTGGTACAAACAATAAAGTCAGCTAATGATCGGAAAGCAGGAGTCAAACCAGTTGTAAATTGAGATGCTAAGCAAATGAATCTAGGGATATACACAACATAAGCACCAAGAAGAAACGCAGGTTACCACAGTCATTTTATAAAAAGCAAACAGCACGAGGCTGTTTCTCTAGAAGGATGGTACTGAAAAAGAAAAGCCTATTAGAAACATCCAAGAACTTACCTGCAATACCCTAGACCCGCTGCAACCACCTCCAAAATCTAGAACAGAGACCCAGCGAGTCTTTGCTTCACCCTTTCCAGCTTTATTGACACCCTTCCTGTAATTCAATGATTAGAATGGCCCATAATACTCCAAGTGTGGTTGAACCAACAACTTGTACCGTTGTTCCACCTCGTTCTGACCAATGAAGACAAAATGCAAATGCATTCTTCATCACGTGGTCTGTGTCGCCTTTTTAGGGAACTATATCCATGGGTATCTATAATACTCTCCAGAACCCTGACATTTTTTGTGTACGTACTGTCCTGGTTCTTCCCAAAATGCAGTACTTTGCATTTGTCCAGGTTCAATATCATCTGCCATTCTTTGGCCCACTATCTCAGTTGATCTAAATCTTGTTATAATATTAGACACACATTTTCACTGTCCATTATACCATTATTGTTGGTGTCATCTGCAAACATACTAACCATGTTTACTTTTTAGTCAAAATCATTGAAATAGATGAGGAAAAATAGTGGTCCCAACACAGATCCCTGTGGCGCATCGCTGGCCATAGGTCTCCAACCTGAAAAAGAACACTTCACGACATTTGTCCGAACCCAGATATTCCTCATTCTCCCTCTTATCATCTGACAAAAGATACAGAAACTTGAAGGCGCGCAACATCACACTCAGAAACAGCTCATTTCCTTCTTATCAGTCTCCTGAATGATAGAAACCATAGAAACTAGGAATTAGGTGCAGGAGTAGGCCATTGTGGCCCTTCGAGCCTGCACCGCCATTCAATATGATCATGGCTGAATACTAACTCAGTATCCCGTACCTGCCTCTCTCTCCATACCCTCTGATCCCCTTAGCCACAAGGGCCACAATCTAACTTGATTGCTTAAATATAAAAATGAACTGGCCTCAACTGATGTGATGTGGCAGAGAGTTCCAGAGATTTCACCACTAGCTGTGTGAAAAAAAGTTCTTCTCATCTCGGTTTTAAAGGATTTCCCCTTTATCCTTAAGCTGTGACCCCTTGTCCTGGACTTCCCTAACATCGGGAACAATCTTCCTGCATCTAGCCTGTCCAACCCCTTAAGAATTTTGAAAGTTTCTATAAGATCCCCTAATAAATTCTAGAGAGTATAAACCAACTCTATCCAGTCTTTCTTCATAAGACAGTCCTGACATCCCAGGAATCAGTCTGGTGAACCGTCTCTGCACTCCCTCTATGGCAATAATGTCCTTCCTCAGATTTGGAGACCAAAACTGTACGCAATACTCCAGGTGTGGTCTCATCAAGACCCTGTACAACTGCAGTAGAACCTCCCTGCTCCTATACTCAAATCCTTTTGCTATGAAAGCCAACACACCATTCGCTTTCTTTACTGCCTGCTGCACCTGCATACCTACCTTCAATGACTGGTGTACCATGACACCCAGGTCTCGCTGCATCTCCCCCTTTCCCAATCGGCCACCATCAACTATTGTGGACATTGGGCCTTGTCAATGGAAATGATGTGCTGTAATACTAAAAACTATATTCTGCACTCTGTATCTTCCCCTGTGTTCCACCCATTGTACTTGAATATAAATTGAAGGATTTATTAAAATTCATTATCTGATCTGATTGTCAGTGCGTGCAAAATAAGTATTAGTCTCCTTGCTTTGTGCACAATGTTCTTCCAAACACCTCCCTCGAAGGGCCGAATGGCCAATATTCGCCGTTGCGATGTTTCTCCAAACAGTTACCTCTGACTCCACTCTCAAGCCTTTGGCCAGGCGGGGAGGGGAGAGGGGAGGAAAAGGGCGCATGATGGGCAAAAACAGGCGAGGTGGACGAGAGGGAGAGGGCAAACCAGAAGTGGGAGAGGGTGCAGGACGGGGAACAGACGTTGGAGGGGGAGGTATGAAGATGAGCGGCAAAAATCGGGGTTGGTGGGGACAATGATTGGGTCGGGGGGGAGCGCAGGCGCACCTCCACCCGCAGGCTTTCGATGCCGTGCAGTGGCGCATGCGGGCACGGTGCCGGCGTAGGGATGGCGCGGGGAGGGGATGGGGCGAGGGGAGGGGTGATGGGGGTCATGGGGGGGAGTAAGGAGGGTGGGCGGGGAGCATGAGGGAAACAGTCGCGGACAGCCTCACAGCAGCAATGCTCGATCCCTGAGACGAGGGTCCACCATCTCGGCTGACTCGACCAATCGAGCGCTCCTTTCCCGCTCAAAGCGCGGCCAATCGATCACCCACCTCGCTCGCCGATTGAAGTAAATCTTTCATTTAATGAAACCGCTCCTGCGCGACTGTAGCGCGAGTGCGCGGGGATCTGATCGAGATTTTGTTCTTCAAATTGAAGGAAGATTGTAATTCAGGAACTGAGCCAGTGGAGCATTGTGGGAGTTGTAGTCTCCCACTGCTTTGTGCACAATGTTCTTCCAATCACCTCCCTGTGTGGATGATTGATCAATATGTTCGCCGTTGCGAGTTGCTCCAGCAGTTTGTTTGTTGACTCTCAATGACTTTGGCGGCGGTGAGAAGGGGAGGAAAAGGGCGCATGCGCAGCTGCAGCCGCCTTGACGGCTTGCTGGGCAAGGCGCATGCGCGTCATCTAGGGCGGCGCCGGCAGTGCGCATGCGTATCTGCAACGGTGTATGATTGCCGACAATGATTGGTGCCGGGCGGAGCGCATGCGCACCTCCAGCCGCAATGACTTCGGCGCCGTGCATGGCGCATGCGTATCTGCACGGTGCCGGCGCAGATTATTGCGCCGGGCAGGGCGCATGCGCGTTTGCATCCGTCATGGTTGTGATGTCGGGCGGGACGCATGCGCGCCAACACTCGCGGAAGCTGCAGCAGCAATGGCGGCGATGATGGAGACGAGGGTCAGCAGTCGGCTGAAGGATAAGTCTGACGATATCGGTGTTCAGCCTTTCCCCATGATGGGCAGCCGCCCGTGTAAGGTTATCGGCTCCAGCCGCAAGGAGACCTTCGGTGTGGTCGCAGCGTCGCTGAGGGAACTGAGGGACACAGGTAGGGACTGAGGCCTCCACCGCGCCTTCCGCATAACGGGTAAACAGACACCAAATGCTGGAATAACTCAGCGGGACTGGCAGCATCTGGAGAGAAGGAATGGGTGACGTTTCTGGTCCAGACCCTTCTTCAGACTGAGTCAGGGAAGAGAAAGATACAGAGATAAGGATGTATGGTGTGAGAACGAGACACCAAAGAGGATGGAGATCAAGGGAATTGTGGAATAGATCGTTGTGAGGATCAGACGCTAACAAAACAAAACAGATTAAATGTAAACTAGGACAGCCAGATTGGTCGGAAACAAAAAAGCTGGGATGGTGGAGAGTCAAAAGCCCATAGGGTTCTTGAAAATAGAGAAGAAAAGTTTTATAGGGTGATTTCACCAAAGGTCAAATGAGCGTAGATCCCCCCTCACATGACCGAAAATTTTAACTGGAGGACATCTCTCAGTTTGGTACATGTAAGTGAATGGGGAAACACGCACTTTCCCACCCGTTAAAAACATGGAAAACGGCCGATTTTTGAGCTGAAATTTTCCGCGTTTGCTCGCTGAATTTCATCAAAAGTAAGGCGTTATTAACTTTTGATGAAATTCAGCGAGCAAACGATTCCCGATATTTTGGATCTTAAAATCACCACGGCAATTGTCAGCTGTTCACAATCCGCCATGCTTTCTACCTTCATTTACCCTCAATTAATTACCCAAATTTCTATCTTTTGTTCATTTGCCTGTAAATTTAAATCGGCTTTCTAGTGGGTTTCACGGTCACCCGCGCTGGTTTAGAAAATTCACATTGCTCAAAAATTGTGCCGTTTTGCCATGTTTTTAACTGCGGGAAAGTGCGTGTTTCCCCAATGAGCTTACATGCTATAGAAAACTGAGAGATGTCCTCCAGTTAAAATTTTCGGTCAATGTAAAAATAAGGTACATACTTGAAGTTAGGTGAAGTCAAAAGTTTTATACTGCTGAGGTGTAAGTTGAGCAACCGAAATGGGATGTCCTCATTTTTTAGCGAACGTGTGTTCCCTTCTTATAGAAGATGAAATAGCCACGCATTTGCATAGTAGTAACAGGATCGGTCCTAGTCAGCATGGATTTACGATGGGGAAATCATGCTTGACTAATCTTCTGGAATTTTTTGAGTTGCATCAACTAGGGAAATGAGCAAGGGAGAGCCAGTGGATGTAGTGTACCTGGACTATCAGAAGCATTTGATAAGGTCCCACATAGGAGATTAGTGGGCAAAATTAGGGCACATGGTATTGGGGGTAGAGTGCTGACATGGATATCAAATTGGTTGGCAGGCAGGAAACAAAGAGTAGGGATTAGTGGGTCCCTTTCAGCATGGCAGGCAGTGACTAGTGCTCGGTGCTGGGACCGCAGCTATTTACAATATACATCAATGATTTGGATGAAGGGATTCAAAGTAACATTAGCAAATTTGCAGATGACGCAAAGCTGGGTGGCAGTGTGAACTGTGAGGAGGATGCTATGAGAATGCAGGGTGACATGGACAGGTTGGGTGAGTGGGCAGATGCATGGCAGATGAAGATTAATGTGGATAAATGTGAGGTTATCCACTTTGGTATCAAAAACAGGAAGGCAGATTACTATCTAAGAAGTTGGGAAAAGGGAAAGTACAATGGGATCTGGAGGTCCTTGTTTATCAGTCTATGAAAGTAAGCATGCAAGTACAGCAGGCAGTGAAGAAAGCGAATGGCATGTTGGCCTTTATAACAAGAGGAGTCGAGTATAGGAGCAAAGAGGTCCTTCTGCAGTTGCACAGAGCCCTAGTGAGACCACACCTGGAGTATTGTGTGCAGTTTTGGTCCCCTAATTTGAGGATGGACAATCTTGCTATTGAGGGAGTTCAGTGTAGGTTTACAAGGTTAATTCCCGGGATGGCGGGACTGTCAAATGCTGAGAGAATGGAGTGTTTGGGCTTGTACACTCTGGAGTTTAGAAGGATGAGAGAGGATCTTATTGAAATATATAAGATTGTTAAGGGTTTGGACATGCTAGAGGCAGGTAACATGTTCCTGAAGTTGGGGGAGTCCAGAACCAGGGGCCACAGTTTAAGAATAAGGGGTAAGCCATTTAGAACGGAGATGAGGAAACACTTTTTCTCACAGAGTTGTGAGTCTGGAATTCTCTGTCTCAGTTGGAGGCCGGTTCTCTGGATATTTCAGGAGAGAGCTGGATAGGGCTCTTAAAGATAGTGGAGTCAGGGGATATGGGGAGAAGGCAGGAACGGGGTACTGATCGGGGATGATCAACCATGCTCACATTAAATGGCTGTGCTGGCTCGAAGGGCCGAATGGCCTACTCCTGCAACTATTGTCTATTGTTTTCTATTATAGATCAGGTTCTCGTCAGAGTCTCCTCTATATCTTGCAGCTCCGCTCTTACTCCCCATCCCCCTACTCGTATGAAGGACAGAGTCCCCCTTGTCCTCGCCTTCCACCCCATCAGCCGTCGCATACAACATATAATCCTCTGACATTTTCGCCAACTGCAATAGGATCCTACCACTGGCCACATCTTCCCATCTCCTCCCCTCTCTGCTTTCTGCAGAGACCGTTCCCTCCATAACTTCCTGGTCAATTGGTCCCTTCCCACCCAAACCTGTGGTACTTTCCCTTGCAACCGCAGGAAATGCTACACTTGTCGCTTTACCTCCCCCCTTGACTCCATCCAAGGACACAAGCAGTCTTTCCAGGTGAGGCAGAGGTTCACCTGCACCTCCTCCAACCATATCTACTGCATCAGCTGTTCCAGGTATCAACTTCTCTACATCGGTGAGACCATGTGTAGGCTCAATGATCGCTTCGCCCAACACCTCCACTTAGTTTGCACGAACCAACCTGATCTCCCGGTGGCTCAGCGCTTCAATTCCCCCTCCCATTCCGAATCCGACCTTTCTGTCTTGGGCCTCCTCCATTGCCAGAGTGAGGCCCAGCACAAATTGGGGGAACAGCACCTCGTATTTTGCTTGGGTAGTTTACAACCCAGCAAAATACGCCAGCGAGCCCTTCTTCACCAACCGCGCGGGTGATTGTTGTGGCTCACATTGTAGCTCCTGGGGACAGCGCTTTCTCCGGTTTGCCGATGCTTCTTCCCTCTGAGTCGTTGACATTGTTCACCTTGGTGACAGCAGGTGAGGGGAGACGAAGCCACAAAGGTGAACGAGGGTGTTCTATCGGTGGGGGCACACTGAAGACAGTGCGTCCTTTCGGGGAGCTGCAACGCAACAACAGCCATGGGAACCAATGAAGAACGGCAATGTGAGCAGACCAGTGGCATCATCAGTGCCTAGCTTTAAACTGAAATGATACAAAGTTCTGAAGTGACAGCTGATTGAATCAGTCTGAGGAAGAGTCCTGATGTCACCTATCTGTGTTCTCCAGAGACCCTGAGCCACTGAATTACTCCAGCATTTTGTATGCTTTCAGTGGGTGAAGATGGGCTTGACGGTCGGTGGACCTCGCGAGGAGTCAGCAGTGGGGCCGGAAACCGGGGCTCTAATCGGCCAGGGAGGTGTAGATGGGTTTGCAGGTCCATCCACTATATCCGTCATCTGTTATAAGGGGGTCGTAAAAACGATGGTTTACTGTATTGTCTTTGCTAAACAGTTAGGAGAGAAGATTGAGAGCACAGTTAATTCATTCACAACCGAGGGACCCGACTGGAAAGAGCACTCGCAATGCCACCTGTAACCGCTCAGGGTATTTCAACTGAGCTCTTGCAATTTATAGAAGGTAGGCAAAAAAGCTGGAGAAACTCAGCGGGTGAGGCAGCATTTATGGAGCGAAGGAATAGGCGAAGTTTCGGGTCAAGACTCTTCTTCAAACAATTTATAATAGGTCAGCACGTTTTGTTTTGGTGGTTGTAAGGCTCAGCATTAGGTCCTTTCTCAATTTATTATGGACCAGGATTTAAGTTTATAACCATGGGTAAGAGATTTGCTGACCATACTAATATTGGCAGTACAGTTGATTATAACATTTTATCCTGCACAAATCTGGTTTGACATGGAATGAGAATTGTAAAGGTCATAAGGTCATGTAGGAGCAAAATTAGGCCATTCGGCCCATCACGTCCACTCCGTCATTTAATCATGGCTGATCTATCTCTCCCTCCTAACCCCATTCTCCTACCTTCTCCCCATTACCCCTGACACCCGTACTAATCAAGGATCAATGTATCGCTGCCATTAAAATATCCATTGACTTGGCCTCCACAGCCTTTATCATAAGTAAAAGAGTCTATTGATTCTTTGACAACTCCCATTTCATTTCTCTTTACATAAATCCCAGCAAATTAATTTCAAAAGTGCCTATCCAATTATTTTTTTAAGGCCTTGATTGATTGTTTCCACCACCTCCGTAGGCAGTGAAATACAGACACCAACCACTCTCTGCATCCTTGCATCTCTTACCTCTTGGTCAAAATTTTTAATTAGTGCACCCACCTTGATCCGTCTACCAATGATTTTACTTCGGAGTCACGTGAGTGACTACGTGAAGAACCCTGCCAGGAAGCATGCATGTCATATCGCTACACGCATTGCGAAACAGTCATGTGGAACGACGTTCCCCCTCAGCGGCAGAATTTAAAAGCCGGGAACTGCAGGTAAGAAATATTCTGCGTTCTTTTTTGTTCCACTTACTGTGTTACAGGTGGAGCCAATGGACAGGACAAAGAAAAATAAGAAGGCTGTGACAAAGCTGGCGGGGGAGGACCGCAGAGTTGCGGGCAGCCAGCAGCGGCCAATGGCACACGAATCGCCCATAATGGGAACAGCTGTGCCCGACTTCGCCCCCGAACCGGCCAGATCTACACCGCGGCCGGGCGGTAAGGCAAATCAAAAATCTGATAGTTGTTGACTCCGATGAGTCCGACTTTCAGCAGCCGCGAGCGGCCAGTGACCGAGAGCATTGGAGCCGGTTGGAGCGGCTTAGGGAGCAGCCGCGAGCGGCCAGTGACCGAGAGCATTGGAGCCGGTTTGAGAGGCTGATGGAGCAAATGCTCCAACGTGACGGGCTCCGGGAGATGGAGGCTAGTCACTGTGGGCAATTTGTAAGTCCTACAGCAGTACCTCTTGTAGGGCTGCACAGTGCTTCTCCCTCGTCAGAGAGGAGTACTGGGGGTCAATTCTGGGCTGACCCTGAAGAGGGGTTTGCAGAACAATCACCATGTGTGCGAGGGGTGCAAGAAAACGAAAATTTACTGGACATGGTGTCCCAATTCATACAACCAGACCTAACTGGCCAAAACTTGGAACCAAAACTAGCTGCCAGTATTGACTATATGTTATTAAAGCAGCTACAAGGACAGGCATTAATGGACACCATGGCAAGACACTTACCACCAGGGAACTGTACATCATTGAATGTTCCCATTGTAAACCAGTGCATATGGAAACATGTCGGAGTAGCAATTAGAGCCAGGGACTTAAAAACTCCAAAAAGTACTGATGGTCCTAACAGCGGGAATTACAGCTTTCGCCCGCACAATAGACGAAAAAGACATGTCACAGGATCAACAGGATGCACTTGCTTTATTCTGTAACACCCAATACGAAATAAACAGTATTAGGCAGAGTGCCATCCAACCCGCTTTAGACCCTAAATTTGCAGGTCTGTGCAAACCTGGAACCCCTAAACCACCAATTTTGCTATTTGGAGGTAATCTATCCAAACAAGTGAAAGAACTCGATGAGTGGGCAAAACTTTGGAATTGGCTAAACAAACGGTAACAGCCACAAAACAATTATTTGAAAAACTGGGTTTTATCATCCATCCAGTTAAATCTAAATTAACGCCTTCTACCACAATGGATTATCTGGGGTTCACCATTAACTCAGTTCACATGTCAGTGACTTTGCCTAAGGAAAAGGTTACAGCCTTAACAGAGGCTTGCAGTAACCTCATTGACATCAGCAAACCATCCATCAGATTGGTAGCAAGAATAATTGGCAAAATAGTGGCTGCCTTTCCAGCCACACAATTCGGACCTTTACATTATCAAAATTTACAGAGGGCAAAAATACGAGCACTCAAAATTAATGGTGGTCATTTTGACAGACCAATGAAGCTACCAACCGAGGCCATAATCGAACTAAAATGGTGGAAAGATAACATTCGGCATTGTTCCAACCCAATCATTATCAGCAACCCGTCTACAGTACTATAAACTGATGCCAGTGCACTTGGTTTGGGGTGCTACCAATTCCATCTCCAGCTGTGGAGGTAGATGGAATGCACAGGAGGCATCATTATTACAAACATTGGGCATAAACTACCTGGAAATGTTGGGTGCATTCCATGGCCTTAAGTCATATTGTTCTGGGTTATATCACCAGCATGTTAGACTACAAATTGACAATACCACCGTGGTAGCATATATCAACTACATGGGTGGAAACAAATCGACATCATGTGACAATCTGGCCAACACAATTTGGCAATGGTGTATCCAGAAAAATATTTGGATATCAGCTACCTACCTACCAGGTAAACTAAATTTAGTGGCAGACACCAGGTCACACAAATTTAATTAAAACACCGAATGGATGTTGGATAAAAAAGTATTTGCTTATATTCCAGCACGGTATGGAACACCAGATATCGATCTATTCGCATCCAGGCTTAATCACCAGTTATCAAACTATGTTTCATGGGAACCAGACCCTGGGGCAGCGGCGACAGATGCATTTTCGCTGCATTGGTGGAGATTGTTTATCTATGCATTCCCTTTCTGCCTCATCAGTCGGTATTAAGGAAAATACAGCAAGATTCTGCGTCTGGTATTTTGGTAGTACCCGATTGGCCTACTCAACCATGGTTCCCTGTGATACTCGACATGGTATTAGAACCATGCATCGCCATCCGGAATAGACCAAATTTACTGGTTCATCCCGTAACAAGGGAAAGCCACCCATGTCATAACCATATGAACTTATTAATTTGTAGAGTTTAAAAGCACCTCTACTGCATCTGGGACTAACGGACCGAACAGTGGACATTATTTCAGCGGCCCACAGACAGTCCACCAAAAAACTGTACCTGGTGTACATCAGGAAATGGGAAATGTACTGTCACAACAACAACATCAACCACAGATCAATGAACACCCCGTCTGTTCTGGAATTCCTGGCAGGCCTCCATTACGATGAGGGGCTCAGTTATAGTGCCATCAACTGCGCCAGAAGTGCTCTGCCAACATACCTGTGGCAAGGAACAGAGCAGCATTCTGTTGGGACGCACCCCCTGGTAACTAAACTTATGAGGGGAATTTTTAATGTCAATCCCCCGAGAACCAGGTACTCCCAAATATGGGATGTGAGCATTGTACTGACCATGCTAAGGAACTAGTCTCCAGCTACAACTCTGTCCCTACAGAAACTGACACTGAAAACCGATGGCTTTGGTCACGGCACAAAGGGCACAGTCGCTACATAAATTAAGACTGGACAACATGACTTCTTCATCGGGAAACTTAACTTTTCACATCAATGAATTAGTCAAGCAGAACAGACAGGGGTCAGCAGGCCTAAAAATAGAATTTAGGGCCTACCCGACAGATGATCGTCTCTGTATAGTAAGACACTTACTATTATATATGGAGTATACAAAAATCATCAGATGCAAAGAAATGGCACTTTTAATCAGCCACAAACAACCACACAAAAAAGTGACAGTCCAGACCATCTCGAGATGGCTGAAACAGGTCCTAATAAAGGCTGGAGTGGATACTAACATTTTTAAATCTCACTCCACCAGGGCCGCAGCTACATCGGCAGCTATGAAGTTGGATGTTACGATGGACCAAATCCTCAAGACAGCAGGATGGTCAACGGAGAAAACTTTCCAACGATTTTATCACAAACCAGTAATTAAACCTGGAACGTTTGCAGAAACAATTTTAAGTTCTGTAATATAATTTTACCCCATAAATAGGGGCTATAATTTGGTGTTAATAAATTTATCGTTGATTTCAACGTCGAATTCATGTCTAATAGTGTTAACACTATTCTTCCCATAATCATCAAGGCAGATGTGATGCATGGACTCGTTTCCACGGCATGAAATCACAGAGCTTTAAAATCTTCACGTAGTCACTCACGTGACTCCGAAGTAAAATAGTAAGATTAAACGAGAACTTACCAGTTCGAAGTTTGATCGTTATTTTATGAGGAGTACGTTGAGGGAATACGTGCCCTCCGCTCCCACCCTTGATCATATACTCAACTGGTATCTTCTCTAATCTTACTATGTTTAGTCATTACAGTTATCTGTGATTTCACACCGCTGCTTTGAAGAATGACACGCATGCGTCCTGGCAGTTCTTCACGTATTCCCTCAACGTACTCCTCATAAAATAACGATCAAACTTCGAACTGGTAAGTTCTCGTTTAATCTTACTATTTTCTGTTTACCCAATTTATACATAAGAATACAACTGATATTCTTCAATCCCCGCAAAGTCCAGCAAATCTCTTCTCTCTTTCTTTAGGCCTTACTGATCCTTCCAAAAGAGCAGTGAAAGTAATTAAATGGAATACTCCACATGTTACCTCACCATAGTTTTGTAAAGGGGTAGCATTTGGTTTATAGTGCTAAACGGGCCAAAACGTTGTCTATTTCCTTCTCTCCATAGATGCTGCCTCACCCGCTGAGTTTCTCCAGCACTTTTATCTACCTTAGATTTTCCAGCATCTGCAGTTCCTTCTTAAGCATTTGGTTTATGATCCTTTTAACTGTAAACATCAGTAGCATTGTAAATATGAATGGCGTGAATAATGATTGATCTCGTATGGGTCCAAAGGTACTGGAACACCGTGGTTGTGTAACCAGAGTAAGGGAATAGACAAATGAGACATGTTCTGAAATCCTAATGTGGCAGCTGGGAAATTTAAATTTAAGTAAACAAATCTGAAATGATAAAAGAACAACAGATAAAGGTGGGCATGAACTTGCAATTTAAAGACTATCAGGTTCACTGATTTTCTTCCGGAGAGAAATCTCCAGTCCTTTTCAAGTCTGGCATGCAGGTCATTCCTATCCCTACAGTAGACTCAAGAGTGAATAAAATATAAAGGTGCGTAAGAGTTTTATCAGAGGTCCCATTATTTGGGGCATAAAGACTAGTAAAGTAATATTGTTGCTGATGCTTTATTTTTCCAGAATGAGATTGACAGTGTAATGACATTGCTTTTTAACATATAGATATATCACATTTTGTATGTATGCAGAATGATTTAGAATGAATAAAATATTGGATTAAGTAATATCCTTGGAAAAGAAGTATCATGAAACTGCCATGTTAACAGATTATTAAAACATATTTTCTCATAGAGTACACAAGGCATTTCTAGCAAAGCCTAGGAAAATACATTAAATACATTTACTCGGCTTGTACTCGCTAGAATTTAGACGATTGAGGGGGGATCTTATAGAAACTTACAAAATTCTTAAAGGGTTGGACAGGCTAGATACAGGAAGATTATTCCCGATATTGGGGAAGTCCAGAACAAGGGGTCACAGTTTAAGGATAATGGGGAAGTCTTTTAGGACCAAGATGAGAAAAACATTTTTTACACAGAGAGTGGTGAATCTGTGGAATTCTCTGCCGCAGAAGGTAGTTGAGGCCAGTTCATTGGCTAAATTTAAGAGGGAGTTAGATGTGGCCCTTGTGGCTAAAGGGATCGGGGGTATGGAGAGAAGGCAGGTACAGGATACCGAGTTGGATGATCAGCAATGATCATATTGAATGGCGGTGCAGACTCGAAGGGCCGAAGGGCCTACTCCTGCACCAATTTTCTATGTAATCACTTATTCTGAATGCTTCAGTGTGATATCTGTAATTCATTTTGATAATTGTTCAATGTTTAGGATCAAAAAAATTAAACTTGGGCAAAGCTACACAGACACACTGTACAGTTGTGCTGGAAGAAGATGGAACCATTATTGATGATGAGAAATATTTTGCCCACATGCCAAAAGACACAAAGTTCATGATCCTTGGAGCTGGTGAAAAATGGGTTCCAGATGTCAGTAAGTTGCTCTTTAGATTGATTATGTAGTGTATCATTGCACAGAATTATATTGATAAAAATTATGATATACGCATAGTGAATCTGAAAGGGCCTGCAAATGGTCAGTTCTGTCTATTCATTTCAATGGTTCTTTGAATTGTTCAGTGCGCGGAATTGAACGTTGTAAGACTTAAGGTCCAGATTTTAGACTGTAACGACGTGTAAAGTGCATCCAAAATTATTAATGTGCATGTCATTCAGCGAGTTGTGGTGAAGAAGGGTTATCCAGTAAAAGTCCTGTCCCACGGTACGATTTCATTCCAAGAGCTCTCCCGAGGTTAAAAATAATCAAGCTCGTGGTAAGCACGGAGAATGAACGTAGCTTGTACGTCGGAGCTTGGGGACGTCACTTAGCGGCTCGTAGCGGCAGGTACTAGGGAAGACTCACTAACGGAAGGTAAGCACGGGAAGACGCGTGAAGATTTTTCAACGAGAGCCCCGAGTACCGACGAGTGGCCAATACCGTAAAGGTCCTAGTTCGAATCAGGGCAAACTCGGGAGAGCTCTTGGAATGAACTCGTACCGTGGGACAGGGCTATTAGAAAGACTGCATTTTTTTTTTAAGGCACAGTCTGTGTCACTTTCAGGATATGCCAAGCAGTTTATAATACTTTACAGTCACTGCTATGATACTTCAGTGAACAAAGTAGAAAATGTACTCACAAACAAACTGATGTTATCAAGCAGCTGAATGGTCGTCTCATCAGCTGGAGTGCAGTCCTGACCTCCCATCTACCTCTTTGGAAGCTTGTGAACTATCTTTTATCAGGTTTTATCAGACTTCAATGTTATATCTTTGCACTAAACTAAATGTCCTTTATCATATATTTGTGTACTGTGATTGATTGTTTTTTCATGTACAGTCATCTTTGACTGGATAACGGACCAACAAAAACTTTTCACTGTACCACGGTACATGTGACAATCATAAAATAAAGTCAAACCAAACAAATAACCAATTAAATAATCTGAATAATTGTTTTGTGGATTGAGGGATAAATATTTGCCAGATCATAACTGCATCTCTTCAAAAATGCTTCCGTGCAATCTGACCATGTTAAATAATTCACCGACAATACAACTTGTCCATCTATGCAGCTCTCCTTCGAGGCCACACTGAAACGTCAGCCTGGTATTTTGCATGAATCCCTCAAGTCAGACTGGAACTCCATAGATTCCAACTCGGGACACGCGTGCAGAGATTGATCCTGGCCTGCAAATTCCCACTAGTAGGTTGATGTCCATGATTAGCTTCACCAAAATGCACATTGAGTTCCAGGGTTCCTTGTTCACACGACAGGTTTCACCTTTTTGTAGTTATAGGCCATGAGGAGACGCAGCATGGATATAGACTTTTAGCCGACCAAATCCATGCCATCGAGCAATTTACAATAATCTTACATTGATCCGTTTCATATTTTCATTCTCATCAACTCCCACCACTCATAGGGTTAATTTACAATGCACAACCCACACATCCTTGGGACGTAAGGAGGAAACCCATGCAATCTCGGCGAGAATGTGCGAACTCCACACTGTCCGTGCCCATGGCTTGGATTCGAGCACGGACAGAGCACACTCATATCATTGAGGGACTGGGGCAGACCACACTCACTTCTTTGCGCAATTCCAGCTATTAGAAAAAGCTTGGGATAAAATTTATGTACAAATCAGCTAGGCATAACAGAAAAGCTGATGAACTGGAAAAATATAGCTAGCCAAAGGCCATTTTACATTCCAATCCATATTGTGTCTATGGATTGTTTGGATCTTCTTCACAGGTACCAACATCATTTTGGCTTCGGCCTGTTCTACACCACTGTGTGCATGTTAGATTGCCTCCCATTTTGAATGTTAACACAATCTGTCAGTAATCATTCTGTTCTTTGCCCGCAGAAATTACGTCTGGCTCGAGTAAATGGTTAGACTGTGTGGATTCCGCACAGAGTTCCAGTAATTGGAAAACTCTTGCCAATCAACTCGTAAATAACTTTGCCCATATTATTACAATGTCTGATGGTAACTTGCAGGTAAGAGGTAAAAGATTAGTAAATTTATTTTAGCATAAAATGTTTTTTAACTCTTGATTGGTTTCTTTGCGTTTTCCACAATTATGTCTGGTACAGTTGTCTTAGTTAAGCATGTATAGAAGCTAACATTTTCAAATTATTTACAGTAATCAAAGGGATTGGATATTTTGAAGATGGTTTCATTCTGATCAAAATCAACTAGACGTGGTCAATATCTGGAAGCCTACTGCGAATTGTCTAAAAGCTAGAAATGACATGCAGTATGGGAAGGGTTAGTGTCAAACAGCGTAGAAACAGGCCGTTCGGCCCAACCTGTCCATGCCGACCATCATGTCCCATCTACACTACACCTGCCTGCTTTTGACCACATCCCTCTAAACCCACCCTATCCATGTACTTGTCAAAATGTTTCTTAAACATTGCCTCAACTACCTCCTCCGACAGCTCGTTCCATACCATCATGTTCCATACTATGTGTAAAAAAAAAAAAAAAAGTTTCTCCTTTGGCTCGCGTTAAATCACACACCCCCCCCCCACCTCAGCTTAAACCTATGTCCTCTGGTTCCCGATTCCCCAACTCTGGGCAACCCCACATTCTAACGTAATTTTTTTCCTTACAAGTTTTACTGCCTGGAAGGAGTATGTTATGTGAAAGGGATAATTGAACATAGGAACAGGCCCCTCAGCCCAAGAGGTTTTCTACGTTCAAGAAATATAATATCCAGAATGCTGGGATCCAGTGAGGAAATTAAATATATCCATCCAGGCAGTGTGTGCCATAGTGTAATTTATTTCCATTAGCAATCCACCTGCCTTTAAACAATGCCCAGAGAGGCCCTTTATATGAAGCAAAACTGTTTAAAGAAGTTGAGTGTTGTTTTTCCCCTCAGTAAAGAAATGTATCTGGAACTTTATTAGCTGACGAGTCATTGACCTCATTATCCGCATATACTTAGAACCTTATAACCATATAACAATTACAGCACGGAAACAGGCTATCTCGACCCTTCTAGTCCGTGCCGAACACATAATCTCCCCTAGTCCCATATACCTGCGCTCAGACCATAACCCTCCATTCCCTTCCCATCCATATAACTATCCAATTTATTTTTAAATGATAAAAACGAACCTGCCTCCACCACCTTCACTGGAAGCTCATTCCACACAGCTACCACTCTCTGAGTAAAGAAGTTCCCCCTCCCAACTTCAGTCCCTTAATTCTCATGTCATGTCCCCTTGTTTGAATCTTCCCTACTCTCAGTGGGAAAAGCTTTTCCACGTCAACTCTGTCTATCCCTCTCATCATTTTAAAAACCTCTATCAAGTCCCCCCTTAACCTTCTGCGCTCCAAAGAATAAAGCCCTAACTTGTTCAACCTTTCTCTGTAACTTAGTTGCTGAAACCCATGCAACATTCTAGTAAATCTCCTCTGTACTCTCTCTATTTTGTTGACATCCTTCCTATAATTAGGCGACCAAAATTGTACACCATACTCCAGAATTGGCCTCACCAATGCCTTGTGCAATTTTAACATTACATCCCAACTTCTATACTCAATGCTCTGATTTATTCAACATACCTTCTACAGCTAAGTTAATTTGCCGAAGGTCTCTAGGAAATCTTTCTTCACGGATCTTGTGGTCCATTCTAGTGATTAACTCTCTGAAGGGGAAAGGAATCCTGCCATTGAACTTAACTTTTTTTTCTGCTCTATGCTCAGTTCTTGGAGAGCAGCTTCAGTTTCATGACCCAGTTTTTGCAGTTAAGGATGATTATGTTGGATTTGGTGCTGATAATTGGGACAGAACTTGATCTCAGTGCGGTTCTAGTTTCTAATTGCTTTGGCCTGGAGTCATGAATTTTAAGTAGGTTACGTAGAAAATCAGTAGCTTTCATCGTATCTTTTCATTGTACACTAGGCACTGATAGATGTGAAAACTACGGATCTGGCAAAGGAATTGAAGGTGACTGAAAAACACGCTGAAAAATTACAGGACTCCATACAATGTGCTCTTGATGCCAGAGAGGAACGTCACCAAGCATTGGAAGCACTCCAGCTGTTTGGGAACGTTTGTAAGCGGCATGGTTATTCTGATCTGTGACTAATATTTAACAGACTTTTTTTAAGGTCATATGGTCATAAATGATAGGAATAGAATTAGGCCATTCGGCACATCGTGTCTACTCCGCCATGCAATCATGGCTGATCTATCTCTCCCTCCTAACCCCATTCTCCCGCCTTATCTCCATAACCTCTGACACCTGTACTAATCAAAAATCTATCTATCTCTGCCTTGGCACTGACAGCCTTCTGTGGCAAATAATTCCACAGATTCAACACCCTCTGACTACCTAAAATTCTGATGTTTCTTCTGGTATTTTTATTCATAAAGTTTTCTTATCATTCCACATTTTTGCTTTGAGTAAGATTAGATGCCCATTGTTTGAATTAAATTATATTTTTAGATATTCATTCTTAACTGATTTAACATTTGCATCAATGTATTATTTAAACTTTATTAAACAAAATAAGAAGACAGACACAAATAGCTGAAGTAACTCAGCAGGACAGGCAACCTGTGTCTTAAACAAAATAAGAATTGTTTAACTTTCTTGCCGTAAAACTGTGCTACAGATTTTTTTTTTCTACATTTGAGAATTAAAATGCAAAAGGGCTCAATGGGTTGAGCTGGTGCCTCACAGCACCAGCGGCCCATGTTCAATCCTCAATCTGAGTGCTGTCGTGTGTGGAGTTTGCATGTTATCCCGGTGACCGCGTGATTTTCCTCCGGGTGCTCCAGTTTTCTCACACATCTCAAAGATATATAGGTTTGTAGGTAATTGCCCCCCTGTTCAGTTGCCCATAATGTGTAGGGAGTTGATACGAAAGTGGGATAACATGTAGTTAGTGTGAATGTGTGATGGATGGTCAGCATGGTGGGCCGAAGGGTCTGTTTCCATGCTGTATCTCTAAACTCATTCAGCATAAGATGTTGGTATTGTTGAATATTTAGGACAGCTTGCTGCTGGGTTAAGTATTGTCCCAGGAAAAATAGCAGAGTAGAAGTAAATAGCGGGTAGAGTGCGTGACACCAAATGCACTGTTTACTGTAATCCTCAAAGCAGGCCGAAGCATCAAATGCAGCCAAAAACATTTCAAATAATTGATTTTGTTTTTGCTTTAGCAACCAAATTAAATTCCTTCCCTCAAGTTCTCTCCAAGTTAGCTGTCCAACCTAGGGCAGATGATTGGTCTGAATATAATTTATGGTAAAGCTAAGATATTCTGTTTAGCTTGATACCTATCTCTGCTTTGGGATACAGGCTTAAAATGCAAGCTATTTCAGTTCTGAATCTCGTGTTGAGTGGACGGCTGAGTAGTACTTTCAAGAAAGGAACTATCTTTCCTTGTAACCAATTTGTTGTAGTTTAGTTTAATTGTAATTTACAGCATGAAAACAGCCCACCGAGTCCACGCCAACCATCGATCACCTATATACTAGTTCTATGTCTTATACACTAGGGCAATTTACAATAGCCAATTCACTTACAAACCTGCAGGTATTGTGGCACTTATTGAAACGTGAATGCTACCTCTTTTCTAGATCCAACGGAGGCCCAGAAAACTGAAGTTGATAGTGTAAGTGCCGGGGCCGCTCGCACTGACCAGCTGAGTCAACATGTAATTAAAGTCCTGAAACCTAAGTTTTCACCAGAGCTTGCTTTATCAATCAACGAACTACAGGTACAATAATTTCGCTCACTACATACCTGCCAACATTTGAAAATGAAAAATCTTACTCTGAGTGCGCAGGTTGACGGAGTCCTCGCCCATTACGGGTGGGGTCCAGGAGCCCGCCTTAGCTCGTGGATTTTAAGGGATTTTTTTTGTAGTTGGCCGATATCGCAATATATTCAGAGCTGCCAAGTTTTGTCAGAGCATTTCAGTATTCTCGTACCTGAAAATCTGTATTTTGCTGAGGAAATCATTATTTTTACGCGGTGCCATTTTGCTGAAATTTTTTTTGTGTGTGGTCATACCCATGTAAGAGTACAAGAATGTATAACTTATTTATTGTGTATTTATAATATGGTTTATTGTGTATTATATGTATTGCTGCTTTCTTGCATTGTCCAGAAGTTTATCATTGAAAGTAATTTGCTAGCAACGTTCCCCATGGTCTGGGGAAACATTAAGGGGCTGGATGGAAGGAAGGTCTCTCACTCCCCCAGTCTTCCCCCCCCCCCCCCCTCTCTACACCCCACCTATTTACAATCTTCTTAGATCTGGATGAGGGAATTGAAGGTAATATCCTCCTCCCCAGATGACACTCCTCTACACACACATGCACCTACACCTGAAATGTCTCTTTGCCTAGCACTGTGTGCAAACAGCAGATAAAAGGTGTTGGCTGCAGCCATCTTCTGCTTCAGTAAGGGAAGCTGGTCGGTGATTGGCTGCAATGCCCCTCGGAGACAGCGTCAGATTGGCCGCCGAGTGACCAGCGCATTATGTGATTGGACACAATGCCCTTGGAGACGCGGCTGATTGGACGGAAATTTTATGGGAAGCTGGTCAATGATTGGACGCAACCCCCTTAGAGACGGCGGTTGATTGTACTGTTCCAGTTTTTCACACTTTTTTAAGTGAAAAATCGGAACAAATTCGATAAAATCGGACAAGTTGGCAGGTATGTCACTGGTTTATTTAAATGCACATGGTCCATTAAATTTATATCTCTCAAGCCTCACTGCGATGTTTGATGTGTTTTTATAAGATTTTCAGTGCTTTTACATGAAACACAGTTGTTGGAAATGGCAGGATATTCATTTCGGTCAACAACAGATTTATTCTAGTCATCGAGGCTGATTAACAACACTTTGGCATTTTCATTTTGTGTGGAAAAGCTGGAGTTATGGGAGTATAAGTTGGACGGCTGTTTTGACCAGTTGGCATTATCATTGAGTTTGATAGGGTAGACTCGTATATGTCAGCGAGACCAAGCGCAGGCTCGGCTATCGTTTCGCTGAACAACACCTAAACCTACCTGATCTTCCGGTTACTAAACACTTTAACTCCCACTCCCATTCCCACGCTGACCTTTCTCGTCCTGGACCTCCTCCGTTGTCAGAGTGATGTCCAGCGTAAATTGGAGGAACAGCATCTCATATTTCACATTGGCATCTTACACCCCAGCAATATGAATATTGACTTTAATTTAAAGTAACCCTTGCTTTCCCTATCTCTCCACCCCCCCCCCCCCTTCCTAGTTCTCTAACCAGTCCCTCTGATTAAATTTTTACCTCTGTATGCTTTATTGTGACCTTCTAGCTAACAATCTATTCTACATTTTCCATGATTACCATCTCCTTGGATGTCTCGTTTTCACACCTTGCCCTTCCTTATCTCCGCCTCTCTCTCCCCTGACTCTCAGTCTGAAGGAGGGCCTCGACCCAACAGGTCGCCCATTCTTTCTATCCAGAGATGCTGCCTGTCCCTCTGAGTTACTCCTGCAGTTTGTGTCTTTCTTTGGTAGAGTATTGGTTTGATCGAATGACAGGGTCCAGCAAAACTCTGTTTTACATTCTATTTGATCAGTGAATGGTCAATACATTTTTCATGTGGCATGACTGTAGAGTGTGCTGTACAGGTATATAATTCCCTGATTAAGCCAGTATTACTGTACCGCGCTTACAGATATGATAAGAGAGAGAACACTAGGTCTTGGTTTAGCAAATGTTCAGGCTAAAGAATTCAGAGTTGCTAATCAAGCTCCGCATGACATGGTGATTAAATGTTGCATTTCTTCCATTTATCATATAATCTCCAAGATAAGAAGTTTGGTAGCAACTTTAATGTCGTCACTAGCTTCCACTTACAGATCATACGGATCCACTTACACTTATAGATGAATAGAATAGGTTTGAAGTGATACGAGCCGAATGTGGACAGGTGGGACGAATGTAGCTGGGACATGTTGGCCGGTTTAAGAAGTTGGGCCGAACGACCTGTATGACTCTGACTATGATCAAGCTTTATTAATTTAACTGCATCATTGAGATTTCTAAATGAATGCACGTTGTTTATTGGTTGATTCATTCATTATGATATCTTCTTCAGATGGTTTTTGCAAGTAAGGAAGGGAATTTGGCAACGGATTTGAATTGTTCCACTCAAGAAGCTAAGAAGTTGCAACAAGCCTGTAAGAGGGAATTTGACAAGCGCTCGGGAATGGCAGGCAGTGTTGAGCAGTTGGAGAACCTTTCTTCAAGGAAAAGAAAGATGTGAAGCCTTGTGTAACACGCAGCCAAGAGTGCATCTCAATCCAGCAATTTAAAATTATTTCCTCTTTGCCAGGAAATGCTGATTTTCATTCATCTTTCTTTGCCATCCTTGAAGATTGCTTGCATAGAAAATCAACCTATTATGTAAATGTCTGTATGGTAATTGTGATCATTGAAAATATAAGCTATATTTTGTGTAGATGATTCTCTGCATAATCAATCAGATGTCCCTTATCTCATTGTGTTGACCTTTATTTTATAAACAGTTTGTGCCTTAGTCTACTAATTAAACCAGTGATTCTTCTACTAATTTCTCTGGATTGGTGCCTAAATGTATGAATTATCTAGGCTGGATTACTGTAACGCGCTCTATTTTGTAATTGTAAATCTTTATTGTCATTTCCTGAGTATTCGCATACCCAGAGGAAACAAAAAAACGTTGCTCAACCAGTGTCCATTCAGTTTGCATTAAAAAATAAATAGGAATTAAAATTAAAAAATACATGTCATGAACAAATTTAACACTCTACTAAACATTCAACAGCCGTTCCGACCGGCAGCGGCACAACAGTGGCTCTGCTGCAGTGTGGGGGTTTGTGCGCGATACTTGGCAGGGGGCAAAGTCCATTTAACAGTCTTATAGTCTGTGGGAAGAAGCTGAGGAGCATCCTGCTGGTTTTGCAGCTAATGCTCCTGTACCTCTTCCCAGATGGGAGGATGGAGAAAAGGTTGGAGCTGTTGGGGGTTGATGCTGGCACATGTAGCTGGGTCCTGAACTTTCTGTCGCAACGGCAGCAGACAGTCAGGGTGGGCAGTAGGACATCAAAAACCATAGCCGTGAGCACTGGCTCACCCCAAGGCTGTGTCCTAAGCCCCCTTCTGTTTAGTCTGCTGACACACGACTGTACTGCCAGACTCAATAACAACTTCATCAACAAGTTCGCTGATGACACAACAGTAGTGGGTCTCATCAGTGACAATGATGAATCGGCGTACAGGATGGAGGTGGAGCTGCTCACAGGTTGGTGCAAATCCCACAACCTCATTCTTAACGTGGGAAAAACTAAGGAGATGGTGGTTGACTTCAGGAGGGCGGGGAAACAACACCATACACCTCTGCACATCGACGGAGCTGATGTGGAAAGGGTCAGCAGCATAAAGTTCTTAGGACTACATCTGTCTGATGACCTGACGTCCACGGCCAACACCACAGCTCTGGTCAAGAGAGCCCAGCAGCGACTTCACCCTCTCCGAAGATAATGTAAAGCAGGCCTCCCCACCACACACCTACGGACTTTTTATAGGGGGACTGTCGAGAGCACACTGACATACGGCATCACTTCCTGGTTCGGGAGCTGCAAGGCGTACGAACGGCACCAACTGGACAGGATAGTGAAGACCGCAAGCAGGATTATTGGTGCTCCACTCCCCTTCCTGCTGGACATATACAAGAAGAGATGTATCAACAGAGCCATCTCCATCATCAAAGACCCTTACCACCCATCGCATGACATTTTCTCCATCCTTGGTGTTGCTCGTTCTTCACTGGCTCGTCTCCAGTTGGTTCAGAATGCTGCTGCTCGCCTTTTAACTGGGACTCGAAAGAGGGAGCACATATCGCCAATTCTGGCCTCCCTACACTGGCTCCCGGTGCACTTTCGAGTTCATTTTAAGATACTGTTATTTGTTTTTAAATCTCTGAATGGGCTTGCCCCGCCTTACCTCTCTGAGCTGCTCCACCCATACGCTCCTGCCCGGTCCCTCAGGTCAGCTGGTCAGCTGCTCCTGGAGGTACCGAGGTCTAGTCGGAGGCTCAGAGGGGATAGAGCCTTCTCTGTTGCTGCTCCGGCACTCTGGAACACCCTGCCGTTGCACATCAGACAGGCCCCCTCACTGTCCATCTTCAAATCCAGTGTTAAAACACATTTGTACTCCCTGGCTTTTGACCATGCCTGAGGCTTTGCTTCTGTTTGTGGTGTTTTTGATGTTTCTTTACTTTGCATGTCTTTTCCTACTATTTCTTTTGATTGTTATTTTTGGTGTGTATTAACTTTTTTGTCAATGATTAGTGATGTACAGCACTTTGTTGCAGCTATGTTTGTTTTTAAAGTGCTCTATAAATACAATTATTATTATTATTAACAGAACAAATTGGTAGGTTTTTGTTTCGATGGTGGTAACTGGATTGTTTTCAATCCCCCCCTCCATCTTGCTTTTATAGGATCCTTCAAGGCTCTCCACCTCTCTTTCACCATCTTGTATTACTTTCCGATATATAGAAATGTGTGGAAAAGCTTAAGCAAAAATTGTGTAAGCAGCAGAAGATGATAGCTCAGCAAATCATTTACAGACTGCAGTTAAAGTTTCTATTTGCTTTATAGATTGATTGAAAGATACAGGTCACCCAGCTGACCGTCAGTCTCTTGCACTCCAAGGGATATAGCCCTAGCCTGCCCAACCTCTCCCTATAGCTCAGGCCCTCGGGTCCAGGCAACATCCTCGTATATCTCTGCACTTTTCCCATCTGATCAACATCCTTCCTGTAGCAGGGGATCAGTCTGAAGAAGAGTTTCGGCCCAAAAACGTCGCCTATTTTCTTCGCTCCATAGATGCTGCTGCACCCGCTGAGTTTCTCCAGCAATTTTGTGTACCTTCCTTCCTGTGGCAGACTGGCCAAAATGATCGCTATACTCCAAATGCGGCCTCGCCCGCGTCCTTCCAGGTCAAAGAATGATACAGTGTGAAAACAGGCCCTTCGACCCAACTTGCCCACTAACTGTGTTATCTGCAGTTCTCACTATTTAGTGTTATGTTTTCACTGCTCACTGGAGATATGTCCTAGCCAGTGGAGAAACCAAACACTGAATCTGTCACTCCTTGGCAGAACATTTAAATTTAATGGGCATGATGGCCCTGAGTTGCCCGTCATTTTAATTCTCCCAGGGCACAGAATCTCAGCTTCTGCCCGGCACGGTGTAGCCCTTGGGACCTCATATTGAATTCAACAGTTGCAAATAATGATCTTACCTTTTTGTGTCAGAACTGGCTATTTCTGATGTAAAGGGAGTCGCCTGTTAATTTGATCAGTTTCCACGAATGCTGTCCGATCCACTGTTTTTTTTCTATCCCCCATCCTCCCCAATGTGCTCTTTTATTTCAGTACATCAGAAACTGCTGTGTTCTGCTTCTCTGTGCTCTCTTTCTTTCTCCAATGCTCCCATCCATCTATATATATTTATATATTTTATAGATGAACCAGATTACACTCGAGGACATTATTTGTAAAAGACAAATATTATTTTCCTTTTGACTGAATCAACCCAGCTTAGCAACAAGTTGTGTAAGAAGGAACTGCAGATGCTGGAAAAATCGAAGGTTGACAAAGATGCTGGAGAAACTCGGCGGGTGAGGCAGATGCTGATCCAGCATTTTTGTCAACCCCAGCTTAGCAACAAAATGAAACCCTGACATTAGGGGGAGCTATTGGATTCCTCAATACCTTTAATCACCAAATCATAGCACAAATTCTGTTCCCTCCAGCAACCTGTTCAATGCGATTGTCTTCCTCCTTTGCAGAACTTGTTTCTTGATTTCATCAGGGCAGCATAGTGGTTCTCCATTGCAGCTCCAGAGTTTTCACCGTCCCTCCTTGATTGTCCGAGTTTCCTCTGGGTGCGGTGCTTCCGTCTCCTCCCACGTCCCAAAGGGGTGCTGGTAGGTTAATCGCTACACTCAGTCCCCCGCTATGGTGGGTAAGCAGTTTGTGAGAGAATAAATTGCAGGGTAGGAAGGAAAGGGGAGGGAGGACGGGACTGCTGTGCAGGGAGCTGGCATACCTGGGCTCTCTAGAGCGGATTGAGCTTCATGACCTAGAGGACAAGGTGTTGTGATGTCAGCCAGTGCTGGCATGTAGCCAGAGGGGATACGTTTTATGGGTACAATGTTGAGAGAATATAACCCTGAAAGAAGGTGGGGCTATTCTTCCTAAGGCAGGAGGGGGAAAATAATAGAGGTATTTAAAATGATGTAGATAAAGTGTTCCTACTGGCTGAAGGGTCAAGGACCAGAGGGCATAGATGGAAGTTGAATGGATGAAGTGACATGTGGAAGAATTTATTTGGTGAAAGTTAGAATCTGCTGTGCTCTCAAAAGGAGAATGTGGAGCCAGATTCCACACTGCTTTCATAAGGAGGATGGGTAAAGTACTTGACGAGGTGGTGGAATTGAAGCACCTGGATTGCTCAGATTCTGGTCGACATGGCCGCGATCCGTACTGCAACCTGACAATTATGAAAGGTCATAAGTGATAGGAGTAGAATTAGGCCACTCGGCCCATCAAGTCCCTCCACCATTCAATCTCTCCCTCCTCACCGCATTCTCCTGCCTTCTTCCCATAACCTCTGATACCCGTGCTAATCGGAGCAATCTGGAAGTACACTCAGTCTGTATGTTCTCCTGGAAGTACACTTTTCCTAAACACACCCATTTACAAATAGCAGTTTGTCTAGTGCTCTTTAAAATTCATCAGAACCTAATGGGTTAACAGCAGAGATTGCCAAGAGGGAATACTGCAATTATCTATAATCAAGGGTTGTTTTTAATTCCACTTAAATCGATTAATGTTGGAAGGTGCTTTCAACAAGGTTCTGAGTAAGCTGATGATGCAGCTCCAGGTCCACATTAGCCACTGCTTTCAAAGACCAAGCCTCGTGTAATTACTTGTGAATTAAGGCTGCTTAATAAACAGTAGCAAAATTATTTTTAATAGCTTTTTGCAGAATGGAAGGAGTAAAATAAACTACAGTTCTGAAAATGTTCTCCATGTTGTGAATTTCTTTGGAAATATTAATGTGCCTTCAGAAAGTGAAGCACTAACTATAATTACTAAAATGCATGTGTTATGTATAATTACTAGCTGATGCATTAAATTTAAAGCGATGAAGGGTTCTTACAGTGTTTTGACATTTTAACATAATTAAATTAACAGATGAAAAGTTTGAAAGAAAGTCTGTGCCTAAGAGATTTAGCAGGCGGTTTCCGTAAGAAAGACATATTCCCGCTGCGCTTGGTTCCCTGTTGTGGGGACAAAGGGATGGATGGTGGTTATATTATCGATGGTGAATGGATTCCTTTCTGATCGCCAGCAGTGACCACGTGTAACAATCACCAGTTTGGTTTAGTTTAGAGATACAACGCAGAAATGGTGAATGGTGTTACGTTTGCTACACTCCAGAAATAGTGGATGCATTAGTAATAATCTTTCAAAACTCTTTAGATTCTGGAGTAGTTCCTGAAGATTGGCGGGTAGCAAACGTAACCCCACTTTTTAAGAAGGGAGGGAGAGAGAAAATGGGGAATTACAGTACCAGTTAGTCTAACATCGGTAGTGGGGAAACTGCTAGAGTCAGTTATTAAAGATGGGATAGCAGCACATTTGGAAAGTGGTGAAATCATTTGACAAAGTCAGCATGGATTTACGAAAGGTAAATCATGTCTGACGAATCTTATAGAATTTGTCGAGGATGTAACTAGTAGCGTGGATAGGGGAGAACCAGTGGATGTGGTGTATCTGGACTTCCAGAAGGCTTTCGACAAGGTCCCACATAAGAGATTAGTATACAAACTTAAAGCACAAGGCATTGGGGGTTCAGTATTGATATGGATAGAGAACTGGCTGGCAAACAGGAAGCAAAGAGTAGGAGTAAACGGGTCCTTTTCACAATGGCAGGCAGTGACTAGTGGGGTACCGCAAGGCTCAGTGCTGGGACCCCAGCTATTTACAATATATATTAATGATCTGGATGAGGGAATTGAAGGCAATATCTCCAAGTTTGCAGATGACACTAAGCTGGGGGGCAGTGTTAGCTGTGAGGAGGATGCTAGGAGACTGCAAGGTGACTTGGATAGGCTGGGTGAGTGGGCAAATGTTTGGCAGATGCAGTATAATGTGGATAAATGTGAGGTTATCCATTTTGGTGGCAAAAACGGGAAAGCAGACTATTATCTAAATGGTGGCCGATTGGGAAAGGGGGAGATGCAGCGAGACCTGGGTGTCATGGTACACCAGTCATTGAAGGTAGGCATGCAGGTGCAGCAGGCAGTAAAGAAAGCGAATGGTATGTTAGCTTTCATTGCAAAAGGATTTGAGTATAGGAGCAGGGAGGTTCTACTGCAGTTGTACAGGGTCTTGGTGAGACCACACCTGGAGTATTGCGTACAGTTTTGGTCTCCAAATCTGAGAAGGACGTTATTGCCATAGAGGGAGTGCAGAGACGGTTCACCAGACTGATTCCTGGGATGTCAGGACTGTCTTATGAAGAAAGACTGGATAGACTTGGTTTATACTCTCTAGAATTTAGGAGATTGAGAGGGGATCTTATAGAAACTTACAAAATTCTTAAGGGGTTGGACAGGCTAGATGCAGGAAGATTGTTCCCGATGTTAGGGAAGTCCAGGACAAGGGGTCACAGCTTAAGGATAAGGGGGAAATCCTTTAAAACCGAGATGAGAAGAACTTTTTTCACACAGAGAGTGGTGAATCTCTGGAACTCTCTGCCACAGAGGGTAGTTGAGGCCAGTTCATTGGCTATATTTAAGAGGGAGTTAGATGTGGCCATTGTGGCTAAGGGGATCAGGGGGTATGGAGAGAAGGCAGGTACAGGATACTGAGTTGGATGATCAGCCATGATCATATTGAATGGCGGTGCAGGCTCGAAGGGCCGAATGGCCTACTCCTGCACCTAATTTCTATGTTTCTATGTTTCTAAATCTCATCTGCCTGCATGTATTTAATATCTGTGCATTCTCCGCATGTTAACATAGAACAGTCTACAGCAACACCAGAACAGACCCTTCGGCCCACAACGACTGTGACAAACATGAACTTCATGCATTCTCTGTACAGTCCAACCTTCTAATATTGGCATAATTCTGCTAAACCTCCTCCACAAGTGCTTTCTAAAGCTTCCGCATCCTGTAATGGGTAAGCAGAACTGCAAAATATACTCTAACTCCATTTCAGGTAGTTATGGACTTGTATCCCTAGATCTATCTGTACATCGATGCTCTCAAGGGTCATGCCTTAAGTGTATACTTTTCTCCTGCATTCAACTTCCCAAAGTACAACACTCCCATTTCTCAGATTAAACTCCATCTGCCATTTCTTTTCCCCTTTATTACACTCTATCTCTTTGTGTTGCTACTGTCGGGGAGCTATGGAGCTGGAGTAATTCAGTGGATCAGGCAGTATATCTGGAGAACTTGGAGAGGTGGCATTACAAGTCGGGACCCTTCTTCAGACTGATTTTGGTGTGGAAGGGGAGAGGGAAAAAATGCTGGAAAAGAGGAGGGGGAAGGACAAAGCCTAGCAAGGGATTGGATACAGGTGGGGGGGGGGGGGGAAGTGATAGGTCAGTGTGGGACAAGGTAGGAGAGTAAAAATGGTTGGCAACTGGGAAATCAAGGCCTTTGTGGCCTGAGCACAGGTATTCAACAAAACAATTGCTGAGTCTATGCTTGGTCTTACTGATGAACATTGGATGTAGTAGTCTGCCGTGTTCCATTTGTGTATCTTACAACCCAATGGTATGAAGATTGAATTCTCCAATTTTAGGAAACTAACCAACCCACTCCTCTGTCCCCAGTGCCCCATCTGGGCTCATACCCATTTCCACCCTCCCCCTTCCATTTACATTCCTATCTTTAGTTTCACAATTCACAGCTGGTCAATCCTTTTGTCTTTTCATCTCCTCACCATTTTAACTCCCCTTCCCATTCCCACACTGACCTTTCCGTCCTGGGCCTCCTCCATTGCCGGAGTGATGCCCAGCGCAAGCTAGAGGAACAGCAGCTCGTATTCCTCTTGGGTAGCTTCAAACCAAACCGTATGATAATTGAATTATCCAATTTTAGGTAACTAATCAATCCCCTCCCCCTTCCCCTCCTATCTTCCTTGTGTCCCACCTGGACTTGCACCATATTTCCTTCTCCCCTTCGACCTCAATTCCTTACAATGGCCTCACAATTTGCAACCCCTCCATCATAGATACATAAACGATAGGTGCAGGAGTAGGCCATTTGGCCCTTCGAGCCAGCACCGCCATTTAATGTGATCATGACTGATCATCCACAATCAGTACCCCGTTCCTGCCTTCCCCCATATCCCTTGATTCCGCTAGCCCTAAGAGCTCTAACTCTTTTGAATGCATTCAGTGAATCGGCCTCTAAGGCAGAGAATTTCCCAAATTCACACCTCTGAGGAAACTCTGTTTCCTCATCTCCACTCTAAATGGCCTACCCCTTATTCTTAAACTGTGGCCTCTGGTTCTGGACTCCCCCAACATCGGGAACCTTTCGCCTTTTCATCTATGTTGTTTGTCCAACCATCTGCCTTTCAAAAACTCCCCTCGCCTGTATCCACGTATCTAATCCCTTGCCAGGCTTTGTCCTGCACCTCGTCTCTTCCAGCTTTCTCCCCTCATTCCACCCCCATAATCAGTCTGAAAAAAGGACCCGACCCAAAAGTTTGATTGGTATGATTAGCAAACTTACTCACCAACTACATTTACTGTACGGTCAAGTCAATTATATTTACCACAAGCAACAGACTTTCCAATACTGATCCCTGCAGAATTCCACTGGTCACAGACCTCCAGCCGGGATAACTATTCCTGGCGTGGGAAGGTCGCTGTGAGTGACGGTGGAAAACAAAGGGGGACCCGGTGGTGGTGGTGGTGGGGTGTGGGTGGGTGGTGGTGGTGGGTGGGTGGGTGGGTGGCTGGGGGGGCACATATTTTAGAACCCTCTGCCCAGGGGATAAGTCTGTGTTTGCTTGTTCATTTGTTCCGGTGAAGGCGCTGTGTACACGGCAGCCGGACAACAGTCGCTTGCCCTTTTCTTTTTGTTTTCACTTTTAATTTCAACCTTTTGTGTACCTTGTGTGTTGTGACTGTCGGCAGACCAATTTCCCTCCGGGGATGAATAAAGTTTATCGTATTCTCTGTATTCTGAATCCAAACTACTCAGCACTAAGTGGATTCAATACATCTCACTGTTCTTGATCAGCCCGTCTTATAAAATAACTTTCTTACTAAACTCCATGTAGACAATGGAGGCGCAATGAACTGCAGATGCTGGTTTACAAAAAATGACACAAGGTGCTGGAGTAATGTAGCGTGTCAAGCAGCAACTCTTGGTTCCTTTATTCCCTTACAGACAGTCCACTGCCCAACCTCATCAATTACCGTAATTCCCGCTATTTTTTACCCTAAAATAAGGCACGAAAATTTACCTGCGTCTTGGAGGCCGAGACTAGATCGTTAGCCAAGAAAGATAGAGGGCCAAATCAGTTTTAAAATATGCATAGGGGATGGGATGGTGGGGAAGGGGGGGGGGTGGGGTCCACAATGAGGCCAAACACAGGGGTCGGCAATCTACGGCACGGATCCGGCCCGTAACCCAAACTCATCCAGCCCGCAGGTGGGGTTTTTTCCAATTGGTTTTCGCGATCTGGAAACTGGTGAACTGGGGCTACAGCCAGACCTGGGGCAAGCGAGCCGACCTGGGTGTCACAGCCAGACCAGTGACTGCTGCTCCCATTTTACTGTCTCCAATTCCTGCCCGATAATGTTGGAATTCCCCTCACCCAATGTAGTACTTTCCCCCCAGCTTACAACCCAGCGATATGAAGATTAACCTCCAACTTCAAGTATCCCTTGCTTCCCTCTCTCCCCATCCTAGCTCTCCGACTAGTGTGACGGTCCTCCTGATTAAATTTTACTTTGTATGTCTCGATGTCACCTTCCCATAGCCATCAATGATCTAATCTACATTTTTCTTGATCTTCGACCCTTTTGTCTCTCGTTTTCACACCTTACCCTTCCATATCTCTCATTTCCCTCTCACCTGACTGTTTAAAGAAGAATCTCGACCCGAAACGTCGCCCATTCCTTCCATCCAGAGATGCTGCCTATCCCGCTGAGTTACTCCAGCATTTTGTGTCTATCCCAGGTGTTGACCCTCCCCACTGCTGTCCTGTCAATGAAGACGGATTCATAGATCCTCAACTTTCTCTTCCTTAAATCAACAACCAGCTCCATGGTTTTGCAAACATTGAGAGCAAGATTGTTATTCTACTACGATTCTATCAGATTATAAATCTCTCCTGTACTTGGATTCATTGTTCCTATTAATCATCCAACAACAGTGGTATTGTTGGTGAGGTTAGAGATGGTGCTGGGGCTGTGTCTGGCAAATGTCACAGCTATAGAGAAGGAGTAGAGAAGGAGACTGAACACACAGCCCCGGTGCTCCAGCTTTGATGATGATCGAGGAGGAAGTGTTATTACCAACCTGTGCTGAGTGTGGTCTGCTAACAAGGAAGTCAAAGATCCATAGAGACAAGCAGAGACCTAGTTGGAGAATTCAATGGTCATAATGTTGGTTTGTAAGTGACCCAAGCCTCTAAACCTTTCCTATTTACGTACCTGTCCCAAGCATCGTTTAAATGTTGTAAATGTATCTGCCTTAGCCACTTCCCCAGGCAGCTCTTCTACACTTCCATCACCCTCTGTATGAAAAAGCTCTAGGGGCTAGTGGAGTCAAGGGATATGGGGAGAAGGCAGGCACGGGTTATTGATAGAGACAAGAGAGTCAATTTAATTGTCATTTGGACCCCTGGAGGTCCAAACGAAATGCCGTTTCTGCAGCCATACATTACACACAAATAGACCCCAGACACAACATAATTACATTTTACATAAACATCCATCACATAACTGTGATGGAAGGCCAAAAAAACTTATCTCTCCACTGCACTCTTCCCCCCCCCCCCGATGTCAGAGTCAAAGTCAAAGCCCCCGGCTGGCGATGGCGATTGTCCCGCGGCCATTAAAGCCACGCCGGGTGGTGCGAGGTCGCACACCGGTTTCTTGGTGTTGGAGCCCCCGGTGTGTGCTCGCAAAGTCCCGCGGCCGTTCCAGCCGCGCGGGGCAATGGTGTTAGGCCCCGCTCCAGGAGCTCTTCGACCCCGCAACACGGGCGGGAGAATTCGCCGTTGCAGGAGCCCCGAAAAGCAGTCTCCCTCCAGGGAGCCGCGCGGGGGTCGTCCGAGGGGACGATCAGCCATGATCACAATGAATGGCGGTGCTGGCTCAAAGGGCCGAATGGCCGAATGGCCTCCTCCTGCACCTAGTTTCTATGTTTCATGTCCCCTTTAAATCTTTCCCCAATCACCTTAAATCTATTCCCTCTAATTTTGGTATCCCCGACTTTGGAACAAAGACTGTGACCATTCACACTATCTATAGCCCTCTTGATTTTATATGCTATCTAAGGTCACTCCTCAGCTTCCTACTCTCCGGGGGGGGGGGGGGGGGGAGAATCTCAGTCTATCGAGTCTCTTCATATAATTGCAGCCCTCCAGTTCCAGTAACATCCTTGTGAATCTTTTCTGTACCCTTTCCAGTTCAATGACATCCTTATTATAGGTGGCCAACTGAAACTGCACCCAATGCTCCAAGTGGGAGCATCCCAACTCTTGTACTCAACGCCATGGCCCATGCATGCAGGCATCCTTCACCGTAACCTCCCATCATCTTCAAACAGGTCTCATAATTTAACTCTGTGTTTAATCTCTGGCCGTTGCAACAAAATTCACTGACAAGGCACACGGGTCAAATACGTACTGCCAAACAAATCAACAGTTGGTGCGAAAGTTTTCTTCCAAATTAAACAGAGGTGTGGAAGATATTTGGGATAGAGAAGGTGGAAATGAAAGGCAAAGCTGTGTCAACAGAGGACATAGAAAGGAGATGAGGAGGAATTTCTTCAGTCAGAGGGTGGTGAATCTGTGGAATTCATTGCCACAGTCAATGGATATTCTTAGTTCCGTTTATTGTCAGTGTACCGGGGAACAGTAATAAGCTTTTGTTGCGTGCTAACCAGTCAGCAGAAGGCAGTACATGGTCACAATCGATCCATTTACAGTGTATAGATAGATACATGATAAGGGAATAATGTTTAGTGCAAGGAAAAGCCATCAAAGGCCGATCAAGGATAGTTTGAGGGTCACCAAAGGGGTAGATAGTAGTTCAGCACCGCTCTCTGGTTGTGGTTTAAAGATGGAGATTGATAGATTCTTGATTAGTACGGGTGTCAGGCGTTATGGGGAGAAGGCAAGAGAATGGGGTTCAGAGGGATAGACCAGCCGTGATTGACTGGCAGAGTAGACCTGATTGGCCGAATGGCCTAATTCTGTTCCTACAACTTATGAAAAGGAAAATGTGTTTTCTAGTTAAAAAAAGAACAGAAGTACTTAATACGCTGTTGTATATGATAGCTTTTATTTTTCAATGTTATTCATAAGATATCTCAAGATAAATAAACATGAAGAATGTCCAAAGCATCGTTGTATTAACATAATCACAATCTGCAACATCATAACCAAGTCAAACTGTTGGGTTATCTGTTTTACACAAATTCTACCGCTGATTTAAGGATTGTCTTCTTGTATCAAGGAGGGGGGTTGTGATGAGTTTATGACTGCAATACCTCGCAAATGGATCTCAGAAACATTACAAGAGATGGAGGGTAACAAGTCACGGACCTCCCCACAAGAAGGGATGAATCTCATCATGATTCATGGCCAACATGGCAGCAAGATAAAGGTGGACACAAAATGCTGGAGTATCTCAGCGGGTCAGGCAGAACATGGATATGTGACATTTCGGGTCAGCATCTAAGGGTCCCGACCCAAAACATCACCTAATCCACATTCTCCCGAGATGCTGCCCGACCCTCTGAGTTACTCCAGCATTTTGGGTCATTCATTGTAAACCGACATCTACAGTTCCCTATTTCTCTACAAGATATTCCACTATAAATAATCAGGAAAGTAAACAAAATCAACATTAAAAAAAATACCCTTTAAAAGACAGATTATTCAATCAGGATTTCAACACGTCCTGATGTAATAAATGTATATACTTTAAAAGGCTGGCAAAATGCAGAGGATCAAGTTTAATGCATCACAAACACTTCATTGTAAATGGTTGGAATATACACAAACGATGACAGTTTTAATGTACATGCTTGACATAACAAGAAGAAACTAGCTAATATTTATTTTGTTACATCAGCTTAGAAAGAGCCAACAGCCCGCATTTAACAGTGCGAGAACGTTTTCCAGAAGAACAGTTTACAGGGAGCTTTCTGTTCTCTCCGAGGGATCCCCGCAACCACCGCTCTCTCCTCGAGTGACCGCTCTCCTGCCTCTTCTGTGTTTGAATACGTGTAGCCACTCTCACCAAGGTGATCATCGACATCCAACAAACCAGCCAGCAGCTTCAGTATCAGAGACTTCCTGTTTTTGGTCAACTCCTGAAGGAAAGGGAAGGATATTTTTTTTATCCATTCATCTCGAGAGAAAATAGGTGCTGTCAAGTCACAAGCAGGCAATTTCCCCACAGCTCTGTGCAAATGCTGTTTCTTGGTCATTCATTCTTTCCTAATCACAGATCTTTGAACATTGAGCTTATTTTAGTTTACAAGGATTTTACTTTTCTTTACAGTTTCACTTAAGTAATAAGTAATAAGTAATAATAAGTAATAAGTAATAAGTAATAATATTCAATTTTCCTCACTGCCATCCAGCTTTACTAACACCAACTTAGGTTCCCAATATTAAAATAAAAACTAATTTAAATTCTACAACTAAAGTGAGATTTGAATTCAAATTCTCTGGATTATTGTTTTAGGAGCTAACTTTACTAATCCTGTAACACAGCCAATGCACTCTCATAGATCTGAATCACTTGTTCATTGATGCTGGTTCAGCTGAGTATTAAATACTAAGCTCAAAGAATCATGTCCTTAAAACTCAAAGAGAGACCTTTCGGTTCATCTTATTTTTTTTTTTGTTGCGGCTCTGTCAAAAGAATGTTCTAATTAGTTCCACTCCCTTCTCTTCCTATAGCTCTGTAATTTTCTACATTTGAAATACCTCATTTTGAGAGCAACTATTAAATCTGCTCCCCCTCCATTTTCACCAGCGATTCTCATAATAATGTTGCAATTAATTTAACTCACCAGACCTGAGTATTTTGCCATTCAGCTTCATTGCGTGCCACCCACTTCACCTACTGCAACCAGAACTCATTCATCCTTACCTACCCTTAACAAAATACGCAGAACGGTCTCGACCTGAAACGTCACCCATTCCTTCTCTCCTGAGATGCTGCCTATCCCTTTGAGTTACTCCAGCATTTTGTGTCTATTCACAATTTTTAATGCCTGATTTACATCTCCAATTAAGATTTTTTTTAAGCTCTCTCCATTTAATATTTCCAGCAATTTTAATCAAATTCTCTCTCCCCTTCTCACCATTTCTCACCCCTGCCTTTTCTATTCAACCCTCGTGGGTTTACCAGCTCTCTGCTCTGCACTCTTCTCACCTGAAGTGTTGTTCTCTCTTCCATGAGGTCAGCACCATCTACCTCCACAAGCAGCAGCAGTAGCAGGCACATCACGCTGATCGTCATTAGCCCCCTCATGCCCGAAACTCACTCCACCGAAATGCTAAATGTGTTCTGCGTTCCCTCACTCAATCTACTCCACCGAAGTACGTTGCATCTCTTTTATAGCACCACAGGACCAATACACTGATGCACAAAATTTAATGATACAATTAAAGCCTAATAGCCAACGTGCATCATTAACCCAATAAAAGCCTGGAAGCTCTACGTATATAAAGAATGACAGCTTCATCTAATTGTAAATGGAAAAATGGTAATTTAGGGACATCATAACTGACTAATTATATTACACTTTTCACTTTTAGTTTCTGTAAATTTATGGTAGAAGTAGATAACAGTTTACAATATAGATCATTAAAATTGCAGTCCATTTCTAACGAACTGGCCATTAAGGATGTTTATTGCTTCCGATCTGGGAAATTTCTAATCATGTACACACAAATATATTTTTAAATGTCATAAACCTGGGATTAGTTGTTGTTGGAACAGTTGATTATCCAACTGCAGTAGAAGTGAACTCAATTATAAAACTGAAAAACCACAAATATCCTAAAGGTCATTATCAGTATGTGTGGTCCTTGAGTGTAGACTTTGATCTCTTCAAAATGCAACTCAATGTTTCTCAGATGGTCTTATCCTATTTCTTAAATAGAATATATTCTTCTATGCATTGCACTTTAAAATCAATTTCTTAAATATCAAGATACCTTTATGGATGTACCTTTAGAAAGATGAGAAGGAATTTCATTAGTCCGAGGGTGATGAATCTGTGGAATTCATTGCCACGGACAGCTGTGGAGGCCACCTCATTGGGTATTTTTAAGGCAGAGATAGACAGATACTTGTTTGCAAGGGTGTCAAGGGTTATGGGGAAAAGGCAGGTGAATGGAGTTGATAGGGAAAGATAGATCAGTCATGATTGAATGGTAGAGTAGTCTCGATGGGCCGAATGGTCTACCTCTGCTCCTATGACGAATGAAAATGAATTTTGCGAATTGATAGACAATAGACAATAGGTGCAGGAGTAGATCATTCGGCCCCTCGAGTAGGGCCGGATTTACGTATAAGCTTCACAAGCTTAAGCTTTGGGCTTCGAGGTCTAGGGGGCCGGATTTGCCTATAGGCGTCATAGGTTGATGCCCACAGCCTCAAAATCTAGGGGCCTCCAGCCAAGGTGTTATTTTCCCAGAGTAAAAAAAATTCAGAGAAAAAAATTGGAGCGCTATCAGCGTTTCCGCTTTGACGGAAATTACCCAAAATTCTGGTTCCGGTCCACTGGAAGTTTCGGGGGGGAAATTGCAACCACCCGAACCTGCGCAGTTGGGGGAAGCTGGTGACGCCGGGGGGGTGGGCTGGGGTGGCTGCGTTGTCTACGGCGCGGAGTCGTAGCCTCGCTGCGGTAGAGGGAGAGAGAGGGAGAGATAGAGGGGATGTGAGATGGGGAAAGGGGGGTTGAGACAGCGGGGGAGAGGGAGGGGAGGGGGAGAGAGAGAGGGGGGAGGGGGAGAGAGAGGGGGGAGGGGGAGAGAGGGAGAGAGGAGGGGGAGGGGGGATGGGGAGAGCGAGATGGGGAGGGAGGAGAGGTGGAGGGGGAGGGGGGGGGGGGAGGAGGGGGGGGAGGGGGAGAGGGATTATGTTTAGTGAGATTGCAAAATTACGGTAGGTTTCAGAGCAATTATATTTTCTCCTCCATATATCAAACAATTGGAACTGGTTTCTTTTCCTTGATAACAATACTGAAAAATATGAATTGCATAGTTTGCGCCTTTCATTTTGTAGCATATTTTTAATCTGCACACACTAACACAGTCCAACAGTTACAGGCAGCCAAATCAACACACAAAACATTTTCTAATGTTTGCATGCTTCTTGATAACATTTTACATAACATTTTACAGTACAACTTGGTTATTAAAACAAGGACAGCTTCAAGTTTTGATTTAAAAAATGTGGACAACAATGACCCCAATCATCCCATTCCAACCACTCATTACTCTTGGCTCAACCAAAATTATATCTGAAAATTGTTCATATATTTGGTGCAAAAATGCTCCAAAATAAGGATTAGAATGCACCAGAGAGCATCTAAAACCCCAGAGCTTCCAGGGCCCTTAAGTGGGCCCTGTACCCCAGCCAGAAGGGTCTTTCAGCTTCGCGCTTGTGATATGCACTGCATGCACTTATTTCACATACATTTTTTGTAATCCTGCCATGCCACCGCCCTTTTTGAAAAGCTACGTACGGGCCTGATGTATAATAATTTTGCACTATCATTATATAACTTTGGTACATATGCTGTCACAACGCACTGTAGTCTCTGAACAACATGTCAGTAATTTTCCTTGCCCTCCATTTCAGAATAATAGTGTTTTAAGCTGATAACTCGACACTAGCACTGGCAATAAATAAAAAATCCCAGCTTTCCAGCCCTTATCTCATTAGCTACGCTCAGCTGCACATCGGTGTCAATATGGTGGACACTTCCATCTTCCTCTTGTCGTGATGGTGGGGGATTGGGAGGGGCCTCACAAGTGGAATAGCCTAGGGCCTCTCTTCATCTAAATCCAGCCCTGCCCTCAAGCCAGCACCGGCATTCAATGCGATCATGGCTGATCATTCACAATCAGTACCTCGTTCCAGTCTTCTCCCCATATCCCCTGAGTCCGCTATCTTTAAGAGCCCTATCTAGCTCTCTCTTTAAAGTATTCAGAGAACCAGCCTCCACCGCTCTCTGAGGCAGAGAATTCCACAGACTCACCGCTCTCTGAGGTAGAGAATTCCACAGACTCGCCACTCTCTGTGTGAGGATTGATATCACAGAATTAACCACTCATTTCATTGAAGGTAGATAAAAATGCTGGAGAAACTCAGCGGGTGAGGCAGCATCAATGGAGCATTGGAAAAGGTAATGTTTCGGGTCGGGACCCTTCTTCAGACCTGCTTTAGACCTTTTTATTTTAAACTGCCGGCGGGACATCAACTGCCTCAACTTCTCCACTCCCCTTTCTCACTCTAACCTCTCCCCCCCTGAACGTATATCCCTCCACTCACTCTGCAATTGGTCCACTCATTTCATTGTCTTGCATTTACGAACCTCAAATCCCTACTGTGCTGTTATTAAAAAATAAACACACCTGATTCATAAAATGAACTCCCTCTTTGAGCATTTATCCAGAATACAAAACAGTCTGCTTTCAAACGAGATGTTTAACCAAAGCCATGTCATAGAGTTATACAGAATGGAAACACTCCCTTCAACTCTACTTGTCCACGCTGACCAGGATGCCCCATCTACACTGGACCCATTTGCCCCTGATCCCTCTCAACCATTCCTATCTATGTACCTGCCCAAATGTCTTTTAATGGTGTGCAGGAGTTTAGAGACACTGTAAAAACAGAACAAATATGGAAGATTAAAATCTATTAAAATAATTTAGTCCAGGATCTGGTGGAAGGATTGTCCAACAAATTCCACAACAGCTTGGTGTTTAGCCGGCCAAACTGTAGAGTTAGGTCAGGTTTTCTTGTGTACTTGTTCATGTACTCACAATGAAATCAAGAACAGGGCCACACGGTGGCGCGTCTGTAGAGCTGCTGATTTACGGAACCCATCCGAGTTCAATCCCGACTACGGGTGCTGTTGGTACAAAATTTGTACGTTCTCCTTGTGACTGCGTGGGTTTTCTCTGGGTGCTCCGGATTTCTCCAACACTCCAAAGACGTGCAGGTTTGTATGTTAAGTGGCTTTGGTAAGTTGTAAAATTATCTTTAGTCTGTAGGATTGGTAGAGCATGGGATGATCGTTGGACAGCATGGACATGATGGGCCAAAGGGCCTGTTTTTGTGCTGTATCTCTAATATGAAGATCGGACAAGATCACCACCTTCCCATTGAGCCGCTCACAGTGGAATATGCTGTATGAACATTTAAACATGATAAGAGTCTATCCCATTAACACCCAGTGCACCTGTGAACAGAAGCACATGGTCTTTTAAAAAAAAATCCTTTACAGGATCTGAGTGTCACCACGAACTATTGACTGGCAAGTTAATTTCAGAAGATAGCAAATAATTAGTAGAATTGCTATAGGTCTGGAGTCACATGTAAACTAGATTGGATGAGGATGGAACATTTAAATGGGGTGGGAGATTGCAACCTTCATGTTGTTCACCCTGTTTCAACGAATGCAATCAACCTGCCGTGCACAATCAAATAGAACAAGTTGTCTTACAACTTTAGGCTGTGCACGCCATACGCAAGAAGAAGAAGGAGATTTAAATCTCTGAAAGGCAGGAATGAAGTGGATATGTTTTATATAATAATGATCTCCATTCAATTTCTTGTAAAATTCCAGATTTAGCTAGATTAATTTAAATGGTCTATCCGGGTGTCTGGGTCAGTCCGGGTGTCTGGGTCAGTCCGGGTGTCTGGGTCAGTCCGGGTGGCTGGGTCAGTCCGGGTGTCTGGGTCAGTCCGGGTGTCTGGGTCTATCCGGGTGTCTGGGTCAGTCCGGGTGTCTGGGTCAGTCCGGGTGTCTGGGAGAGTTCGGGTGTTTGGGTCAGTCCGGGTGTCTGGGTCAGTCCGGGTGTCTGGGTCAGTCCGGGTGTCTGGGTCAGTCCGGGTGTCTGGGTCAGTCCGGGTGTCTGGGTCAGTCCGGGTGTCTGGGTCAGTCCGGGTGTCTGGGTCAGTCCGAGTGTCTGGGTCAGTCTGGGTCAGGGTCCGGGTGTCTGGGTCAGTCCGGGTGTCTGGGTCTGTCCGGGGGTCGGGTCAGTCCGAGTGTCTGGGTCAGACCGGGTGTCTGGGTCAGTCCGGGTGTCTGGGTCAGTCCGGGTGTCTGGGTCAGTCCGAGATGTGTCTGGGTCAGTCTGGGTCAGTCCGGGTGTCTGGGTCAGTCCGGGTGTCTGGGTCAGTCCGGGTGTCTGGGTCAGTCCGGGTGTCTGGGTCAGTCCGGGTGTCTGGGTCAGTCCGGGTGGCTGGGTCAGTCCGGGTGTCTGGGTCAGTCCCCTGTCTGGGTCAGTCCGGGTGTCTGGGTCAGTCCGGGTGTCTGGGTCAGTCCGGGTGTCTGGGTCAGTCCGGGTGTCTGGGTCAGTCCGGGTGTCTGGGTCAGTCCGGGTGTCTGGGTCAGTCCGGGTGTCTGGGTCAGTCCGGGTGTCTGGGTCAGTCGGGTGTCTGGGTCAGTCCGGGTGTCTGGGTCAGTCCGGGTGTTGGGTCAGTCCGAGTGTCTGGGTCAGTCCGGGTGTCTGGGTCAGTCCGGGTGTCTGGGTCAGTGGGTGTCTGGGTCAGTCCGGGTGTCTGGGTCAGTGCTAGTGTCTGGGTCAGTCTGGGTCAGTCCGGGTGTCTGGGTCAGTCCGGGTGTCTGGGTCTGTCCGGGTGTCTGGGTCAGTCCGGGTGTCTGGGTCAGTCCGAGTGTCTGGGTCAGTCCGGGTGTCTGGGTCAGTCCGGGTGTCTGGGTCAGTCCGGGTGTCTGGGTCAGTCCGGGTGTCTGGGTCAGTCCGAGTGTCTGGGTCAGTCTGGGTCAGTCCGGGTGTCTGGGTCAGTCCGGGTGTCTGGGTCAGTCTGGGAGTCTGGGTCAGTCCGGGTGTCTGGGTCAGTCCGGGTGTCTGGGTCAGTCCGGGTGGCTGGGTCAGTCCGGGTGTGTCTGGGTCAGTCCGGGTGTCTGGGTCAGTCCGGGTGTCTGGGTCAGTCCGGGTGTCTGGGTCAGTCCGGGTGTCTGGGTCAGTCCGGGTGTCTGGGTCAGTCCGGGTGTCTGGGTCAGTCTGGGTGTCTGGGTCAGTCCGAGTGTCTGGGTCAGTCTGGGTCTGTCCGGGTGTCTGGGTCAGTCCGGGTGTCTGGGTCAGTCCGGGTGCATCCCTAAGTCTACGTTGATTTATTCCTGTTGCACGTAAATGCAGCTAGAAACAGCGTCAAATAAATCTGCATTTTTTAAATATTTGTTTCCTATATTTATTTTAAACCCCTACTTAACTAACACCTGGCATTAGAACTATAAAGGCAGAAGCAGGGTTGATGGTGTTGGACCACTGAGTGGGGTGGGGGGAGATGGAGAGTGAAGTGGAGAGTGGGTGGTGGTCGGAGGCCAAGGGTTTGTCGATGCGAATGTGAGAGAATAGTAACGTGCAGCTCAGAAACATGCACTTAGGCCCAACTCATCAATGCAGAATACGATGTCCCATCTAATCTAGTCCAACTTGCTCACAGTTGGCCCATATCCCTCCAAACCTTTTCTATTCATGTCCCTGTCCAAATGTATTTTAAATGGTGTCATAGTACCTACATCAACTAGTTTATTTAACAGCTCTTGCCATATACTCACCACTCTATGTGAAAAGGTCGCCCAGCAGGTTCCTATTAAATCTTTCCCTATTCAGCTTAAACCTCTGCCCCCTAATTCTTGATTCCCCTCTCCTAGGAAAAGGATTATGGGATTTCACCGTATCTTTTCTTCTATTAGATTATCCTTCAACATCTTGCCCACCAAGGAATAAAGTCTTATCCTGTTCAATCTCTCCTTGAGCTCAGCCCCTCGAGTTCTGGCGATATCATCTCTGCACCGTTTCCAGTTGCACTGTATCTCTCCAAGAGCAGGGTGACCAAAACACAATACTCCAGGTGCGGGCTCACCAACGTCTTGTATAACTGTAATATTACGTTCTGACTTCTACAGTGCATTCAGAAAGTATTCAGACCCCATCACTTTTTCCACATTTTGTTACGTTACAGCCTTATTTTACAGCCTCATCAATCTACACACAATACCCCAGAATGAAGAAGCGAAAACAGCTGTTTAGAAAATTTTGCAAACTAATTAAAAAGAAATAACTGAAATATCACATTTACATAAATATTCAGACACTTTGCAATGACACTCAAAATTGAGCTTAGGTTTATCCTGTTTCCATTGATTATCCTCAAGATGTTTCTACAACATGTTTGGAGTCCACCAGTGGTAAATTAAATTGATTGGACATGATTTGGAAAGGCACACACCTGTCTATATAAGGTCCCACAGTTGACAGTGCATGTCAGAGCAAAAACCAAGCAATGAAGACGAAGGAATTGTCTATAGACCTCCGTGACAGGATTGTGTCGAGACACAGATCTGGGGAAGGGTATAAAACAATTTCTGCAGCATTGCAGGTCCCGAAGAGCAAAGTGGTCTCTGTCATTCTTAAATGGAAGAACTTTGGAACTACCAGGACTCTTCATAGAGCTGGCCGCTGCCCGACCAAACTGAGCAATCGGGGGAGAAGGGCCTTGGTCAGGGAGATGACCAAGAACCCGATGGTCACTCTGTGGAGATGGGAGAACCTTCCAGAAGGAATATGCAACACTCCACCTATTAGGCCTTATGATAGAGTGGCCAGACGGAAGCCACTCCTCAGTAAAAGGCTCCTCCAGTCTTATGGTATCTCACCTGCGTCTAATGATGTTTGATATTTATCAGCCAGGACTCCTGCAATGTTTTCTCTATCTTTTCTCAACACTTCCCAACATTTTATTTTACATCTCATCTCTAAATTTGGTAGGGAAGGATTAGTTTATTAATTATAAATAATCTAATAAAAGTTTATTAGTTATAAATATGTTATTGATGGTGAAGCTCGACATATCTTGATGGTGAACATCTTGGTAAACTCTACCAAACCAATGGATCAGGGTGGTCTCTTTGCTCAACCCTCAAGCCTGATCCCTGGTTGTAATAGCTAATTTAATATTGAAGGAGTTAAATTCACACCTTAAGTTAAAGACCACACCTGGAGTATTGCGTACAGTTTTGGTCTCCGAATCTGAGGAAAGACATTCTTGCCATAGAGGGAGTACAGAGAAGGTTCACCAGACTGATTCCTGGGATGGCAGGACCTTCATATGAAGAAAGACTGGATAGACTCGGCTTGTACTTGCTAGAATTTAGAAGATTGAGGGGGGATCTTATAGGAACTTACAAAATTCTTAAGGGATTGGACAGGCTAGATGCAGGAAGATTGTTCCCAATGTTGGGGAAGTCCAGAACAAGGGGTCACAGTTTAAGGATAAGGGGGAAGTCTTTTAGGACCGAGATGAGAAAAACATTTTTCACACAGAGAGTGGTGAATCTGTGGAATTCTCTGCCACAGAAAGTAGTGGAGGCCAGTTCATTGGCTATATTTAAGAGGGTTAGACGTGGCCCTTGTGGCTAAAGGGATCAGGGGGTAAGGAGAGAAGGCAGGTACAGGATACTGAGTTGGATCATCAGCCATAATCATATTGAATCGAAGGGCCGAATGGCCGAATGACCTACTCCTGCACCTATTTTCTATGTTTCTATGTTTCAAAATAAGCGGAGCAACAATTGAAGCAGTATGAGCATCCGGCATAGCAAGTCAGGGATGATCAAAAAAAGGATCCATTATACAGGAGTTGAGGGAGCAAGACATCAGAGTTGGAACTGTTATAGCAAATATTTGCACTTAATCATTTAGGGTAATTAAACAGTGACTGATTGCGATGCCTATCCGAATCAAAAATAGTACAAGTGCGCTTGATAAAAGTTGCATTAGAAATACATTATGGTGTACACTCACCTCTTTAATTGACATAGGTAAAAGGCTGGAAATATGGCATAAAATTAAATCATCTGCACTCACATTAAAAATATTTAGCACTATAACACATCATTGGCACTGCTAAGGAAATTATCTTAAACGATGAGTCACTTGAATTCTCTGAGATGTGTTAGCGTTCAATCTCCGAGTACATTCAAGACAAAGATAATTAGTTTTCGGGCTCAGTGGAAATGAAGTTCAGTTCAGTTTAGTTTATTGTCACGTGTTCTGCGGTACCGTGGAAAGCTTTTGTGTGTGGTAACCAGTCAGCAGAAAGACAATACATGATTACAATTGATCCATTTACAGTGTATAGATACATGATAAGGGAATAACGTTTAGTGCAAGGTAAAGCCAGCAAGGTCCGATCAAGGATAGTCCGAGGGTCATCAAAGAGGCAGATAGTAGTTGAGCACTGTTATATTCTGCACGGCAGAATGAATAACAACTTACACGTAGGTTGCCTGGATCATGAGAGAGAGGTTTATTACCCAACATTCCCTGTTTATATACAACACCAACTCATTAACATATACATGAATATGCATGAATACATTACATTGCTCTCCTTTTTTTAAAGGATTAAATCTAAGTACACAGTTGTTGTTGTGATACTTGATTTAAACCAGTAGTCAAGAAATCTTAAATGATAAACATAATATATTTATTTTACATATCAACACATTTTTGTTTTACTTGTGGAGTGAGTTATTTAACTTCCTAATCCTAATCTGACTACTGGTTTATGGATCCTGCCTGATCGTCTAACAGTAACAGGTGTAACAGGTTTAAGTGTTGACTCAACTTTTGGCTTGTTTGGCTCTGTTTTAGTACCCTGACTTTGATCAGAGGAATCTGTTTCTTTGTCTGTACTAACTGAACTTTGTATTTCAATCACAGTGGTCTCTTCCAACTCACTTTCAGATTGAAACTCAGGGATTAGGACTTCATGCTCAGTTTTTGGTTCATTTTTGGCTGGAATCATTTGATCAACGCTTTTCATCCTATCTCCACCTTCAGATTCAGATTCAATCTTTATCTTTATTGTCATTGTGCAGTGTACAGTACAGAGACAACGAAATGCAGTTAGCATCTCACCCAGAAGAGTGAACATAGAATAATGGAACAGTAAAATATATATCCAACTCAGTATCCTATACCTGCCTTCTCTCCATACCCCCTGACCCCTTTAGCCACAAGGGCCACATCTAACTCCCTCTTAAATATAGCCAATGAATTGGCCTCAACTACCTTCTGTGGCCGAGAATTCCACAGATTCACCACTCTCTGTGTGAAAAATGTTTTTCTCATCTCGGTCCTAAAAGACTTCCCCCTTGTTCTGGACTTTCCCAACAACGGGAACAATCTTCCTGCATCTACCCTGTCCAACCCCTTAATGTCATTGAATGGCACGTCTATTGCCTTTAAGGGCGCAAGGAGATTCACGAGTGTGCCGTACACTTCAGGACCGATCTCCGTGAGCAGAATCGCTTTCATGCGTTCGCAAACGGCCTTATTTGTTTCAGTCACTTTCTCTCCTTCACCACTAATCTCCATTATGTTGTTTGCCCTGAAAAACATGTTTGCTCTCTCCATGTAGGAGCTGAACGGCTCTCTTCTCTTGTCAAAAGTGCCAAGGTTTCCGATGTACACTGCCATTGTGTCGTTCTCTTTTTTTTTAAGGCCGTTCATAACCCCTGATTTCCTGTCTGTTCTGGTGTAACAATTCACCTCAAACATAGTTGTATAAAGGCTATTCAACTTAAGGAACTTGACAAAAAAAACTCAGTCTAAAATGTTATACAATCCCAAGGACGACATCTTGCCATTAGACACAACATAGAGATAGCCTGACAAACTCTCGACAATATGTACAGCTGCTGTTTTAAACTACAGTCCCCTGCATAGAAGGATCTGCGACCTATCATGTCCAGCTCGCAAACAACTGCGACACAACTCTGTATTTAAAATGTTAAACAATACTGCATGTTGCAACACAGTCCTGCACTGTATTTAAAGGATGAGCTCACAAACTATGTCCCTTCCTCGTCGCCAATTTTGTTATATTCCGGATGGCAGAATGAATAACAACTTACATGCAGGTTGCCTGGATCACGAGAGAGAGGTTTATTACCCAACATTCCCTGCTTATATACAACACTAACTCATTAATATATACATGAATATGCATGAATACATTATAAGCACTGCTCTCTGGTTGTGGTAGGATGATTCAATTGCCTGATAACAGCTGGGAAGAAACTGTTCCCGAATCCGGATGTGTGCGTTTTCACACTTCTATAGACCTTTTCCCTGATGGGAGAGGGGAGAAGAGGGAGTGACCAGGGTGCGACTCATCCTTGATTATGCAGTTGGCCTTGCCAAGGCAGCGTGAGGTATGAAAATCAATTGAAAGGAGGTTGGTTTGTGAGATGGTCTGCGTCCACAATTCGCTGCAATTTCTTGTGGTCTTGGAAGGAGCTGTTCCCAAACCAAGCTGTGATGCATTCTGATAAAGTGCTTTCTATGGTGCATCTGTAGAGGTTGGTGAGAGTTGTAGGGGACATGCTGAACTTCCGAAGCCTTCTAAGGAAGTGGAGGTGTTGGTGTGCGGGGATATGGGGATCAGGTGTGAAAGTGAAAAGGGTGGAAAATCAGCCCTTAGCCTACAGACTGTCATAACTGGCTCAAGAGGCCACGTGGTCTACTTCCATTTCTAATGGTTTATGTTCACATGTGTAATTGTGTTTAATATTCAAGATTGTGATTACCAGTTGCCATATCTGAGTTATCTCCTGATTTGGTCTGGTCTCCAGACACCTAATCCCTGGGCTCTGCATGTGCGTTTGGTGTCTGTAACTTGATTAAAATTCCCAGGTACAGAAGACTCCTGATCAATAATGTCACTTTATTCACGTTCTCCAGGGATGCTGCCTGACCTGTGAGTTACTCCCGCACTTTGTGTCCTTTTGTGTAAACCAACATCTGCAATACCTTCTTTATACACTATGCATCAACTTATTCAGGAGGCTTTGCACTGTGTATGAAGCACTTTGGCCCACAGTCCAGAAAGACCAAAACAGTTCTTAACTAGATTGGTATTTGTTATGTTAAAATACTTGGTCTTAGATTCAAAAAAGAATTAGCTCGATTCCTGATCAAAATTATTCCCCTGAAAAAGTTTTGGTCTCTTGATTCAGATGTCTTTGTTGGTATAGACTTGTCCTCAAAAATGGCCACTGCACAAACTAACGGAAGCTTCCTCCATGCTGTGAAGAGTACAGCAAGACTTACACATTCAGACAAGGGAGAAAATAAAATCAGGGCATTAGTATGCTCTGATATCATCCACTTTGGTAGTGGATGATCCACAAATGAGAGTACTTTCAAGACTCTCAACAATATTTATTTCTCATCCACCACTGCCGGAACAGATTTAGTGATTCATTTACCCCATTTGCTGATTGAGTGTATTTGCCTTGTGCAAATTAGCAGTTTAATTCCCCATGTGACTACATATCACAAAGTAATTCACTGACTGTGAAGTTTGTTGGAACAAGACGAGACTGAAATGCGCAAAATATGCAAATATTTCATAAGTTCTGCCTAGTCAACAACAGTCCATGAAACATCTACAGTCTGCAGTGATTGCAACTACGCAGTAACAAGGGCACATCTATCAATCATTGGAGCTATGTGAAGTTCGTTGATATTTTAAATTAACCAGTAGATTGACCTCGACCAGAGCTGTGCAATTACTTTCATAAAAAAACATGAGGGATTATGATTGTTTAATCCAAATAAATATTAGGTTCAGATCAAAATTATAATTTAAATTTGTTGGTTCCCATCTCAAACTAATTAAAGTAAATCCACACATTCTCTCTGTGGATCTTCTGGTCATTGTCATGAAATCACAACCAGATAATTTTTATAATAATCATTTGGCATTATTTAGCAGGAAATGGTGTTTATGAAAACAGTGACATAAATAGCAACAGGGCAGAATCCCCCCCCCACCCACCCACCCCCACCCCCTCGCAACCTATTTTCTCCTCATAATTATTTTCCACATCAGGCCAGAGTCTTAGTAGTGCAGTTCTGAAACAAGACAACCAATGAACAATTTAGCTTCAACTTAATAGAAACAAGGAACTGCAAATGCTGCTTTGTACAAATAAACACAAAATGCTGGAGTAAGTCTGCGGGCCAGGCAGCATCTCCTGAAAACGTGGATGGGTGACAATTCGGGTTGGGTCCCTGCACCTATTTTCTATGTTTCAGCTTTAACTTACATCATGTTTATATGGAACCATCTGCAGAACAAGAGATTTAAACCCAAGGCCCCATTGCTATATGGTGCATAGCGACACACCTCTGGGAATGTGGTAATCATCCATTCATTAAATCTTTAAATGAAAGCTCATTTTCTCAGGTAGCAAAATGACATTTGCCAAATAATTCAATTTATTTTTCCATTAAAGAATAACTTGATTCAAAATAAATCATTTCACAGTAGCAAGGTAATTGTCCCTTTGAGCTGTAACTGTAGCCATTAATAATAAAAAATGTCTTAAAAGTAGAATGTCATTTTTAATCTTGTACCATTGAAATATGATGCAATGGTTTGCTGCCTATGCATCTACCACACTTCTATTATCTCGAGTTGGCCTCATGGTACAAACTTCCTCAAATAAACCAGCTTCTAACTTAATAGTGACGCCCCAAGCAGTGAGGGCCTTATTGATCATAAATCCCACAGAAATGCCTGAAAGAATCTGTCGTGGTGTGTATATTTGTCGTGGTGTGTATAATTCACATTACATTTAATATATTTCTAGCAGATCTTATTGAAGGGTTCTCACGGTATTTTGAAGTATCATGATGTTGCAACGAAAGTGTTATATTGTACCCCTATCATTCTATTGCATTGTGTTCCACTTGGCTCATCCATTTGAAGCACAAAGTTTAATTTAACATCAATTCGAAGCAAATGAATGCTGCCGTTGGCAATCTGGAGGGGTGGGAGATTGCAACCTTCACGAGGTCCGCACTGTTTCGACTAATGCAATCAACCTGGCGTGCACAATCGAATGAGATCAAATAGAACAAGTTGTCCTACAACGTTAGGCTGTGCACGCTATACGCAAGACAAACTGGAAATTGGCAATTCTCTGCATAGCCCTAACTGCTTTATTTGTAATGAGGGTAGATCAACTCTTTTGCTTATTCATTTTTTATTTGTGGTTCTATTCTCTTGTTACTCATTAGATTTGATCCACATACAAAAGCAACACTGACTTTTCAAATTCAGGTTAGGTATTGCACTTTGGGGGGTTTAGTGTAAGGGGAGAATATAGAGTTAATGACAAGACCCTTAAACGCATAAATGTACAGAGAAATCTTGGGTTCCAAGTTCATAGCCCACTGAAGGTGGCAGCACAAGTAAATAGGGTGGTAAAGAAAGCGTACCTTCATTGCTAGGGGCATTGAATGTAAGAGTCAGGAAGTCATGAAGCAATTCTGTCAGACCACATTTAGGACGCATTTGGAGTATTCTGTGCAGTTCTAGTCACCCCATTACTGGAAGGATGTGGAAGCTACGGAGAGGGTGCTTTCTGTTGTGCTAGTATGGATGTTGTGGGCCAAAGGTACTGGTTTCCAGAGGGCTAGTATAGACATTGTGGGCCGAATGGAGTCTTGGGCTGGCAGCCAACTGTTGCAATGATTTAAAAAGCCAAGTCAAGGCAAACAATTTGGCTGCAGCCACCCGACAACCAAAATTCATTTTGTGAACACAAACATTTTTAAAAAGGCAAGGCAAACAATTGGGCAGCTGCCACCTGACAACTAATATTCATTTTGTGAACACAAACTTTAAATAAAAAGGCAAACAATTTGGCAGCAGCCACATTGAGGGGACTTACCATAGAGTCGACATGCGTTCAGTGTTATTCACAGCTCAGAGAGCCATGACCCCCTCGCTTCCTGGGTCTGGCAGACTGAGTGAGGCACGACACTTCCGGGTTTTATAGTCCCTCCCCCTTGCCGCCAGCGAGGGCAGCAGAGAGAATGGGGATTTTTTTTAAAACATTAATATCTCTCTGATTTTTCATCGATGTGAAAATTCCTCTGGTCCCGGAAGGCGGAGGAGGGCTCTGAGCGAGGTGGCCAAAAATAACGGCCATAGGTGGCGGTGTTCTCTCGGAAATCGCAGCACAGTGGGCCAAAAGCCAAGTCAAGTCAAGTGAGTCAAGTCAAGTGAGTTTATTGTCATGTGTCCCTGTATAGGACAATGACATTTTTGCTTTGCTTAAGCACACAGAAAATAGTAGGCATTTACTACAAAACAGATAAATGTGTCCATATACTATGATATAAATATACACACACATGAATAAATAAACTGATAAAAGTGCAAATAGCAGAAAGTGGTTATTAATCATCAGAGTTTTGTCCGAGCCAGGTTTAATAGCCTGATGGCTGTGGGGAAGTAGCTATTCCTGAACCTGGTTGTTGCAGTCTTCAGGCTCCTGTAGCTTCTACCTGAAGGTAGCAGGGAGATGCGTGTGTGGCCAGGATGGTGTGGGTCTTTGATGATACTGCCAGCCTTTTTGAGGCAGCGACTGCGATAAATCCCCTCGATGGAAGGAAGGTCAGAGCCGATGATGGACTGGGCATTTTTTACTACTTTTTGTAGTCTTTTCCTCTCCAGGGCGCTCAAATTGCCGAACCAAGCCACGATGCAACCGGTCAGCATGCTCTCGACTGTGCACCTGTAGAAGTTAGAGAGAATCTTCCTTGACAAACCGCCTCTCCGTAATCTTCTCAGGAAGTAGAGGTGCTGATGAGCTTTTTGATAATTGCGTTGGTGTTCTTGGACCAGGAAAGATCTTCAGAGATGTGCACGCCCAGGAATTTGAAGTTCAAAAGCGGTCTAGATCAGACTTTTAGTAATATAGATGGATCATGTACAGGCAGATAAGATCAGTTTAACTTGGCATCTTGTTCGGCACAAATCAGGTGGCCCGAAGGGTTCATTCTGTGCTGTTCTATGTTAACACTGATTTTCCAAATGCAAATTTAACTGTGATTGCAAATGCAACACCCTGACAGATCTGGAAGATAAATTCTCCCACGTGGTTAGATAATTGTATCTTTTGACATTTGTATTCAAGTTGAAGGATATTTCAGGTGAGCACACAGGCGGGTTGCAAGTTAAGTGCCAGGCATCTCTCCAAGGAACCATTATCATATTACCATTTCCTACACCAGATGCCGTGAGTGTGCCAATTAGTGCTGAATTATGGGAAACTGTATTGTGATTTATGCCTACCAAGTATTGGGTCAACATCTTTCAAACTCGCTTCCTTCACATGGTCCTTTATTGCTGCTAACGAACAGAAAGACTCTCAACTGTCTCAGCTGAATTTGAACAAGGATGTATTAATGCAAGAACAGGGTTCCAGCTCACAACTACTATTATATTTATAATAAATGTTCAAATCCTATTAAAGTGTCAATATTCCTAGTTTTTTTTTAAATATCTGGTCATCTGAGACATCACTCAGTAATAAATCTCTATCATTGTGTCAAATTAATTGAACCTTTGCTTGAGGTTGAACAGACTACCAGATGTAACAACACCAATGTAAAGTTCCCCACTGTCAATCCAAAGCTTCATTTCTCAATATATAATTAATACATTGAGGTTTAAAATTCTGTTGTTCAACTATAAAAAAACCCACCTTAACACAATAAAACGGCAAGCTTCAGGTTCTTAAAATTCTGTTCATCCACACACAACATGACCAGCCAGCAATGAGCAGTAATATATTCAGTGCAATTTAAAAATATTTAACTAATTATACGGCTTGATACATATTCACAGCATGGTTCAGATTATCTCAGAACCATAAAAAAAAAACCCTTAGCTTTGAGGTCCTGGGGAATTGTAGATTTACCTTTGCGTAACAATTTCACATTAAGTGCTATCTAATTGAAGTCTCTCACTTTGCCTAGCATGCAATAAGACTGGAAGCTTATAGAACTTATGGAACAAATACCAAACTATTTTGATTGTACTTGGTCCATTTTGATTTTGTTTATAACTAACTTTAACCTTTCAATCAAAAGAAGGTCAAACACAAATACAAAATTATTGAGAGGGCAATTTCAATTGTCCTACATCCAGAAAATAGTTAATTAAGGCACCTGTAAATGCTATGATCTACATCTGTTATGTTCTTACATCTTCACCTACTTTGTAGCAGGAGATGAAATCCATGAGCAATTGCCACCATCTCAAATAATACATTTCTAACAAATTGCCATTGTCACACTGTTTTAAATATAGCAGTGTAGCATGGAATATTATGAAAACAATGATTAGAGATTAATTGTATTTACATTTAGTTTCAAGCAGCAGGTTTAAAAAGAAGTTATCAATGTATTACAAATAACTTTGAAACTTACAGGATTAAAAACAGAAAATGTGTTTACTGAATATACCGGACAACATATATGGTTAAGGAAACGTTGGGTTAACGTTTTAGGTTGTCAGAAATTGGACTTATTAACTGTATGTCAAAGGAGGAGGGGGGGAGAGGTGGGGTGTGAACCAGTGATGTCTGCAGAAGGGTCTCGACCCGAAACGTCACCCATTCCTTCTCTCCAGGGATGCAGCCTGTCCCGCTGAGTTACTCCAGCATTTCGTGCCTATCTTTTTTTTAAACTGCAGAGTTTGACTGTTGCTAGTGGAAATCTAGGAACATAAATGCAGTTTAAAATTAAGGTGCACGGACTCTTTATAGGATTAATGCCTCGAGTTGCGAGGAATATCAAATATTGATTTTACCTCAGAGGTATCAAATCTGATTCTGACGAGCATTTAATCTAGCGTGATATTTCATTGAATTAATGAAGGTGGGTCGCAGCCTTTCAGAGCAGATTTTGAAGTGAAGTTCTGTCTGCCAGTTTACATGCATCCAAGAGATCCCACAGCACTGCTGTCACGGCAGCACAGGCTCCTCGAATATATAAAGACAGCAATTATTTTCTAATGGGACATTGCTCTCTATATATTAGTTGCCAGGTATTCCTGTGGAATGACTGTACTGAGAAAGGCACTACATAATTGTGAGTTTGTTCTTTATTTCCCAAGTCCTTTGGAAATAAGCAGATATTAACTGCAGCAATTATGTGAGGAATTACAATTTAGTTTAGAATGGAAATGAAGAATTCAAGTTCCTCACGATTTGTACACGCGCAGCTGGACATTTTACAAAATGAACCACTGAGACTCAATCATCCAAGAGTAAAAGTTTAGTTCAGTTTGGAAATACAGTGTGGAAACAGGCCATATAGACTACCGAGTCCGTGCCAACCAGCAATCACCCCGTACACCAGCACTATCCTACGTACTAGGGACAATTTGTATCGAAGCCAATTAACCTACAAGCCCGTACGTCTATGGAGTGTGGGTGGTAACCGGAGCAACCAGGGAAAACCAACGTTGTCACAGGGAGAACGTACAAACTCCGTACAGACAGCATCCATAGTCAGGATTGAACTGGCACTGTAAGGCAACTCTACCTGCCCCACTATGCCGCCCTAAAGAGGATGATTGAGTACATATTTATTTTAAAGGGTATGGTTTGGAGATGCAAATAATTTATACTCCTCTAATGCTGTTTTCAATCACTGGCCATTTTTTTTTCAAGAGGAACCAGATTTAAAAAAAACATAAGAACCTCCAAGAATTGCTGAAGAATGATTAAAAAAGTGAGTCATTGCTACCAATGCCACAGCTGGATGAGCAAAATTGGTATCACTTGATTCTTGCATTCACTTATTTTCCCACAGTTTCCACTATAGCCCAGTCCCCCACATCTAGAAATGAATAGTTTGACAATAATAGAAAAGCCATTAGATTCAGCGTGCTGCCCAACTGAAGGATGTATTGCTAGCCGATGCTATCTCATTAGTAGCCAAGTAAAAAAATAAACTGACATTGTTTAATTCATAATTTGTGCTTTTTTTGGTTTCCATAACACCTTAAATTTATTTTAATTTGTGTGCTGATGACGCTTCATACACCCCCATTCCACAACCCCCAAAAGAAAGACAAGAGCATTTCTCATATCAAAGGTATATGAATCTAAGTGGTCTTATGATAAGTCCCAAGGTCAAAATAAGCTTTCAATTTGCAGATTAGTCATTGGTAATCTCATCATCTTCAGTTACTGTGGGTTCTATATGGCCGTCAGATTTCTTCTTTCCTTTTCCAGCAGTGCCCGTTTTCTTCCCTTTTTGCTCAGCATTGTTGGTAGCAAGTTCATCACATTTATTCTTAATGAAGTTTTGCTGGAAAAGAGACATTGTACGTTAATTATGAGCTTCATGGTGATAAAAAAAACATATTGCAGTGGTCAAGTTTGCTGGGTAAGTTAACTGTCTCTCAGAGCTGAGATGTCAATATAGTTTGGAAATGCTAAAGCTGTGTTGCTTATAGTTTGGAAATGCTAAAGCTGTGTTGCCGATGGTTTGGAAATGCTAAAGCTGTGTTGCCTTATTAAAGTTGCCTTGTCTAATTAAAGTTGCCTTGCCTAATTAAAGTTGCCTTGCCTAATTCAAGTTGCCTTGCCTAATTCAAGTTGCCTTGCCTTCTATATAATTAAAAGTCTAATCTTGACCACTTCCTGTTTGCGTTTTATATTGATTTTAGAAAAAACGCTACCGCGTACGGCTGTGATTTTTGGCCACCTTCTCAGTCCCCCTCCACTCATCAGGTGCCGAGTATTTTTCCCATCGATGAAAAATAAAAGAGTTATTAGTGTTTAAAAAATGTTGAGATTCTCTCTCCTTTCAATCATGCCATGAAGGCCATGCCCCTTCTGGTGGATGGGGGGGAGGGACTATAAAACCCAGAAGTGTGGGCGTGGCTCAGTCTCGGCAAGATGGAGGGAGAGGTCACGACTCGCTGTCTTTAGTGGCCTTGCACCCTGCTTGAAGTGGAATGAAACTGCAACTGAATTTGGTGGCCTTACACCCTGCTTGAAGTGGTAAGAAACTACACTTGAATTTAGAAACATAGAAAATAGGTGCAGGAGTAGGCCATTCGGCCCTTCGAGCCTGCACCGCCATTCAATATGATCATGGCTGATCATCCAACTCAGTATCCCATCCCTGCCTCTCCATACCCCCTGATCCCTTTAGCCACAAGGGCCACATCTAACTCCCTCTTAAATATAGCCAATGAACTGGCCTCAACTACCTTCTGTGGCACATAATTCCACAGATTCACCACTCTGTGTAAAAAATGATTTTCTCATCTCGGTCCTAAAAGACTTCCCTCTTATCCTTAAACTGTGACCCCTAGTTCTGGTGGCCTTGCACCCTGCTTGAAATGGAATTTCAAGGAATAGCCGTGAGTCAACTGCCAGCCCACCAGCTGTAAGTGAGCTGCCAGCACAACAGGCTTGTGTGACTGAGCCGCCAGCCCAAGAAAACATTCGGCCCACAATGTCCATACTAGTCCTATGGAAACTAGTCCCTTCAACCCACAACACCCATACTAGCGCTCCAGAAAGCTCCCCCTCCTCCCCCCCACTGGCCACCAATATTGGAATTGGTGGAGAGGTGGAATAATGCGTTGGGGGACCGGCCCTTCCGTGTGATGATGAGACCCAACGGGTCCACTTAGTCTAGTCTATATAATTAAAAGTCTCATCTTGACCACTTCCTGTCTGTGCTGCATATTGAGTTTAGAAAAAATGCTACACTGTGTCGCTGTGATTTTTGGCCATCTTACTCACAGTCCTCCTCCGCTAAGCCAGCCCTGAGGATTTTTCCTATCGATGAAAAATAAAAAAATTATGAGTGGTTGAGATCAGCTGGTTGGTCCTCTCGCCTGTCAATAACCACAATGAGGGGGGGGGGGGGGGGGGGGGGGGGGGGGGGGGGGGGGGGGGGGGGGGGGGCAGGACTATAAAACCCCGGATGCCTGGACATGAGTCAGTCACTCTGCAAGATCGCGAGGGAGAGACCACGACTGTCATTCTAAGTTGTGAATCAACTGAGTCTGCAATGTACTTGCAATAAATGATTTGTTAGTCCTTAATGACAATGCCATGAATTGTTTGGCCTGCTGCCCTGCCTGTGCTTGAAGGTGCAATGCTTATTTGGAAATGAAATGAAATGACAATGCCATGAGTTGTTTGGCCTGTTGCCTTGCCAGTGTTTGAAACTGCAATGCTTTATTAGGTCCGACTGTGTTTGGAAGGAATAACTGCTTTATTAGGTCTGACTGTTTCGAAGGAATAAATGCTGTATTAGGTCCGACTGTGTTTGAAAGGAATAAATGCTTTATTAGGTCCGACTGTGTTTAGTCCAAAAGTCCCGCTCATTTTGTGACTGCGTGGTGGACAGGTCGCGCTGATTGCGTAATTTCCGGTGAGTGCAGAGGTCGTGCTGAAGTGCGTAATTTCCGGTAAGGGCAGAGGTCACGCTGATTGCGGAAGTGCCGCTGACTGCGGAAGCCCCACAGTGGAGAAGCCACGCTTAGCCGTGTGAGTAGATTCAAGAAAGTATACTGTCACATATATGGTGTGTGAGTGAGTGTGTGAGTGTGAGTTTGTGTGTGTGAGTTTGTGTGTGTGTGAGTGTGTGAGTTCGTGTGTGTATATTGGAATTGGTGGAGAGGTGGAATATTGCATTGGGGGATCAGCCCTCCAGTGTGAAACTCGGACCCAACGGGTCCCACTTAGTCTAGTATCATTTTATTAGTGTACTGGGACATGTGACAAAGGGAGTTTCCCAAGGGTCTGTACTTTAGGTTGTATACCATCATTGACTTGGAGGAAGGATTGCAGTATAATGTATTTGGTAGTATAGTAGAGACCATTCTATCAGCAAAGTACATTTTAAAAATACCTGATAAAAGAATAATGTAAAAGTTATACACAAAGTGCTGGAGTAACTCAGTGGGTCAGGCAGCAAAGTTATACATGAATATCACTTTAAAAATCTTATTACGAGCAGGACTGTGTTGTAAGTTGTGGAGGATGTGGAGTGTGTTACATCCGTCACTGTGCATTCATTACTGAGACAACAATGTGTCCAGTGGACTGGCCTTGTTAACTGAATGGAAAATAGCCTCATTCCCATGGACTTCAATGGTGAACAATCCGTAGGCGAGGACCTGCCAGATCTGCTACAGAGGCCAATGTAAACGAGATAAAGTGATGGCAGATGAGATGCTTATGGCCAACTGTCCAAATAAATTCAGGTGGCTGAGAAGAGGCTCAATGCCTTTACCTGCAGTAAACGCAGCAAAGACTGCCATCGTAGAATGGAGTTCTTTGTGCATGACCTTGAGACCAATGTTGACCACGTCAAATCAACATTCTGAAGGATAGATGGCAGCCTCACTCTGAATGTGACACCACTATCAAGATGTATGAAAAGATTCAGAACAGTGTGCTGGAGAATGCGAATGATTTAAATCTTTAACAATGCATCAATGCCATAATGTAACCAAGATGTCTGATGTAAAACTTTGATTTTAGTATTAAAGAATTAACAAATTACACAATGAGACTGCAATGAAATACCCAGGAAGACCTTAGTAGTAGTAAATATCCACAAGGGAATCCAACTTGAATAACAAAGTTAAGTTGATTGGCAATATAAAGGCCATAATGTCTTTCTTCTTTGCAGAAAAAATATTTAGATAGCAAAAATCAATTACTTTGAACAAACAGCAGCAGGAGAAGAAAGAGGAATGATGATGGTAAGCATAATTTATATAGATAATTAAACAATATATTTAACACTGATGCTTCAATCCTGCTCAGAGGGTCTGAAAGAGCTCCAGTAATATTTAACTAGTCAGATTTTAAATGTCCTTAGATCCGTCACAGTTTAGCTTGGATTTTTTCCTTAAGAAATTCAATAAAATCCAGGCAAGACCAGCTTGCAATCTTAAGGAGTTTTGATATTCTAAATACCCTATCTTCATTGGAAGGGAATTCTATTAAAAACTGTTTTGAGTACTTTTAATGGTAAAGTTTTAACATAATTATAACATTTATTGCAAATATGAAGAAAGGTGCAACTTCACCAGCGCTTTGCTCCTCCTTGCTAGCAGTTTCACATCATCAGCATTAATGGTGGTCCGCTTGCCATGTCTGTTGGAAGATATTAAAGTTAACTGCCTCCATCAGTTTTACATTAAATCTTAAAATTAAAATGAGTGTGTCATTCAGGGAGAAGATGTTCAAAGCATTTGCAATCTGCATGAGCAACTTTATGACTTGTTTCACATTATGCTTCAAGTAGATAATCTAGGTTCCTGTACAGTACTGAGGGTTGCAATGTTCACAGTTCTCTTTCAGAGGAAATGCTACAAGGCTCTGGCTTGCTCCAGTGCTTCAAATTGATATGGAATCATAGATAGATACAAGAAGCACTCGTAATGTTCTACGCATTCCCTCAATTAATCAATAACACTAGAAAATGTTTTTTTTGTTTCATTTTATGAAAAATGTGTCTACATACTCAAAAGTAATTCTGATGTAAAATACATATGATTAATATTATAATACAAGATAGTAATTACCCACACCTGCTGTGGTAGCAGCAATAAAGATCCAAATGGTAACAGAAGCACCAATTAAATCCCATGATACATTCAAATGTTAAGTTACCAAGCTACCAAACTGTTGCTTACTATTTTTAGCTTAGTTTAGTTTAGAGATATGACGCGGAAACAGTTCCTTCGGCCCACTGAGTCCACGCCGACCAGCGATCCCCGCACACTAACACTATCCTACACACTAGGAACAATTTACAATTCAACAAAGCTAATTATCATCAACCCTGGGGTGTGGGAGGAAACCAGCGCACCCGGAAAAACCCCACAGGGTCACGGGGAGAACGTACAAATTCCATAAAGACAGCACCCGTCCTCAGGTTCGAACCAGGGTCTCTGGCACTGTAAGAGAAACTTGCGCCTCTTGCTGCCCATTTTCATCGGTCCATCTAAGGCAGAGCTTAATTTCTGGACTCTGGTATTGGGAATATGAACAACATAGCTTGCCCAATGGAGGCAGCAGAGGGGGCGGCACTGTGGCACAAAGGTAGAGTTGCTACCTCACATCGCTAGAAACCCGCGTTCGATCCTGGCTATGGGTTCTGTCTGTAAGGAGTTTGTACGTTCTCCCTGTGACCACCGGGTGGCGCCAGCAATGGCTGCCTCGCCAACAGTCTGTCTCGTCCCTCCTTCCTTGTTATTTTTTTAGTATGTTTTAAATGTAAGTTTTAGTGTTCTTTAGCTTGTTTTATGTGGGGGGGGTGGTTAGGGGAAAAATTCCATCTCTAGCGATGCTGGGCATGTTAATCTAAAAGCTGGGCATGTTAATCTGGGCATGTTAATCTATAAGTAATCAGCTCACTTATTCTGCAGTGATTTTGACTGGTTACAATAAAGCTGGCAGCATGGTTGTGCAGGTTGCATACCCTGAGCCGTTTCCATTGTCACTTTGGAAATTTTGTGGAAAGAAAAATGAAAAATAATTGCCATCTGACAAAGGAGATACTGAGGGCTTTGTTGGTATTATTATGGGCAGTGCCTCTCAGCTTCAGGGACTTTGGTTCAATCCTGACCCTGGGCGTTGTTTGTGCAATGTTAGCACATTCTTTCTGTGGGTTTCCTGCAGGTTCTCCAGGGGGGGGGGGGGGGGGGGGGGGGGGTGGGGGGGGGGGTGATTGGCAGTCACCGAGGTACGTTGTTTAGTAGAGTGACAGCCGCCGGAAAGAAGGTAGTATTGTACTTCCGGTGGCGCTGGTGCCAGCAGCCTCCACCTACAGCCCGGTATCTTTTTGTTTTTTTGTTTATTTAGTTATGTTAAAGTGTATTTTTTTGTGTTTTTTGGTGTTTTTTATGTGGGGGAAGAGGGCACGGTGCGGGGGATACCGTCCTTCAGCCGCTTCCTGGTGAGGACGCGACTATTATTCGAGTCGCGTCCTCGCCCCCCCCCCTCCCCCCACAGCGGCCTACCTACCTGGATTGGCGCGGCCTTTCCTGCCGGGATCGACCGGAGCTCCAGCAGCGGCGGGACAGCGTTGAAACATCGCGGGCTGGCGATGCCTTACCGGGGGTCGCCGTCTGGAGCCCTGAGTGCTGGACCTGCTGCACCAACATCATGGAGCTGCGGTTTGCGGAGCTCCCAACGCGGGCGGCGCTGATGGACAGCGCGGGGTCCTGCGACTCTGCCCGGCTTGGCCTGTGGACTCAGGAGCTGCAGACTCCGGCAGCGGGAGGCGGCTGATCAGGAGGTCCGGGCCGCTGAGGAGGAGACTGCTCACCGTCGGGGTTCGGCGTCGGCGTTCCACCAGCCCGGCGTGAGGGCCTGAACATCGGGCCACCCGGGGCGGCGACTGCGGGTGCTCGGAGGCCCCGACCACGGATGAACATGGAGGGGAGGCTGGCTGGACTATGGTGCCTTCCTCACCTGGGTGCCATTTATGTTATGTTATGTTGTGGACTTTCTGTGTTTGTGCTTTTTTTAAAAAATTTTAATTCAATTTCAATTTTATTTTTAATATGTTTTATTATTTATTTATTATTTATTTTTATTATTTTTCTTGTGATTTTTTTTAACGATACTGCCTGTACGGGAAATTCATTTCGTTGTCTCAAATTGAGACAATGACAATAAATTTGAATACAATACAATACAATACAATACAATATCACAAAGATGTACTTAGTAGATGAATCCGCTACCATAAATTACCCCTTGGTGCAAGTTAACGGCCAGAACAAAGGAATAAAAGGGAGCTGGTAAAGATAATAGTTTGCTGGGTGCAGGGAAACGACAAGAGGGTGAATGGGATTGCTCCCTCAGAGCTGGCATTGATTAAATGGGCAAATGGTCACTTTCTGTGTTGTTATATGTCGTACAGGCTTAATGTTCTAAGGGAAAACAAAGATTGGAAAGGGAACAAAAACAAGGTACCTGTATAGGGATAGCTGAGTAAGAAAACATCTTGTTTATTTTCCATACATTTACTGAGATATTGAGTACATCTGGAGTTGGTTAAGTACAAATAAATGCAGAATGCTGTACACACATATTTGATGTTAAAAAACAAACTGTTAACTTTCATTACATCAATATTACTTACTTTGCAAATAGTTCAAGATCCTTTGCAAAATTCTCTGAAAATCAATAAGAGGCAAAGTAGAAATAAGCAACACTGGGTCTTATGCAGATCATGTAATACAAATTTAGATGTTTCTGTGTTGAGCATTCCATGCAATTATATGTAAAGTTAATTTTACCTTCTTTCCCAGCAATTAAAACCAAATTCAAGCACTATTCAATTCACATTAGTAAATGTAGAACTTAAAAAAATAAAAATAATCGGCACTGTCTGTCCTCCTGTCATGCATGAAACTTGTGTCACACAGTACGTGCATACGTATACTAAAACTATCAGGTTGCCACCAAAGTTAGTTCTTTACATTCTTGTAACTTCTTACAATTGTTCTATGCTCTTACAATATTGTTCTTACAATGCTTTCTGCCCAATGGTTAGACCACTTCTTTCTTCTTACCAAATTGCTGATATTTTAAATGATTCCTTTATGCCAATTAAATTTAGTATTCTTTATAAATTAGTGCTGAACTTTTTTTCACACAAATTATCCAACAGTTTTAATTTACAAGCAACATGACAAAATTACTGTTAAATAGGATTAATAAATATCCACTGATTGAAAATATAAATAATGGATCCTCTATTTACGAGCGTATCAAAATTCAAACCAGATTTCAACAAAGTAATCCATGATTATAAACTATTAATTAAATTAATTAAATCAAACGAAAACTTGATTTTCCTTTGTGGCTTTTGCTTTATGGCCATTAAGGAGCTAGAAAGACATAAACTGGTTGAATTGAATAACAATATCCACTCATTTTCTCACACTGACCAGGAAAGGAAAGCACAATTAGACAATCCAGGGCACTGTACACCAGAAAGTAGGAGCAGGATCTAACCATCAAGCCTTGCAAGCATGCCCCAGCATTCGATGTTCGATCTATGCTGGCCTCTTTTCTTCGAACTTTCAATTATTAATCTATCACATCTTATTCATCTATCTGGCCTATCCACTACCCTCAAAGAGAAAGAATGTCTATCCATCTCAGTGATCTGCCCATTATTTTGTAGCTATGTCCCCTTTTTCATGACCTTCCCATTAGTGAAAACATCTTAACATAAAGTCAAATATACTGTGCCCTCCATTATGTTTGGGACAAAGACCCATCATGTATTAATTTGCCTCTGTACTTCACAATTTGAGATTTATAATAGAAAAAAATTACATGTGGTTAAAGTGCACATTGTCATATTTTATTAAAGGCCACTTTTATGCATTTTAGTTTCACCATGTAGCTGTGTTTATACTTAGGTGACGTTTTGGGTCGGGACTCATCTTTATTCTCATTTTCATTTCTGATTTTGAAAACCTTCAAAATAGTTGATCTGTCAAATTAATTCCAAGACTAGCAAAAAAGGTGATTATGAACTCATTATGGTGCATTAAGATTTTATCACTTCCTGAAATGCCATGGGTGGTCAGCTTGCACGCTCCACTTTCTGTAAATTAATTATTTTTTGGTGTTACTGAATTGATTCAACGGCTTCCAAAGTAAAATCCTTATAGTTGTGATTAATCTTTGAAACTGAAATGATTACAACAATATCAATGAGAAATTACAAGTTTACATTACATGAGTAAATTTAACCCCACAAAGCAGTAGTTAATAGAAATAAAATAATTGCTATATTCTTCAGAAAAACAGCTTGAAATAGGCACTGAAACTTGGAGCAAGATATGAAGATCTTCAAGAATAAAATAAAATGTGATGTTAAATAGTGAATAGATCAGTTTAAGAGAGAACAATGACAACTAATGTTAATTAATAGCGATGAAAGATATAAATGAAGATAACTTTGATCCAGATGCTCTTCTAAAGGTATATAAATCATCAGAATAAAATCTGATATAAATAAAGCAAGCGATTTGAGGAAGGTTGATACAAAATGCTGGAGTAATTCAGTGGGGCAGGCAGCAAGTGATTTAAGTAAATGGTTAGAAATACTTTATTCAAACATTTTTCTTTATAGAAGGGGAAAAGCATTTTAAAAAAGGAAATCAGCAGGATGGGTTGGGAGCAATTACTTTACAAGGAAATCTAGAATTAATCCACCAACATATCTAAACTTTTTCAACTCTGGTATCAACATAACTGCACCACCAACTGTATTTTCAGTTGCCAAGTACATAAACTCTGCAGTTCCTCTTGATAAGATCTTCACTTAAGGCAATGTTCATCTGGTGGGCGGCGCGACTCTCGTCAGCAGCGGCCTCTGCAGTCTGTCCGCGGTTTATTATTTTTTGTCTGTGTTTTAATGTAGTTTTTGTTATTTTTTGTTGGGGTGTGTGTGTGTGGGGGGGGGGGGGGGAGGGGGGGGAAAACTTTTTAAATCTCTCCCTGCACTGGAGACCCGACCTTTTTTCGTCGGGTTTCCGTTGTCGTTGGGGCCGCAACGAGGAGCGGCCTCCAACAGGAAGAAGCCGGGGACTCTGGTGCTACGACTCACCGTCGCCGTCGCGGGGCTGGCCAAGTCCGGAGCGGGTGGAGCGGTGGAGGAGCGCTGATGCTGCTGCTGCTACCGGAGAGTCGGAGGCTCCAACGGCAGGTCTGTGGACGGCGGCACCGGGAGCCCGCGGCTCCCTGGAGGGAGACCGCTTTTCAGGGCTCTCGCAACGGCGACTTCCCCCGCCCGAGTTGCGGGGTTGAAGAGCTCCTGGAGCGGGGCCTGACATCACCACCCCGCGAGGCTTGGAATGGCCTCGGGACTCTGCGAGCGCACGCCGGGGGCTCTAACAACAAGACCTCGCATCACCCGGCGTGGCTTTAATGGCCGCGGGACAATCGCCATCGCCAGCCGGGGGCTTTGACTTTGACTCTGACATCGTGGGGGGGGAGAGTGCAGTGGAGAGATAAGTGTTTTTGGCCTTCCATCACAATGATGTGATGGATGTTTATGTAAATTATGTTGTGTTGTTGTGTCTTGGGTCTATTTGTTTGTAATGTATGGCTGCAGAAACGGCATTTCGTTTGGACCTCAAGGGGTCCAAATGACAATTAAATGTATCTTGTATCTTGTATCTTTCTTGTATCTGTTAACATTATGAAATGTTTTATTTTGTGTTTTATGTCTCCTGATCTTAACCCCCCACTCCTCAGATTTCAAACAACTTTCCTAACCACACTTCAGAATATTCCCCGATTAGTACAAGGCTTTTCCCATATTCATGGATATGACAACCATTCCCAATGTTCCGGAACCCCAAGACTTTTTTCAATACTGCCCCAGCACCTCAAGATTCACTGGGATGTGCCTCAGAATTTGCATATTTACCCAAAATGTCAAAAGACTGGTTTGAAGTCCCATGCCTCTGGCAGTCAAGGCACAACATGTGGTCTGTGGCCAATTCGACTTCAGGGATGGGACCAAAGATCCTATAGCAGAGCTATAGGATCTTTGGATGGGACTGTCAGCCTACAGTCAACATCCTAGATTCAGATTAGTTTACCGTCATACACACTGGAATGTAATTAAATTCCTTCTTCATGTCAGAGTAAACAGTATAGATAGAAATGATAATTACAATACTATGACAATTGCAAAATAGCAGAATGGTCAAGGTTGCAGTGTAATATGAAGTAGTATAAAAATATTAAAGTACAATGACAGGATAACTGAAATGAGGTTGAAATAAGAGTAAAGCCCCTGTTCCACTTATGTGTCCTTGGCACGCTAATTACGAGACCTCGTGGTCGCGTTGAGGCTCGACGGTCCTGCGAAGGTCGCGCGCGATTTCATGCACCCGCACAGCCGTCTGGAGCTCGTGACGTCTTTTGAAGATGGACACAAAATGCAGGAGTAACTCAGCGGGACAGGCAGCATCTCTGGAGAGAAGGTATGGGTGAAGTTTCGGGTTAAGACCCTTCTTCAGTCTGAAAGAAGGATCTTGACCCGAAACGTCATCCATTCCTTCTCTCCAGAGATGCTGCCGGTACCGCTGAGTTACTCCAGCATTTTGTGTCCATCTTCAATTTTCTTGGCCCCACTCTGGGAGTAGAAGTGGGGGCGGATCCGGACCGCAACGGCCGTGAGCCCCAGGCCGAATTCGGTGATCGTTTGCCTGCTTCTGCTGCTGTTGGAGGTGAGACGTTGCGTCGCGCCAGGGTCTTGGGCCTGTCCCACTTTGGCCAACAGTTATGCGACAGGCCGTTGGCGCGCGAAGATTTCGTTCGCTACAAAAATTTCAGATCCCCGCGCGATGTCGCGCACAACTACATATCCCTCCGCGCTTCTCAGAGGGACCGGCCCCGTGCGGCCATAGGATGCCCGTGCGCCTCAATGCGATGACGAGGTCGTGTAATTTGCGTGCCAAGGACACTTAAGTGGGACAGGCCCTTTAGAGTACATGCCAGCATCTTTACAAATGGGGTGTGAAATAGGTGATTGCATCAGGAACCTGATAACAGTAGGAAAGATGATATAAGATGATATAAGGAACTACAGAGGCTAGTTTACAAAAATAAACACAAATAAACTCAGCATGTTAGACAGCATGTCAGGAGAACATGGATACATGATTTTTCGAGCCGGGAACCTTCTTTACACTGATTTTGGGAAGGGGGGGAGTTGTAAGAAAAGTGGGAAGGACAAAGCCTGGCAAATGATTTGTGAATACAAGTGAGGGGCATTGATAGGCATAGTTGGACAAAGGCCAGAGATTAAAGAAAGAGTTGCAAATTGTGCAGCCTGAGGAAGGAATATAGGTGGAAGGAGAGGGGGCTGGAGTGAAATGGATGTGGGTCTAGGTGTGGCACAGGGAAGAGAGGGGGGTGGAATGAAGGAAGGAAAGTAGAAGAAAGAAAAGGATTGTTTGGAGGTTAATTACCTAAATTTGAAGAATTAAAAGTTTATACCGTTAGGTTGCAAGCTACCCAGGTGCTGTTCCTCCAGTTTACATGTAGCCTCAATCTGGCAATGGAGGAGGCCCAGGATAGAAAGGTCAGTATGGGAATAGGACAAGCCGTTAAAATGGTTAGCAATCGGGAGATCCAGCAAGCCATGGCGGAGCAAGCGCAAGTGTAGACCAAGTGTACACTTGGTCTCGCTGATGTAAGAAAGCTGATTTTAAGTCTAGACATCCGAGCTTTCAAGCCTCTGTATCCTCTTCCAGAAGTGAAAAAAAAAGAGTAGGTTTACCAAAAAACATTTCCTTTTCATGCACCTATGCTTATCTTGTCTGACCACACTGATATTTTCTAAGCGTACTGTTAGCATTTTCTCTACTATTTATATTTGCCTCGTTGCAATTTGCAGTTCCCCGTTTTCTCCTAACAGTGGGTTACATTTGCCACCCTCAAATCTGCAGGACCTATTCAAAAATCTATAGAATCCTGGGAGATGACAACCAGTGTTTTCAATAGTTCAATGGCTACTTTTTTCAATGCTCAGGGATGCAGATTATCAGGCCCGAGGGATTTATCAGCTCTCAATCCCAATGATTTGTCCAACAGTATATTTTTAAAATAAAGCTAATTTCCTTTAATTCCTCCTTTTCATTAGACCCAGTTCGCCACCATTTCTGGGGAATAATTTGCATCCTATTCCATGAGGACAGAAACAAAACATTTGTTTAATTGTTCTGCCAATTTTTGTTCCCCATAAATTCTGAAAGCAATGTTGCTGTCATTGGGAAAATGCTGTAATCTAACAACAATCCAAGGCTGGGAAGTAACAGCAGGACATTTAGAAAATCAGAACCCAGCCCGAGGGTAATGGCGCTCCCGTCGGGGCGGCCCAGCTCGAGGGTGGAACGGCGCTCCCGTCGGGGCGGCCCAGCTCAAGGGTAACGGCGCTCCCGTGAGGGCGGCCTGGCGCGGGGCTGAGACGCTTACGTGAGGGCGACCCGGCTCGGGGCTGGAACGGTGCTCCGGTGGCTGAGACGGCGTTCTGGTGGCGGCGGCCTGAGTCCGGGGTTCAGCCGCGGGCCAGTGGACGACGTCGTCAACAGCTGCGTCCGCTGGACTGGAGGGCGGCAGCTTCGACCACCCCGGGCTTGAACCGTGTTTGGTCCGTGTTTGGACCGGCCGTGTTTGAACCGGCCCGTTCGCGGAGCTCGGTGAGCCGCGGGACTGATTTACCATTGCCCGGTGGGGTATCGCCTCAGCGCAGAGGGAGAAGAGGAGGGAAGAGACTGCAGCCCTCAGATTTTTGCCTCCATCACAGTGAGGAGGTGCTTGGTGGACTCACTGTGGTGGATGTTAATTTGTGTTTACTGTCTGTTCTGTTGTCTATTATTGTATTATTGTATGTATGACTGCAGGCACGAAATTTCATTCAGACTGAAAGGTCTGAATGGCAATAAAGGAAATTAAATTAAATTAAATTAAATTCAATTCCTACTATCTACTCGTGATGCCACTTTCAGGAAGCTATGGATTTGAACTCAAAGATCCCTCTATGTCAAAGCTAGTAAGGGTCTTGTCACTAACTGTGTACTTTCCCGTACATTCGACCCTAAATGCAACACCTCAAACTTAGTTTAGTTTAGAAATACGGCATGGAAACAGGCCCTGTCTCCCACCGAGTCCGCGATGACCAGTGATCACCCATACTTGCTCAGATTAAACTGCAACTGCCATTTCTCCATCCATATCTGTAACTGATCTAAATCTCACGGTATTCTTTGACAGCCTTCCTCACTGTACACAATTCTGCTAATTTTGGTGATGTCTACAAACTTACAGACCAAGTAATCTACATATGCGTCAAAGTCATTAATATATATCACAAACACCAGTTCCTAACACTGATACCTGCAAAACACCACTGGTCACAGATTTTCAGCCAGAACAATATTCTTCCACCACTGCCCTCTGTCTTCTTTCGGTAAGCCAGTTCTGAATCCAAAATAACACCGTAGATCCCATGCATTTTAATCTTCTGGATCAGCCTACCATGGGGGATTTTTATTAAATGCCTTCCTAGTATGCCTCCCAGGTATTAGTTTAGTAAAGCTTCTCTGAACTGAGTAAAGAAAACCAATGCAATACATAGTAATCTAGATGCAATCTTACAAATGTCCTAGAAAATTGAGACAAAACCACCCTTTGATTATCATAGGTACACAAAAATGCTGGAGAAACTGAGCGGGTGCAGCAGCATCTATGGAGCGAAGGAAATAGGTGACGTTTTGGGCCGAAACACTTCTTCAGATTTTGATTATCATATCCCTGGCCATCCATGTTCCCCAGGCATACTGCCAGACCCATGTTACTCCAGCGTTCAGTGTCTTATTTTATCGTAATGTTCTATTTGCTTCCCTAATTAGTTACAGTAGTTGTATGCCAGCTTTTTGCAAATTAGGGGTGGTACGGTTGCACAGCGGTAGAGTTGCTGCCTTACAGCAACAAGGCTGATGTTTTCCCACATTATTCTCTATTCCCTTTTCCCACTCACTTAAGTTTACCATGCGTTTTTGTAGCCTCCTTACAGCCTCTTCACAATTCACTTTCCTAGCTATGTGTATGTCATTATCAAATTAAGCAACCATTCTCTTAGTGCCTTGTTTTGATATGTGTCTGCTTACGATATAGGTAAAACTAGCCCGTATTAAACGGAGAAAGATGGCTCTACACACACTCGTATTGGTATCAAAAGCAAGAATGATTTATTTCCAGGTCAAAAGTCACTGATCTCATTTACATAATTATATGCGTGCATATGAGCATGCGCGAGTATGAGTACAGCTCCTATGCTCAAATTACAAGGACATTGATACATGCCTTCATCTCAATTATTTCTATGAATTGCGAAAAGTTGAAGCTCCAGCAATGATCTCTGTGACATCACTCGTTACATTTTAAAACTCGTCAACCAGAAAAATAAATATTTTTGCCAACTCTCCATTTCTACTAAATTAGTAAACTGTTTATAATGTTTCCAAATGCCATTTTTGGTAAAACTAACGCCCGTTGTTTCCTAGTTTATCTCCCCTCCTTTTAGACAAAAGACAATAGGTGCAGGAGTAGGCCATTAAGCCATTCAATGTGATCATGGCTGATCATCCACAATCAATACCGTGTAATTTGTGTAGTTTGAGCATACGAGCTGTGCTCATACTCGCGCATGCTCATACAAGCTCGTATAATTATGTAAATGAGGTCCGTGACTTTTGACCTGGATATAAATCATTCTTGCTTTTGATACCAACAGCAATTCTGAGAGATTGCTATGCACAAACTGATTGCTATATTTTGCTCATTATGGCAACGATAATATTTGAAAAATACAATTTGTTGAATAATTTGAGGTATTCATGTTGTGAAAAGTGCTACTGAAATCCAAGCTTGTTTTTGTTCTTATTATACATACATAGCATACTAGGTTCTGTGTAGTGTTCTGATATCTCATCCCATGGCAGCACGGTGGCGCAGCAATAGGGTTGCTGCCTTGCAGCTCCAGAAACCCGGGCTAGCTCCCGACAACGGGTGCTGTCTTTATGGAATTTGTATGTTCTCCCCTTGACTGTGGGTTTTCTCCAAGATCTTTGGTTTCCTCCCACATTCTAAAGACGTACAGGTGAATTGGCTTGGTATAAATGTAAACTGTCTCTAGTGTGTGTAGGTTTGTGTTAATGTGTGGGGATCGCTGGTTGGTGTGATCTCGGTGGGCTGAAGGGCCTGTTTCCGCACTGTATCTCTAAACTATACTAAACAATCATGGCAGTCTTCAGGCCCTATTAGTGCAACTAAACCAAAGCGCTAAATGCAGTTTTTAACTTAAATTCTCTGTATGGGTGCTGTGCTAGCAATGTTGCCACTAAAGGGGCTGTCCCACTGCGGCGACCTTATCTGCGAGTTTAGAAGAGTTTGCCCTCGACTCAAACTTGCAGCATGGTCGACACGTGGTCCTAGGAGGTCCTATGAGGTCACTGGAACTCTCCTTCATGCTCGAGGGAAGTTCCCGCATACTCGCTGCCTCAGTTAGGTCGCAGAAATTTTTTCAGCATGGTGAAAAATTCTCCTCGAGTAAAAATTGGTCGGCAAGGTTCTTTTTAACTCGTAGTGCAGTGGAGTGGGGTCGCTATTTAGTTACAGGCAGTCGAGGGCAGCCGTAGGTAATCTCCTTCGCTGACCAAGCATTGGCTCATTGGAGTTTCAGGACCAAGGAAAACCGACCGGTGGGCTAAATCCCCGCTAAACTTTATTAAACATTGTCTGACTTCTTAAAAGTGTCTCCATTCCTTCTCCCCCCCTTCTCACACGCTCTCTAAAGGGCTTACCGTAATTGTGTCAGCCGTCTTTTACCTTCGTCTTCATCACGGGTGTGAATTTCAGACAGCGCTCCCCCGCTTTCCCTGGCCCCCGCCTTTGCGATGTGTGTGTGTGTGTGTGGTCGGTCGATCCAGTTCGCGGTTTCATCGCTGACGGCCGATCCAGCTCGAGGTTTTCCAAGCGAGTGCCCTCTCGCTTGAAGGTCGAAGACATTCATCTGAACTCGCGGATTAGGTCACCGCAGAGGGATAACCCCTTAACTAGCTCTGGTTTGATCCATTCCTGTGGCTTTAATTTAGAATCAACTATTGAAACTGAAGTTTTATAATCACTTCTACAAATACTTGCAAATTGTATTGTAAAACTGAAACCAAACCACCACAGTGGAATCTGAACTCACATTCCCCAGTAAAACCTAAACTGACTGGGAAGTACATGGGGAAATGGCACATGGGGAAATGGCGTATTTTATGAGCTGGCATAGATTTGGTGGACAAAATATTTATTTGTCTTGGTAAGATTCAAAGTATGTCTCTGGATTAATTGCCCATACTTCTTATCCCTTTGGTAATCTGCCATAAGTATGAAAAAAAACATTTAGCACAAAAGTGCTGATTGAATGTTACTGCAGAGTTCTTCATGAGATAATTAGGTGGTAACGTGATTTTTATCTGTTTTGTCATAACATCATTTCCCCGCAAAGACCTTTGATAAAATCTCTTTGCGTTAATTTATAACATTTCTATTTAGCATAGTTGGATGCACATAACATTGCTAAACCAGAAAAGAACATGTTAATTCGTTTTATAAACCAGCTTTATCAAATGTTAAAATCAGATATAAGTGCACGCAGCACAGATTTGAAATGAATCCCTACACACCATAACATCTTACTTCTTAAATTAATTCAACAGCAATTTAAAAGCATGAAAACATTTGATTTTGAAAATGTAGCTGATAACATCAAAAATCATTTCCGTACAGCTACAACTAATAGATTATTAAACTCACAATAAAAAACACAAATGTTCTTTCTGATATTTGGAACATTTTGGATATCATTTATTTGAAGACTGACATCTCTTTGCACCAACCCTTTCAGTAAAAATGGCATTACACTCAATTGATTGCATCACAGCCATTATTGATTTTTCTTAACTAGAAGACTTCGAAAAGGAAATGTGTTGTCTGAGTCAGACTGGTAGTCCTGAGGCACAAGCTAATGATCTGGGAAATTATTTCAAGTTCTTCCACAGTTGTTGGCTAATTTACTTTATTATTACTTCATGGGATACGAACACCTACGGATTTACATTCATCCTTTGCTCCCTTAACTCAGTCGAACCATTTCAAACAGTTAGCAGTCAGCCATTGTGCTCGGTCTAAGACTACATGTAATCCAGATTCCTAAAGTGAGAGAGAACACAGAAACATGCTCAAGCCTGCACCAACTATAAACCACCCATAATAGATACATAGAAAATAGGTGCATTCAGCCCTTCGAGCCAGCACCGCCATTCAATATGATCATGGCTGATCATCCAGAATCAGTACCCCAATCCTGCTTTCTCCCCATATCCCTTGATTCCGTTAGACCAAAGAGCTACATTCAACTCTCTCTTGAATACATCCAGTGAATTGGCCTCCTCTGCCTTCTGTGGCAGAGAATTCCACAGATTCACAACTCTCTGGGTGAAAAGGTTTTTTCTCGTCTCAGTCTTAAATGGCCTACCCCTTACTCTTAAACTGTGACCCCTGGTTCTGGACTCCCCCAACATCGGGAACATTTTTCCTGCATCTAGCCTGTCCAATAGACAATAGGTGCAGGAGTAGGCCATTTGGCCCTTCAAGCCAGCACCGCCATTCAATGTGATCATGACTGATCATCCACAATCAGTACCCCGTTCCTGCCTTTTCCCCATATCCCTTAACACCGCTACCTCTAAGAGCTCTATCTAACTCTCTCTTGAAAGCATCCAGAGAACCAGCCGCCACCACCCTCTGAGGCAGAGAATTACACACACTCACAACTCTCTGTGTGAAAAAGTTTTTCCTCATCTCCATTCTAAATGACTTACCACTTATTCTTAAACTGTGGCCCCAGGTTCTGGACTCCCCCAACATTGGGAACATGTTATCTGCCTCTAGCGTGTCCAAACCCTTAATCTTATCTATCTGTCTGTCTGTCTGTCTGTCTGTCTGTCTATCTATCTATCTATCATTATATAAAACTCTGTGGCTGCCGCTTGCCGTCCGTCCGTCCGGCTGCCTTTTGATTCGTTGACGGCTGCTCCTTCCTATCAGTTTCCAACACACTTCAATACAAAGTTGCAAGACAGGAACACTCTGAACTTTTCACCTCAATGGGATATCACACCAAGTGCTTCAACAGGAGGGGGAGGGCCAATTGGTATTGGAATTGGAACTGCTGCAGCAGGCAGGGTAGGTGCAATTGGAATTTTTTTTCAATCCACTGCTGAGGGAGGCAGGGGAGTGCTGGAATCTTACATTTGGGAACGGCTTCAATTCCGTTGGAGGAGACGGGTGCATGGTGGAATATTGGGTTGGGGGATCACACCATTGGGGGAGCAGACCCAACGGGTCTGCACTTGGTCTAGTATATCTATAAAACTCTGGGGCAATCCGACCGACTGCCGTCCGGCGCCCTTCCTGCCTTTCGATTCGTGCCCGATACTCGCAGATGTCCAATCGGAATGGCCGGTGCTCGCAGATGTCCAATCGGAACGGATCCATTTGCATGTACGGCTGCCGGCTGCATTTCTTCCTTTGATTCATTGCCACGCCCAATCCAGACGCTCAATCTCCGAGATCTTTTCCATTTCGGTAGAGATTTCGCTTTTCTTTCTAAGTATCCGCTCCTCATTACATTTCGTCGTGCTGAAGTGCACGTTTTTAATCAAATCCTTCTCCCCCCCCCCCTCCACACCCAAGTATTTCAAAATTAACTGGCTTCTCCATTTACATGTCAGCTTCCAACACACTTCGAAACAAAGTTGCAAGACAGGAACACTCTGAACTTTTCACTGCTGCAGCAGGCAGGGAGGTGCCATTGGATTTTTTTTTTAAATCCACTGCTGAGGGAGGCAGGGCAGTGCTGGAATCTTACTTTTGGGAACGGCTTCAGTTCCATTGGAAGAGACGGGTGCATGGTGGAATATTGGGTTGGGGGATCACACCATTGGGGGAGCAGACCCAACGGGTCTGCACTTGGTCTAGTATATCTATAAAACTCTGGGGCCATCCGACCGACTGCCGTCCGGCGCCCTTCCTGCTTTTCAATTCGTTGCCGATACTCGCAGATGTCCAATCGGAATGGCCGATGCTCGCAGATGTCCAATCGGAACGGATCCATTTGCATGTACGGCTGCCGGCTGCATTTCTTCCTTTGGTTCATTGCCACGCCCAATCCAGACGCTCAATCTCCGAGATCTTTTCCATTTCGGTAGAGATTTCGCTTTTCTTTCTAAGTATCCGCTCCTCATTACATTTCGTCGTGCTGAAGTGCACGTTTTTAATCAAATCCTTCTCCCCCCCCCCCCCCCCCCCTCCACACCCAAGTATTTCAAAATTAACTGGCTTCTCCATTTACATATCAGCTTCCAACACACTTCGAAACAAAGTTGCAAGACAGGAACACTCTGAACTTTTCACTGCTGCAGCAGGCAGGGAGGTGCCATTGGATTTTTTTTTTAATCCACTGCTGAGGGAGGCAGGGCAGTGCTGGAATCTTACTTTTGGGAACGGCTTCAGTTCCATTGGAGGAGACGGGTGCATGGTGGAATATTGGGTTGGGGGATCACACCATTGGGGGAGCAGACCCAACGGGTCTGCACTTGGTCTAGTCTCTCTATCTATTAATATATAAAACTCAAATCCATCCGACGTCCGCCTGCAGTACGGATCCCTTCCTGCCTTTTGATTCGTTGACGGCTGCTCCTTCCTATCAGCTTTCAACACACTTCGAAACAAAGTTGCAAGACAGGAACACTGAACCAGCTTCAAAAAACACTTCGAAACAAAGTTGCAAGACAGGAACACTGAACTTTTCACTGCTGCAGCAGGCAGGGGAGGTGCAATTGAGGGAGGCAGGGGAGTGCTGGAAACTTACATTTGGCAACGGCTTCAGTTCCGTTGGAGGAGACGGGTGCATGGTGGAATATTGGGTTGGGGGATCACACCATTGGGGGAGCAGACCCAACGGGTCTGCACTTGGTCTAGTATATCTATAAAACTCTGGGGCCATCCGACCGACTGCCGTCCGGCGCCCCTCCTGCCTTTCAATTCGTTGCCGATACTCGCAGATGTCCAATCGGAATGGCCGATGCTCGCAGATGTCCAATCGGAATGGATCCATTTGCATGTACGGCCCAACGGGTCTGCACTTGGTCTAGTTATTATATAAAAGTCTGTGGCTGCCGCCTGCCGTCCGTCCGTCCGGCTGCCTTTCTTCCTTTTGATTCGTTCCATCGTGTGATGTCACAATGCCCAATGTTCACATATGTCCAACTGGAATGGATCCATTTACATATGCCTTTGCAGGAGCCCCAGCCCATGGTGAATGTTCCATTGTGTGATGTCACAATGCCCAATGCTCAAAGACATTCTTGCCATAGAGGGAGTACAGAGAAGGTTCACCAGACTGATTCCTGGGATGTCAGGACTTTCATATGAAGAAAGACTGGATAGACTCGGCTTGTACTCGCTAGATTTTAGAAGATTGAGGGGGGATCTTATAGAAACCGATGTTGGGGAAGTCCAGAACAAGGGGTCACAGTTTAATGATAAGGGGGAAATCTTTTAGGACCGAGATGAGAAAAACATTTTTCACACAGAGTGGTTAATCTCTGGAATTCACTGCCACAGAAGGTAGTTGAGGCCTGTTCATTGGCTATTTTTAAGAGGGAGTTAGATGTGGCCCTTGTGGCTAAAGGGATCAGGGGGTGTGGAGAGAAGGCAGGTACAGGATACTGAGTTGGATGATCAGCCATGATCATATTGACTGGAGGAGCAGGCACGAAGGGCCGAATGGCCTACTCCTGAACCTAATTTCTATGTTCTACGTTTCCCTCGTTTCACCCCTCTCCCTCTACCACACATCCATCTCTCCCCCTCCCTCCTTCACTCCATACCCTATCCCCTTCCCTCTCTCCCCCCCCCCCCCCCCCACCCCCCTGTCCCTCTTCCACCACTCCCCCTACCCCTCTCTCCCCCACCTCTTCCACTTCTCTCCCTCACCCCACCCCTTTCCGTCCCCCACCCCTCTCCCCCTCCATTCCCTCTCCCTCCCCTCTCCCCCCCCCCTTCCCCCTACCCCTCTGACCCTCCCCACTCCCCATCCCTCCCCACTCTTTTCCCCCCTCCCCCCCCCCCCCTCTCCCCCTCCCTCCACACTCTTACCCCTCTCTCCTCTCCTCTCCGTCCCCATCCCTCCCCCCCACATCTCTCTCCTCCCTCTCTTCCACTTCACTTCTCTCCCTCCTTCCCCCCTCCGCTCTCCCTCCCCACTCTTTCCCCTCTCCACCCACCCCCTCTCCCCTTCCCTCCCTCCTCCCCCCCCTCTACCCATCCCCCCCCACATCTCTCTCCCCATCCCCCTCTCACCCCCTCCCCCGCTCTCCTTTCCCTCCCAAATCTGTCCCGTTTCCTCCTCCTCCTCCTCCTCTCCCCTCCCTCCCCTCTTCTCACTCCCCCTCCTGTGTGTTTGAGGGGTGGTTAATGTGAGTGTGATGCCGCAGCCCCCCCCCCGCAAATGCCGTTGGGGAAACAGGCCCAACGGGTCTGCACTTGGCCTAGTTATTATATAAACGTCTGTGACTGCCGCCTGCCGTCCGTCCGTCCGGCTGCCGGCTGCCTTTCTTCCTTTTGATTCGTTTCCATCGTGTGATGTCACAATGCCCAATACTCGCAGATCTCCAATCGGAATGGATCCATTTACATGGACGGCTGCCAGCCGCCTTTCTTCCTTTGATTCCCTGCAACTCAGAAACCAGACGCAGAATCGCCGACATCTTTTCCATTTCGGTAGAGATTTCACTTTTCTTTATAAGTAACCGCTGCTCATTACATTTCGTCGTGTTTAAGTACACATTTGTAATCAAATCCTTCTCCCACCCCCCCCAATATTTCAAAAATAAACTGGCTTCTCACCCATAGAAGCAGCCCCAGCCCCTGGTGAACGTTCCATCGTGTGATGTCACAATGCCCGATGCTCACAGATGTCCAATCGGAATGGATTCATTTACATATGCCTTTGCAGGAGCCCCAGCCAATGGTGAACGTTCCATTGTGTGATGTCACAATGCCCAATGTTCACATATGTCCAATCGGAATGGATTCATTTACATATGCCTTTGCAGGAGCACAAGCACTTGGTGAACGTTCCATCGTGTGATGTCACAATGCCCAATGCTCAAAGACATTGTTGCCATAGAGGGATTACAGAGAAGGTTCACCACACTGATTCCTGGGATGTCAGGACTTTAATATGAAGAAAGACTGGATAGGCTCGGCTTGTACTCGCTAGAATTTAGAAGATTGAGGGGTGATCTTATAGAATCTTATGTTTCTATGTTTCCCTCTCACGCCTCTCCCTCTCCCACCCATGCCTCTCTCCCCCACCCCCCCCCCCACTCTCTACCCCCCCCCCCTTTCCCTCTCCCCCCACACCCCCTTCCCCCACCCCTCCCTCCCCACTCTTCCACTTCTCTCCCCCCTTCCCCCTCCACTCTCCCTCCCCTCTCCCCCCCCCCCCTCCCTCCCCTCCCCCCCTCCCCCCCCCCCACTCCCTCCCCATCCCCCCCCCCCCCCCACATCTCTCTCCCCATCCCCCTCTCTCACCCCCCCCCCCCCGCTCTACTTTCCCTCCCAAATCTGTCCCGTTTCCTCCTCCTCCGCTCCCCTCCCTCCCCTCTTCTCACCCCCCTACCCCCACCTGTGTGTTTGGGGGGTGGTTAATGTGAGTGTGATGCCGCAGCGCCCCCCCCCCCCCTCCGGAAACACCGTTGGGGAAACAGACCCAACGGGTCTGCACTTTGTCTAGTATATTACTAAATCTCTTGACCGCTTTTGGCCCACTGTGCTGCGATTTCCGACAGAATGCCACCACCTACAGCCGTCATTTTTGGCCACCTCGCTCAAAGCCCCCGTCGATGACAAATCAGAGAGATATTAATGTTTTTTAAAAATTCACCATTCTCTCTGCTGCCCCTGCTCGAGGGAGGGGGAGGGACTATAAAACCAGGAAGTGGTGTGCCTCACTCCCTCTCTGCAAGATGGATGAAGCCAAGGGTCATGTCTTTCTGAGCTCTGAATAACACTGAACAAATGTCTACACAACTGTGAGTACCCTTAATTTGGTTTGAAAATCAAAATATGCTTTGTTTGAAGTAAAAAGGCACTGACTGCAAATGGTTGTTTGGGTGCTTTGGCTTGAATTTGAAAGGCAGTACTTACTGCAAATGGTGGCTTGGGTGCTTTGCTTGAAATTGAAAGGCACTACTTACTGCAAATGGTGGCATGCAGTTGAATGGCACTACTTACTGCAAATGTTGGCTTTGGTTCTTTGGCTTGAAGATGAAAGGCACTACTTACTGCAAATGGTGGCTTGTGTGCTTTGGCGAGGTTGAAAGGCACTACGTACTGCACATGGTGGCTTGGGTGCTTTGGCTTGAAGTTGAAAGGCACTATTTACTGCAAATGGTGGCTTGGGTGCTTTGGCTTGAAGTTGAAAGGCACTACTTACTGCAAATGGTGGCATGAAGTTGAAAGGCACTACATACTGCAAATGGTGGCTTGGATGCTTTGGCTTGGAGTTGAAATGCACTATTTACTGCAAATGGTGGTTTGGGAGCTTTGGTTTGAAGTTGAAATGCATTACTTACTTCTGATGGTGGCCTGGGAGCTTTGGCTTGAAGTTTTAAAAAATCACCATACTCTCTGCTGCACGTGCTGGAGGGAGGGGAGGGACTATAAAACCAGGTTGAAATGCACTCTTTACTACAAATGGTGGCTTGAGAGCTTTGGTTTAAAGTTGAAATGCATTACTTACTGCTAATGGTGGCTTGGGAGCTTTGGCTTGAAGTTTAAAAAAAATCACCATTCTCTCTGCTTCACCTGCTGGAGGGAGGGGGAGGGACTATAAAACCAGGAAGTGGTGTGCCTCACAGTCTCTGCAAGATGGATTAAGCAAAGGGTCGCGTCTCTCTGAGCTCTGAATAACACTGAACAAATGTCTACACAACTGTGAGTACCCTTAATGTGGTTTGAAAATGAAAATATGGTTTGTTTGAAGTAAAAAGGCACTGCCTGCAAATGGTTGTTTGGGTGCTTTGGCTTGAAGTTGAAAGGCACTACTTACTGCAAATGGTGGCATGCAGTTGAATGACACTAACTGCAAATGTTGGCTTGGGTTCTTTGGCTTGAAGATGAAAGGCACTACTTACTGCAAATGGTGGCTTGGGTGCTTCGGCTTGAGGTTGAAAGGCACTACTTACTGCAAATGGTGGCTTGGGTGCTTTGGCTTGAGGTTGAAAGGCACTACTTACTGCAAATGGTGGCTTGGGTGCTTTGCTTGAAATTGAAAGGCACTACTTACTGCAAATGGTGGCTTGGGTGCTTTGGCTTGAAGTTGAAAGGCACTTCTTACTGCAAATGGTGGCTTGGGTGCTTTGGCTAGAAGTTGAAAGGCACTACTTACTGCAAATGGTGGAATGCAGTTGAATGGCACTACTTACTGCAAATGTTGGCTTGGGTTCTTTGGCTTGAAGATGAAAGGCACTACTCACTGCAAATGGTGGCTTGGGTGCTTTGGCTTAAGGTTGAAAGGCACTACTTACTGCAAATGGTGGCTTGGGTGCTTTGGCTTGAAGTTGAAAGGCACTACTTACTGCAAATGGTGGCTTGGGTGCTTTGCTTGAAGTTGAAAGTCACTACTTACTGCAAATGGTGGCTTGGGTGCTTTGCTTGAAGTTGAAAGGCACTACTTACTGCAAATGGTGGCTTGGGTGATTTGGCTTGAGGTTGAAAACACTACTTACTGCGAATGGTGGCTTGAGTGCTTTAGCTTGAAGTTGCACTACTTACTGCAAATGGTGGCTTGGGTGCTTTGGCTTGAAGTTGAAAGGCACTACTTACTGCAAATGGTGGCTTGGGTGCTTTGGCTTGAAGTTGAAAGGCACTACTTACTGCAAATGATGGCTTGGGTGATTTGGCTTTAAATTGAAAGGCACTTCATACTGCAAATGGTGGCTTGGGTGCTCTGGCTTGAAGTTGAAAGGCACTACTTACTGCAAATGGTGGCTTGAAGTTGAAAGTCACTACTTACTGCAAATGGTGGCTTGGGTGCTTTGCTTGAAGTTGAAAGGCACTGCCTACTGCAAATGGCGGCTTGGGTGCTTTGGCTTGAAGTTACAAGGCACTACTACAAATGCACTTACTTCCTGTTTGCACTCTATATTGATTTTAGATAAAACGCTATCATTTACAGCTCTGATTTTTGGCCATCTTACTCAGTTCCCCCTCCGCTGAGCAGTTGCAGAGAATTCTTCCCATCAATGAAAAATAAGTGTTATTAGTGTTTAAAAAATGTTGAGAATCTCTCTCCTGTCAATCACGCCCTGAAAGCCACACCTTTTCCAGGGGGGGGGGGGGGTTAGAATACCCGGAAGTGTGGGTGTGGCTCAGCCTCTGCATGATGGGGGAGGGAGAGGTCATGACTCGGTCTGAGCTGTGAATAAACTGAACACACTGAATGTCTACTGAACTGTGGGTTTGGTGTTTTGTGCGGTTTTATGGTGGTTTCACCCTGCATGAAATGGTATGAAGCTGCATTTGAATTTGGTGGCCTTGCACCCTGCTTGAAGTGGTTGTAAACTGCACTTGAATTTGGTGGCCCTGCACCCTGCTTGAAATGGTAGAAACATGGATTTGAATTTGGTGGCCTTGCACCCTGCTTGAAATGGAATTTCAAGGAATAGTCATGAGTCCACTGCCAGCCCACCAGCCATGAGTGAACTGCCAGCAGATCAGGCTTGAAGGACTGAGCTGCCATCCCAAGAACCCATACCAGCACTCCAGAAAGCTGGCCACCAATATTGGAATTCGTGGAGAGGTGGAATATTGCGTCGGGGGACCAGCCCTCCCTTGTGAACATGGGACCCAACGGGTCCCACTTAGTCTAGTAATCTTATGTGTTTCAATAAGATCCCCTCTTATCCTTCTAAATTTCCGAGTATACAAGCCCAGCCGCTCCAATCTATCAACATATGATTGTCCCGCCATCCCGGGAATTAACCTCGTGAACCTACGCTGCACTTCTTCAACAGCAAGAATGTCCTTCCTCAAGTTTGAAGACCAAATCTGCAGACAATACTCCAGGTGTGGTCTCACTAGGGCCCTGTGCTTCTTTGGAGCAAAGAGGAGGACCTCTTTGCTCCTATACTCCTCTTGTTATGAAGGCCAACATGCCATTCGCTTTCTTCACTGCCTGCTGTACCTGCATGCGTAGTTTCAGTGACTGATGAACAAGGACCCCCAAATCCCGTTGTACTTCCCCTTTTCCCAACTTGACACCATTTAGATAATAATCTGCCATCCTGTTTTTGACACCAAAGTGGTTAACCTCAAATTTATCCACATTAAACTGCATCTGCTCACTCACCCAACCTGTCCAAGTCACCCACATCCTCATAGCATCCACCTCACAGTTCACACTGCCACCCAGCTTTGTGTCATCTGCAAATTTGCTAAAGTTATTTTTAATCCCTTCATCCAAATCATTAAGAGATATTGTAAATAACTGCTGTCCCAGCACTGAACCTTGCGGTATCCTGCTAGTCACTGCCTGCCATTCTGAAATGGACCTGTTAATTCCTACCCTTTGTTTCCTGTCTGTCAACCAATTTTCTATCCATGTCAGCACCATGTTCTCTAATTTTGCCCACTGATGTCCTTTGTGGGACCTTATCAAATGCTTTCTGAAAGTCCAGGTACAGTACATCCACTGGCTCTCCCTTGTCCATTATCCTGGTTACATCCTCAAAAAATTCCAGAAGATTAGTCAAGCATGATTTCCCCTTTGTAAATCCATGCTGAGAATCCCTTAAGAATTTTATATGTTTCTATAAGATTTTTCTCTATCATTCTCCACCTTAAAGATTGCAATCTATTTAAGTCATGGAAATGATTGCTTGGTTTCAGTTAAATTAAGGTTAAATTCACTTTCTTTAGTTTCCAGATCAAAGGACAGAGGTTTGAAAACATCTTGTCTGCTTTCTTTTCTCTCAACTGAAAAACGACACAAAGCATATGGATAGAGAGAATCGAAATAGAAAGTTTCTTGTCCAAAGAGCAAACTTTTAAAATTAACATTCTGAAAGGTACATACCACACTGTCTGAAGGTTGTTTCTGATATGGCTGCAATGGTTTGTTTACTGAACTCCATCTGCTTATCTTCCCCAACCTCCTCACAAAGGCATCCAACAGTGAAGTGAACAGCAGCACGCAGCCTCTATGAGAGAATTTTTTTTTTAACAAGCCTATTTTGAACAGACGTGATTTCGTTAATTTGTGTTTCTTTATTCTGTCGATCAGATATATTTGCATATAAATTGCAAACAAAAGAGGACGGGCAAATAAACAATGCAAGTAAGGCAATCAGGACAATACAACATGTGATGTGGAAAAAGTCATGAGGAAAGAAGGATCTGCACATGGAGTCGGCACGAGTGGGCAAAGGCTGAAGCTGACAGAAACTAGTGGAGTGAGGAATGTTTATGAATGTTATTTGTAATGAGTTCCAGAATATGTTTATACCTGTGCACCCATTCTTACTGTACACCACCGATTACATACATCCAATCAGATCAGATTCAGATTCAGATTCAATTTTAATTGTCATTGTCAGTGTACAGTACAGAGACAACGAAATGCATTACAGAGACAACGAAATCAGAATACCACTCTCAACCTCTACCCTCCACCTATTACCAAGCCAATTTTGAATCTATCTGGTTTGCCACACATCTTGGATCCCATGTGCTTTAACCTTCTCATCTAGCCTACTGTACCAGCCTTGCTAAAGTCCATGTAAGCCACCTCCACGGCATTGTCTTCATCAATATTTCCTTAAAAAAACCCAATCAAATTTGTGAAATACGATTTGTGCTGCACAAAATTATGCAGATTCCTCCTAATGTCCACGGCTTTCCAAGTGAACAGAAATCCAGTTCCTTAGAAGATTTTCCAAAAATTTCTCAACTATTAATTTAAAGCTCACCAGCTTGGAATATCCAAGCTAGCTAATTGCTAGAGTCCTTTTGGAATAAGGGAATAGTTACGATCCTCCAGTCATCTGGGTACCTCACCTGTGGCTGACAGAGGAAAAATATCCTCCCTTGTTTCCCATTTGATGATAGGGGACTCGGAGTAGGGAGGGGTGGAAGATGGGCAGATGAATAAGGTGACAATGGAGAAACAAGGAACTCGGATAATGGTTTACAAAAAAAGACACAAAGTGACGAAGTAACTCAGCGGGTCAGGCAGCATCTCTGGAGAGCATGGATCGATGACCCTTTGAGTCGGAACACTTCTTCAGACTGATTTGAGGGGGGGTTGGGGAGAAGAACATTGTAAGAGGTTTGAAGAAGGGTCTCGACCTGAAACATCACCCATTCCTTCTCTGCAGAGATGCTGCCTGTCCCACTGAGTTACTCCAGCTTTCTGTGTGTATCTAGGGGCAGGACAAAATCTGGCAGGTTATATATAGGTGGATAAACCTGGATAGAGTGAAGAGAGTAGGTATAGGAGGGACAGGTGTTGCATTTCCTGCAGTTGCAAGAAAATGTACCTGGGGAGGGGTTGGTTTGGGTGGGAAGGGATGAGTTAACCAGGGAGTTGCGGAGGAAATGCTCTCCGTGGAAAGCGCAATGGGGTGGATGGGAAGATGTGGCTAGTGGTTGGAGGTGGCGAAAATGTCAAGAGGATTACGTTACACAAAAAAGCTGGAGAAACTCAGCGGGTGCAGCAGCATCTATGGAGCGAAGGAAATAGGCAACGTTTTGGGCCGAAACCCTTCTTCAGACTGATCGGGGGCGGGGGTGGGTGGGGACAAGAAAGGGAAAAGGAGGAGTAGCCAGAAGGCTGGGGGATGGGAGGAGACAGCAGGGGAGTTGGAGGGCAGGAGGGATCACAGATGGGGGACAGTTAGAGAGGAGGTTGTGAAACTGTCTCCGGAGAGAAGAGGAGAACTTCTTCAAGGTGGGCATATCTTGAAGAGATAACGCAGTAGAGTATACACAGTGTTTAATCCTCTTAAACAAGAGGATTACGTTGTTGCATGCAACGGATGATGGGGTAAAAGGTGAGGACCAAAGATCCTCTGCAATAGGATCTTTGGTGAGGACTAGGGAGACTCTGTACATGTTGTGACTGGGGGGAGGGGGAACAAGGGGGTTACTGGTGAGGGGCGGTAACTTGATAGGCCGATGGTTGGACAACAGCAAGAGACCAAGAGACAAAAAAGTGAGGTGAGGATAGAAGAGTTGTGAAGTCACAGGAAGGAATGCGGGTAGAAGGGAGAGGGGGCAAACGGGGCACAGGGAAGAGGAGAGGAGGACATTTGGGGCACAGGGAAGAGGAGAGGGGGCACCAATAAAGTGGTAATGCTTATTTCCTGCTTTAGCCTGGCGACCTGTTCGCGTTCAAACTGCAAAGTTTGACCGGGACGCCAATGAAAAGTTTGAGCTTCTCCACGGCATTTCTAGTAGCACCACAGACATTGCTTTGTCGGGTGCCCTAACTATAGCCATCAGACTTTTCAGGGGGAAGGGGAAGTGGTGGGTCAGCCACTACCTGAGTGTAAGCGGTGCGCTGCTCGGCTTCGGCTCCAGCTTCATCCCCGGCCTCCGCCATGTCCGGTCCCCGGTCTCAGCCTCTCCGCGCTGCCCGATCCCGGCCTCAGCCACGGGTCTCTGGTCCCGGCCTCGGCTTCACTCAGTCACCCGTCCCCGGCCTCTCGGCGCCAAAGCTGCCCCGGCCCCGGCCCTGTCCCGCGCTCTCCTCTTCCCGCCACCGCGCTCGAGCGCCTCCTGTGTTTCTCCCGCCGGCGCGCGGACATGGCGGCGGCCCCGCGCTGACGAACGGTTCCCTGGCGGCGAGCACTCGGGCTCTGGAAAGCTGCTTTCCTTCACAAATGTAACTCAAGGTTTATGAGACAAGGTACTCCTCAGTCACAATTCTTATCACTAACGAGTTCATCTTAAGTTGAGAGGAATAGTCTCTTGCGCCCAGAGTAGGGGAATCGAGGACCAGATGACACATAGGTTCAAGGTGAAGGGAGAAAGATTTAATAGGAATCTGAGACATAGAAACATAGAAAACAGGTGCAGGAGTAGGCCATTCGGCCCTTCGGCCCTGGACCGCCATTCAATATGATCATGGCTGATCATCTAACTCAGTATCCTGTACCTACCTAAGGGGTACCTTTTTCACACAAAAGGTGGTGGGTGTATGGAACAAGCTGCCAGTGGAGGTAGTTGAGGCTGGGACTATCCCAACGTTTAAGAATTAGACATGTACATGGTTCGGACACTTTGGAGAGATATGGACCAAACGCAGGCAGGTGGGACTAGTGTAGCTGGGACTTGTAGGCTGGTGTGGGCAAGTTGGGCCGAAGGACCTGTTTCCACACTGTATCACTATAACTCCTATATAATCAAGTTGTTTTAAAATCCCATCCTCTTGAAAATAAATCTAAATTGGCAGGGGGGGGGGGGGGATGAATCCTGAGGAGACAATTAACCTTATGTAAAGGGATTGTTAACTCTAGTTGGGGGTGATCACTGCTGGTTGGTAACCACAAGCTGGGTTCAAGGTCTTTTAAGCAGCTTTTTCCTTCGTTGAACAGAGGCTCCTATCAAGCACCATAGGCAATAGTGAATTCCAACATCAATGTCTGCTCTGAGAGTGGATCCCAGGATCTGAAAAATATCTATTTTTCCAGTATCTAGTCAATTAACTTGGTCAGGAGTAGTTGGTAGAGGACCATTGTCTTTCCGATGTTTAGAGCAAGTCACTTGGACACTTCAGTGAAAGAGTCATCAATGGTGTGGATAGACACAAAAAGCTGGAGTAACTCAGCAGGTCAGACAGCATCTCAGGAGAAAAGGAATAGGTGGCATTTCAGGTTGTGTAACCTATTACTTTTCTCCAATGATGCAGTTTGACCCGTTGAGTTACACCAGCTTTTTGTGTCTATCTTTGGTTTAAACTAGCATCTGCAGTTCTTTCCTACACATCAACGGCGTGGAACGTTCTTCAAATGGGCACTGGCAATTAGCGTCATCTACATAGTTTCCTTTCCCTGCCATCCTGAATTGTTCACTTGGATTACCTACAGGAGACATATTAAAGCAATGAAAAAATATTATTAACACTGGCTTCACAAAATCTCCCATATCCTCTGACAGGACATACAAACCAAAGTTGGCGTGCTCACCGAGGTCAACATCTCAAATATCAAGGCTCTGATTTTGCTCAACCACGACTGATGGGTGGTCACATGACACCAGATTCCATGCGAAAAGTCTCAATACGTAACATCTTCAACTCATGAGAATCCCTCATTTATGATCCACCAAAATAGAAGAGACACCAAATGGCATGAAACGCCTCAAATCTCTTCATTGGGAGCCTGCAGAGCCATTTACAATCTGTGGCAGGTACACACAAGATCCCAGCAAACCACCTGTCTCTGCCATCAAGTACTGTTTGCCTAACCCCTGGTGGAGTTTGTACAGCCTAAACAGGACCCTTCAGTCGCCCCAGACCCTCGGATCTGGAATGATGCAAGTGATATTCCTGAGACTGCCTAGGAACATTTGATTTCTGGAGGCAACAATATTTGTTTTGGTACCTTCTTAATGTAACAAAATGCCATAACGTGTTCTTAATGACTTCATAAATAAAACAGGATCGGCCCTATAATTTTATTTTTTTATCTTTCAAATATTTAGCCATCTTTTTTATGAAAACAACCAAATCTTTTTACACTGCCCTTTTGGCAAGCATACTGTATCCAGATCTTAATAACCGCCTGCTTAATTGTTTTTTAATCCTTAAATCGATGCGTTGTAATAACTGACATTTTTTCCACCTTTCTCAAATTAAGTTTTATTGGGCTGAAGTCTCCCACCCCCAGACCTCTGTGTGATATTCGCTGGCTGTAGAATCTTGACGAGGGATATTTTTGTGCATTCATTCCTTACTAAGTGAAATTTCTCTGTTTGAGGTTGATAAATTATAACAATCCTAATGCTGATATTAACATCCCCTTTATGCTAAAAATAAAACTTTGTTTTATATTCACTGTTCCAGCAATTAATTTACCAACATTCCCACAGGAAACAACTTTCCATGAATGACCAGTGTACTTGCTTGACTGAAGCCTGTTCTTACCGCAGACTTTGACATGACCAGAAATAGGTCCTTCAGACCAACTTATCCTTGCTGACCATAATGGCCCATTATGTTTGTTTCATTTTCCTGCATTTTGCCCTTATCCCGCTAACTCTTTCCCATCCATGTACCTGTCCAAATGTATATTAAATGTTAATATTATACCCCCCTCACCGATTTCCTCTGGCAGGATCTTTCCCTCTTTCCGCTCTCATTTATGCCACCTAGTTCTTGATTCCTCTATGCTGGGGAAAAAAGACTATGCATTCACCCTATTATTGGCCTCGTGATTTTATACTCCCCTCTGTAATATCACCTCTAGCCTGCCTAATTTCTTCCTATAGCTGATATATTAATTTATTAATATTAATTTAGCCCACTTGCCCAGCTAATCAAGATCCCACAGTAATTCTTGATAACTATCTTCACTGAGTATGATACCACTTCTTTCAGTGTCATTTGCAAACTTACTCATCATGCCTTCTCATTCAAATCATTGATATAGATGACAAAACAATGGGCCAAGCACTGATCCATGAGGCAAATCACTAGTCAAAGGCCTCCAGTCCAAAAAACGAATTTCCACCACCACCACTGCTTCCTACCATGAAGCCAATTCTATATCCATTCACTAGGTCTCCCTGAATCCCACATAATCTAACCTTCCAGAGCAGCCGACTCCCGGAACCTTATCAAAGGCCATGCTAAAGGCCATATGGACTACGTCTACAACCCTGCCCTTGTCGACCTTATTGGTACTTCTTCAAAAATCTCAAATCAAATTTGCTTTAATCACATCTGTGATTGGATTGGTGGGGCTGTCAGTTTAATTAATTATTCAGTGCAGGTGTTGCAGCAAAATCTAGTCTCAGTGCATAGTACATGGTGGTGGGAACTCTGAGATGTGTCACCACATGTGGTGTGGCGGCGCCTAACGGCAGCGCCTCGACTGCAGTCCGTCTGTCTTTTTAAAAAAAAAAAGTCATTAAACGTATGTCTTGACTAGTTTTTATTTTTTTTTTTTAGCTGTGTATATGTGGACGGTAGGCCTCTGGACGGTAGCATCGGGAGCTCGCAGGTCCCTGGTGGGAAACTGCATTTCGGGGCTCCTGCAACAGCAACTTCCCCTGCTGAAATTTGTTAAATGACTTGGAGCGGGGCCTAACCTTGCCCCGCGTGGCTTAACGTCTGCGGAATTTACCATAACGTCGGGAGCCCCAGTCGCCTTGACACTGCAGTTGGACTGCTGGACCACTGGAGAAGAACAAAGGAAAGATATAAGACTTTTGCCTTCCATCACAGTGAGGAGGTGTTGGATATTCACTGTGATGGATGTTTGTGTAAACGCGTTAAGTGTGGGTCTACGACCCGACTTCATAGATGCAGAGGCTCTGACCACAGGCCTCTGGACGGTAGCATCGGGAGCTCGCAGGTCCCTGGTGGGAAACTGCATTTCGGAGCTCCTGCAACAGCAACTTCCCCTGCTGAAATTTGTTAAATGACTTGGAGCGGGGCCTAACCTTGCCCCGCGTGGCTTAACGTCTGCGGAATTTACCATAACGTCGGGAGCCCCAGTCGCCTTGACACTGCAGTTGGACTGCTGGACCACTGGAGAAGAACAAAGGAAAGATATAAGACTTTTGCCTTCCATCACAGTGAGGAGGTGTTGGATATTCACTGTGATGGATGTTTGTGTAAACTGTGTTAAGTGTGGGTCTTGGGGATTTTTTTTTTGTAATGTTAAGACTAGAAAATGCAATTTTGTTCAGACCAAGCTGTTTGAATGACAATAAAGGGCATTCTATTCTATCCTATTCTACATATACAACTGCCTGCTCAGCACTTAGAGCATCAGGCAATTTCAAGGCTATTTATTTCTCCTGGGCTTCACTCTGACATTTTATTTCTCGCTGGAGAAAAAGGATAGGTGACGTTTCAGGTCAGGACCCTTCTTCAGACTTAAAGTCTGAGGTGCGGGGAGGGGGTGAAGGGCTGGAGGCAAGAAACGGCCATCGCCAATCGAGGCTAGCCATAAATGACCTCTGGCAGGGTGGTGCCCTGGTAAGCCCATTGTTGGCTAGGGAAAGTGATCTCAAGAGGGATACAATGCAGTGAACAGTGGAACTGGCTATGGTGGAGGAAGGGGGCAAGGAGGGAGGGGAGGGGAGGGGAAGGGAGTGTAGGTTGAAGTTACGTAAAATCAGATAATTCAACATTCATACCGAAGATAGACATAAAATGCTGGAGTAAGTCAGCGGGACAGGCACATCTCTGGAGAGAAGGAATGGGTGAAGTTTTGGGTTGAGATCATTCTTCAGACTGATGTCATGGGAGAGGGAAATACATAGATAAGGAAGTGTGGGGTGTGAAAATGGGACAAAGGGAATGGAGATCAAGAAAAAAGTAGAATAGATCATTGTTAGCTGGGAGAAGCTAACAACAAAGCAAACAGATAAAATGTAGTCGGAGACAATAAGACTGGTTGGAGAACTAGGAAGGGGGAGGGATGGAGAGAGAGGGAAAGCATGGATTACTTGAAGTTAGAGAATTCAATATTCATACTGCTGATTATTGTAAGCTGCCCAAGCGAAATGTGAGGTGCTGTTCCTCCAATTTGCGCTGGACCTCACTGGAGAGAGGCACTGACAGAAAGGTCAGTGTGGGAATGGGAGGGGGTTCAAAGTGTTTAGCAACCAGGACATCAGGTAGGTTTAGGTGGACTGAGCGGAGGTGTTCAGTGAAACGATCGTTGAGCCTGCGCTTGGTCTCGCTGATATATAGGAGTCCATGCATGGAAAAGCAGATACAATAGATGGGGTTGGAGGAGGTGCAAGTGAACTTCTGTGTGGCTAGTGGTGGGATCCCGTTGGGTATGGTGAAAATGTGGGAGGATTATGTGCTGTATGGGGTGGAAAGTGAGGACTAGGACTGGGGGGAGGGGGAGCAAGAGCAGAGTTGTGGGATATCAAGGAGACCCTAGATCTATGAGATCTAGTTCACATGTGAAGATGTGATAATGGTGGGTTTCTGTAGGAGGTGACGAAAATGTCGGATGCGGAGGCTGGTGCGGAGACTAGTGAGGACGAGGGGATCTGTGTCCTTGTTGCATCTGGGGGGACGAGGACCGAGAGCAGAATTATGAGACACTGAGGAGACGCATATGAGGGCCCCATCTAGTCTACGGGGGCCATGGAACTGAAAGTTATGAAAGAGTTGAATGGCATGTGAGGTGTTTTAGATTGGTACCATTCCAGCACTGTGAATACATACAAAATAGGCGTGATAACCCAAGCCGTAAGCAGTCTATTGAGAATCTGTGGAACATATATTGATTTTATCATGCAACGGCTGACCTCCCAAGCCACAGCCTTACCCAGCAAGTTACGTTTAAAATAACCATATAAGATTGCATTATTATTATTTCCGACAAATCGGGAATCAAATTGCATAGGCCAATTCTACAGCTGGAACCTAAAGCTGCTTTTGATGACTTTATTTCAAGACCTGACTCGTAAAGCAAATTGGAGGAAGACATAAAAGACCATTCCTCATGCTTGTAGCAAGAATGTATCTTTCGCCACTATTATGCAACACATTTTTACAACCTTTGAATTAGCATGAAAACAACATATCCATATTCGGTGTTGCATTGAATCAGAATTTCATAAATACTGTGTGGTCCAACACCCATTCTGTATTGTCATTGATCTGTACTTAATGATACTCCAGTGGCAAAAGAGATTATGTACCTTTTAGCAGATCTTTTACCTGATTGCACCCTCGTGCTTATCATATGCCACATCATAGTGTATCAACATGAAGTTGAGCATGCACCTATGCATATTCACTCAATCACTCTTTAACCCATAAAATGCACTTAGGACCTATAGATAGTTGATACCAATACTGAAGAGTTAATAACTCATTGCAAATCTCCTGCACCTCCAACTGGAGATGACATTCGCATGTTCCCACCTTAAGCCATAGCATCTTTCTGCAATATAATGACATATTTATTGGTCAACTACTGGAGCAATGCTGAATACTGTTTGTCCATCATAGTGACTTTATTAGCTTCAGCTGGTAATAGCAAAGTTGTATTATCAATGACCTTCATGATCCTTATAGTTTGCCATTAACCCACTTGCACAGCTGCATCACATATATTACATTGCCAGTTAGTCTAATGAATAGAAACTGCTTTATAATAACAAGGCTGTTCCAGGTTTCTATTGACTCCAATCTGTTGCCCAGGGCGGAGTCACAGGCCAACAACCTAATTTACTGGATAGGAGAGAACAATTTCTCAAGTAGCTTGAGACTGAGTGGATTTTAGCCAAATACAGCATCAAAATATAGTCCATACAATACATCACAAGTGTTTTTGAACTCTGAGTAGTCCTTTGAATGATTTATTGTTATCATACTGTTAAATTGCCTCATCATAGCAATGCCTTCAAATATCTCTGATGATCATTGTACATGGAAAACCCTATGAAATCAGTTTGATCACCCTTCTTTCATAATGAACAGGCCACACCTGCCATCATTTCGAGTTTGCCCTGAACGGCAACTCTGGCCCGGTTCCGATAATTCTCACATGACCCAAGACAACTCTTGCCATAATTCTGACCTTGCCTTGAAAGACAATTCCCCATATCTCCGAGCCTGTCTCAAAGGCAACCTGGCTAAAATACTGGACCTGGTTCAACACTCTTCTGGCCAAATTCCAACCTTCAAGTTCAAGTTCAAGTGAGTTTATTGTCATGTGTCCCTGTATAGGACAATGAAATTCTTGCTTTGCTTCAGCACACAGAACATAGTAGGCATTTACTACAAAACAGATAAGTGTGTCCTTATACCATAATATAAATATATACACACATGAATGAATAAATAAACAGATCAAGTGCAAATAACAGAAAATGGGTTATTAATAATCAGAGTTTTGTCCGCCAGGTTTAATAGCCTGATGGCTTTGGGGAAGTAGCTATTCCTGAACCTGGTTGTTGCAGTCTTCAGGCTCCTGTATTTTCTACATGAAGGTAGCAGGGAGATGAATGCATGGCCAGGATGGTGTGGGTCTTTGATGATGCTGCCAGCCTTTTTGAGACAGCGACTGCGATAAATCCCCTCGATGGAAGGAAGGTCAGAGCCGATGATGGACTGGGCAGTGTTTACTACTTTTTGTAGTCTTTTCCTCTCCAGGGCGCTCAAATTGCCGAACCAAGCCACGATGCAACCGGTCAGCATGCTCTCTACTGTGCACCTGTAAATGTTAGAGAGAGTCTTCCTTGACAAACCGACTCTCCGTAATCTTCTCAGGAAGTAGAGGCGCTGATGAGCTTTCTTGATAATTGCCTTAGTGTTCTCGGACTAGGAGGGATATTCAAAGATGTGCACGCCCAGGAATTTGAAGCTCTTGACCCTTTCAACCATCGACCCGTTGATATAGATGGGGCTCTGGGTCCCCCTCCTACTCCTTCCAAAGTCCACAATCAGTTCCTTGGTTTTGCTGGTGTTGAGGGCCAGGTTATTGCGCTGGCACCATATGGACAGTTGCTCGATCTCTCTTCTGTACTCTGACTCATCCCCATCAGTGATACGTTCCACAACTGTGGTGTCATCAGCGAACTTGATGATGGAGTTCGCACTGTGACTGGCCACGCAGTCATGAGTATAGAGTGAGTACAGCAGGGGGCTGAGCACGCAGCCTTGAGGTGCTCCCATGCTGATTGTTATCGAGGCCGACACATTTCCACCAATACGAACAGACTGTGGTCTGTGAATGAGGAAGTCGTGGATCCAATTGCAGAGGGATGCGCGGAGACCAAGTTCTGCGAGTTTGGTAACCAGCTTGGAGGGGATGATTGTGTTAAATGCCGAGCTGTAATCAATGAATAACAGCCTGGCATATGAGTTTTTGTTGTCCAAGTGGTCCAGAGCGGAGTGGAGGGCCAGCGAGATCGCATCCACCGGCATCAAGTTGATCAGTTGTGGCGGTAAGCAAACTGCAGTGGGTCCAGGTTTTTGTCGAGGTAGGAGTTGATTTGCTCCATGATCAACCTCTCAATGCACTTCATCACCATCGGCGTTAGTGCCACTGGTCGATAGTCATTGAGGCACGTCACCTTACTCTTCTTGGGCACTGGTATAATTGATGCCCTCTTAAAGCAGGTGGGGACCTCAGACCTCAGAAGTGAGAGGTTGAAAATGTTCGTAAAACTCCAACCAGTTGGTCCGCACAAGTTTTTAGAACACGACCGGGTTTACCATCAGGTCCAGGTGCGTTTCGGGGGCTCACCCCTCTGAAGGATTTCCTGACGTCGGCCTCTATGACTGAGACTGAAATACCATCACAGCAAATGGGGGCATGGGAAGGCACATCAGTATTCTCCCTATCAAAGCGTGCGTAAAACGCATTGAGCTCGTCAGGGAGTGATGTTTCACCGACATTCGAGCTGCCTCCTGGTTTCGCCTTGTAGGAGGTGATTGCATTCAGGCCCCACCACAGCTGCCGAACATCTGTCTCATCCTCCAGTTTGGAGCAGAAGTCACATTTGGCCTTTTTGATGGCCTTACCAAGGGCGTATCTGGTCTTCATGCAGGCCACTGTATCATCGGAAGTGAATGCGCTGTGTCTGGACTTCAGAAGAGTGCGGATCTCAAAGTTAATTCAAGGTTTCTGATTGGGAAACACTCGGAAGGTTTCTGTAGGGATGCAGTCCTCCACACATTTCTTTACGAAGTCTGTAACGACTGTGGCGTATTCGTTCAAGTCCGTTGCCGAGTCCGAACATTGCCCAGTCTACAGACTCCAAACAGTCCTGGAGTTGTTCCTCTGCCCCCTTCTTGGAATGCTAGTATTGTCCTGTTTACCTGGTTAAAATGCCTCTGAGTAGATGACAATGTCTCAATCATTTGTGTATTGCGCAACCAATTGTCAATCTTACCAACTTGTTCGTGGTCACTTAGTTGTAGAGTAACTCTGGTCAGTTTTAATGCTGCTGCTACCAGCTTCAGTGAACCGCTTCCTGCCGATTAAGCTGTGGGGTGCATTTTCCCCTAAACTATGAATCCTTAATCGTCGTTGGCCTAATTGGTCCAACAGTTTATGCTTCGCCCTTCAGGTTTTGCCTGTGGAATAGGTCTTACCTGAATAGAATATTCGGCAAGTGGCTCTAACGTCCCCTAACGTTCACTGCATTGTGTTGGGATGGCAACCTTGCTGCCAGGAATCGTACCTGTGACATGTGCCCTTCATCCCTTGAGGTATGCTCCACGCTATACCCTCAGCGTCGGCATCAGAGTACACTGACCCGGCATGTTCTCCTCTTCCATAAGGGAGACATTAAGCAGCCCTGTTACAAGGCGCTGCTGGCATGGCCTCTCCAACAGACCCACCCTTCAGGGTCAGAAAATGCCCCGGTAAGCACACCTCCTCCATGAGGGAGACATCATGCAGCCCTTCTACAGGTGCTGCTGCCATACATTTAAGTAGCCCTATTGTAAGGCGCTGCTGACACGGCCTAGAGCAATAGGCCGGCACTGCCATAGACTCGGCATCCCCATTATGCAGCCCTGTTACAAGGGGCTTCTGGCAAGGGCTCTCCCATCTGCCAAACACTGCCATATCTCCTGATGTTCGGGTGTATCTATCTTGAGCCTCCTCTCAATGAGGCTTCATCCTGGTCAACTTCCACATTATTAATTTTACCGGAAGGGAACCCACCCGGCACCAGGACTGACCACTTGGGTCGATTTACCCCATATCTTGGGGACCTTTGCGGTCTGGGCACAGCATAGCTGGTGGATTTCCCCTCCCCCGGGAATTCCAGCACCCTTATATATTACTGGAGGGAAAACCCCAACCGGCATCAGGGCTGACCGTTCCGGTACGTTTAACCCCTTTCCTGGGGACCCCTGCGGTCTGAAAGCTGCATAATTACTGGTTTCCCCTACCAAGGAACCCCAGTATCTGTGTATATATCGGGGAACAACCTCCCGACACCTGGCATCTATATTATATCGGGGGAAACCCTCCCGACACCCAGTCTACTGGAGGTGCCCTCCACGGGAACCCCAGCCTAAATATCTATCTTGGAGGGAAAACCCCTCCCAGTCTACTGGAGGACCCTTCCCCGGGAAACCCCAGCATTAATATTCATATCGAGGGGAAGCCCTCCCGGCACCCAGCCTACTGGAGGTTCCCTTCCCCGGGACACCCCCGCATAAATCTTTATTGTTGGAGGGAAAAACCCTCCAGGCACCCGGCCTACTGGAGGTCTCCTCCCTGGGAACCCCAGCGTCTCTGTGCCTGTCGGAGGGAAACCCTCCCGGCACCCGGAGCGCCTGGAAGTCACTGACCCCTGTCAGCGACCGAATTCCACGACACCCGACAACCCAGCTACCCGCTCTTGGCGGCAAGAACCGGGGTTTCCCCACAGCCCATAGCTGGTTCCCTCGTCAGGATCCTCTCGAATCCTCCAGCAGGAAGCCTCTGGAACAAGAGGTTCCTGCAAGGAATAAAACAGGTAAGAAAACAAGCTTACCTGAAGTTTAAACTTACCAGGCTGGGGAGCTCCTGCCACCCCAACTGTCGCCTGCACCAATGCGTCTGACATAATGACGCACATGCGGCTGAAGGGGCCTTCTTAACGTAGTCACTCATGTGACTCCGAAGTAAAATCATACATAAGCTTCCACACAGGCTCAGACAAATCTCATTCCACCAATTTCCTGCCAATCTCAATGAGGCTGCGATAGTAGTTTCATGGTCTTCCATAAACTCCCTGCAGTGTCCTGTCTACCCAGAAATAATCTCAAGCTTGGGAAGCTCCTGCAGAATCTTATACTTAACATCATTTATGCCATACTCCCCTCCTGGCAGGAAATTGGTGGATTGGACACTAAATCTCTCCCTGACCTATCTGTGTCTTTTTCTTTGGCAATAAGTAACTGCAGTTGCTGTTTTACAAATGAAGACACAAGTGCTGGAGTAGCTCAGCCAATCAGGCAGCATCTCAAGAGGTCATGGGTAGGCGATAATTTGGGTTGGGACCCTTCTTGAGACTAGTTGTGGGGTGGGGGAAAGAAAAAAGCTGGAAGAGAGGAGGGGCAGGTCAAAATCTGTCAGGTAATAGGTAACATAACCCTACCAAAGATGGTGAATATTTTTTTCAGGGATCACTGAAGCGATTCCATAGATATAAAGACACCAGTTAACTAGATACAAGGGAGCAAACGACCATTGCAGCCTCCAATCTAAATGAATTTACTAACTAAGCCATCAAGATACTATAAGGATCAGTGCTTTCGTTTGTGGCGCTGTATTCTTTACTTTCTGTAAATTTGAAACTGATGGTGCTATTTTACAAAAATGGTAACAAGCACTTTGTTATTTTCACATAACACCTTCCAAGATTTCTCTAACATAATGTTGCAAGTCTAAACTGGAAATCTATAGTTTTTATCTTAGCAGTCATATTATGAAATGGTTCCTCTGAAAGAATGTTGAAGTATCTCGAACACTATTTTCCAGGAATCACAGAGCATGTATTTTGCAGTCATGTTAAATAAAATTACTCTCAGCAAAGCCATTAAAATTCAATACAGAATAATGATAGGCTGAATGACACATGAAAGTTAATGCATTGAAAAGGTTAGATCTCACCAGGAGATGACTGACTTCCTCTTTGTTTGCATTTATCAGCAAAGTGCAAATCTCTAGCCTCGAGGCTGATCAAGTTTCAGTGGCAGTATTTATGCACACAAATTTTCTAAGCTATGGAGTGTTATGAAAGTCTGTCAATTGTAACTGTGTTTTTAATGTTAATAGTTCTGGGCTCAACCGGGACCATTCAACCATCCCTAAAGTCTCCTGACTATCAATATTCAACCGTAAGTGCTTTTCTTCATCTATGTTTTCTCTAACAGCTTCACTGTTATTACTGAACAGTGATTGGCAAAATTAACCACTAAGAGTTTAATAACTAAGAAAAGCAAAGTTAAATTAGTACAATTGTAAGTGAGTTGCTTTTTTCCTAGTTTCAGTGTGCAGATTGTTTGGAGGTATAACCGTACCTTTGGAATTGTTAGAATATAAGAGACAGAAATATCAGTCCAGATCATCTTCCAGCATCCTAGAAATTACATGACATGATGATAAAGGGGTTGTTGATGAATCATTGTTATCAAACATTATCAAGTAGTTTGCTTTGGACTCAGATGTGACACAAGGAATTTAACACACGCTGGAATGCTTTGGGAGTCATGTACTCAAAGTATTCTGTTTCTCCTAAGCAGTCAACTTTAACTTTTCAAGTCACCAATTATTGTTATACTAAACCTCAAAATGTAATTTTCTGAAAAAAATCTATACAGCATATATGTATCTATCTAGCAATGGACCAAAACCAAATTAAAGGCAGATGCAGTCAGAGGAAATATTGCAAACTACAGGCTCTATTACAAATAATTATCAGTAACTGGAAATTCCTGGCTGCGTAACACCAGACATGAATTAGTTTAGTTTAGTTTAATTTGTTTCGAGATACAGTGTGGAAATAGGGTCCACCGAATCTATGCCGACCAACGTTCACCTCTATCTCGTTCACGACCACGCTCTATCTTACATGCTAGGGACAATTTACAGAAGCCAATTAACCAACAAGCTTGCACATCTTTGGAATGTGAGAGGAAACCAGAGCACTCTGAGAAAACCCACGCGGTCACAGAGAGAATGTACAATCTGTACAGACAGCACCCGTAGTCAAGATTGAACCTGGGTTGCTGGCACTGTATGGAAGCAAACCTACCGCTGTGCCACTGTGCTGCAATATTGGACTTGGAAGCAATACTTTGACAATAATATAATTGTAGATATTACGACAAATTTTTGGTCACAAATCCATTGTTATGTGTATTCAAGTGTGCGACAATTAAGTTATACGTTTATCAGTTTTGTGATCATTTTGCACAAATGCATTTGACAATCTAATCTTTTCAATCAACACAGTTAGTGACAGTTGGAAGGTACAATTCTCCTCAACGTTTCTGGCAATATGTAAAACATACTCTCAACTGTTAACTTATTCGAGTCATGCAGCTTGGAAACAGGCCCTTTGGCCCAACTTGCTCACGCCGACCAACATGCTCCATCTACACGAGTCCCACCTGTCTGATTTGGCCTATATCCCTCTAACCCTATCCTGTCCATGTACCTGTCCAAATGTTTTTTAAACATTGTGATAGTATCTGCCTCAACTATCTACTCTGTAGGCACAATCCATATACCTATCACCCTTTGTGTAAATAAGTTGCACCTTCTTCCTATTTGTTCCTTTCAATCTGTCGCCTCCTCATCTTAAACCCATGTCCTTAGGTTCTTGATTCCCCTACTCTGGGTGAAAGACTCTGTGCATTTACCCTCTCTATTCCTCTCTTGATCTTAGACACAAATTATTATTTTAAGGAAACCTTATGATAATATAATTTGCAATGATGCTTAGATGCAAACATGAACCTGAATATTTGGAATATTAAAATAAAGAAAATGGATCTGGAGGGTCAAAAATTACTTCAAATACCCAGGTTAATTAGTGGTTGAGAGAAAAGAGGGAAAAATATTCTGATGAAGAGGCATACCCTAAATAATACGTAACCTGTATCTGTGTTTGTTTCAGATACAGGTTACGAGTCTGTGTCGTTAACTTTTGTTCTGCTTCAGTACCTTGATGCCGTGACGCTGAATAAAAAGAGCAGCTAAACAACCCTTGAATTCTTCAACCTTGAAAGGAAGAAACGAACATAGGAACACAACAAAATAAGAGCAGGGGTTGACCACTTAGCAATATGTTCTTGGCTGATGTATGCTGGCCTCAACTTCTGCCACAGATCCCCATAACCCCCAATTCCTCAATCTTTCAAATATTTATCTACCGCATATATGCCTTCTGTGTGATTCTTGCAAACAAAATGGATGAGGAAAATTCAAACCAGAATTTTCAGTTAAACCACTTTTTCTTCTTCTTTTTGCACAGCCTAAAATTGTAGGGCAACTTGTTTTTGATCTTATTTGATTGTGCACGCCAGGTTGATTGCATTTTATTGTGCACGCCAGGTTGATTGCATTTGTTGAAACAGGGCGGACCACGTGAAGGTTGCAATCTCCTACCCCAAACCACATCTGCAATACATGTAGCCTTTGTTATCAGTTGATTATCATGAAGTACATCTCTGTGGGAAGTGTTATTGCAAGCTGAGGGGGTTTTCTAGTTGAAACACAAGCAACGGAAGAGGTTATTGAGCCCCTCGAGCATGTGCTGTTGCTCTTCTCAGCATTTTCAGATCTGTACCTCACTTTCATATACACTTGCTTTTGTTCAATATTCCCAGATACTCTCACCTAACAAAAATCGTTGTTGTTAGTTTGAACAATTGACCTAAACCTACACCTAATTTCCATTTCGGGGAGCAAGTTTAAGATTTCCATCATTGTTTTAAAGGACGCTGCCAATTTGTCTGCCAAATGCCCTCAATTTTAAGGACATAATCTCTTTATTTTCTGTATTAACACCATTGAATCCTACAGTCATTTTAAAAACCGGTAACTGGATTGTCATCCCGTACCTAATCACAAAGGGATTCACATAGCTTTGCAAATTTGGTCTCAAATTAGGGCCTGCTTTCATTCAAATGAATCTGTGTTCTATGCTACTACTTCCAAAGATGAGATGAGAGAGACTAAAAATGATGTTAAGACTTCAGATTGCGTTTGGCCAAGTCTCTACAATAGAGATTTGAGAGAAGGATCATCGTGGGCAAATGCCCACCCTAATCTTAATATATTCTTGTGCATTTGCTAAATTTCTGGCCTTCACCCTTAAATTAATGATAAAGAAGACAGAAAAATTAAGAATACATTCATTGCAGTATTGTTGCATTGCATAATATTAGAAATTTATTGATATATTTGAATCACCTTTAAAACTAGGAGAAGTTATTAAAGTTGGATAGCTTACTCATTATAAATTCACTGCAGAAAATGATTTTGGATGATTAATCATGATCATATCAGAATCACTGGCTCGAAGGGCCGAATGACCTTTCCCTACACCTATGTTTCTAAATGGCAGCATTTTGAGTTATGTGGAATGAGTGCAATGTGTGCTCACAGATCGTTAAAGGTAGCAGGATATGTTGACTTTTTGATTGCTTTTGATAATTAGCTGAACCATAGACCATAAGAACAGGAAGGTTGTGTTAGAATTATATGCTCTACTGTACCAATCAGACTAGAGTTTGAGTACAGCATACAGATCTGGACTGATTACAGTGTATCAGCCAGTCTGAAGAAGGGTCCCAAACCAAAACGTCACCTATCTATATTCTCCAGACATGCTGCATGACCCCCTGAGTTACTCCAGAACTTTGTGCCTTTTTTGTACAGGAAAGATTTAAAGACCTGACTTGAAGACTGTTGTTGTAAGGAGAACTGAAGAGGCTGGGTTTACTATAATTGGAATGTAGGGCACTGAGAGGTAATCAAGAGGTACTTGCCAGGGGAACTAAAGGGGAATCCCATATCTCAACCACTGAATAATGGGCCTGTCCCACTTAGGCAATTTTTTAGGCAACTACAGGTGACTAGTTTGTCGCCACATGTTCACCAGTGGTCGCCGGGAGTAGTCTCGTCGGTCGCGCAAAAAGTCGTAGTGTCTTTCTGGTCACCGCTAAATTTTCAACATGTTGAAAATTTTGTGGCGACAGTAGGTTTGATGCCAATGAGCGTAGCTTGACTTCTCCTGACGTAGGTACTGTCGTAGGTTGCCGCCAGAATGACGTAGGTTGTCGCCGGTTTTTGGTCTCGGAGTCTACACCTGGATCAGCTGATACAGTAGATGAGGTTGGAAGAAGTGTAAGTGAACCTCTGCCTCATCTGAAAAGAACCTGGTGATCCTTATTCACAATTGGAGCCAGCAGGGTTGGCAGCATCTATGGAGAGAGGAACACCAGAGCTAATTTATCAGTAGAGAATCTTGCATCAGAAATTGTAATAGAAACTGAGTTAAGCTTTAGGATGAACTCAATATTTATAAAAAGTTAAAAAGCAGATGTTTCTGATCCTTTGTTTATCAGTGGCTCCAAAAGCATTCTTCTGGTGCCTCATCTTTTGCTACAGTTGAAATCTGTTCTCATAAAATGCTTCCTCTTCTAATTCGTCTCATTTCAGACATCCTAAATCTCAGGGCGTGAAAAATATACATCTTCTAGATATGCTGGGACGCATCCTCAGCGATGTGACCTGGGGTCATTGGGTGTTTCGGGTCTCACAACATCAGACACCCTTGCCCAGGCGACCCAGCCGGGGTTGATCAGGCCCCAACTTGCGTCCCAGCAGCAACCGCCCACGGATCAGCCATCTTAATAACTACTCTGCAGGGGTTGGGAGACTCAAGTTCAAGAGTTCAAGAGAGTTTATTGTCATGTGTCCCTGATAGGACAATGAAATTCTTGCTTTGCTTTAGCACACCAGAACATAGTAGGCACGAATACAGAACAGATCAGTGTGTCCACATACCATTGTATAAATGCATGGAGGGGCTGGGCTCTGTGGGGTGAGTCCTGGCCGGCTCCTACTGCGTCTCACCAGGTTCAAGGCCGGTGCCTGCACCCTTTTCTCCTTCTCCGAGCATTTCATTCTCGGCTAATGGATTTTTTGGCCACGGTGGTTCATTAGGCCTTTCCGTAGCTTTGTTGGGTGTCTTTCTCACGAAAGACACAGCCTGTCCCGGGTGCCGTCTTTCTGTGCCGTCAACTGTCTCTCCAGTAGTCACCAAACTATTCTTAGTTGTCACCCAGTCTATTCCTAGCTGCCACTGGCTGAGCCAGACTTCAGTGTGAAAAATATACATCTTCTAGATGCGCTGGGACACATCCTCAGGTATGTGACCTGGGGTTATCGGGTGTTTCAGGTCTCACAACATCAGACACCCTCGCCCAGGTGACCCAGCCAGGGTTGATCAAGCCCCAACTTGCGTCCCAGCAGCAACCGCCCATGGATCAGCCATCTTAATAACTACTCTGCAGGGGTTGGGAGACTCTAGTGCGTGGAGGAACTTTGGCTCTGTGGGGTGAGTCTTGGTTGGGCTCCTCCTACTTCTCACCAGGTTCAAGGCCTGTGCGCTGCACCTCTTTCTCCTTCTCCGAGCATTTCATTCTCGCCTGATGGATTTTTAGGCCATGGTGGTTCATTAGGCCTTTCCGCAGCAGGTACAGAAATGTCCCAGATAATAAACATTCACTCAACATCACTAAATCAAATTATCTGATCATTGACCTGTTTTACTACGAGTATTCTGTGCGCAAATTAGCTTCTAAGTTTCCTACGTTGCATCTGTACTGCACTCCAAAACTATGTAATTGATGCATCCTAAAAGATACACAAAATGGCTAGAGATATCTAAGTTTATTTTGTTCACTAACCATTATTTGCTCACTTGCATCCCCACTGCTGTTATTAATTTTAACACTTCCCAGTTAAATAAATTCTATCTTTCACTTGGACCCTCACTTTATAAAGGCTGGTGAAAATGCTACTCACAGATAAAATCTGGCTTCAGGTGCAAAGTTGAGATACTAGCAACTGCAGATCCTGGAATCTTGAGCAAAACACAAAGTGCTGGAGTAACTCAGTGGGGTTCATCCCAGTACATATTAATTGTGGTGATCATTTCTGCCTTCACCAATTTTTAGGTAATTTCCTTACCCCACCATCCTTTCAATGTAAAGATTTGATCTTGTCTTTTCTCAAACCCGTCTAACAATAACCTTAATTTGAAAAGCAAAAACCAGCAGATGCTAGCAATTGGAAACAGAAACAGAACGTGCAGAATCAGGCAGTCTTTAAGCAAAGATTTTTTAACCTGAAATGTTACCTGATTTTCTATTCATAGATGCTGCCTGACATGCTGCATGTTACCAGTATTTTGTGTTTTTCCCTTAAATGTACACCCTTGTTGAAGGGAGTTTGTATTTTCCATGTCTCAGTGGCAGATGGAATATAATGTTAGGTCATGTTTTGTCATTCATAAGTCGTCCTCGAGTAATGCCTTTCCATCTCGGCTTTAGTGTTGTGATGAGTACAGAGATGGCTGATTAGACTAATTTGGGATCAAAAGTTTCTTCCGCACAGGTGACAGAAGTGTAGGGATCCTGTAGCAGCAGTAGTTCTAGATTCTTGAGATTCTCTTCCCTTTTCATCTTTTTTTCTAACTTCCCAAATATGAATAAGCACTGCTCTGTATGCAGATACACCAAACAGGACAAACATGTGCTTGAAATCAATGTTGAATTTCTTCACGACTGTTCATAGAAAGTCTTTGAGGTTTTTTTTCTGTCCACCACATGATCGTTTGCCCTCATTCACCGCTCCATAAAGTAGCTGCTTTGGTGATCTGTGATCAGACATTCTTCTGACATGTCCTCATCATGACGACCACATCATGCCGACCACTCAGGATGTTTTGTCTAAAGTTCTTTGGCTTTTCCTGAAATTCAAAAAAATGCACCAATGTCAATTTGATTGTTGCAACCTTCTCTTTGATTGCATATTCACCCTGTTTATCCTGTTGCAAAAACATCCCACATTGATGTTCAAACTACAGCAAAGTGGAGGAAGGGGCTAATCTGTAATCTAAAAGTTATTTCTGCAAACTCTGCTTACATGTGCCTGTTGAGGACAAACATAGGACATAAAACAGTACAGCACAAGAACAGGCCCACTGGCCCACAATATCTGTGCTGAACACCATCTCTTATCTCTTGCACATAATCCATATCCCCTAAGTGAAACATAATAGGACATAAAACAGTACAGCACAAGAACAGGCCCACTGGCCCACAATATCTGTGCTGAACACCATCTCTTATCTCTTGCACATAATCCATATCCCCTAAATTCTCTGTGTATCGATGTGCCTATCCGAAAGCCTCTTAAATACTACTATCGTGTCTACTTCAACCACCCACCCATGCAACACATTCTAGGCACTCACCACCCTCCACAAACTAGGCACTCTAGGCACTCACCACCCTCCACACACTAGGCACTCTAGGCACTCACCATACCTCCTTTAAACTTTTCCCTTCTCACCTTAAAGCTTTGTCCTCTACTATTACTGAAGACCTAACCATACTGGAGCTGTATTGTTATTCATGCATTGACTTGTTATTTTGGTGACATGGTCAAATGGCAGGGAACCGGAAGAAAATATTCTGGTAGTATGAACAAATGCTGAAGGATTTATTTTTCACTTACAAACTGTTCCAAATTTCAATACTGATTCTGGGTTCTCCATAGCATGTTGTAAAATAGGAATCTTAGCCAACCTTTGGTCATATTTGGTTCACAATGAATTATGCATTCTTGCTGACGGCAGGACTACACGCTCCTACTTATATTTCTTCCCAATATTATTTACATCAGTTAATTTTTCTTCACTGTTTGAAACAGAAAAAAGACAATACATAATTACAATCGAACCATCCACAGTGTACAGGTACACGATAAAGGGAATAACGTGAATAGAGGAGATTAAGAAGTGCATGGTTTAAGTAAGAAATGTTGCTGTTGGAGTAGAGATTTAAAAGAGTGGAACGATTGTAAAGTGTGATTGCAGATCCATTTCTGTGACTAGCACACAAAGAGTGATCTGGTTTAGGCGCCATAATGTTCCAAAGCCACTCATTCTCTATTTTAAGTAGTCATGAGCCAGGGATTATCGTGAGACAGTAAGCATGTGTCATTTGCTCACTCTTGCAGTGGTGGATCTGAGAATAGATGCTTAGTTTAGTTTAGTTTAGTTTAGTTTTGTTTAGTTTAGTTTAGTTTAGTTTAGTTTAGTTTATTGTCAAGCGTGGAAAGTGGTACTGGTACTTTTCCAGGTACTGTGGAAAGCTTTTGTTGCGTACTAACCAGTCAGCAGAAAGACTGTACATGATTATAATCAAACCACCGCATAATGGGAATAACATTTAGTGTAAAATAAAGTTCAGTATAATCTGATGAAAGATAGTCCAAGGGTCACCAGTGAGTATAGATAATAGCTCAGGACCACTCTAGTTGTGTTCATATATCTTTGCAATTTCTTGTGGTCATGGATGGAGCTGTTCCCAATCCATGCATCCCAATAAAATGCAGAAGTTGGTGAGATTTGTTGGGGATATGCCAAACTTCCTAAGCCTGCTAAGGAAGTAGAGGCATGGTGTGCCTTCTTTGGCATTGCGTCGATATGGGTTGTCCAGGAGAAGTTGTTGGTGATATTTACACCTCACAATTTAGAGCTTTCACCAATCTCTACTTCGGCATCATCAATGCATACCGCTTTGCTTCTTGAAGTCGATCACTATCTCTTGCAGACATTGAGAGAAAAGTTGTTGTCTTGACACCAGGTCACGAGATTCTCAATCCCGTTCCTGTACCCCATCTCGTTATTATTTGATATCCGGCCCACAACAGTGGTGTCATCCGCAAATTTGTAGATTGAATTGGATTTTCTATTTGGCTGCAGAGTCGTGGATGTTTAAGGAGTAGTGAAAACACATCCTTGCTGAGCACCAGTGTTGTATTATTGTAGAGGATGATTTGTACCCTATACTCACTGATTGTGGTTGGTCAGGAAATCCAGGACGAGTTTGGTGATGAGCTTGGATGGGTTAATGAAGTTAAAAGCATTGCTCTAGTCTATGAATAGAAGTCTGATGTAGGTGTCTCTCTTATCCAGGTGTTCCAGAGATGAGTGTAGGGCCAAGGAGATGGCATCAGCCCGGGACCTGTTGTGGCGGTGGGTCAAGGCTGCTTGGTAAACTGAATTTAATGCGTTCTATAACTAGCTGCTCAAAGCACTTCATGATGGTGGATGCGTAGGCCACTGGATGGTAGTCATGAGATCTTGCATTTCTTCGGCACCAGTGGTTTTCTCGAAGGAGGTGTGTACCTCAGAGCAGAGTACGGAGAGATTAAAGATGTCTGTGAATACTCCCACAAGCTGGTCCACGCATCCTCTAAGGACGCAGCCAGGGACTCTGTCCAGGCCAGTTGCTTTCCACGGGTTCACCTTCAGGAAGGCTAATCTAACTTTTGCAACAGTGACCCTAGGAAGAGGCACACTTGAGTCTGATGGGATAGATGTGATCGCCCTGTTGGCCTTCTGTTCAATGCGAGCATAGAATAGCATAGAAGCGAGCATTAAATTCATCAGGTAGAGCCACACTATCACCAGTGATGTTGCCTGACCACTTTGCAGCCAAATGTGTGTGGTCAAATGATTATACTGGGACTCATGTTTGTGCCAATAATATTCCGCCTGGGGACCTTGCGTCTGGATGGCATTAACATTGAATTCTCCCAATTTTGCTAGCCCTTGCTGTCTCCTCCCCTTCCTTAACCCTCTAGCTATCTCCTCCCACCCTCCTATCCGCCCGCCCTCGGGCTCCTCCCCCTCCCCTTTTCCTTCCTTCTCCCCCCCCACCCCCCATCAGTCTGAAGAAGGGTTTTGGCCCGAAACGTCACCTATTTCCTTCGCTCCATAGATACTGCTGCACCCGCTGAGTTTCTCCAGCATTTTTGTGTACCTTCAATCTTCCAGCATCTGCAGTTCCTTCTTGAACACAATGTCTCGTGGTATCCTTGCGAAGATCATAATGAGCTTTCTTGTACTTGTTTGCAACTGATTTGGCCTTCAGCAGTGAATGTACCTCACAGTTCATCCATGGATTGTCTTCGTCAGCATACACTTCTCTACATACTTGCTGATGAAATCAGTCAGGGCAGTGACGTATTCATTCGAGTTAGCTGCAGAATAACTGAATATGGACTAATCCACTGACTCAAAGCAGTCGGGTCGGATGTCATCTGTATCCGCCGACCAAATTTGAACAACTCTCTCTCCTGAATCCTCCTGCTTTAGTTTTTGTTTGCAGGCATGGAGTAGAAGCTCAGCTAGGTAATCAGATTCCACAAAGTGTGGCCGAGGGACAGAGCGCTAGGTGTTTTTTATTGATGTGTAGCAGTGGTCAATGGTGTTTATGGCATCTGGTGGGACAAGAGACGCGCTGATAGTACTTTGGTAGTACGCCGCTGAGGTTGGCTTGATTGAAGTCTCCGGCTACAACGACCAAGGCTTTGGGGTGTTTTGTCACTTTAGGCTGTTGATAGTGGAGTACAGTTCAGTCAGAGCAAGCTTGACATCCACTTGGGGAGGGATGTAGACTGCTGTCAGGATAGCAAGATTGATAGGGTGGAAGATTGCAACCTTCACGTGGTCCGCCCTGTTTTGACTAATGCAATCAAATCGACGTGCATAAATGGAAGATCAAATAGAACAAATTGTCCAACAACTTTAGGCTGTGCACGCCACACGAAAGAAGAAGAAGCAGGATTGATTTGTTTTGCAAGTCTATGGCAGGTGGAAGATGGACTTGATCATTATTACAGCCTAAGGAAGTTGGCCTGGGAAGTTTCTGATATTGTTTGGTGTTCCCGATCCGAAGTCGTTTGATAATTTTCTGGAGACAACATTGGTGGTACCTTTCCTGTGCTTTGAGATGTCTGCTAACGGTTGTGCATGTTTTTGAAACATTTAAAGGAGGGCAGAATTAATGTTGCTCAGTAGACATGATCCATTTTATTCTCCCCTTGACTCTCCCGGGATTCTACTTGCCCCGGCCAATTAGCTGATAAATGTAAGGTAGATACAAGATGCTGGAGTAACTCAGCGGGACAGGCAGCATCTCTGGAGAGAAGAAATGGGTGATGTTCTGGGTCGAGACCCATCTTCAGATATCAGCTGATAAATGTCTTTGGTAAGACCTTATGCAGAGGTTGATATTGCACCCTGCATTATTCTTGGAGTTGCTGCATGCTGAAGATCATTCCCATTGTACCTTTTGACATGTTGAATCCATATTGTGGTTTGGGGAGTGGTTCTACCGCCACCAGGAGATGGTCCTGGCAATAACTTTCCCTTTGGAAGGCAGTGGAAAGATCTCCCTGGGTAATTACTGCTATCAGATTCGTCTCCTGATTGGAAGATAACTATGATGTTCCCTGTAATTCCCTCATCTTCCCTGACCAGAGAAATTAAGATATGAATTTGGCAGAAAGGTTTGTCACCACCAGGTTTTAGAACTTTGACAGAGATGCCAACCTTTCCAGTCTCTCCTCATAACAGAGACGCTCCATCCCAGGCAACATCCTGGTGAAGGTCCTCCGCACACTCACAAATGCTATCACGTCCTCGAGCAGGCTCGAAGGGCCGAATGGCCTACTCCTGCACCTATTTTCTATGTTTCTATCATATCTATAGCATTGTGACCAAAACTGCATGCAGTACTCTAGATGTTTTATACGGTTGGAGCTTAACATCTCTGCTGTTGTATTTAATGCCCTGACTAATTAAAACCAGTCTCCTATATCTTTTCTTAACCATGTTATTTCCCTGTGCTGTAACACCATTAAGGAACTTTGGACTTGAACACCAAGTTCCCTCTGTTATTGTCCTTTAGCATAAGTATGAATAGTAGTTTAGATACTACTTTGGCATTGGACTTGGTTTTCTTGGTTGAACGCTTATCCTGTGTATAGCACAAGTACTTTCTGTTTTAACGGTAATTGTTTACCAGTACTCCCTAACACCTGACCATTCAGTTGACCATTCACCTAACCTCACTGATACTCCCAAAGCTCATCACCATCCCATTTATCTGGATTAAATCCCATTAACCATTTCCCAGCCAATTTTAAAAACACAACAACATCACCCTGCAGCCTCAATCTACTCTCCCTGTCAACAACTTCACCATCCTCTGTGCCATCTGCGAATGTGATGATCATGCCTACGAAGTCCACGTCCAAATCATTCACATGTTTTACTAACAGCAAGGGTCCTGACAACAATGCCTCTAGATCACCACTAATCATGGGCATCCAGTCACAAAAAAAACAGCTCTCTCTATTACATCTATTACAACATCCCTTGTCAATTCTTCCCTTCCCTCCCGCACCACCCCCTCCCCGGGCACTTTCTGTTGCAACCGCAAGAAATGCAACACCTGTCCTTCACCTCCCCCCTCGACTCCATTCAAGGACCCAAGCAGTCGTTCCAGGTGCGACAAAGGTTCACCTGCATCTCCTCCAACCTCATCTACTGCATCCGCTGCTCTAGGTGTCAGCTGATTTACATCGGGGAGATTAAGCGTAGGTTGGGCGATCGTTTCGCCGAACACCTCCGCTCAGTCCGCAATAACCAACCTGACCTCCCGGTGGCTCAGCACTTCAACTCCCCCTCCTATTCCCAATCCGACCTCTCTGTCCTGGGTCTCCTCCATTGCCAGAGTGAGCAACAGCGGAAATTGGAGGAACAGCACCTCATATTCCACCTGGGGACCTTGCGTTCGGATGGCATTAACATTGAATTCTCCCAATTTTGCTAGCCCTTGCTGTCTCCTCCCCTTCCTTAACCCTCTAGCTGTCTCCTCCCACCCATCCATCCGCCCGCCCTCGGGCTCCTCCTCCTCCCCTTTTCCTTCCTTCTTCCCCCCCCACCCCCCTTCAGTCTGAAGAAGGGTTTTGGCCCAAAACGTCGCCTATTTCCTTCGCTCCATAGATGCTGCTGCACCCGCTGAGTTTCTCCAGCAATTTTGTGTACCTTCGATCTTCCAGCATCTGCAGTTCCTTCTTGAACAGCTCTCTATTATTGTCCTCCGATTCCAATTTTGGATCCAATTTACTGGATCTATAGTTCCCTGGATCTATAGACCCTAAGCTTGTGGGACCTTGTCAAAACTTCATGTAAACCAATTCTACTGCAATGCCCTTATCAATATACTTTGTTACCTATTCAGAAAATTCAATCAGATAGGACAGACAGGATTTGACCTTGAGAAGTCATGCTGGTTAACTCTAAGTAGTCTTTGGCCTTCCAAGTTATCAATAATGCTGTCCACAAAATGTTGTGTTATAAGTTGTACATTTCTGATGTACTGATTTTTTTGTCCTCAAATGAGATACTGCTTCAAAGTAACAGAAAATATTGCATAATTATAGCACCAAAGCAACATATGAAGGAAATATTCCCTTTTTATTTATTGGTGATGTTAAAAGCTAAAGCTTGTGATCTGTCATAATATTATTGTACAATGTTGCCCTCTAGTGTATGTTGTTAAAATACTGTAAAGATCTAATAAATGGCGATTTAGAGATTGATTGTATTCTGTAAAAACTCCCACGCATGACTTTTCTGCTATTGAGACTCTGCTCAACTGTACCATTCTTTGACAAAGCCTTCTGGCATGGGACCATTCCCTCAGTGAAGGCAACAGATTCATCCCGTTGGTGAATTATGGCCTAAGTGGATGTTATACTGCTTTTGCAACTGTGACAATAGCTTGCAATGTGATGCTTAGGGAACTAATTTCACTTCCAATAAAAACCTTCAGGACAATTTTGCATTTGAAATGACAATATTAATTTGTTACTGTAAGTATGCAGTTAGTGAAAGGAGAACATGGCATCTATCCTACTTGCTGCCCTGCTTGCTGCCTGCTATTACAAAGAGAGACTGACTAAGCTGGGATGTAGAAACAAGGAACTGCAGATGCTGGTTAGCACACAAAAGGACAGAAAGTGCTGGAGTAACTCAACAGGTCGGGAGACATCTCTGGAGAACATGGATAGATGATGTTTCGGGTCAAAACCTCGACCCAAAAAGTGACGCATCCATGTTCTCCAGAGATGCTGCCTGACCACTGAGTTACTCAAGCACTTTGTGCCATTTTCTGACTAGACTGGGGTTGGTCTCTTTGAAACAAAGGAGACCAAGCGGACATTTGATTCACCCCTGCTCTGAGGCAAGTATGAGCTGATAACAACTGGTCGAATTTGTTAATTGGTGGAAAGACTGGAGTGCAGAAATAAATCCAAGCTATGTTTAGAAATTGCTGTCTGTAACAGGGCTGGGGGTAGAAAGCATGACATTTAACAGTTAATGCTGTGGCTCACAGCTGCAGCAACCTGAGGTAGGACCTTCAGGTGTTATCTAGGTGAAGTTCCCACATTCTCCCTTTGGCTCCATGGGATTTATTGGGGTCCTCAATTTCCTCCAACATTACAAAGGCAGACATATAGATGGATTAATTGGCTGCCATAAATTGCTCTTTAATGGAAAAATAATCAAAAGGTTAATTGATGGACATGTAAGAGAGAATAAGAGAGCATGGCTACAAGGAAATCAAGGTTGAATTCTATTGAGAGCTGGCACAGACCTGATGGGCCAAATGCTTCCTCTTTATTGTGATGAATTAATAAATTAGAAGCTACCTGGATGAGCACATGAAGAGCTAGAACCTGCAAGGCCACAGGCCAAAAGCTAAGAAGTGAGAGTGACCTGATTAGTTCAATTTATTCTGCACATGCACAAACTTGTTGGGACAAATGGTCTCCAGCGCTGTACATTTATACAACATCTGGCATTTAAACCACACCATCTAACCAAGGAGTCTAATGTGCTCCACAGAAGGATTATCGAACACAGAGCCACAGGTAGATATTAGAGAAGAGAACCAAAGGCTATACGAAGGGACTGAATGCAACCCATAGGCATGTAAACAAAGCAATGTCTTTTCCGTCCCCATTGCATGCGAAAGGAAATGCAATAATAAAATTATCAAAACTGCAGCTAATATAGGAGCTAATTCTCACACGGATTATCAGATAAGTCTTGTGGTCCGAGAGCCACTCATTATCTTCATGGTGAGTCATTTTCAGAAGCTTAGAGACAAGGCTGGGTTAGGATTATAATCACCATTTTAAAGGGCATGCAACGGGGGAGGTTCCCGGCAACAATAACTGGCTTGGAGCCAGGAAAATCTTTCATCATCTGAATGGGCGGCGCAGTTGTGTAGCTGTTGAGTTGCTGGTGTACAGCGCCAGAGACCCAGGTTCGATCCTGACCACGGGTGCTGTCTGCGCGGAGTCTGAAGAAGGGTCTCGACCCGAAACGTCACCCATTCCTTCTCTACAGAGATGCTGCCTGTCCCGCTGAGTTACTCCAGCATTTTGTGTCTACCTTTGTACATTCTTCCTGTGACTTTCTCCAAGATCTTTGCTTTCCTCCCACACTCCAAAGATGTCCAGGTTTGTAGGTTAATTGGCTTGGTATAAACGTAAACATGTCCTTCATGTGTGTAGGGTAGTGTAGGATAGTGGTCAGTGCGGACTCGATGGGCCGAACTGCCTGTTTCCACGCTGTATCTCTGAAACTAAATAAAACTGAATGTTCTCCATCTTCTGAAAGTCTTTTTTTTCCAAAAGTTATATTTTCTCTTCATTCATTGTGTTACAATCAGAAGTTATAATTGTACCATTTTATTTTTTATTTTTTAGGTTTCTCCGTCAATGTGCCCTCCAGGTAAAATAACCATTCTTTCCTACAACTGTCAGTCGATTTTGTGTGCTTTATCTATCTTTACAGGTGGTTGGTGAAAGATAAGCTGTGATACATTGTCAGTATCTGAGATTGTGAAAAGAAGGTCAAATAGAAGACTGCGACTATTTATTCGGCCACATTGTCAGGAAGCCAATGATGAAGAGATTGTGAATTAATTATTTCAAGAGACTTAGCTCATTGGTGGAACCCTTATTTCAGAAGGTTGTGGGTTGAAGCATGCGCTGGAACGTTGAACATATGATTTATGTCCCTGTCCCACTCAAGAAAGCTGAACAGAAACCTCTGGAGACTTTGCGCCCCACCCAAGGTTTCGTTGCGGTTCCCGGAGGTTTTTGTCAGTTTCCCTACCTGCTTCCACTACCTGCAACCTCCGGCAAACACCTGCAACCTCCGAGAACTGCATGGAAACCTTGGGTGGGGCGCAAAGTCTCTAAAGGTTTCCGTTCAGGTTTCCTAAGTGGGACAGGGGCTTTAGATCACTGATTCAATCCTGTTGATGTACTAGGATAGAATTAGGAAAGAACTAGGAAAGTTTAGAAAGAAAACTAGGAAGAAGGGTTTCGACCCGAAACGTCACCCATTCCTTCTCCCCAGAAATGCTGCCTGTCCCGCTAAGTTACTCCAGCATTTTGTGTATCTTCTGTTGATGAGATATCAAACTGTATCATGTGGATTCAAAGCTATGGACAGGAATCTATATTGAACAGCTATGTAATGAATAGGTAAATTAATGGTCTTTTAAGAAGGAACTGCAGATGCTAGAAAATCGAAGGTAGACAAAAGTGCTGGAGAAACTCAACGGGTGCAGCAGCATCTATGGACCGAAGGGAAAAAAAATGATGTCAATAATTTTGCATGTTTTTAGGTGACTGTTACAGGGTTGGAGGGTGAGGAAGGCTGTGACCTACTTGTGTAATCTCTCAGTAGATTTAAAATATCCTGTGAGATTAGAAACATAGAAACATAGGTGCAGGATTAGGCCATTCGAGCCAGCACCACCTTTCAATATGATCATGGCGGATCATCTAAAATCAGTACCCCGTCCCGACTGTTTTCCCCATATCCCTTGATTTCTTTAGCCCTAAGAGCTAAATCTAACTGTTATGCAGTCAACTGTTAGGTGACGACAAGCCCTGGCCAATATTTATCCTCCCACCATCTCACATAAAAACTGGTTAAATTACTATTTATCACATTGTTATTTTCTGGGTTTTTCCTCAGCACCAATGGTAACCCTTTTGTTACAGAAGAAACAGACTTTCTAAATACACAATTTGTAAGGAAGACTTTTAAGATGCTTTCTGTATAAATATTGATGCCTTTTTAAACTATCCACAATGAACATTGAATTAGATCTTTACTCAGAAGCCCATTACAAGTCCGGTTTGCTCATACCTGTACTATGTTCAAAATGATACATTTTATTAGTTTGTATTCCCATACCTTAGTCACACAGTTTGATTCAACTCAATTTTACAGATTAAATGTTAAAAAATTGTTTTAAAGGGGCACGTAGGCACATGATTACATTACTGGACCAGTAATTCAGAATAGGCATGCCAACCAAGATATCCCATCTAAGCTAGTCTCATTTGCTCGCAACTGGCCTATATAGGTTTAGTAGGTAGGACAGGGATAGAGATCTGATAGGATAAACTATGTTTACTTTAATACAAGAAGCCTCAAGGTAAGGCAGATGGATTGACATAGGGGGTTACGATATTGTAGTTACCGGTATTTCAGAACATGGTTGAGGGACGGGCAAGAGAGGCAGCTCAGTGATCCAGGTATCAACTCTTCCGGTGTAGTAGGGTCTCAACCCGAAAAGCCACCCATTCCTTCTATTCAGAGATGCTGCCTGTCCCGCTGACTTACTCCAGCATTTTGTGTCTATCTTTGGTGTAAACCAATATCTGCAGTTCCTTCCTGCACATTTTGTATGAAAATCTCCTCAAGGTATGTCTACTTTGAAGAAGTTCTCCTCCTCTCTCCGATGAGGGTTCTGTAACATTCTCTCTCACTGCTCCCCCTCTGTGATTCCTCCTGCTCACAGCTTACCCATCCTTATCTCTATGTTTCCCTCTCCCCTGACTCAGTCTGAAGAAGGGTCTCAACCCGAAACATCTCCTATTCCTTCTATCCAGAGATGCGACCTGAGTTCCTCCAACATTTTGTGTCTATCTTCCGGTGTGACCGAAGTGGAGGCAATATCTAAGAGGAGGGGAAGTTGTACTATTGATTAGGAAGAGCATCATGACAATATTTTGGAGATGATATATTGGGGGTGTGTTTGGTGAGCCTTCTAATTTACTTTAGAGATACAGCGCGAAAACAGGCTCTTTATCCCAGAGTCTGCACCGACTGGCGATCATCCCATACACTATCACTATCCGACACACGAGGAACAATTTTCAATTTTACCAAAGACACAAACCTGTACGTACCTGAGGCAGGTTGTCTAGCGGGATATTGATCAACTGAGAACATGAGCCGGAAAACGCAGAGGGAATTTAACTTGGGAAAGAATGAACTGGTGCATTTTGGGAAGTTAAGCTGGGGTGTGACATATATGGCGGATAGCAGGGCCTTTGGGAGTGTTGTTAAATGGAGAGACATTAGGGTACAAGAGCATAGTTCCTTGAAAGTGCAGCACAGATAGACTGGGTAGTGAGGAAGGCATATAAAATGCTTGCCTTGTTCAGCCAGTATGAAGTAGCAGCAGCTGCACTGCCGTACCAGTGCACCATATTAACTTGTCTCAATCGTTTCATAGGACCTCACTGCGTATAAACTACTGCAGTGATTGATGTGGGGTATGTCAAGACATTTCACTGTCCATAAGAAATATGAAATACTTACCATTTTATATATTTTAATTTCTATTGAAAGGTTCATTTCAAAACAGAACAATTTGTTCCCCTTGCAAGGACGGAACTTACACAGAGGTGAAGAATTCTCTGCAGAAGTGTCGCAAGTGTTATGGGCCCTGCATGGGTAAAGTCTTCAAATACCTTCTTTAATTCTCCAGTAAACGTTAACAATTCCACCAGCACATTATCCTCTTGAAGACTGCGTGCACTTTGAACACCAACCTGTGTTCAAAGGCACAGGCGGTCTTCCCGCAAAGGGAATATATAAATGCTTGAGGCAAAGTCCACAATTTCTATTAAAATTGAATTAGATTGAATCTGAGCCAGAGCTTTCAGGTTTAAAGTTTGGAAATACTTCTACAGGCAGAGAAGGAAATTTGGCCTGAGCATCTGTACCAGAATTTTGATAAGTAAAGTTTCCCATGACAGCATTATCAATGATTCTCTCTGTACTGAGCAAATGATTACGAATAGACACTTGAGCAAGGCTATTTTACTTTGATCTTGGTGCCAACCTAATCTAGCAACCAGCTGAAAAGGCCTTCCGATACCTGAAAAACAACAAGGCCTCTGGTGCAGACAATATCCCTAAAATCTCTAAAACATGTCAGAGAAGTTCTTCTGGCCTGTATTATTGACTGTATCTCCCTCAGAGAAGAGTGTACCATAGGATTCTTGAGATGCTGGATTCATGATCATCTTCAAGTGTTAAAGATAAATTCTCTGGAGCAGCCTGAGAAGCCAAGTGTTTTACTCTTACTACAAATTTGACTGAACGATGAGGAGAAGTCACAGGAAAAGTATTTTTAAATTCATTTTCAGGGTCAGGGGATCGTTGACCATACCAGAAGCTATTCCCCATCCCTAATAGGTTGTAGTGAGCCAGCTTCTTGAACCACTATAGTCATTCAAGTAAAGATTGGGTGGCACGGTGGCACAGCAGTAGAGTTGATTCCCTACAGCACCAGAGACCCAGGTTCGATCCTGACTACGGGTGCTGTATATATAGAGTTTGTATGTTCTCCTGTGACCTGTGTTGGTTTTCCCTGGGAGCTTCAGTTTCCTCCCACTCTCCAAAGACATACAGGTTTTGTAGGCCGATTGTCTTGATATAATTGTAATGTGTGTAGGATAGTGTAAAAGGCCTGTCCCACTATACAAGTTTACCCAACAGCTTTCCCGAGTTTAAAAAAAAATCGAACTCGTGGTAAGTACGTAGAATGTACGTAACGGGTACGTCGGAGCTCGGGACATCTCTTAGTGGCTCGTAACGCTAACGGCAGGTACGTGGGAAACGCGGTAAGTTCGTGAAGTTTTTTCAACATGTTGAAAAATGTCCACGAGAGCCCAGAGTACCTACGAGTGGCTATAACCGTAATTCTCCGAGTTCGAATCAGAGGAAACTCGGGAGAACTCTTGAATTACCTCGTACAGTGGGGCAGGCCCTTTAGTGTATGGGGATCACTGGTCGGCACAGATTCGGTGGGCCGAAGGGCCTGTTTCTGTGCTGTATCTCTAAGGCTAAACAAAAAAACTATGTACCCACAGTGCTCTTTGGAGGAGGCAGTTCCAGGAGATCAACGCAGCAACAATGAAATGTTAATTATAAATTTCTAAGGCGGGATGTTGTGGGACTTGAAGATGAACTGGCTGCTGGTGATGTTCCACACCCCTTTTACATCTACTCTTCTTGGTGGTTGTTGTTGCAGGTGGCAGTGTCGAATCAGTTCCATGCAGCACAACATCAAATCGAAAATGTGAATGCCCTCTCCATTATTACTGTGCTACAGAGGATGCAACAAAATGTGAATACTGTAAAAGGTGCGATGCCACAAAGGGACCCCACAAAGGTACGGACTTCACCAAACTTAATTCTTTCTTTAAAAGAATACATTTCTTTTCATTCACATAATTAATACACTAAGAATGACAAACCATTTACATTGTGATCAACACTTGCTGATGATGTTGATGACAATGTAAATGCTTTGTCATTCTTACTGTACTATTTACCTGCCGCGTGGTTTATCGAAACACAAATAACTTTCTTCTGATGATAGAATTATTTTCTGTACATTCCATAGACTGTAATTTACAATAGTGACACAGCTTTGAGCATTATCTAAATGCAGGCAGCTTAAGATTCTTGGGTGACATTATTATGTAATGACATTGGGTTGTCATTATTGTACTGAGAGAGTACAGAGGAGATTTACTAGAATGCCACGTGGGTTTCATCGACTAAGTTACAGAATAGGTAATAAGTTAGGTTTTATTCTCTGGAGCGCAGAAGGTTGACTTGATAGAGGTCTTTTTTGATGAGAGGGATAGACAGAGTTCCATTTTCCCTTTGAGAATAGGGAAGATTCAAACAAGAGGACATGACTTCAGAATTAAGGGACAGAAGTTTAGGGGTAATATGAGGGGGAACATCTTTACTCAGAGAGTGGTAGCGGTGTGGAATGAGCTTCCAGTGGAAGTGGTGGAGGCAGGTTCATTGGTATCATTTAAAAATAAATTGGATAGGCATATGGATGAGAAGGGAATGGAGGGTTATGGTATGAGTGCAGGCAGGTGGGACTAAGGGAAAAAAAGTTGTTCGAGCACGGACTTTTTTGGGCCATTGGCAAACTGACAGCAATTGTTATATGGTTATATGGTTATTACATATCTTTCAGCACAGGATTTAGCCTGCAGCTACAAAGAGAATGATTGATTAACCAGTGCAGTGGTTTCGAGCACGATTATTTTTGTCATTACTGACAGTTTAAAAGTTTGTTTCTTGTTCAAAGTATCCACTCTGGTGGGGATTTTTGTTTAACTCATCGCAAGTTAGTATATTCACTGAAAGGAAATACAGTTGGTAAAGGATGTAAACTGGGTGTAGTCTCTTGTGAAGGGAGGGGAGAGTTATGGGCCTGTCCCACTTAGGTGATTTTTCAGGCGACTGGAACGGCGACGGTCAGAGTGGAACACACACACACATCGCTTCCTTCACCAGCCCTTTATGCAGGCGGGGGACAGGGCAAGCGGGGGGAATGCTGTCTGAGTAAAATTCACACGGTGCAAAGCCAATGTGATACAGATACACACCGTGATGAACAGCAAGGCTGGCGCTGTAATTAAGACGGTGAAAGCACAGTGTTCGGGAAGGGTCACGTGTCCTTTAAAAGAGGGGAGGGAGAGGGGGGGAGAAGGGGGGGAAGGAGGGGAAGGAGTGGAGCCAACTTTTAAGAAGCCAGAGATACACGGCTGTGAAGCTCGGCGGACATTAACATTACCGGTCGGTTATCCTTGGTTTTTCCCAATGAGCCAATGAAATTCACCGGTCAGCACCGGCTACAACCTACAAGAACCTTTGACCTCTTGGCAACCCACTAGGACCTCCTGGCGACTCACCTACAGCACGAGAATTCTCACTACTCTACATGGCGGCTTCATTCTGGTCGCCGCTAATTTTTCAACATGGACTAATCCCCAGAATGCGGGAACTCCTCACGACCATGAAGCCGACTCCCCGGCAACCACCCGCGAACATGTGGCGACTGCATAGTCTCCTTAAGATATTTTCTGGTGGCAAAGCAGAAGCTCTTATTCTGCACTTGACATACAGTTTAACTAAGGTGGAGTCAGAAGAGAGGAGAACTGCCTGTTTTATAAAATTGATATTAAATTATATTTTTAAGGTAATGAGGATCACTACGGACAGGCATGTTCCTGTGCTTCAGGAACATTTCTGAATACCACGAACAGCCAGAAATGCCAGCCTCACACTAAGTAAGTCCTTCTTTTAGAATCAGGGTATTAAGGCACATGCCCAGATTTTTCCAATAAGAATGATATGTGCTCACATTGCTCTGTGGAATAACCTGCAAATTAAAGATTTTTGCATGGGTTTAACTCTACTGTCTTAGAGCTTTCCTCATGCAATGAGGGTAAATTAGTTAATGGATATGAAGTCTGTTCTCTCTCCCTATCGCAGTCTCTTGCTATGTGTTCCTTGCATTTAGCGTTTTCATTTCAGATTTCCAGAACCTATTGTATTTTGATTTTGCATCACTGAGCTTGCAGCAGCTGGGAATAATACATTGATTAATATTATTTTTGCAGCTGCGCAGCTTTGAATATGACCATTCGTGTTAAAGGCAACAGCACTGCTGACAACCAGTGTCATTCAGCGATTAATTCTTCACAGATAAATAAAAGTAGGTATTGCATTCAGTTTTTCACAAACCTAAACTACTGTATATCTGAATTTCTATTCTGTGTACATTGGGTGGTGATGTTATTGGTACAGGGGTATGTGATTATTATTATCATATGTACTGAGATATAGTGAAAAACTTTGCTTTGCTTGCTATCAGGTAAATCTCAGCATACATGAAAGCAACCAAAATGTCATCCATTCCTTCTCTCCAGAGATGCTGCCTGACCCGCTGAGTTACTCCAGCATTTTGTGTCCACTTTTGATTTAAACCTGCATCTGCAGTTCCTTCTTACACACAGTGCAGAATGTAGTGTTACAACTACAGAAAAAGTGTAGATAAAAGAAGTGCAAGGGCTGCTGCAAGGTAGATTGCGAGATTGAGAATACATCCTCAGTTTGTGAGAGGTCCACACACTAGTCCTGATACAACAGGGTAAAAGCTGTTTGAATCTGTCTGATGAGACGTACTTATTATCCAAAATAATTATTTCTACCAACACAAATGTGGAACATAGAATGTGGACTAAAGCCATCAAAATAGATTTATTTCAATATTTGTTATAATATTGGAATAAATTGCATAGACTCCAGGTTGGGGGTGCATTTTAATGTATTAGGGGCATAATATGTTCTTTGTGACTTTACAGTATTCAGAATTTCTTAAAATTCCTGAAATTGGGCTTTCCCCTCACACCTTAAACCTATGTCTTCTGATTCTCAATTCCCCTACTCAAGGTAAATGATCCTATCTATTCCCCTCATGACCTTATGCACCTCAATAAGATCGCCCCTCATCCTGATGTGCTCCAAGGAATAAAGTCCTAGCCTGCCCAACCTCTCCCTACAGCTCAGGCCTTCAATTTCTGACAACATCCACGTAAATCCTCTCTGCACTGCTTTCAGTGACCAAGTTATTTTAATGTTTAATTACCATTGTAACAGAGAAATCATGCATCCAATCCATGCAAAGCGAGCATCTACAAATATAACTGAGATAACAATTAGATAATCTATCTTTTTGATGTGGAGATGAGGTATAAATAATGAATAGGAAATGTGGGTTCTCTTTTCAAGACACTGCCATAGGAACATTTATATTTTCCAGAGGGATAACGGCTTAATGTTTCACTCAAAGGATGGTATCTCCAACAGTGCAAATATCCATCAGTACTTGTTTATAAATAGTGATTATGTCTTCAAATCTCTGGAGGAGAATTTGAACCCACAACACTATGGCCAGGAGATGAGGTGCCAGTTAATGGAACTCAGTTGATAGTTGAACATAGGCCACCATAGAGGAACCAAGGGACATTTGCATCTACTAACCTTCTTTAATGAAAATCCCAAGAACTTCACCATTAATGGAGAGCTGTAAGAGATGACAAATAGCAGACAAAGAGGGAACATTAGGCCTTCCTGAACATCTTGGCTAATTCATATTAAAGCTTGTTGTTAACAAGCAGATTACCAGAGGAGAAGTCTTACGCAAGTGCTTAAGTGTCACAGGTAACCTGTTGGCTTCAGTAGCTTTGCGTCAAGGCAATCTAAGTCAGGAAAACATGTCACAATGATTCAGTTGTTTAACAATATTGTTGCATACAAATTTTATTTCAGGAAGTTCCTTTACCTCTTACATGATGTGGATAATATCGATCTTGTGCATTCTGTGTGTCATTGTAATGATAAAATCAACACGATGCAGGACATCTAACAGGCGAGGTAAGGAGTCACACTGATGGTCCTTCTCTCTATTTTATGGTCACACTAGGATTTCAGAAAACTGCCATTCAGGAAGACTCCTAGTATAGAATGGGTGACCAGTGACTCTGCATGTTAGATTCGATTATTTTCATATAAACAAGGGTATAATGGATTTCCTGATTCACATGAAGCTCACAATGTGTACAGTAACTGTACAGTAATGACAAATATAATAAATACAATGATGAGGGCAAAACAGCAGAATGGCACAAGATTGCAGAGCAAAATATGAGTTATACAAAAGCATATTAAAACACAATAATCTGAGTAATGCTAAAGAATGTTAAAATACAACAATGGATTAACTGATGAAGTAGTGGTAAAAGTGAGAGTATGTGGCACCACGTCCGGAAAGGGGTGTGCATGAGATGATTGGTTCAGAGTTTGTTAACAATGGGGAAGAAGCTGTTCTTAAGTCTGGATGTCCGAGCTTTCCGACTCGAAGAGTGAAAAGGGAATGGCTAGTGTGACAGGCATCCTTGGTTATACTTTCATCTTTCTCTCGGCAATGCACCACGAAGATGGAGTGGATGGAAGGAAAGAAGGGGGTCAGCCTGTGATGAATGGACTGCAGTCACCACTCTCTGTAGGTGCAGGTGGACAATAGGAAGAGTTGCCATACCAGGCTAACATGCATCCTGTCAGAATACTTTCTACAGTCCATCTGTGGAAATTTGAGAGAGTTCTCATGGACCTGCTGAATCTTCTCAGAAGCCTCAGAAAGTAAATATGCTGATGTGTTTTCTTGATCAACGCAGCAGTGTTAAGGGACTAGGTTAGGTTGCTGGTGATGTGAATGCCTTGGAACTTGAAACTAGTCGACCATTTCTACAGCAGCTCGATTGGTGAGGCCAGGCTGGTGTTCACCTTTCTTTGTTGGGCCAACTACCAACCCTTTTGTCTTGCTGATGTAAACAACTGAGTTATTGTACTGACAGCACAACACTAGGTTCTTGATCTCTTTCCTGTAATTCATCACGTTGCTGTTATAGTTTTGGCTGATATCAGTGGTATCAGCAGAATTAAAGATTGAGTCGGTGTTGAACTTAGGCCAGTTAGTTATGGATGTACAGGGTGTAGAGCTAGAGTAGACAAAAATACTGGAGAAACTCAGCGGGTGCAGCAGCATCTATGCAGCAAAGGAAATAGGCAACGTTTCAGAGCGAAACCCTTCTTCACACTGTTGTAGGGTGGGGGGGGGGGGGGGGGCAGGGAGAAGAAAGGAGAAAGGAAGAGGAGGAGCCCAATGGCTGAGGGAGAGCTGAGAAGGGGAGGAGACAGCAAGGGCTACCGGGAATTGGAGAAGTCAATGTTTATGCCGCTAGGGTGCAAACTGCCTAAGTTTGAGGTGCTGCTCCTCCAATTTCCGGTGGTGCTCACTCTGGCCATGGTGGAGGCCCAGGACAGAAAGGTCGGATTCGAAATGGGAGGGGGAGTTGAAGTGCTGAGTCACCAGGAGAGCAGGTTGGTTAATGCGGACCGAGCTGAGGTGTTCGGCGAAACTAGGGACTGGACACACAACTCCGAAGGGCACCTATGTTGAGAGTCAGATGGAGGGAAGATGACCATTTCTAACCAACTGAAGTTCGCCAGTCAAGAAGTCCAGAAGCTATTTGCTGATGTAGGCACCAAGGCCAAGGTCCAGATGTTGAGGGATGAGCTTACTTGGGAATATGATGTTTGATGCTGAGCTAGTCAATGATCGCATTCTGACATAGATGGACTTATTGTCATGGTGATCCAGATCTGAATGCGGGGCAAGAGAAATGGCCTCCTCCAAATACCTACTTTTCCAGTGCACAAATTGCAGGGGGTCAGGATTGTCCAGAAGGCTGATGCAGATATGGGTGATCACCAATTTTTAAAACCGCTTCATTGTAGTTAGTGTTAGAGGTAGTGGCTGGTAGTCATTGAGTAGTATAGTGCGAAAAACAAATAAGCTTTTTTTCAAATTATTTTAAATGGATCTTATTTAATATATAGTCAAAGATCTTGATTTCTGTATTGATTCTGCTTATGTCTGTCTTACAGAAATGGGAACATTGGTCAAACTGAGAGTGAGTATTATTTTGGTGAACTAAGATAATGTAGATGAGTTGAAAGTGGTCATGTAACTTGTTGAGCCTGCTCCACCATTGGATAAAATTGCAGTTGATCTCTTCCTTTTTCATTTCCACTTCCTTGCTTCATTCTCACAACCCTTGTCTCCTTTGTATCACAGATTATGAATATTCAATAATTAAGCCTAGACAGTTCTCTGCAATAGTGAGCACCAAAGGTACATTGAGCCTAAAACAAACTGCTGGAAGAACCTTTGTTCAAGATTCCAGAATCCAGTCACGAGTGTCTCCAAAGATTAATTACTGTTTCAGAGAGAAAATTCTTCATTTGTATGGTAGAGGGCAACCACTTATTCTGAAACTATGTACTTTAGTTCTAGAATTCCCCACAAAGAGAAACATCCCTCACAAGCTGACATATTTCATCGAGCTCTCCTCTGATTCGTCTAATTTCCTACTAATTTCAGATTAAAACCACTCCTTCATCCTAGGAATTGACCCAATGCACCTTCCCCAATCTGTCCTCAATGTAGTTCATATCATTCCTTAAGTGAGATGACCAAAGATGTACGCAGTGTTCCATGTATGGTCTCCCCAGAATTACACATGCTACAGGAAGACTTCTCAATTCGTTTATGCTCCATTCAATTTGCAATCGTGAACAACATTCAAATTGTCTTCCCAATTATTTGCTATTCATGCCTGCAAACGTTGTTTGTTTTATATACCTGGGCATCCAGATACTGCTATATAACAACATTCTGTGGATGTTGTCCAATTAACTGAGATTCTGGTTTTCTATACCCATCATCGTGGATAACCACACGTTTTATAGCAATACGTATTACGCAGCTGTTAGCTGTTTGCTCAATTGCTTAATCCATCTCTATCCCTCTGCAGAGTCTTTGTATCCTCCTTGCAACTTTCTTCTCCATCTAACATGCTGTCTTCTCTCAAACCTTCAGGGCAGAAGTTTCATAGTGCTGACTGTAATAAGGTGAAGATTGCAGTCAAGGAACTGAACAGGACAACATTTTGGGTTGAATGTAAAATAAACTTTACTAAAACCAAAGACTCAGCAATACAAGATGTTTAGGAAATCACCGTCAGAAAGCAAAAGGCAATTTGGGGAGCAAGATGACACGGCTAATATTGCTCCTGCATTACAGATCCAGTGACCCAGTTTGATTCTGACCTCCAGTACCATCTGCATAGAGTTTGTATGTTCACCCTGTGACTCCCCACCTCCTCAGTTCCCCGCTGATATTCTAAAGCCTTACTGCATGTTAGTCTTATTGGTTGCTTAATTTCTCCTTGATATACAGTATGTAGGAGCGAATGTTGTACTTTACCCGTACCCTATATCTGACGTTACTCAGATAGGCACAGACACAGGATAAAACAATTCATAGATCAGTGGTGAGTCTATCGCACAAGTCAGTTTATTAATAGGTCTTATCGATGCACTTCGGGAACAGTCTGAGGAGACCCAAACTGCTTCAACAAGCCATAGTAACTATACCATTTTTATAACCTCATGACACAGTGGTTACTTGTGGAGTTGACATAAGCCATCACTAAACGGAGTCTCTGTAACTTTCTATCTTTGTCTTTCCCCAGTTAACTTGAACCTTACATCTCTTGGTGTTTTGAAAATCTCTCGCCCATATATCTAATAAATAGATACCATAAATGTCAATGCCCCTGTAGGGAGAATTGATTTGAGAGTCGGCATAGACTTGATGGGTTGAATGGCTCCTATGTCACAAGGAAATATGAAATACGTTCTTGTGTTACTAATATTTGAATTGTTTTCATACTTCAATTGCAATATAGTCACTCATTTGCTAAAGCAGTCAGCATAGAAGAGATTGTTTCCCCAGATGTTCTCAAAAAATAGATGGTGGGTATATGGAACGAGCTGCCAGAGGAGGTAGTTGAGGCAGATACTGTAACAGAATTTAAAGGATATGGGCATGTACATCGATTGGAAAGATTTAGCAGGATATGGACCAAATGCAGGCAAATAGGTTCAGTTTTGAATGGGCATCTTGGTCAGCATGGACAAGTTGGGCCAAAGGGCCTGTTTCCGTGCTGTATGATTCTAACTGTAAGGCAATGGATTAAAACGGATATAATTTTTAAAAAAAAAAGAAAATACGCAGATTAAGATGAACCCAATGCATTTTCTCAACAGTTTATATGCATCTGTGGCACGGAAAGTACTCAAGGTAAAGATGGTGATAATGAAGAAGAAATTCAACTAAAAACACAGCCGGAGACAGGGGAACCTGTGGACTCCAAACCCAGGATATTGATTGTACCAATAAGCACCAATGAGGCTGAAGCTCCAAGACTGGAATACAGACCTGAAATGTTAGACATTGAGACCGTGTCAGGAGTTGGTGAGTGAATGTTTTTCCCTGGAGTCATAGAATCCTACAGTTTAGAGAATATAAATAAGTTATGGTATTAAGATCACGTTTCGATTATTTGCAACTGAGATGAGGAAAAATCGCAAAGGACTGTAAGCAATCAGAGTTCTCTACCCCCCATTACATGCTCAAGATAGACTTTCATGCACTACATATATCAAATAAGGTGGGGATTAGAGGAGAGCCTAATTATCCTCACCATCCAGGCCATGTTCTCTTCTCACTGCTACCATAGGGCAGGAGATATGGAAGCCTAATGTCCCACACTAGCAGGTACAAGAACAGCTACTTTCCGCCAACTATCAGTTCTCAAACTGACCTGCACAACCCTAATCCCACTTCAGTGACGTAACGCTACCGACCAACTCTTGCCTTATCATGGACTAGATCTCTAATTGTCTATTTTGCACTCTAATGTCGTGCTATTTTTGCACAATATCTGTCTTGCAGAACTTATGTGTAAAATATTTTGTATTATTATGTTCTTGTGTGTTCTCTGAGTCTATGTGCCCATGATGCTACTGCAAACAAGTTTTAAATCAGGGGTTGGCAACCTTGTTCTGCATAGGGACCAGGATCCATGTCTGCGAGCGGATGGCAGGCCACATCTATCGCCACAGTGTTGTTTTTCGCATTAGTTTTCACATGTTTTTCCAATTAGTTTTCTGCAGCACCCAGGTCCCTTGCGTGCCCCGGGACTGGCTGCAGTTCCCAGTTCGGCTCGCCTGCCCTGGGACTGGCTGTAGCGCCCAGGTCGCCTGCATGCCCCGGGATGAGCTGCAGTTCCCAGATCAGCTCTCATCCCCTGGACTGGCTGCAGATCCCAGGTCGCGAAAACGAATTGAAAAAAAAATACGCCTGCGGGCCGGATGTTTTCGGGTTATGGGCTGAATCCGGCCCGCAGGCGTTCTTTTGGGTTTTTTTTACGGGGGCCATAGGTTGCTGACCACTGTTTTAAATTGAACCTGTACCTCGACTCACTGATACATATGACAATAATCGCACCTTGATTTGAGTTGAGGGGCATGGTCTGATTACAATATTGTTGAATCCAGAGGGCAGGGTTGTATGGCCTAGTGCCATCTGTATTCCGTTCTTAAGTAAATCGTTCATCTCTCTATTTCACCAAACCCCAGCTGTGTGCTGCAGGTTAATTAATTCATAATGATGGTTATAAAAGGGAGTGAGGTAACAATGGTGCCCTGGAGCTTCTGATGTACTTTGCAGCTCTGTAATCTAAAATCTAAGATTTAAATGAATCCTCTGCACAATTTGAGCAATGAGCCTAATTGTAACGTTCATTTGTTTCTATTTGCCTCACACTAAAGGCAGTACAGAAGACAACATCCCATTCCCAGTGCAGGAAAATGGAAGAAATTCAAACACATATTACCCCATAGAGGAGCAGAATAAAAAACAGTACTACCAGCCTGTAATGACTGAAGCCAAATCTGGAATACAAGCAAGACCATATTTGCACAGCAGTAAGTATTGACTGGATTGAATTTTCGTATGAAATGAGCCTCTTGCTGGGCAATATATTGTAATTTGATGACAATATTCAGCAGACAGCAGGTGGATATCTGCATTGACCTTATTAACTTCCTAATCATTCGAAATTATTTTTTCAGGCAGCTAAGAGGTGTCGAAGGACTGTCGAAAACTGGAACTCCATTATATGAAAGCAACTGATTTAACATGAACGTGGATCATGCATCAGACTTTCTCCATCTACATCCTCTCAGCCCTCGAGTAAATTATCCTTTCAAAATATGGGCCAAAAGCTTAATCCCAGGGAGAAAGCCTCAAGGAGTGAAATCTCCTTTAATTGAGTGCTAATAAGATAGTTCGGCCTTGAAATTAAATATCAAGCCTGCTGATTTCAAGTTTTACTTAAAAATGTCGCAGCATTTTGTGGGGATTAGCTGTAAGACCATCATAATTAAACAGTTTGAGCATCCTTTTTCTGAAAAGATAGGGTTTATAGAAAAGAAAAGCAGAAGCTCTCCAATTGTACTTGTCCCTCCAGCATGAGTGTTAGAAGCTTGTTGGAATAACATCCTCACTAACTGACTTTAGCAGCTAACCCCGTAATGCATCAGTGTTGTCAGATCTCCTCCACATCCTGGCAACTCTCTCCATCTCCTCTACATTGGCAGAGGCATCTTTGATCGACATGTCAAAGAAAGAGGTTTTGCTGGTAGTTTACCGATTTCCGATGAGATGAGTGGAGAGTTCCTCCAGCATCTTCAGGACACAAACGTAAGCCAACACCCACTGCCAGAGGTACAGTTTTTCACTCAAGACGTTTTTACTCCATCAGTTTGATGAAATAGCACCAATTGAAGTGCAGCGGTGTTCAACCTCATGTTGTGGCCCACATCTATCACTCAGTCAATATCCACAACACAGATTACTTGATCAGTGCCACATTATAGACAATAGGTGCAGGAGTAGGCCATTCGGCCCTTCACTGTGATCATGGCTGATCATCCACAATCAGTACCCCGTTCCTGCCTTCTCCCCATATCTCCAGACTCTCCTATCTTTAAGAGCTCTATCTAACTCTCTTTGCACTTTGTGTGAGCTCGATGGTGTTGTTTCCTTTCATACAACCGAGACTACACTTCAGAAGTTCCAATTGCTATAAAACTGTGGTTCATCATGAAGTGACGGAAGATGGTGGAGGTTTAATTTTCATTTTTCATCTGATCACCGTTGACTCAGCTGTCATTTCCCAGTCTGCAGAGGTCTGCGTCTGAGTTAGTCGTCGTGGTCGGATGCATCGTCACAACTGACACACTGGCAAATAAATCCATGTCTGTAAAGATCTCTGAGGCTTTGCCAAGTGCCATGATGAGTGTTGACATCAGTATAAATTCATTCCTTTGTACATAGGCTATGTATATTGATTGAGCTTGTAGGTTTACCATTTTATACACATTGATTGAAAATTTGTTTCTGTATGATATATATGTAAGTAAAAGGAGCTACGGTCGATATCTTTTAAGTTTCAAATCTGTACTAAGCTAATATTTGGAACAACAGCGTCTTTGCTACACTATGCTCTTCCTTTACAGTAAATATTTCCCTTCACAGAATCCATTTCCTTGCTCTCTGGACCAGGCACTTTGTGACCTTGAAGCTCACCTTGGGATCAAATCCAGCAGAGTTTTTATCTGCACTATCAATGGTCTCCATTATTTCCACTTCCTTGGGATCATCCAACTCAGTCCCTGCCTTAGTACAGCCATTGTAATCTCATCCATTCCTTGGTGACCTTCAGGGATGATCATTCCAACACTTTACTGGCCAGCTTTCCTCATTCTACCCTCTAAAAACTCGAGACCCAGCAGAAGAATGCCACCTGTGTCTTAGCTTGCACACATCTCACTTGACCCTCGCCATTGTCTCGCTGATCTATTCCGACTCTCTGTTAAGTAACATAATTCTTATTTCCAAAACCCTCCCCAGTCTGAAACCTTCCTTCTCTCTGTCTATCATTCAAGAGTCAGGAGTCATTAATTGTCGTATGTGCGGAAACACAACAATGAAATTCTTACTTGTCGCAGCACAACACCATCCTGCAACCTCTGTAATATTTGCATTCCTTAAATTCTGCCATCTTGATCAACCACAAATTTAATTTTGTCACCAAAGTTGACCTTGCCTTCAGCTACTGAAACTAAGGTCTGGCATCCCCTCCCTCAGTATCCCTGTCTCTCTTTTCATTGTTAAAATGTTTGTTAAAACCTAACTCTCCGACCGCATCTTTGATCATCCTTATCTTTGGATGCACTTTGGTAAAACGTGAAGCAGTTTTGAAGCAGTTTTAGTAAACGCACTGTTAAATAGAGGTTATTACAAGCAGTTTTTTTTAAACAAACCTAACACATCCCAGATGTGTTCCTTTCGCTTATAAAGCTCCTAGGTTTTAATGTTTACTTAGTGTTTTATTTTTGTACATTAGATACAAATAAATTCAACCATATACTTTAACTGGAATAATTCTGTTTGGTGATAGTTCTCTTCACTGGATAGTTGACATGGAATTCTGATCATTTGACAGGAAAACTGGCTCATCACAATCTGAATTGACAGGAATATCTCATGTTCATAAGTGACAGCAGAATTAGGCCAATAGGACTACTCCACCATTCAATCATGGCTGATCTATCTTTCCCTCTTAACCCTATTCGCCTGCCTTCTCCCTAAAAGCCCTGAAACCCATACTAATCAAAAATCTATCTCTGCTTTAAAAATATCCATTGACTTGGCATCCAGTCTCCTGTGGCAATGAGTTCCACAGACTCACCTCCCTCTGCAGTTGTACAGGGCCCTAGTGAGACCACACCTGGAGTATTGTGTGAGTTTTGGTCTCCAAATTTGAGGAAGGACATTCTTGCTATTGAGGGAATGCAGCATAGGTTCACGAGGTTAATTCCCAAGATGGCAGGACTGTCATATGTTGATAGAATGGAGCGGATGGGCTTGTATACTCTGGAAATTAGAAGAATGAGAGGATATTTTATTGAAACATATAAGATTATTAAAGGTTTGATGCGCTAGAGGCAGGAAACATGTTCCCGATGTTGGGGGAGCCCAGAACCAGGGGCCACAGTTTAAGAATAAGGTGTAAGCCAATTAGAACGGAGATGAGGGAAAACATTTTCACACAGAGGGTTGTGAATCTATGGAATTCTCTGCCTCAGAGGGTAGTAGAGGCCAATTCTCTGGATGCTTTCAAGAGAGAGTTAGATAGGGCTCTGAAAGATTGCAGTGTCAGTGGATATGGGGAGAAGGCAGGAACTCCTGCACCTATTGTCGATTGTCTTGTTCAGAGTGCATTAGGATGACTCATGGAAGTGAAAGGCGCTCTGTAAATGCATTAATTTCTTGCTGGTAAAGATTTAGAGAAAATCAGGATATTTTAAAGAGCACAACACCAGTGATAGTTATTGATACAGAACATAACTGGATACAAGGGCAGTTGACAGAGAGGAAATGAAAACTCAGTGAGCCTGTGAGATTCTGGGCTCAGATTATATGGAGAATCAACAGCATAAACTAGCTGGACAATCACTGGGATTTCCATGTTGCATAATTTAAAACAAAATTTGTTTTTGGTTTAATTTGTAATACAGCACAGAAGCAGGCCCTTCAGCCCAACTTGTCCATGTAATCCAAGATGTCCCATTTAAACTAGTCCCATTTGCCCATATTTATACGTGTCCAAATGTCTAGGTTGAATAGTGATATTGCCTTGTCTGTTTGAATAACAATAAAAGGTATTCTATTATGTCCTTTACTTTAAATCCACTCAAGGTGGTTATCAACCTGTCAGTCACCAAGAGCAGTTTCTCAATTTTGTTTACCCTTTTTGTAAAACTTCACTTGGCTTCATTTACTTTGTGAAAACAATCCCAGCCTATCAATATAACAACTGTAGGTAGACACAAATGCTGGGGAAACTCAGCGGGTGAGGCAGCATCTATGGAGCGAAGGAATAGGCGACGTTTCGGGTTGCGACTGTAGGTATGCCGACTTTGAAGAAGTTGTCCTCCTCTCACCGAAATCTCCTCAAAGAACCAACTGTAATCACTCAGACCAGGAAACATTCCAGTCAATTTTGCTGAAAAATATCACCGAGCCCAGTCTCCCAGGTTTTACAACAGGGAGACACCAAATACTTACATTGTATCATGGATTGTTCATTTAGATGACAGGTATTTATATGACAGCTATTTGTACACATTGATTGCACCACATATTACTGACTATTGCTCTTAAACCTGGACAAAAGGAATAATCTTGAGTTAAATGTATTTGCGCCAATGTACTACTCCCCAATCCCTTGTCCCTCTGACTGCACCGTCTGCCCACCCAGAAGGAAATTCACCCACCATCCCCAAATTACTAGAACATATTTTCTTCTTGCTGTTTTAATCAAAATATGATCAGCAATTAGCAAGTTAATATGATCTCAAATGGAATTTGCATTATTAGATCATGTATTCCAAATCACAACCATCTGAGTCTGAAGAAAGGTTCCGACCCAAAACGTCACCTATTCCTTTTCTCCAGAGATGCTGCCTGACCCACTGAGTAACCCCAGCACTTTGTGTCTATCTTCGGTATAAACCAGCCTCTGCAGTTCCTTCCCTCACAACCATCCTGTTGCACCAAGATGATTTATACCCATCATGCTGCCTCGGATTCTTTTGTCCTTTACTTTAAATCCACCCAAGATGGTTATCAGCCTTTCAGTCACTATGAACTGTTTGCACTTGTACACCAGCAAATTTAAAATAAAACAGCCTGCTGCATTGATAATATTTACTATTGAATGAATCATCATGCCACATGGAAAGCTATTGAGGGCCGAATGGCCAGCTTTCTTAAAGATTCAGGGACGGCCGCAGGATCTCTTTCCACTGTATTTATTAGGTTTCAACCATATAGGTAATCAATAATCATAGGTAAAATCAATGTTGCTGCATTCGCCCTTAGCGTTGGTGGCGCGACTCATGTTGCAGCGGCCCCTACTGTTTTTTTTTTTTCTCTAGTAAAATGTAGTTGTCATGTTTTTTTATACTGTTTTTAACTGTATATGTGGGGGGCGGGGGAAACTTTTAAAATCTCTTCCCTGCACGGGAAACCCGGCCTTTACCCTGTCGGGTCTCCGTTGTCGTAGGGGCCTAGCACCGTGGAGCGGCCTTGAACCGGAACGACCTGGGGGCTCCAGTCGCGGAGCTGCGGACTTACCATCATGGAGCTGGCCGGCCTCAGAGCGTGGGGAGCGGTGGTGGCTCGCTGTTGCGGCCCGACTCCGGAGCTCGGAGGCTCCAGCTGCAACATCGGGAGCTCGCGGGTCCGGGTGGGAGACCGGTTTTCGGAGCTCCCACATCGCAACTTCTCCAGCCCGTGTCGCGGGGTTGGAATGACCCGGAGCGGGGCCGTACATCGCCCGGCGCGGCTTTAATGGGCGCGGGATATTCCAACGCCCGCTGGGGGCTCCAACTTTGTGACATTTAGACCTGGAGCGGGGCCGTACATCGCCCCGTGCGGCCTTAAATGACCGTGGGACTTACCATCGCCCGCCTAGGGCTTCAACATCGGGAGAAAAAATGGTGCAGGGGAGAGAAAAGACTTTGCCTTCTATCACAGTGAGGAGCAGATTCACTGTGATGGATGTTTGTGTGAATTGAATTGTTTGTGTGTCTTGTAGGAATTGTTTTGTTTGTATGGCTGTTGGAACGGAGTTTCGTTTGAGCCTCACTGAGGTTCAAATGACAGGGAATAAATATTGAATTGAATTGAATTGAATTGAATTGAGAGAGGTGGAGTTGGAGAATGGAATGAACGCACATGGAACAGCAGTGGGAAAAATGGGCCAAACTATACATTTGATCCCCACGTTTGGGAAACAAGGGCAGTACAAAATATTTGCCTAGAAAACTGCTGTATCCAGTTACATCCACACACTGCAACAAGAGTGTTGGTGAGATCCACCAGTGTCATTCAAGGCCTTGCTTCCAGAGAAAGCCTTGAAGGCTTAGACTGACCGCTCAATCAGGATATGCCAAATCTTCTTTAAGACGCCAGACTGGTTAATCGAGTCGTTCCTCAAAGTTTCATGGTTCACAAAACTAGCTTAAACCTGGGAGTAATATTAATGCATCAACTAATTCTTCGGTACATATGATATTACAGAACTACAGTAGTGCCGTCATCAAATTAGCGGACCAACACTCCAGAAACTTGAGCCGCAGACTTGGGGAAACTCACCACGACAGATGAAATACTGGGATTGCTCCGTTACTGTCCTCTCAGGGAGCAAGACCCACTGCCTTTTTGCAACCCAAGATTCTACGCACCATGATCGACCATTTCTGAAAGGGCCCATCCAGCAAACAACAGAGTAAAAGCCAGCAATGACATCTCCTATGAATAACTTAAAAAACATTAGACCATGCAAAGCATTTAGGAAAATATACCAGATTTAGCTTGTAGCAATTTATGTTTGTGCAAGTAATTCCATTGTTTACTGTTAGACTGTGATCAAAATGGCTGGTTTTCTCTGTGAGTAGAACAGCTAGACATGGGCTCCCCCATTGCCCCACCACAAGATGGCAGTGCTGGGCTTGGTGCAATAATCCAGGCAGCAGCTTCACTGATTTTACTGAGTCACACATCAAAGAGCCATCACAATGGCTCAGGAAGTGTGTAGCATTCAGGTTCGTCACACCAGAAAAAATCCTTGCCATTCTCCATTGCCCCCCCCCCCCCCCCCCCCCCCCACACCGCAAACACTGGCTCTTTTGGAAAATTTAGCAGGCAGAACATTGAGGTGTGGGGGGGGGGGACACACCAAGTCATACTAACCATCAACTCAAAGGTGGAAAAAAGATACTAGGTAGGTGCTGGAGTAACTTAGTGAGTCCGACAGCATTTCTAAGGGACATGGATAAGTGACATTTCAGGTTGCCTGCCCACTCCCTCCACAGATGCTGCCTGACCTACTGAATTACTCCAACACTTTGTGTCTTATTTGACAAAAGAGCATCTGCAGTTCCTTGTGTCTACAAGTCAAACATGGTGTACCGACTCAAAACTTCTCTTGAGCTCTACTGTTCCAGTCATCGTCATCGGGTGGCGCCGCGAGCGGCAGCCTCGCCAGCAGTCTGTCTGTCTGTCATTTTGACTTTTTTGTTTTTTGAGTATGTCTAAATGTATATGTTAATGTTTCTCGGTAAACTTTTATGTGGGGGCTGGTGGGTGGGGGGGGGGGGGCTGGTAGGGGGGGGGGGGGGGTAATAGGGGGAAACCGTTTCCAGTCACTTACCTCAGCAGAGATGCGACTTTCTCCTAGTCGCATTGTCCCCATCCCCGCGGCATAACAACGTGGATTGGTGCGGCCTTTACCGGAGACGGCCCAGAGATTCAGCAGCAGGCGCGGCGCGGACTTTAATATCATGGAGCCAGAAGGCTACGACCACTTTAACATCACGGAGCTTCTAGCCGCGGGAGTGCAGCAGACTTTACCATCCCAGAGCCAGGGATCGTCAGAGAAGAGCTCCAACCGCTGGCCTGCCTGCAACCCATAACATCGAGATGCCGCAGTCTCCAGTAAGAAAGTGGCCGTTTCGGGCACTCCAAGAGTGTGTTCCATCCCTCCCGATGTCGGAGTTTCGATCATTCCGACGAGAGGGCCTGTACATCGGGCCATCCGTAGCGGCGACTATGGAGGGTCAAGGCCCCAAACGCGGGTGAACAAAAGGAGGAAGACTGACTGAACTTTATTGCCTTCCATCACAGTGATCTCAGTGGTGGATGTTTATGTTACGTTCTATCGTTCTTTTAATTGTGTTGTGTTTGTTTCATTGTTTGGCTGCATGGTAACTCAAATATCACTGTACCATAATTGGTGCATGCGACAATAAATGTGAATCTGAATCTGAAAATTCAAACATTTCCCCAACACCAAATCAAGTTGCACAAAAGAGACACCAATCTTTGGCCCATCAGTCTATGTTTTCCATTAACTTGGATTCAGGAACAAAGCAATAATAATTGCATTGGGCGGCTGGGCTTGTATACTCTGGAATTTAGAAAGATGAGAGGGGATCTTATTGAAACAAAGGACAAGGGCATTTATTGTCACTTACACCAAATTGGTGCAGTGAAATTTGAGTTTACGAGTTCATTCCAAGAGCTCTCCCGAGTTTAAAAAAAAATCAAACTCGTGGCAAGCACGGAGAATGAACGTAGCGGGTACGTCGGAGCTCGGGGACGTCTCTTAGCGGCTCGTAACGCTAACAGCAGGTACCCGCGAAGACTCGTTAATGGCAGGTAAGCACGGGAAAAATGTCCACGAGAGCCCTGAGTACCGACGAGTGGCCATTACCGTAAATCTCCGAGTTCAAATCAGGGCAAACTCGGGAGAGCTCTTTAAATGAACTCATACCGTGTGACAGGGCTTTTACCATGCAGCACACAAATACGATAAACACAACACTATAGAATTTAACATTAAACATAAAAACATCCCCCCACAGCGGAATTAACGTTTCCCACTGAGGGGGAAGGCAACAAAGTTCAGTCCTCGTCCTCTTCATATAAGATTATTAAGGGTTTGAACACGCTAGAGGCAGGAAACATGTTCCCGATGTTGGGGGGAGTCCAGAACCAGGGGCCACACACAGTTTAAGAATAAGGAGTAAGCCATTTAGAACGGAGATGAGGAAACACTTTTTCACACAGAGAGTTGTGAGTCTGTGGAATTCTCTGCCAAGGGCTGCGGAGGCCGGTTCTCTGGATACTTTCAAGAGAGAACTAGATATGGCTCTTAAAGATAGCGGAGTCAGGGGATATGGGGAGAAGGCAGGAATGGGGTACTGATTGTGGATGATCAGCCGTGATCACATTGAATGGTGGTGCTGGCTCGAAGTGCCGAATGGCCTACTCCTGCACCTATTGTATATTATCTAATATATATTGAAAGAAAAAGCGCCACGGAGGCACAGTGGTAGAGTTGCTGCCTTACAGCGCCAGGGACCCGGGTTCGATCCCGACTACGGGTGCTGTCTGCACGGAGTTTGTATGTTCTCTGCATGACCTGCATGGGTTTTCCTGCATCTCCGGTTTCCTCCCAAACTCCAAAGCCACACAGGTTTGTCGGTTAATTGGCTTGGTATAAATTGGCCATAGTGTGTTTAGGATAGTATTGGTGTAATGGGATCGCTGGTCGGCGTGGTCTCGGTGGGCGGAAAGTCCCGTTTCTGTGCTGTATCTCGAGGATAAATGAAACTAAAAAGCCATCAGTACTCCAACATGCTCAAAACTAACATAAGTTTTATTATTCATGAAAATTTCAGTTAGCTTCAAGTTTAGTTGATCATTTGAGTTTACAGTAAGTTTATCTTCTGCGATTCTAAACCAGACACCAGTGCAGAATGTTTAAAATATCTACGTGGAATGTTATTTCACCAGTATTTTGCCAGCGCTGACGGTTTAGGCATTGTACGCAGTTGACGCCACATTTCCACCGTGACCTGTCCAATTGGTGTGGACAAAAGTCCCGGGGTTGTTCTGCATTTCATACGTGTGAGCGCCAAAGTAATCCCTTTGTGCCTGTGGGAGAGAGAAGGATCAATTAACAACCACCCATAGAAACAAAAGCTCAAGCCGACATCTACACTTCACACGGTGGTGGAAAAGCAGCCAACATTCCTCCTTCTCCCTGCTCCCTTCGGATAGAAGGTATAGAAGTTGCAAAGCGTACAACAAAAGACAGAGGAACAGCATCTTCCCCTCTGTTATCAGGCTTCTGAATGGTCCTTCCGTAAGCTAGGGTGCTGTCCGATTCACCTCTACCCCATTGGGGACATCGGACTGTGTCTCTGGAGCTGGTGCACTGCAATGCTGAGAACTATATTCTGCACTCTGGATATTTTCCTTTATTCTACCCATTGTACTCGAGTTTGGCTTGATTGTATTTATGTATAGTATTATCTAATTGGATAGCATGCAAAACAAAGCGTTCCAGTCCTCATGACAATAATAAACTAAAATGGGTTCAATTCAATTTAAATCATCCGCTCTGGGCGATCAAATGTGTGATTCTGAAGATACTATTGGTCACATTAATGTTCCTTGGAAGGTCTGGTGGGGTACTGATGGCAAAGCAGTCGGGCAGAAAGGTCTCCGGAAAGATTTCAGGACAATGGCTTCATTTAAGTCAGTAAGTTGGGTGTATTTCTACTTGGAAATACGTCATTCCTCCAATGTAACTGTGTCTAACTTCTCGACAGCCGTGGGAGTATTTTCACATGGACTGCCACAGCTACATGGAAGGGCAATTAACCTGATGACATGATAAAGAACACCAAGTTTACTACCATTGTTGCAGAGAGCAGGGGAGGCGAGGCAACTTAATAGGTGGCGTGGTGGCGCAGCGGGAGAGTTGCTGCTATCAATGCCTGGGACCCGGATTCCATCCTAACTATGGGTGCTTTCTGTAAGGAGTTTGCACGTTCTCCCTGTGACCAAATGCATTTTATATGAGTGCTCTGGTTTCCTTCCACATTCCAAAGATGCACAGGTCAGTAGGCCTGTAGGTAGGTAGTGAATCGGTCAACAAGATCGACAAACTCAGACTGAGGCTTCACTCAAACAGGATAAGTAGCTGTGCTTTCTTCTTCACCGAAACCTGGCTGAATCCGAACATCCCTGACGCTGCTATTGAGCTAGCAGGCCGGACTGTTTATCGAGCAGACCGAACAGCTGACTCCGGTAAGGATAAAGGCGGTGGTGTGTGCATATATGTGGGTAACTCATGGTGCGCCACCACTGACATTGTTGAGACTTTTTGCTCCCCGGACTTGGAGTTTATTACAGTGAAATGCGGACCGTTTTATCTGCCAAGGGAGTTTACAGTGGTGTTCCTCACTGCTGTTTACATACCACCACAAGCTAACGCTAAGCTAGCACTGGCTAGTCTGCATGATGCTATCCACCAGCTGAAAAACAACCACCCAGACGGCGTGTTTTTAATAGCAGGAGACTTCAATCACGCCAAGCTGAAGACTGTAATGCCAACATTTCACCAGTTTATTGATTTTCCGACCAGAGGAAACAATATCTTGGACCAGGTCTACTGCAACATTGCCAAGGGCTACAAAGCGTCCCCCTGCCCCCATCTTGGCCGATCCGATCACATCAGTCTGTACTTAACACCTGCATACAGACCCCTCATTGCAAGGACAAAACCAACAGTTTGCACCATCATGGTCTGGCCAGAAGGAGCCATGGACAGGCTACAGAACTGCTTTGAGTACACTGATTGGGACATCTTTAAACAGGCTACCACTCACAACAACCACACACACCTCAACACCTACACCTTATCAGTATTGGATTACGTCACCTTCTGTATGAACAGTGTCACCACACAGAGGACAATACTGACACTCCCCAACCATAAGCCATGGATGAATGGCGCTGTAACTGGTCTGCTGAAGGCCCGGGATGCATCTTTCCACTCAGGTGATGCAGAGGCCTACAGAACAGCAAGGTCCAGTTTGAGGAAGGGCATCAGGGAAGCAAAGCACCGCTACACGAAGCGTATCGAGGGGCATTTTAACAGCTCAGACTATCGACGCGTGTGGCAGGGCATCAGAACCATCACCGGCTACAACAGCTCCACACACGCACATAGCTCATCCCTCCCCGACGACCTGAACTGTTTTTTTGCCAGGTTTGATTGCGCCGACAACATACGGGCACAGCAGGGACCCTCCCTCACCACCGGTGCTGACTCTGAGCCCCCACGATGTGAGACGGACCCTGCAGCACATCAACCCCAACAAGGCCACCGGACCTGACGGAGTACCAGGGCGGGTTCTGAAGCACTGCGCAGGGGAGCTGACTGCGGTGCTCACGGACCTGTTTAACACCTCCCTGCTGCAGGCCTCCGTCCCAACATGCCTCAAGACAGCCACAATCATCCCTGTGCCAAAACAATCAGCCATCAGGTCCCTCAACGACTATAGGCCAGTGGCGCTGACACCGGTGGTGATGAAGTGCTTCGAACGTCTGGTACTGGGACACTTGAAGAACAGCATCCCCCCCTCCTTAGACCACCACCAATTTGCCTATAGGGCAAACAGGTCGACGGAGGACGCAATGTCACTGGCCCTCCACTTCACCCTGACACACCTTGACCAGCGGGACAGTTATGTGCGGATGCTATTCATAGATTATAGCTCCGCCTTTAACACCATCCCCCCCCATAAACTAGTCACCAAGCTGGACCACCTGGGCCTCAACACACACCTGAGCAGCTGGGTCCTGGACTTTCTCACCGGCCGACCACAGACTGTGCGCATGGGGAGGCAGGTCTCCTCCAGCATCACCCTGAACATCGGTGCACCACAGGGCTGTGTGTTGAGCCCCTTCCTCTTCTCCCTCTACACTCTCGACTGCAAACCCACCCACGAGGCCAACACCATATTAAAGTTTGCAGATGACACCATCGTGGTAGGCAGGATCACGAGTAACAACGAGGCCGCCTACAGGACAGAGGTAGAGAACCTGGTGAGCTGGAGCCGTGAGAACAACCTGATCCTCAACGCAGCAAAAACAAAGGAGATGATCCTGGACTTCAGGAGGAGACCGAAGACCTTCGTCCATCAGCCCATCACCATTAACGGCGAGACGGTGGAGGCTGTGCAGAACATCAGGTACCTCGGGGCCAACATCAGCCACGACCTGACCTGGACCTTCAACATCACGGTGACGGCCAAGAAAGGACTTCAAAGGCTTCACTTCCTGAGGTGCTTAAAGAGGGCACGTCTCCCACAACAGCTGCTGGTGAGCTACAGGTCAGCCATCGAGTCAGTTCCCACATACTGCATCACAGTATGGTACTCTGGCTGCACCGCAGAGAACAGGAAAGCTCTCTGTCATTAACGCGTCATTAAGACTGCTGAGAGGATCACTGGCACCCAGCTCCCCAGACTGGAGGACATCTACCGGACCCTGCTGCATCCGGAGGGTCAAGGGCATCATTAGAGACAGCACACACCCTGGACACTGCGTCTTCACCCCCCTGCCCTCAGGAAGACGATACAGGACACTGAGCGCCCGCATGACAAGACTAAAAAACAGCTTCTACCATAGAGCTGTGACACTACTGAACTCTATCCCCCTCCCACACTGATTCCCCCCTCTCTCTCTCACCCACCCGCCCATACTCCTATATGTTTATAGTCTAATTTTTTAATAGTTCTTTTTTAAACGTATTTTTATACTCATATTCCTGTGCAGCTGGAGGACTGCTCCAACAAAATTTCGTTGTCTTGTACAATGACAATAAAGATTATTATTATTATTATTATTATTATTATTAATTGGCTTCTGTAAATTGTCCCTCGTGTGTGTGGGACAGGACTAATGTACAGGCGATGGTTGTTCAGCGCAGACTCAATGGACCGAAGGGCATATTTCCACGCTGTATCTCTACGCTTAACTAAACTAATGAAGAAGCTGCCGAGGCCCTTCTCCGCCGAAGGTTAGTCAGCGTCTCAGTGTCAGACTGGTTGAGGTGGTCATACTGGATTAGTGGCATACACTGTAGCTGTGCTCTCTGGTACACGCATGGCTTCACTTGGGGAGCTGATAATTCCTGTTGAACTGGAGCTGGGGAATGTCAGTAGCTCCAGGGAGAAGGAAGTAATCAGACCGAATGCCATTTGCAGGTGCACAAGCTCTCAAAACACTATCACAACATAAACCATTGACAGGAACTGCAGTGGCCGCGACAAACAATGATTCTGCCAGAAAGGTATTAGCTGACACCAGTGTATTCACACAGCACAGCAAATCGATTTGAAGACTGCTCTAATTAAACACTTGTGGCAATGAGCAAAGCAGCAGAACATTTGGTTGTTTTATTCAAGGCAAAGAACAGTAGCTCATTCTTCTGAAGAAGATGAACAGCAGTTTTTAAGAGCAAGGTCCCGAGACCTGAAATGTCCCCTATCCTTGTCCTCCAGAGATGCTGCCTGACCCGCTGGTTCTGGTTGGTAATTGCGCAGACACCTCATAAGTGGTTATCTCGCGCAGGTCGGAGTGAGTAGAGTAGCCATTAAATTTTGAAGTGGGCCTTTTTGACCAAGTTGAGGAGATCTAGTTGCTCAATGATCGGGAGCAGCGCGTGTGTTGGGCGGTAACAGATGCCATTCCCTTATCGTCCTTGGGTAAAGGGCAGGGGTGGGGAACCTTTTCATGTTGGAATGCCGCATTAAGTTAGCTGTAATCTAATAAGGCCGCATCCAAGAAACTTCAATTAGATATACTTCAAAATGTACATTATTTTGTTAAAATAGCCCTCATGACTTACTAATGTTTTAATTGTGGCCGTCAGTCGGGGAGGATTATTTTGTTGAATCTTCTTTTACTCTTTGGTATTTTAAATACGTTCATTTTAAGATTAAAATAAAAATAATAAAAGATGAACAAAAACATATTAATAACAATAAAAAGATTTGTTCTACAATATTTGGATTCATTCAAAAGGCCGCACATAATGGCTTAGAAGGCCGCAGGTTCCCCACCCCTGGGTAAAGGGAATAAAGCGCTGAATTACTCCAGCACTTTGTGTCTTTTTTTTCCACAGTTTTTAAGATGGGTTGCTCCAAGGTGATACCACACTATAACATTGTGCAATTGTTTCACTTTGTTACGCTGAAAGATTGAGCAGTACACTAAGTTACAGACTTCTTTTGTTGATTAAAAAAACAGGCTGCCAATCTTTGAAGCTTTGAGTTTAATCAACTCAGGGTTAAAACCGAGTATCAAATATCTATGGTTTCTCAGGGAAACAAAGTCTTGGCAGATGCCCAAGAGCGACACTTGTAGAGCCCTGCCAAGATGCAGCTTAGTTCAGTTTAGAGATACAGCGGGGAAACTGGCCCTTTGGCTCATCGAGTCTGCACTAACCAGCGATCCCTGCACAATAACACTATTCTACACACACTAGAGACAATTTACGATTATACCAAGCCATTTAGTCTACAAGCCTGTATGACTTTGGAGTGTGGGTGGAAACCGGAGCACCTGAAGAAAACCCACGCAGGCCACAGAAAGAACGGACAAACTCCATATAGACAGCACCCATAGTCAGGATCAAACCCAGCTCTATGGTGCTGTAAGGCAGCAGCTCTACTGCTGTGCCACCGTGACAATAGACAATAGGTGCTGGAGCAGGCCATTCGGCCCTTCGAGCCAGCACCGCCATTCAATGTAATCATGGCTGATCATCTCCAATCAGTATCCCGTTCCTGCCTTCTCCCCATATCCCCCTCTATTTTTAAGAGCCCTATCTAGCTCTCTCTTGAAGGCATCCAGAGAACCTGCCTCCACCGCCATCTGAGGCAGAGAATTCCACATACTCACCACTCTCTGTGAGAAAAAGTGTTTCCTCGTCTCCGTTCTAAATGGCTTACTCCTTATTCTTAAAAATGTGGCCCCTGGTTCTGGACTCCCCCAACATCGGGAACATGTTTCCTGCCTCTAGCGTGTCCAAACCCTTAACAATCTTATATGTTTCAATGAGATCCCCCCTCTCATCCTTTTAAACTCCAGAGTGTACAAGCCCAGCTGCTCCATTCCCTCAGCATATGACAGTCCCCCCCATCCCGGGAATTAACCTTGTAAACCTACGCTGCACTCTCTCAATAGCAAGAATGTCCTTCCTCAAATTAGTGCCGCCTTTTGAAGACATTGTGGTAGGGGATCCAGTTAACAGCTAAAGGCCATCAACAGTGTGCAGGTCTAAAAGACGGGTATAAGATAAGATCAGATGCTTCTAATCAGTTTAGTTAGCTGCGGTACCTGTATAAGGTTGGCTGGAAGCACGCCATGCCTGTAACCATCATAGAAGGACAGGGCTGTACTGAAGCAGGGCATTGGAATCCCCATCTTCACCCCAGTGCTGACCACATTACGCCAGGAATCCTGTGGGAGGCAAATGCAGAGTTAACCCAGCAACACCTTCAGGGCATTCGCCGACGACCAAAGTGGCTTTGACATCCATCCAATTTACGTGAAACAAAACAAAAAAAATCCACTAGGACTTACATTTTAAAACCAGAGCACGAATTTGAATTGAGTTTTTCTTTTGACCGGGTGGCAAAGAAGATTGACAAGACTAGGCCGGCGGATGTAGTGAAGAAGGGTCTTGACCCCAAATGTCATCTGTACATTCTCTCCAGAGATGTTCAAGAAGGAACTGCAGATCCTGGAGAATCGAAGGTAGACAAAATTGCTGGAGAAACTCAGCGGGTGCAGCAGCATCTATGGAGCGACGGAAATAGGCAACGTTTCGGGACGAAACGTTGCCTATTTCCTTCGCTCCATAGATGCTGCCGCACCCGCTGAGTTTCTCCAGCAATTTTCTCTCCAGGGATGCTCTTCTGTCCCACTGAGTTACCCCGGCTTTTTGTGTCTATCTTAGGCCGGTAGATGCTATCTACTTAGATTGCTGACAAGGCGCTACATGTTAGGCTGGTCCAGAGGGTTAAATCGCATGAGCTAGCCCATCGGATACAAAACTGCGTGTGGGCAGAGTACCAGTGGAGGGTTGCTGGTTTTTCTTTCAGATTGGTGGCCCGTAACCAGATGTTGATCATACGAGAGAACATGGTGAAGGAAATAAAGAGATGGGTTTGGCGCGCTGGGAGCTAGCATGTGGCACAATGGGCTGAATAGCCTCCTTCTGCATCGTGAAAACCGGCAAACATTTGTTGTGAGAACGGTCAAACCTCATTGACCATTGCACCAAACCCGGATCATCATTCGATTCAATAAATCAGTTGGATTGATTAAGGAATAACATACTTGAAACTCAAAAAAGGCAGGAAAGATGAGGTTATGTACAGATTCCAGCAGGGACACACTTCAATGAATCCAACGCATAAGATGGAATGGTTAAGCATTCAATTTCAACACCCAAGCAACTAGTGAATTGTAGCAATGATCCTGCTTGAATCAAAGAGCATGGGAGATTGCAACATCGCTGTACAACTGTTAGATTACAAATGTTGAAACGGTACAATCCTTTCTCAAATATTAATTTAGCAAACGGGTTTGCGGACATACCTGACATTCGTGAATCGCCTTCTTGAAAAATCCGTCAAGTAGCAGGTTCTGCAGATCGGGGTTTGCATCGAATGCATCTTTAATCTTTCCTAGAAAGACACTGGCAGGGGAGAAACGCAGAGAAAACATTTGGTGGAGATCTCATCTGTAATTGCCTGCTTTTTACAAGTGATATTATCCTCGCGATCAGGAGCTCAGACTCCTGAAATAGGGTCAGCAACCCCGAAAACAACTGCACAACTTTACACGACCTGCTCTGCTTTGTTCCCTACAGTCTGATGAAGGGTCTCGACCCAAACATCACCTATTCCTTCCTCCAGAGATACTGCCTGTCCCGCTGAGTTACTCCAGTACTTTGTGTCTATCTTCGTTCTGCTTTAGCAGGTTGTTGACGAGACCCTACATGTTAGGCTGGTCCAGAAGGTTAAGGCCACAGCTAAGGTTGCGGATGCCAACAGAATTAGCAAGCTCATCAGGAAGGCTGGCTCTGTCCTGGGGGAGTAGTGTTGGACTCACTTGAGCCGATCTTGGAGGGGAGGATGCTCCTCAAACTGCAGAGCATCTTGGACAATACAGCTCACCCCATCCATGACACACTGGTCAACCTGAGGAGCACCTTCAGCAACAGATAAGCCACAAAATCCGAATTGTCTGAAGGGCCTCGACCCGAAACGCCACCCATTCTTTCTCTCCAGAGATGCTGCCTGTCCAGCTGAGTTACTCCAGCACATTGCATCTATCTTTGCGCTGCTTAACAGCAGTGGGATGCTCCCGACATTCTCAGAACTGTGAGCTAATGAAGATCAATGGTTTCATATAAAACCAAGTCCTTTCCACAGATTTATCACTGTGAAGAAAATGTAACACTTGCAAACCTTACGCTCGATTTATTATTTGTTTCCAGCTTACGTACAACTGCAGTCCCTGAGGAGTTTAGGTTTAAGGTGAGGGGGTGAAAGATTTAATGGGATCCTGGGGATACACACACACACACATTTTTTACACAGAGTGGGTATGTGGAATAAGCTGCCAGAGAAGGTAGTTGAGGCGGGGCTATCGCAATGTTTAAGAAACATTTGGACAGGTACATGGTCTAGAGCAGGGGTTCCTAACCTTTGTCGTCCCTGTTTACTTCTGGCAACTTTAGTAGCGCATAACAATGTTACTTCACTTATTTATGAACAACTAATGATGAACAGATGCCAGTAAACCAGAACCAGTCAGTCAATGAGTAAAAATATGTACAAATCCAGTATCAACAAATTCACCCCCCTGGGTCGGCGAAATTTACCTCCTGGGGAATCCTTGCTTTGAGGGATATGGGCCCATGCAGGCAGGTGGGATCAGTGTAGATGGGGCACGTTGGCAAGGGCAAGTTGGGCCGAAGGGCCTTTTTCCATGCTGTATGACTCTATGAGCCCTCTCCCTAAACGTCCCTCTCCATCATGGACACCCTTTAAACCCCACCTTTGTGACGGTCTCATCCCCCGATATTTCACAGGACCAAGTAGAGTTCTGCTCTCTGGACACTGTGACGAGTGAATACCTACCTCCGGATGATGCAGCCACCTCTCCACATCAGTGCAATCCCACCGTAATTCAAATACCAGTTAAACTCTTTAGCCGCTTGTCTCAGGAGCATGAACCCCTGGGTGTAGGAGATGATCTTTGAAGCATAGAGAGCCTGCAAAGTGGGGCAAAGAAAAGATCACTGTCACATCAACACTACAGGGAGATATTTAACCAAGTTGATTCAGCACCTTGTACATTAATCAGCTTAAAATAAAGACACAAGGTGGTGCAGTAGCTCTGCAGGGTCTGGCAGCAGCTCTGGAGAAGATTCAGATTCAGATTCAATTTTAATTGTCATTGTCAGTGTACAGTACAGAGATATTTGTATAGAGATATTTACAGAGATACACGGAAATTGTACAGAGATATTTACAGAGATACACAGAAAAGGTGATGTTTTGAGTTGACACCCTTCTTCAGACCCGATACATCACCTACCCATGTTCTTCAGAGATGCTGTCTGACCTGCTGAGTCACTCCAGATCTCTGTGTTTGTTTTGTAAACCAGCATCTGCAGAGGTCCTTGTTTCGACATTCAGACTTCGTAACGTTACTGCATCCAAATCCTGGCTTGTCCTCCACAACAGAAATAAAAGCAGAAAATGCTGAAAATACTCAGTGGGTCTGGCAGCATCTGGGGGGGGGGGGGTCGCCTTCCATCGCAGTGAGGAATGTGGAGGAGTCACTGTGATGGATGTTTATGTTAAAATGTGTTTTGTGTGTTAGGTTGCTTTTTATTTGTATGACTGACTTGGCAAATGAAATTCTTCGTATGTTGCAAAATAAAGTATGATTGTGATTGTGGTCACGTATATTGAGATACTGACGAGAAACAAAACTAATGTTTCAGGTCAAAGACCCTTCGCTAGCACTGGGAAAGATGAAACAGAAGCTTAGCTTTTCCTACCACAGATGCTGCACGACCCGCTCAGCTCTTCCTGCATGTACTGTATTTTAGCATCTCCAACATCTGCAACTTTTTTTTCCCCCGCTCCTACACATCTGTAGTGCAAGCACGATCAGAACTGTACTGAGTACTGAGGGCAGCACGGTGGCGCAACTGGTAGAGTTGCTGCCTTACAGCGCTTGCAGCTCCGGAGACCCGGGTTCGATCCCGACTACGCGTGCTGCCTGCATGGAGGTTGTACGTTCTCCAGGTGACCACGTGGGTTTTATCCGAGATAGAAACATAGAAACATAGAAATTAGGTGCAGGAGTAGGCCATTCGGCCCTTCGAGCCTGCACCGCCATTCAATATGATCATGGCTGATCATCCAACTCAGTATCCCATACCTGCCTTCTCTCCATACCCTCTGATCCCCTTAGCCACAAGGGCCACATCTAACTCCTTAAATATAGCCAATGAACTGGCCTCGAGTACCCTCTGCGGCAGAGAGTTCCAGAGATTCACCACTCTCTGTGTGAAAAAAGTTCTTCTCATCTCGGTTTTAAAGGATTTCCCCCTTATCCTTAAGCTGTGACCCCTTGTCCTGGACTTCCCCAACATCGGGAGCAATCTTCCTGCATCTAGCCTGTCCAACCCCTTGAGAATTTTGTAAGTTTGTAAGTTTGAGATCTTTGATTTCCACCCGCACATCAAAGGTGTACAGGTTTGTAGGTAAATTGGCTTGATATGTGCCAATTATCCCTAGTGTGTGTAGGATTCTGCTAATGTGCGGGGATCACTGGTCGGTGAGGACTTGGTGCTGTCTGTACGGAGTTTGAACCTTCTCCCTATGACGGCGTGGGATTTCTCCGGGTGCTCCGGTTACCTTCCACAGTCCAAAGACATGCAGGTTTGTAGGTTAATTGGCTTCAGTAAAAATTGCAAATTGTCCCTCGTGTGTTGGACTGTCCTTGTGCACAGGGTTGGCGTAGACTCGAAGGGCCTAGTTTCCATGCTGTATCTCTAGAGCCTAATACAAAGTCTATCACATGCAGGCTTTGCCCATTGTTGGACCTCTGGCGATGCCAGTCACAACTTGGCTGCCACCACATGACTTTGTAGTCTAATCCACCATGTTTACTTATTGAACTTTTTCCATTTTTCCCCCCTGTTATATACAATGTTCACATATTCACATATTCTGTTGTGCTGCAGCAAGTAAGAATTTCATTGTCCCGTCCGGGACACATGACAATAACACAATCTTGACTTGACTTGAAAGTCACAAGCAGAGTCCAATCTGGTGTGAACTACATCAGGCAGCGTTCACCAGATGAACTGCAGGAGTTCATTGCTCTGCTTTTACTCTACTTGTTCGTTGATGGGTTCAACTCCTGGACTACCCATCCAACAGACCTGTAGGAGCTCCCTCACTAGAAGTACCGCAGCAGATGGAGGCAACATCATCTGGGTTTGGGTTGACTTTGCCACAGGAGCGCACTTGCCCAAAACCGACTACGAGAAAGAAAGGGAAAGCAGAAACTGGTGCTGACCCAAGGCCAAATGCCCAGCTGGTCGCAGGAGATCTGGGTTAGGCTCATTGACACATGTACCGAGCGAGGTACAGTGACAAGCTTTGTCTTGCATGCTTTCCACTCAGATCAGATACAACGATACATAAATGTAATCACATCACACTCATGAAGAATATAGTTATCCACTGTCCGCAATGGGGTAGAGGTGAATCAGATAGTACCTTAGCTTATGGACCATCCCTTGTGCATCTACTCAAAACATTGACAATTTCCTGCAGATTTCTTTCAGCAGACCTACCTTGCGTATATTCTCCAGGAATGACTTCTCACTCCCAGAGAGTTTCGATCCTTTGGGTCCACACAGTTGCTTGCAGGCTATCACACGCTCATCTTTCAGGGAAGACAGGCATCTCGCAAAGACAGCTTCACCTGAGACGATACAGGGGACAGTTTTAATGCACACGGGAACTGCAGATGCTGGAATCCTGCATAGAACCCCTGCAAAGTGCTGGAGCAACTCAGCGGGTCAGGCAACATCTCTGGAGAACATGGATAGGCAATGGTTTAGGTTGGGACCCTTCTTCAGACCGACACGAGGAAATGCAGGTGCTGGAATGGTCTGAAGAAGGGTCCTGACCCAAAATATCACCCCATCGTGTCCTTCAAAGATGCTGCCTGACCCGCTGAGTTACTCCAGCACTATTAGAGTCCAGTTCATAGCTGGATATTTGATCGATCGATACATGATCAATGCGTACATTTGAGGTTTCTGCAATGCAGTCATGCTCTCCAAGTCCACCCTTTGAAATCTCTTGATTTAATCCCTGGAGCGCAGGAGGGTGAGGGGTGATCTGATGGGGTAGTGAAGATGCTGATGAGCCTTCCGTACCATGGGCGGACAGCGGTAGAGTTGCAGCCTTACAGCGCCCGAGACCCGGGTCCGATTCTGATCTCGGGTGCAGTCTGTACGGAGTTTGTACATTCTCCCCGTGAGTTTTCTCCAAGATCTTCAGTTTCCTCCCACACTCCAAAGACGTACAGGTTTGCGAGTTAATTGGCTTGGTGTAAAAAAAATGTAAATTGTTCCTAGTGTAGGATAGTGTTTATGTGCGGGGATGACTGGTCGGTGCGGACTCGACGGGCCGAAGGGCCTGTTTCCAGGCTGTATCTCTAAACTAAACTACAACTAAGATCAAGTGGCCATCAGCTGGTGGGTGAATGTCTCATCTCGTACTCTTGGGATGTTTTACCTCCCGACCCGTAGCTACTCAGCGTAAACCGTGGGCATTGACGGCAGGCGTACCTATCAGGGTGACGGGCATTCCAAACTCCAGCGCGGAGACGGCCGTCCACTTCCCCGTTCCCTTCTGTCCCGCCGAGTCTCTGATCTGCGGCAGCAGGTGCTTCCCGCTGGGGTCCTTGAACTTGAGAATGTCGGCTGTGATTTCCATCAGGAATGAGTCGAGCTCCGTCTTGTTCCACTCCAGGAACACCTGAAGGCGGAACAAACACAAGGTGTGAGAATCAAAGCAGCACCACTCCTCCTAGTTACTCACACAACAATGGCCAAAGACCAGGTCGCAACTCACATCTTACAAGCTAGAAGATGCTGGTCTCAGATCATATGGTGAAATAACTGTCTCACACTCGACTCCAGCAGCACGTACACCATGACCAACAGTCACAATGTCATGGTTGAACAGTTTGGTGACTATCCTCATACTGACCATGCATAGGTTCATAAGTCAAAGGAGCAGAATTAGGCCATTCGGCCCATCAAGTCTACAGCGCCATTCAATTGTGGCTGATCTATCTTTCCCTCTCAACCTCATTCTCCCGCCTTCTCCACATAACCCCTGACACATGTGCAAATTCTGTCAATCTTCACCTTAAAAATACCCATTGACTTGGCCTCCATGGCCATCTGTGGCAATGAATTCCGCCATACATAGAATTGTATCACACAGGAACTTCAGCCCACCATATCTGTGCAGGCCATGATGCCAATCTAACACGTGCCATCTGCCAGCACGTGGCCCTATCCTGCGTGTTCAAGGCCAGGTCCGGCAACTCGAATGTCCAGGAAGAAAGGAGATTCCAAAATGTTGGGGAAGTCAGTGCCTGTGGTGGACGGTGCCTGGTCCATCACAGGCACCGACTTCCCCAACATCAAAGTGATCGATAAGAGTCGCTGCAACAAAAAGGCAGCCAGCACGATCAAGGACCCACACCACCCTGACCACGGTCCCACTCCCGACCCGAAACGTCACCTATCAATGTTCTCCAGAGATGCTGCCTAACCCGCTGAGTTACTCCAGCATTTAGTGTCCTCTTGTGTAAAATCGACTCTTGTTTCAATGCCTCTTCAAAGTTGCTATGGTGTCTCCTCTCACCTGCTCTGGCAGTGTGTTCCAGGCATCCCCTACTCTCTGCCTAAAAGAACTTGCCTCACGCATCTCCTTCAAACTTTCCCCCTCTCATCTCAAAGCCATGCCCCTTCAGTACTTGACACCTCCACCCTGACAAAGACTAGTTGTCCACCTCATCCATGCCACTCATTATTTTATACCCTTCTATCAGATCATGTATTAAACGCCAACGTTTCAGCAAAAACAGTCCAAGCCTGTCTAACCTCTCCTGTCCAGAAAACAGCACCAATTAACTTCCTCTGCACCCTCTCCAAAGGCTCCAGATCCTTCCTGTAATGCGATGACCAGAACTGCACACTACACTCCAAATATGGCCGAAGATTTATACATTTGCAACATGACTTGCCAACTTTCATTCTTGATGTCCTGACCAACGAGGCAAGCATGCCATATACCAACTTCTCTACCCTAGCCACTTGTGTTACCAGCTTCAGGGAGCTATAGACTCACACCCCGAAGTCTCTCGTACATCCCCTGTATCTCTACTGTATATTCTCCTCTTGCATTTGACCCCCAGACAGCATCACCTCGAACTTGACCAAATTAAACACTAGCTGCCATTTCTCTGCCCATATTCCAAACAAGGTCTATCCACCTTCATATCCGCATCTCCACTCATGTTTGTGTTGTCCGCACACCGACTGATCAGATGTTGTACCGCGCCGGCTGCCACGTCTAACCTTGGCCATTTTATCGTGGTCCATGCGTAGAATGTCCTTCATCAGGTGGTAGGCTTCACAGATCAACTGCATGTCCCCGTACTCAATGCCGTTGTGGACCATCTTCACAAAGTGGCCCGCTCCCTCATCTCCCACCTGGTGGCAAAGCAGTGATCATCTGAGCTTATTCTCAAAGCCTTTCAGGAGCACAGGCAAGCAGTTACTTCAGGGCAACCCACCAGCAGGGCAGCAAGCACAGCTGCTGCCTGAAGGCCCTGTCCCACTTTCCTGAGTTACTCACGAACTTTCCCAAGTTTTCCCCTTGATTCAAACTCGGGGAATGTCGAGTAATGCCGGTAGCGAGCTCGTAGGAGTCCGTAGATGTTTTTTGTAGCGGCTAGTAATGCCAGCTGTAGGAACTCTGGGCATCAGGTAAGTCGGGACGTTTTTTCAACATGTTAAAAAATGTCCACGAGTAAAAAAAATAGCCCTGAGTGCCTACGAACGGCTATTCCCGTAATTCTCCGAGTTCGAATGAAGGGGAAAACTCGGGAGAGATCGTGAGTAACTCGGGAAAGTGGGACAGGGGCTTTTACAGCGCCAGAGACCCAGGTTCGAACCTGACCTCGGGTGCTGCCTGCGTGCAGCATTTGCACCTTCTCCCTGTGACCGGGTTTCTCCTGGGTGCTCTGGTTTGTGCAGCTTGATAGGTTAAGTGGAACCTGTACACTGTCCCTCGCGTGTAAACAGGGGTAACATTTGGTGGGTGCGGATATTGATATGACTGGGGGTAGAACAGATGGCAGGAAAATTCAATGGGGGCCGTGGGATTGTACTATGGGCTGCAGAGACTCGATGGGCTGAATTCCTTCAAATAATGTCATCAGAAAATAGGGAAATGCAGGATATTTTGCACGCAACATGTCCACCAACGTAATAATGAGCAGATAATCCACCTCAGTATTGGCTGAAGAGATAAATAATAACAATTGAATATCCAGTGAATAACGCCTTTGTTCTGCAAATAGACTGACAACAATTGACAGCACTCTCACTCCTGAAGAGCGGGTACAGCCGTCCCTGGAGCTCAAAACATACGGTTTACAAAGAGAAACGAGAGATTCACAACTGCAGATGTAATAGCCCTGTCCCACTGTACGTGTTAATTCAAAGAGTTCGCCCGAGTTTGCCCTGATTCGAACTCGGGGGTTTACGGTAATGGTCGCCCGTCGGTACTCGGGGCTCCCGTGGACATTTTTCAACACGTTGAAAAATCTTCACGAGTCTTCCCGTGCTTACCTGCCATTAGCGAGTCTTCCCGAGTACCTGCCGTTAGCGTTACGGGCCGCTAAGAGACGTCCCCGAGCTCCAACGTACCCACTACGTTCATTCTCCGTGCTTACCACGAGTTTGATTTTTTTTTTAAACTCGGGAGAGCTCTTGGAATGAACTTGTACCTTGGGACAGGGGCTTTGACCCTGCAATCTCTAAATGTAGGAAATATATGAAAAAATAAAATTCTTAAAAGCATTATGGGTGGCACAATGGCGCAGATGCTAGTGTTGCTGCCTTGCAGCGTCAGAGACCTGGGTTCGATCCAGACCTCGGCTGCTGTCTGTGTGGAGTTTGCACGTTCTCCCCGTGACCGTGCGGGTTTCCTCCCACATCCCAACGACATTAAGGTTCTTTGGGCAGCCAGGATGGCAGACGCCACCCAGAGCCTTGGTCTCCAACACACAGCCATGGCCAGTTAGGCTCCAGCCTCGGTTACTGCAACCTGGTCAGTAACGTGTCCAAGCTCAGCCGCAGGAAACAGTTGCAAGACTTACCCAGTCACAGCACGGTTCACCAGTGCCAACCTTGGCAGCAATACTCTGGAAGACATCCTTGATGTAAGGCCTGTGGGGGCAAGTAGAAAGCAAAACTTATCCCAGACTCACAACGTCACCATCGGTTGGTGTTTCGATGCCAGCCTCGCCTACCGTCTGTCTGTCCTTTTCGGTTTTTGTTTGGTTATTTTTTGGGTGTAAAAAGCCCGTGTTAATGTTCCACGGTTTGTTTTATGTGAGGGGTGGGGTGGGCTGGGGGGGGTCGGGGAAGCTTTTTTTCAATCTCTTACCTTGCCGGAGATGAGATTGTTTTCAGGATAGTATCTCCGGTCGCTCTGCAGCCTAACATCGTGAGCTAGCAGCCTTGCTCCGGGACTGACTTTGAGCCCCACCATGTGGCGTAGACTCACCATCGGAGCCAAATCGTTGCCTGGGCTCCAACCGTGGCCTGTGGACTTTAATATCAAGGAGCTCGCAGTCTCGGGAGAGACCAAGTCGGGAAGCTCCAAAACCGCATGGGAGCTGAGATCCCCCCCCACCCCGGTGCAGGAGCTTGATCGCCCCGACGAGGAGGCCTGCCGCCGGCTACGGGAATAAGATCGTCCCGTCAACGGAAGGTTAGGGGCCCCCGACCGCTGGAGAACAAAGACGGGAAGAGATTGAACTTTTTTTTGTCTTCCATCACAGTGAGGAATGCGGAGTCATTGTGGTGGACGTTTATGTGAAAATGTGTTTTGTGTGTTCTGTTGCTTTTTACTAGTATGACTGTATGGCAAAACATACTTGGCTAATAAAGTCAGTATGAGTATGAGTATCAAAGAGGCCTTTGGATGTGCAGGGAATGGAGGGACATGAGTTATGTGCCAGCAGATCAGAGATGGTCTTGCCAACATGTTCAGCACAGACATTGTGGGCCAAATGGAGCTGGCCCTGTACAGTACTGTTCTGTGTTCTGTTACCAAGGAGCAGACAAATGAAGCAGTAAATTGCTTTGAAATGTTCACACACCAATTGTGCAGGACACTTTAACTGGGATGTTCTGTACGCACTCTGGGCTTGACCACAAAGAACTAGTTAGCAGGCGGCTTTTTCTTATTCCACGCACATTATTACCCCTCTCGCCTTGTCAAGATCAGACAGAATCTTCTTTTCCACAAATACAACTTTGTTTTGAAGTTAGTTTTTTTCTCTCCTTGATCCCAACTCCAGCCCCATGAATCTCACACCCTTACGACCAGCAAGACAGATGGTTGATTGCCGATAGACACAAATTCGTGGAGTAACTCTGCTCCCAACTCCACCCCTCTCTGCCCCGGCCCTCTCCACTCGCTCTCTTTCTCTCTCCACCCTCTTTCTCTCCCTCTCCACTCTCTCTCTCCACCCTCTCTCTCGCTCTCCCACTCTCTCTCTCTTCACTCTCTCCCTCTCCACCCTCTCTCTCTCCACTCTCTCTACCCACTCAGCTTTTGTTGCACTTTAATCATAAGTGCAAAGTATACAGGGAATATTTGCAGTGATCATACTGAAGGATGGGGACCTGTAGTAATGTGAGTTACACCAGTGTGAGCGGGAGCGGTTGGGGACATACCAAGCCTCCTTGTGTCCTCCCGGCATCAGGGACGGTCCGTATCTGGCCCCATCCTCGCCGCCACTGACACCGCTCCCCACAAAGAGCAAACCCTTGGCTTTCAGCTCCTTGCATCTCCGCTGTAGAGGGAGGGAAACAAAGTGTTGACAGCGCGCACACACACACACAGCAGAAGAACATGTTAAACAAAACAAAGCAGTGGTGGAGTTGCTGCCTCACAGCACCAGAGACATGGGTTCAATCCTGACTATGGGTGCTGTCCATATAACCATATAACAATTACAGCACGGAAACAGGCCATCTCGACCCTTCTAGTCCGTGCCGAACACATAATTTCCCCTAGTCCCATATACCTGCGCTCAGACCATAACCCTCCATTCCCTTCCCATCCAAACCTCTGTCTATACAGAGTTTGTACATTCTCCCAGTAGCCTGCGTTAGTTTTTTCTGGGTGCTCCGGTTTCCTCCCACACTCCAAAGACATATAGGTTTGTAGGTTAATTGGCTTCTGGAAATTGTCCCTAGTGTGTAGGATACATCTAGTGTACGGGGTGATCGCTGGTCGTCATGGTAGGCCGAAGGGCCTGTTTCCACACTGTATCTCTAAACTACACACTAAACCTCCACTGCGATACTGCAGTGTAAAGGCTCTTAGCAAGGGGTTTGATTAGGACTTTATTTAATTACAATGTCTGGTAAAAGATGCAAAGAGGTTCAACGTTAACTCTATATTTGCAGTGTACAACCCATTTGTCTGGGGGCATTGGCTAAACTCGGTTGGAAGGGCATTCAAGCTTGAAGACTCTGTCAATGGTTTCTTTACAAAGGAGGAAACTAGTCATTAAACTCATTCACATGACGCCAGAGAACCAGTGGTCATTCACCGGCCTGCCCACTCATCATGGGCAGCACAGTGGCTCAACTAGTAAAGCCACTGCCTAACAGGGCCAGCGACCCGGGTTCAATCCTGACCTCGGCTGCTGTCTGTGTGGAGATTGCACGTTCTCCCTGTGGCCAGAATGGGTTTCCTCCCACATCCCAAAGAAGGGTTTGTAGGTTTACTTAGCCTCTGTAAATTGGCCCCTATCGTGCAGGGAATCGATGCAAAAGTGGGATAACATAACATCGCTGGTCGGCGTGGACTCGCTGGGCCGAAGAACATGTTTCCCGTGCTGTATCTCCAAACTAAAGAACCTAAACAGCAGGGGTTGCACAGTCATGACATTTCACACAGGATGGCAAATCTCAGGAATTCCCGACTTTAGAAATCGATGATCGGTTGCTGGATCAACGGAACTGGTCAGAGCGGAGCTAGACACACCTTTGAAAGGATGAGATAACTGGGGGCTGTGGGGAACCGCTGGAGAAGACAAGGTGAATGAGTCCAGCCAAGACCACATTGAGCCCGACCCCTGCCTCTAGTTGCTAGTGAGCTTGTCGAACAAATTTCAATGCAATCTTGAAAATAACCCAAACATTCTTCCTGGATACAGAGCATTACTCGTTACAGCTCCACCACTGGTTTTCCAGCCTCCCCTGGTTCCAGATCCTTGCCGGATTAACCGCTTTGCCAGACCAACAGAGGTCACGTAATAATAATTCAACAATATACCTTCGACTCACTAATTACACCGCTCCCATGTCTCTGAAGCACCATGGGCTGCGAGAAACTTAAATCATTCTAAACAATTAACTCAGAAACGCAAGTAATTCTAACAATTAACAATTATAATAATTAAAACAATGAACTCTTTCGGGATGGAGGCGCACCAAAGTTGCGGGAATTTCAAGTGAGCGACTTTCGTAATTTTGTCCGGATCAGTTGCTGAAAAAACAAAATCAGTGGTGAACCTGTACCTTGTTTCGATAACACTTCACTGTCAGTTCCCTACACATATCCATTAGAAACAGTGGGATGCACACTCTCTGGATACTTTCAAGGGAGAGCAGGATAGGGCTCTTAAAGATAGCGGAGTCAGGGGATATGGGGAGAAGGCAGGAATGGGGTACTGATTGTGGATGATCAGCCATGGTCACATTGAATGGCGGTGCTGGCTCAAAGGGCCGAATGGCCAACTCCTGCACCTATTGTCCATTGTCATTACAGGGACTATTATAGACTATAACGTGGTGTCACGCACGGCTGGGACAACCATTTCCAGGTTCATCACCGTGAATAAATCTCCTTCATTGTGAGTGGAGGTAGTGGGGGAGCAATGCTAAGATGGACCACTCATCCCACACTGGTCCAATACTTCTGCCCCAGCGTGGGTTACACACCGTGCAGCCTGTGGGAGATCTATCCCACACGGAAACCTCTCGCCAAAGGCACAACACTTACCGTGGTGTCACTGTATTCGGAATTCCCACCGTCAATAATGATGTCACCCTTTTCCAAAAGAGGAATCTGTCAAGGGAAGAATGACAACGTATTTCAGAAAAAAAGACAAATTGTTGGAGGAACTCAGAGGGTCAGGCGGCACCTGTGGAGGGAGTAGACAGGGGTGGGGGTGGTGGGGATGGGGGTGAGGGGTGGGGGGGGGGGGGATGGGGTGGGGGTGGGGGTGAGGGGTGGGGGTGGCAGTGGGACACCTCTGCGATGTCAACAACATACACATACAATTTGACTCGCTGGTTTTTGAGCGATGTTGTCCAGAATCAGCTCAGATTGTGGGAGAGATGACCAGCTGGCAACGCCCAGCTCACGAGGCTGAGAGGCGTCCAGCCATGGCCCATGGAAGAATCCAAGGGAGGAGGGAGTTTTAAGAGGTCGGCCGACTCATCCACACCAGGGTGGAGTCACCATGGAAGGAAGAGCCAAGGAAGAGGGTGGACCTCTCTGGGAAGGCAAAGGAGGGCAGGAGAGATTGGGGGCTTCATCAATCCCCCTACACCCTTGGTCCTAACATAAGACACAAGAAAGGTCCCCAAACAAAATCATGAGAGACCTCTTCCACCCCTGCAACGGACTGTTCCAGCCGCTACGGTCAGGCAAACGCCTCCGTTGCCATGCAGTGAGAACGGAGAGGTTGAGAAGGAGTTTCTTCCCAGAGGCAATTCGGACTGTAAACGCCTTTCTCACCAGGGACTAACTCTACAGAACGTTTTTTCCTTCTATTATTTATTATGTAAAATAATATGTGTGTTATGGTTGTGTTTATAATTTGTTTGGTTGTTTTGTTGTTCCGCGAGCATTGCCACTTTCATTTCACTGCACATCTCGTATGTGTATGTGACAAATAAACTTGACTTGACTCTGACTCTCCCCCCCCCCCCCCCCCCCTCGGGAACCCAGTCTTACATAGTCTCTGCCACTGAGGTCGACCACTCGCCACTGAGGCGGTCACCTGGACAACGTACCAGCTTCTGGATGAAGTCATCGACAGCCTCGCCGGCCTTCACCAGCATCACGATGCGGCGAGGCTTCTTCAGTGTCTTCACCATCTCCTCCAGGGAGTGGGCACCGATCACCTTGGTCCCTTTGGCCTCGTTCTGCAGGAAGCTGTCCACTTTGGCAACCGTTCTGTTGTAGGCACAAACCTGGCGCACAAACGGAGAGAGTTCTGACCGCACCATCACCATGGAGCAGCACCCCTGTGGCATGCAGCCGTGTCTAAAGCACTTTCACCGCAGTGGCCAGGTCAAAACAGCGAGAGCAGAGAACAAGACCATACACACATGTCTACAATAAACCCCAATGGGACATATCTCCACCCCTCTCAGAGATCAGCCCCTGACATACACACGTTCCAAGCTGATAACAAGCATTACTTAACTCTCCCTTGATACAAATCCTCCCCCCCCCCTTCTCCCCATGAGAAAATCATCCAGACAACAAAATAATCACTTTCCTCAAACATTATTAAGGGTGATTATTCAGTGACTAGGCCATTCAGCCCATCAATACTCTGCCATTCAATCATGGCTGCTCTATCTCTCCCTCCTAACCCCATTCTCCTGCCTTCTCCACATAACCCCTGACACCCATACTAATCAATAATCTATCTATCGCTGCCTTAAAAATATCCATTGACTAAACAAGGGGGCATGACATGAGAATTAAGGGACTGAAGTTTAGGGGTAACATGAGGGGGAACTTCTTTACTCAAGAGAGTGGTAGCTGTGTGGAATGTGCTTCCAGTGAAGGTGGTGGAGGCAGGTTCGTTTTTATCATTTAAAAATAAATTGGATAGTTATATGGATGGGAAGGGAATGGAGGGTTATGGTCTGAGCGCAGGTATATGGGACTAGGGGAGATTATGTGTTCGGCACGGACTAGAAGGGTCGAGATGGCCTGTTTCCGTGCTGTAATTGTTATATGGTTATATGGTTATATGACTTGGCCTCCACAGCCCTCTGCGGCAGTGAATTCCACAGATTCGCTATCCAAACTATATGTAGAGGGTTTGTATCACCGATGCCTGCAAACATTGACCAGTGATTTGGTTGCGGAAGCAGCAAAGGGCAAACCAGAGCGACTGCCACAGTCAGAACTTACGGGGAGAGGTAGCGGAGTCCATAGTGTTCAGTCTCAGCTCCCCAGCAACTGTTCCCTGCTTCCGCTAATGTTACAGAGTCCAGGAAGGAGGCCAACATTAATTTGGAGCATGATAGCACCAAGAGGCAAGAAACACCTCCCACTCAGTCAGAGGCCGCAGAAAGTGCTGGTGAAGCTAGCCTGGTCCATCACTGGCACAGTCCACCCCACTATCAAAAGCATCAACACCAGGCGCCGCCTCCAGAACAGTACCATCCATCACCAAGGACCCCCACCATCCGGGCCGTGCCCTCTTCTCATTCCTACCATCAGGCAGGAGCTACAGAAGCCCTATGTCTCACACCACCAGCTTCAGCAACCGCTGTTTTCCTGTAACCATCAGGTTCTTCAACCAACCTGCACGACCCTAAAGGGCCTGTCCCATTTTCACAACGTAATTCACAACCTTTTTTACTCATGCACATTTTTCATCATGTTGAAAAAACGCCCTGACCTACTTGATGCCACGAGTACCCACGACTAGCATCATGACCTGCCTACGACCTTGTGACGACCATGCTGCGAGTATGAGTCAAGGGAAAACTCGGCAGAGGTCGTGAATTGGGTCGTGAAAGTGGGACAGGCCCTTTATCCTACCTCAGCCAACTCTTGGCACTATTGTGTTTGATCCTAAAGTCCTGTTATTTTGTGCACATTTTCTTGCAGAATTTGTGTGACTTGCGTATAACTGACATGACAGTGTTGTCTGAGCCTGTGATGCTGCTGCAGGCCTGCACCTCACTGTACCCGTGCATGCAACAATAAACTCGACTTGACTTGACCACCACCTGGTCCAACAGAACTCCCTGGAAGGAGGTACAGGCTCGGCTCCGGGGCAGTGTGACCTTTAACCAGCCCCCAAAATCTTCCAGCGTGCCCCCCTCTTGTATCATGGGCCCCCTCGCCACCCGAACAGCAATGTTCAAGGCACGCGGCTCACTGCCCGGGATTCATCACCAAAGTCCACAACCTCCCTCCTCTCTCTGCATCAGGGCCGGCCGTTTCTGCTGTTGTTTTCCACCAGTGACAATGGCTCAGTGTGGCTCGAAGCTGTCGCACACCCTGACTGACCCACAGCCCCTGCATTCTCACCACTTTTCACAATTCTTTAGTCTGTATTCTCACTCTCTCTGACTGCTCGCACTCCCCAGTGTTCATTCGACCTCTCTACCTGCCCTCACTAAACCATTGATCAATTACCTCTGCAACCCCCTCTGTGGCAGCCTTGTCCTCACTACAGACCTTGCCCCTTTGTCCTACCCGTTCACGTCTATCTTCCCTACAACTTGTTTCCTCTTGTGACCAGTTCTGATCTAAAATGTTAACTCTTCCCCTTTCCGCAGAGGCTGCCCGACCTGTTGAACGATTCCACCACTTTGTTTTTTCTGATTCATCACTAGTCTCCCAGCAGCAGTTTGAGGTGTGCATTCAATGTTGGCCATCACTATGATGCCCATGCTCAATGAATGGATAAACAAAAAGTATAATGGGGTTATTTAACATTAACGCTGCCTCACAGCGCATAGACTTTGTTTTTGCCTGTGTGGAGTTTGCTGATTCATCACTAGTCTCCTCCCAGCAAAGCAGCGGGTTTGGAGGTGTGGCATGTGAAGTGTGTAGGCCATCAGAATGATGCCCACAACTAGTATCAATGTGTGTGAGGGTCGGTGTTGACTGGACCAAGGGGCCTATTTCCCTGATGTATATTTCAAAGCCAAGCAACACACAGCAAGATCCCATTAACAGTGAATGAGGTGAACCACCAAGAAACTTGCCACAAAGTGAGAAGTAACAAGAGACTTACTTACCACAAAGCCATGATCGTTCATGTTCAGGATGAGGTTTTGGCCCATTACAGCCAGCCCGATGAGTGCAATATCAGCTCTGTGGAGGAGGACAGAAAGCATTTTAATACCCGAGCCCAGTACCATTACATTCACACCTTAGTTCCCGAGGAGTGGGGATGGGGGGGAAGAGCATCAGAACGTTAACATCACAGATAGAGTTGCTGTCAGCTCCTACAATGGAGTGTCTGCGGTCACACGAGTCAGCAGAGTGGGACGTCATCCTTGGGCACGGCCCTGAAACTACTGGTCGCTCATCATTTTCACCATCGTTCCCCCGTGTTTCTACTTCAGCCATCCTGTCCAGTCACCTTGCAGAGAAAGGAAGGAACGCTGTGTGCTGAGGGCGCCAAAGGTTATGGGGAGAACATGGGGTTGGGATGTTCCGTTTGGTTCATTGTCACGTGTGTGCCGAGGTACAGTGAGAAGCTTTTGTTGCGTGCCAACCATTCAGCGGAACGACAATACATGATTACAATCGCGCCATTCACAGTGTACAGCATAAAGGAAATAATGTTTACTGCAAAAATAAAGGGAAAAAACATGAATTTACTGAAAGACGAATAACGTCCAGTGCAAGGGGGAAAATAGATCAGCCATGATTGAGTGGCGGAGCAGACTCGATGGGCCGAATGGCCTAATTCTGCTGCCATGAGATAAGTTTTTTTGGCCTTCCATCACAGCAATGTGATGGATGTTTATCTAAATTATGTTGTGTCTTGGGTCTATTTCTTTGTAATGTATGGCTGCAGAAACGTCATTTCGTTTGGACCTCAAGGGGTCCAAATGACAAATAAATTGAATTGAATTGAATTGAATGTCTTATGGTACTCTAAAACTGAGAGAAATTGACAGGTGAACTGAAATGAGTGTATTAAATTACGAGAGGATAGACAGTCATAGAAACATAGAAACATAGAAATTAGGTGCAGGAGTAGGCCATTCGGCCCTTCGAGCCTGCACCGCCATTCAATATGATCATGGCTGATCATCCAACTCAGTATCCCGTACCTGCCTTCTCTCCATACCTGAAGAAGGGTTTCGGCCCGAAACATTGCCTATTTCCTTCGCTCCATAGATGCTGCTGCACCCGCTGAGTTTCTCCAGCTTTTTTGTGTAACCTTCTCTCCATACCCCCTGATCCCCTTAGCCACAAGGGCCACATCTAACTCCCTCTTAAATATAGCCAATGAACTGGCCTCAACTACCCTCTGTGGCAGAGAGTTCCAGAGATTCACCACTCTCTGTGTGAAAAAAGTTCTTCACATCTCGGTTTTAAAGGATTTCCCCTTTATCCTTAAGCTGTGACCCCTTGTCCTGGACTTCCCTAACATCGGGAACAATCTTCCTGCATCTAGCCTGTCCAACCCCTTAAGAATTTTGTAAGTTTCTATAAGATCCCCCTCTCAATCTTCTAAATTCTAGAGAGTATAAACCAAGTCTATCCAGTCTTTCTTCATAAGACAGTCCTGACATCCCAGGAATCAGTCTGGTGAACCGTCTCTGCACTCCCTCTATGGCAATAATGTCCTTCCTCAGATTTGGAGACCAAAACTGTACGCAATACTCCAGGTGTGGTCTCACCAAGACCCTGTACAACTGCAGTAGAACCTCTCTGCTCCTATACTCAAATCCTTTTGCAATGAAAGCTAACATACCATTCGCTTTCTTTACTGCCTGCTGCACCTGCATGCCTACCTTCAATGACTGGTGTACCATGACACCCAGGTCTCGCTGCATCTCCCCCTTTCCCAATCGGCCACCATTTAGATAATAGTCTGCTTTCCTGTTTTTGCCACCAAAATGGATAACCTCACATTTATCCACATTATACTGCAACTGCCAAACATTTGCCCACTCACCCAGCCTATCCAAGTCACCCTGCAGTCTCCTAGCATCCTCCTCACAGCTAACACTGCCCCCCAGCTTAGTGTCATCCGCAAACTTGGAGATATTGCCTTCAATTCCCTCATCCAGATCATTAATATATATTGTAAATAGCTGGGGTCCCAGTACTGAGCCTTGGGGTACCCCACTAGTCACTGCCTGCCATTGTGAAAAGGACCCGTTTACTCCTACTCTTTGCTTCCTGTTTGCCAGCCAGTTCTCTATCCACATCAATACTGAACCCCCAATGCCTTGTGCTTTAAGTTTGTATACTAATCTCTTATGTGGGACCTTGTCGAAAGCCTTCTGGAAGTCCAGATACACCACATCCACTGGTTCTCCCCTATCCACGCTACTAGTTACATCCTCGAAAAATTCTATAAGATTCGTCAGACATGATTTACCTTTCGTAAATCCATGCTGACTTTGTCCAATGATTTCACCACTTTCCAAATGTGCTGCTATCCCATCTTTAATAACTGACTCTAGCAGTTTCCCCACTACCGATGTTAGACTAACTGGTCTGTAATTCCCCATTTTCTCTCTCCCTCCCTTCTTAAAAAGTGGGGTTACGTTTGCTACCCGCCAATCTTCAGGAACTACTCCAGAATCTAAAGAGTTTTGAAAGATTATTACTAATGCATCCACTATTTCTGGAGCTACTTCCTTAAGTACTCTGGGATGCAGCCTATCTGGCCCTGGGGATTTATCGGCCTTCAATCCATTCAATTTACCCAACACCACCTCCCGGCTAACCTGGATTTCACTCAATTCCTCCAACTCCTTTGACCCGCGGTCCCCTGCTATTTCCGGCAAATTATTTATGTCTTCCTTAGTTCTCGATCGCCTAGATTGGGGTCGGAGAGGAATTTCCCGGATTTTTTTCCCGAATTGGATCTGGGTTTTTATCCGGTTTTTTGCCTCCTCCAGGAGATCACGAGGTTCTTGGGGTGGAGAGGGGTGATAGCGGTATACAGGGGAGGGTAGTGTCTTGTGTTCTGTGTCTTGTGTCTACTGTTTGTGGGTAAGTGTGTCTGTTTAGTGTTCAGCCATGAGCGAATGGCGGTGCGGGCTCGATGGACCTGGTGGTCTGCTCTCGCACCTACTTTCTATGTTTCTATGTCTATGAAGACGGAACCAAAGTAGTTATTCAATTGGTCCGCCATATCCTTGTTCCCCATGATCAACTCACCTGTTTCTGACTGCAAGGGACCTACATTTGTTTTAACTAATCTCTTTCTTTTCACATATCTATAAAAACTTTTGCAGTCACTTTTTATGTTCCCTGCCAGTTTTCTTTCATAATCTATTTTTCCTTTCCTAATTAAGCCCTTTGTCCTCCTCTGCTGGTCTTTGAATTTCTCCCAGTCCTCCGGTATGCTGCTTTTTCTGGCTAATTTGTACGCATCATCCTTCGCTTTGATACTATCCCTGATTTCCCTTGTTATCCATGGATGTACTACCTTCCCTGATTTATTCTTTTGTCAAACTGGGATGAACAATTTTTGTAGTTCATCCATGCAGTCTTTAAATGTCTTCCATTGCATATCCACCGTCAACCCTTTTAGAATTAATTGCCAGTCAATCTTGGCCAATTCACGTCTCATACCCTCAAAGTTACCTTTCTTTAAGTTCAGAACCATTGTTTCTGAATTAACAATGTCACTCTCCATCCTAATGAAGAACTCAACCATATTATGGTCACTCTTGCCCAAGGGGGCACGTACAACAAGATTGCTAACTAACCCTTCCTCATTACTCAATACCCAGTCTAAAATAGCCTGCTCTCTCGTTGGTTCCTCTACATGTTGATTTAGATAACTATCCCGCATACATTCCAAGAAATCCTCTTCCTCAGCACCCCTGCCAATTTGATTCACCCAATCTATATGTAGATTGAAGTCACCCATTATAACTTTGTCGTTTTTTTCCTTTGTACGCATGCATTTCTAACTTCCACTGACAATGTTTGAATACCATCTGATCAATCTCAACTTCACTACTACTGTTAGGTGGCCTGTACACAACACCCACCAGCGTTTTCTGCCCCTTAGTGTTTTGCAGCTCTACCCATACCGATTCCACATCCTCCAAACTAATGTCCTTCCTTTCCATTGCATTAATCCCCTCTCTAATCAGTAACGCTACCCCACCTCCTTTTCCTTTCTGTCTATCCCTCCTGAATATTGAATATCCCTGGATGTTCAGCTCCCAGCCTTGGTCACCCTGGAGCCATGTCTCCGTGATCCCAACTATATCATAGTCATTAATAGCTATCTGCACATTCAACTCATCCACCTTATTACGAATGCTCCTTGCATTGAGACACAAAGCCTTCAGGCTTGTTTTTACAACACTCTTACCCCTTATACAATTATGTTGAAAAGTGGCCCTTTTTGATTTTTGCCCTGGTTTTGTCTGCCTGCCACTTTTACTTTTCACCTTGCTACCTATTTCTTCTACCCTCATTTTACACCCTTCGGTCTCTACGCTCACACATTTAAGAAACCCTTTCCCTTTAACTCCATCCTCCACTGTCCCATTCAACACCCCCCCCCCCTTATTCAGTTTAAAGCCACCCGTGTAGCAGTGGCAAACCTGCCTGCCAGAATGCTGGTCCCACACCTGTTAAGATGCAATCCGTCCCTTTTGTACAGTTCCCCCTTACCCCAAAACAGATCCCAGTGATCTAAGAATCTAAATCCCTGCCCCGTGCACCAGTTCCTCAGCCACACGTTCAGGTCCCGTATCTCCCTGTTCCTGCTCTCGCCAGCACGGGAAACTGGAAGCAAACCGGAGATAACAACCCTGGAGGTCCTGCTTTTCAACATTTTTCCGAGCTCTCTAAAGTCACGCTGCAGAATATTCATCCCCTTCTTTCCGACATCGTTTGTGCCGACATGCACTACCACTTCCGGATGTTCACCTTCGCCCTTGAGGATTTTCTGCACTCTGTCCGTGACATCCTGGATCCTGGCACCGGGAAGGCAGCACACCATCCTCGCATCCCGTCTGTTGCCGCAGAAACCCCTGTCCGTACCTCTCACGATGGAGTCTCCCCACTACAATGGCCTTGCCTGCCTTAGGCCTTTTTGGTTTTGGCTCAACAGCCCTATTCGCATCACAGGCCAGTCCGCCGCTCACGTCTTCTGTCCCAACAGCTTCTAAGCGGATGAACCTGTTTACAAGAGGTACATCACCCGGGGACGTTGGCATTCCATGCTTCCCTCCCTTTCTCACTGTCTCCCACCTTCTCTCTTCCAGTACCTTAGGTGTAACAATCGTACTGTAGGACTTGTCGAGGAACGACTCCGTTTCTCGTACGAACCGGAGGTCATCCACTTGCTTCTCCAGTTCCCCAACACGGCCCTTCAGGAGCTCTACCTGGATGCATTTTTCGCATTTGTAGCAGCCAGAGGCACCAGCGGTGTCCTTGACCTCCCACATACTGCAAGCATCGCACTGAATCAGCTTGCCTGACATCTCCTTCTTTGGTCTCTACCTCTCAAGCGTATTGCGTGGTCTCCTCTCCTCAGCCGAAGACTCTCGAGCCAAAGACTCACACTTTTCTCACAGGGCACTTCCCTCACTAGGCACTCACTCACTGCCGCTCGCAAAGAGCTGTCCTGCTTAAATTGACTGATAAATTGCCTGATTTACCAATTTACAGAGCAAATTCCTCAGTTTTCAACTGTTTCCACCCCTCTCCTCACACTTGGGCTAGAGCCAATCAGTCGTATCTCTTGCTAATCTGTTGCTGCTGTTGTTCCTCCCAAATCTACAGCAGTTCGGATCTTTTTTCAGGATCTTCGGATCTTTACAGTCAGATCTTTTTTCCACCCAGGTGGAAATGACAAAGATTAGGGGCCAAAGCTTTAAGGTGAGAGGGTTTAAAGGAGATGTGCAGGGCAAGTTTTTAGTTTTGTTTATTGTCATGTTCACTACACAGTGGGAGGAGGGTGCCTGGAACGCACTGCCAGAGGTAGTGGTAGTCGAGGCAGATACGATAGTGGCATTCAAGACAGGTCTGTGGGGTTTAACTTCACATCATGTTCGGCACAGACATTGTGGGCTGAAGGGCCAGCTCCTATACTGTTATAGACTATGTTCTTTGATGGTTGGTCAATAATATCTTAAGTACAGACACAAAGTGTTGAAGTAACTCAGCGGGTCAGGCAACATTTCCGGAGACAAAGGATGGGTGACCTTTTGGGTTTGGAACCTTCTCTTCAATATCTCAAAACTGGCGGACTGGTGCGCACGTAACAACTTGTCACTAAACACCTCCAAGACCAAGGAGCTGATTATTGACTTCAGGAGGACCCATAATGGAGAATACGCCCCAATCTCCATTTACGGGGAAAGTGTGGAAAGAGTGTCCAGCTTTAATTTCAGAGGACCTCACATGGTCCACCAACACCGCTGCGCTGGTCAAGAAGGCACAGCAACGACTGTTCTTCCTGAGGACTTTAAAAAAGACTGGTCTGCCCCAACAGCTGCTGACAACGTTCTACCGCTGCACCACAGAGAGCATATTAACGTATGGCATCTCTGTGTGGTATCTCAGCTGCACGGAGGCGGATAGGAGTGCAGAGGATTATTGGGACACAGCTACCAGCCTTGGAGGGAATCTACTACACACGGTGCCTCAGGAAGGCCGTCAGCATCCATAAAGACTCCACACACCCTTGTAACGGACTGTTCGGACTACTTCCCTCCGGCAGACGTTACAAGGCCTTCTACGCCCGAACCTCCAGGCTCAGAAACAGCTTTATTCCCAGAGCTATAGCGGCTCTGAACCGGCCCTGCTGAGTGCCCCCCATCCCCCCTGGACTGTCTCCCTCAGATGGTCATGTCACACAGCTTATTTATTTATTTTACTTTTCTTTACATCGGTTGGAAGCTGCATACTAAATCTCGTTGCACTGATGTGCAATGACAATAAAAGATATTATTATTATTATTATTCTGCACCCGTTATCCCACAGCAGATAATGGCAGGATTCCTATAAAACCGATAGTCACCGGCACAGCGTTTAGCCGACAGCCATGATCATGGAGGCTTTATAGACGTCACAGTGGCTGTTGAAAATGGCTAAGGGGAAGTGGCAAAATGTGCGTCCAAACCATTAATGGTGTCGAAACAAGGAATCGCAGATGCTGGTTTGCTTAAAAAGTCACAAAGTGCTGGAGTAACTCAGCGGGTCAGACAGCATCCCTGGAGTACATGTATAGGTGACATTTCTAATTGGAATCCTGCATCAGACTTGGGGAAAAAAAGTCCTGACCCAAACTATCACCAATCCACGTTCTCCAGGGATGTTGCCTGAGCTGCTGAATTACTCTAGGACTTTATGACTTTCTTCATTCCCCCATTAATGCCGTATTTTAGTTTTGTTTATTGTCACGTGTGCCGAGTCAGGGTGGAAAAGCTTTTGTTGTGTGCTAACCAGTCAATGGAAAGAGAACAAGTCACTCAACAAAAAGCTGGAGTAACTCAGCGGGACAGGCAGCATCTCTGGAGAGGAGGAATGGGTCGAGACACTCGACCCGAAACGTCACCCATTCCTTCTCTCCACAGTTGCTGCCTGTCCCGCTGAGTTACTCCAGCTTTTTGTGTCTATCTTCGGTTTAAACCAGCTTCTGCCGTTCTTTCTTACACAAGTCACTCAGCTGGAACTGTGGCAAATTCTTCCCACCCCCTAACCCTCACCTTACAGTAGGTTTACAAGAATGATCCCAGGAATGATTGGGTTAACATATGATGAGCTTTAGACAGCACTGGGCCTGGATTCGCTGGAGTTTAGAAGGATGAGGGCGGGGGGGACCTCATTGAAACTTGCCGAATAGTGAAAGGCCTGGATAAAGTGGATGTGGAGACAATGTTTCCACTAGTAGGAGAGTCTAGTACCAGAGGCCATAGCCTCAGAATAAAAGGATGTATCTTTAGGAAGGAGATGAGGAGGAATATCTTTAGTCAGAGGGTGGTGAATCTGTGGAATTCATTGTCCCAGAAGGCTGTGGAGGCCAAGTCAGTGGATATTTTTAAGGCAGAGATTGATAGATTCTTGATTAGTACGGGTGTCCGGGGTTATGGGGAGAAGGCAGGAGAATGGGGCTGAGAGAGAAAGATAGATCATAGAGAATGATGATTGAATGGTGGATTAGACTTGATGGGCCGAATGGCCTAATTCTGCTCTGAGAAATTATGGACAAAATAGACCCACTCCCTGAGGCAGATTGACAGAAGTAAAGTACAAGGAGGCCTATAAGAGCCACAGAGTAATATCAGGTACAGGAGAAAAGTCATTGTAAAAACATTTGCGGAAAGGCGCAGCAATCTCCATTAAAGAAAGGGATCAATGCTGCGATTGCAAAAGGTTATTTTAACTCAGGACCAGGTTAGGCATTGTGAAATCTGCATTGTATCATCCGCACAGCAAGTTTAGTTTGATAGCAATTACAAATATCAATCCTGATAGTTCTCTTCTTGCACAACTTCCCCTTGGCAGTGTGACGCGATTCTTAATTCAATACTTGCTGCAAAAATCTTAACTGCGGTATTGCAAAACAGGACAGACACTCCCAGCAGGATTCTTGTGAAGTGGAGCAATAGATGTTCACAGTAACTCATGGTGGAACTTCCTGATACCAACCCACCTGTGCAATGAGGAAATATCAGCCTTCCAGTTTGCTGCACAGCCAAAAAAGTAAAAGGACTCAAAAGGACTGTGCAGGGGATAGTAATCCAAATATTATCCATTTAAAACACACTTGGACAGCTACACAGATAGGAGAGGTGTACAGGCATATGGACCAAACGTGGGCAAACATGGCACCTTGATCAGCAAGAATGAGTTGGGCCGAAGGGCCTGTTTCCTTGCTGTATGAGTCTAAACTAAAGTGTCGTGATAACACTAGGGACTTCTGGCTTTGCTTTGTATTTTTGCACTATTTTGGATTTTTTTTAAATCGAACTTTTTTTCAATGTTTATTATATATCTACTGCGTACTGTTTTACAAACCTGTTATGCTGCTGCAAATAAGAATATCATTGCTCTGTGTCAGTACATATGACAATAAAACACTCTTGACTACGACTCAATGCCTATGATTGATGGCCTCCCATTTCTGCACCCCCACCATCACATCTGCATCCTTTATTGCAATACTCTCTGTCTAGCTAATGACCAAACACCTTTCAAAGTTACGGTTTAATCCATTAAAAGTTAGGGCTGTCACTGGATCTTAGTTTATGGGGAGGATTTACTCCTTATGAAAAATACATCTGAGGGTAGAATTACATACGTTTTCTTCAAAATCAGCTTGTACTTTGAATCAGAGAAGTTTTGACTTGAGATAGACACAAAGTGCTGGAGTAACTCAGCAGGTCAGGCAGCATCCCAGGAGAATAAGGATAGGTGACTTTTTCGATCGGGACCTTTCTTCAGATTTAAAACAGTCTTAATACAAACAAACAATACAGACTGCAGAAGGGGCCTGACCTGAAATGTCTTTTATCCTTTTTCCAGAGATGTTGCCTGATTTGCTGAGTTATTCAATGATACATTATTGTCACATGTACCTGGGTACAGTGAAATGCTTTGTTTTACCTCAACCTGGTAACATCATGCAGGAGACCTCACCCAGGCAGAACACAAATAGCCCCATGTTTCTGTTGCCGACAAAGCTACAAAAGTTCCCCAAACAGCACTTTAGTTCCTCCAGCACCTTGTGTCTATCTTTGGTAGAAACCAACATCTGCAGTTCTTTGTTTCCCAGCATTGACGAGCTTGATAAGAGCCGAGTGCAGGTTGGGCCAGGTATAGAGGCTGATAAAACATTATGTCACAATTTAAAGGTCGACAGGTCAGGCCACACCGACCCAATACAGGATGATTTGCTAATTAAGAAAGTGACTTTCAGCAAGCTTCAGGTGCAATTATTCGGCATTGCCTCCTCAGTTCAATAGTGGATCCGATATTGTTATACTTGAAGTGATGAGGGGAAAATGAAGTGAAGTGACGAGAAAACATGAGAAATATTTGGGCTTGGGTAGGGTTCAGGATGTCCACGGTGGGGTCAGGTTTTAACTTGACACCCAAGCAGCCATCTCGCTCCACTCCTCACTCAAAGACACATGCACAGAAGCCAATCAGGCAGATGAGGCTTGACTAATATAGGTTACTCTGGCTCTTTTAAATTAAAAATAACTCTTTTAACTACAATTTTAAGACTATATTGTACATTGGATGTCAATTCCCACTCCGCCTCTCTGTGTTTTTCTGTCATTGGGTGGTCCTGGTATGTGGAGACAGCTGCAGGAGGAGGTGGTTGAGGCAGGTACACCTCATATTTAAAAGATATTGGGGGACCCCGGTACGTGGATAGAAAAGGATTTCTCCCAATTCTGTTAGGTAAATGCTGTCTACATAGATGGGGCATTCTGTCGGCTCCCACAAGTCGGCAGTAGGGCCTGTTCCTTTGCTGTTTCTTGTCCCCAGAAAAGAAACTCACTTCAGTGGGAAGATAGGTTTTCGGCCCGAAACGTTGCCTATTTCCTTCGCTGATAGATGAAGCTGCTCCCCAAAAGGATCTCGATACTATGGTTGAGTGGTCCACAACAATGGGGCTGCAGTTCAACACCTTGCACAGAAGCCAATGAAACTATGAGGCTGTCACCAGAAAGAGGTTACTCAGGCGAGACAAATTACAATATACTTGGTTTAACACCTTGATGAAGACCATAACAAACCAAGTATCTTTTGCATCAAATCTGCAGAATTCTAGCATCTGTGGTGGAATGGTCAGAGTCATCATGCAACGGTGGAGGTGGTTGAGGCAGGTACTGTCACACTTTCTGAGGCGCAACTTTCATCATTGGTTCAACTTCTGTCAAGGAGAAGCTATACTTCACCCTCGTTAATGCCTCATTTGGACTACGCAGTAGCATAGATGGGGCCCATACTGGGACAAATAAAAACATTTCTTCCATCGAACTGTGTCCAAGCGACAGGTAGCTCAATTTGTTACTAACACTTAAGAGAGGGAAGATAGAGTGTCCGTCCAAACTTCAATTTTCTGGGAAGACCCTCTCCAAAACAGACATGAAGCTCACTGTTTGATCTGTTTTTACAAAAATGGGGCATGCAGTTCAATTCGACATAGAAACAATGCGTGTCACCAAACCCAAAGGAATCCAGGCGCAGACAGGGCATTCGATCTAATATACTTGATGCCACCTACAATGAATCCAATGTGTACAGCAATCTTGGCATCAAATTGCACAATTAAAGCATGGAATAATCAGACCCAACATAGGTTACCCAACCAGAGGTGTCAACTAAACTTTAAAGGCGCTCTTTCTTCCCATTAACAACTTTCTGGCTTAAGCCCCTCCCTTCACCACCGCGTTAGAATTCATTTGGAATATTTTGGAGTTGCAGCATGGGAACCCATACACAAATAAAAAAATTTCTTCCATCGAACGTTCTCCAAAGACAGGCGGCCAGCTCAATTTGTTACTCCAGCACACCTATTAGAGAGAAGCCCTATGTCACCAAACTTCCCAATCAATCGGGGTGGAACCCACTCCCTCAGACAAAAGCTCACACAGAGATCTGTTTTTACAAAACACTCCAAAATGTTCACAACCGATACAGTGGACTACAAGACCTACACCAAACCCAAACCAATTAGGAAGCAGACGAGTTATATTAGGTATACAAAAGTGCTCCCAGCTACAAAGACAGGCGGGTGCAGCAGCATCTATGGAGCCCCCGGCACAATTAAACCCTGAAATAATTCTCCACCCAACGTTGCCTATTTCCTTCGCTCAACTAAATTTAAAGTAGCCGCTTTCTTCCCAGCAACCCTTTCTGTCTACCCCTCCCTTTCCAGCCTCCAGCAGTTCCTTCCATTTGGAAAGATTTTGGCGGACCAAGAAACCAAGATGAACAAAATATCGCCTATCCACATTCTCCAGAGATGCGGCCTGATCCGCTGAGTTACTCCAGCACATTGTTACCTTTACTTCCCTATTCACTCACACTTCCCATTCAATAGGCTATGGATTAAAGACCTCCCCAAAACCTCACACAGAGAAATCACACAGTAAATATCACGGAACAGTACCAGAAATACAACTGGAAGCAAGAAATACTCCACAAGTACCATTCCTAAGAGAAGCAGAAGAGTTATATGGTATACAAAAGTGCTGGAGAAACTCGGCGGGTGCAGCAGCATCTATGGAGCGAAGGAAATACGCAACGTTGCTGGCCGAAACCCTTGTTTCGGTCCGAAACGTCACCCATTCCATCTCTCCGCCTGTTCCGCTGAATTACTCCAGCATTTTGTGTATATCTTCGGTTTAAACAAGCATCTGCAGTTCCTTCCTAACTCTTTTTTTAAACGAAAAAGAGTTCCTTCCTAACTCTTTTTTTAAACGTTCTTTGTTTCTGGATCAATAGTTGATCTGACATTGTTGTGGCTGAAAGTTAACCGAGGAAGCATTCACACAGTGAACATGAGGGGCAGTCGGAGTGCAGTGTTGTGGCGGTGGTGTGTGTGTGTGTGTGTGTGTGTGTGTGTGTGTGTGTGTGTGTGTGTGTGTGTGTGTGTGTGTGTGTGATGGTGGTGATGGTGTGTGTGTGTGGTGTGTGTGGTGATGTGTGTGTGGTGTGTGTTTGTGTGAGTGTGTGTGATGGTGTGTGTGTGTGTGTGAGATGGTGTGTGATGGTGTGGGGGTGTGGTGTGTGATGGTGTGGTGTGGTGTGGTGTTGTGTGTGTGTGTGGTGTGTGTGTGTGTGATGGTGTGTGGCGGTGGGTGTGTGTGATGGTGTGCGTGTGTGTGTGAGATGGTGTGTGTGTGTGAGATGGTGTGTGTGTGTGATGGTGTGTGTGTGTGATGGTGTGTGTGTGATGGTGTGTGTATGCGGCGGGGTTGAAACTCACTGAGCCATGGTGGCGATGTCCCCTTGTGCCGCCCGTGTATGTTTCACCCAAAGATCACCCGGCTTGTATCACTTCACCCTCCGCCTCCAATTGGCCAGCGCCGCATTGTTACACCGCGATCCACGCAGCGATGCCTTGTGATTGGCCGCGCCGTGTATCAGCATTTTGTGTATATCTTCGGTTTAAACCAACATCTGCAGTTCCTTCCTAACCCCTTTTAAAAAAAATATTTGGTATAAACCAGCACCTGCAGTTCTTTCTTTCTGGATCAATAGTTGATCGGACATTGGTGTGGTTGAAAGTAACCGTGGAGGCATTCACACAGTGAACATGAGGGGCAGTCTGAGTGCAGTGTTGTGGCGGCGGTGGTGTGTGTGATGGTCTGTGTGTGTGTGGGGTGGGGTGATGGTGGGTGAGATGGTGAGTGTGTGTGATGGTGAGTGTGTGTGGCGCTGGTGTGTGTGTGTATGCGGCGGGGTTAAAACTCACTGAGCCATGATGGAGATGTCGCCTTGTGCCGCCCGTGTAGTTTCACCCAAAGGATCACCCGGCTTGTATCACTTCACCCTCCGCCTCCCATTGGCCAGCGCCGCATTGTTACACCGCGTTCCACGCAGCGACGCCCTGTGATTGGCCGCGCCGTGTATCAGTCCCGGCCGCGCGGGAACGCATCGATTGGTGGTCGAGGCCCAGACATACATGGTCCACTCCAAACATTATCGAGCGGATCTTTGGGGCGGCCGGCGAGGGGCAATGAAAGAGGTGCCTGAGCGGAGAGGGGCCGGCTCCGGCGGCGTAGGGGAGACCCACCGAGGCCTGGTTTAGGGCCGCCCATCGACTCCATCTCTGCTCCATTGCTTCGGACGGATAGCCCGAGCTCAACCAATGAGGTCAGCTGAGCGGAGGCTGAATCAATTTCCTGCAAGTCAACATGACTTAACACTTTGGCCAGGAACAAAGATTATAGAGGAGCCAGGAAGGAACTGCAGATGCTGCTTTAGACACAATAGGTTTAAGAAGGACGTCTGAATGTAGACAAAAATGTTGGAGAAACTCAGCGGGTGAGGCAGCATCTATGTAGCGAAGGAAATAGGCAACGTTTCGGGTCGAAATCCTTCTTCGGGGTTTCCTTCGCTCCATAGATGCAGCTGCACCCGCTGAGTTTCTCCAGCATTTTTGTCTACCTTCGATTTTCCAGCATCTGCAGTTCCTTCTTAAACAAGTGACGTCTGAAGAAGGGTCTCGTCCCGAAACGTCATATTTTCCTTTTCTCCAGAGATGCTGCCTGCCCCGCTGAGTTACTCGTGCTTTTTATAACACTTTGGGCAGGCTGTGTGAACCTTACTGGACACCTCAAAACAACGCTTCCCGTTGTAGAGTAGGAGAGTAGCTAAAGCGCAGACAGAGGTACAAACACCAATGAAACTTATCTCAGAACAAGACCTTTGCAAGTGCTGTCTGAAGAAGGGTCTCGACCCGAAACGTCACCCATTCCTTCTCCAGAGATGCTGCCTGTCAAGCTGAATTACTCCAGAATTCGGTGTAAACCAGCATCTGCAGTTCCTTCCGCCACATCTCTGGAAGTGCTGCACTGGAGCGTCACCTTAGGTTTTTCAGCCCAATTTTCAATCAAAAATAAATTTTATTCAGAATAAAAATAAATATAAAACAAAAACTCTTCATACATTATCTGTGTCTGTGCATTCAGTAGATTCACACTCAGTAGTATTCACACCTATCTTTAAACAAAACACCCTTACCTCTCACGTGGCCAACAGGGGTGATATCCCTTCCCTTGTTTGAGGGGTGCCCTCACCAGACTCGGCCCTCAATGTCCAGTAGTGGAAGGACCTTAAACTGTGATTCCTCCCTCACAGAACCTTTGCACGATAAACAAGTTTGGTATTCCGACTGCGCATGCCCAGGTCAAAGGTCACTCGCGATAAACATTCTCGGCAGCTGTGCTGCTGCATGTATACAGACCAGCGTTTCATCCGTATTCAGGATCGAACCCGGGACTGCAAGCACTGTTGAATCGCTACTGGACCATCCCCGTCCCCTCCTGAGCCTCCCATCCCTGTCCGGGGATGACCGGAGATATCCGGGGTGACCCTGGACTGACAGGACATCGGCCCAGAGCAGTGGCGGCCCAGGCTTACAGCCAGCGCGGAGAAGAAGTGCTAGCACCAGCTCAATTCTGCCTGTCCCGCTGGGTTAACCGACAGCCCTGGACTGACGGGACACCAGCCCGGAGCAGTAGAGTTAGCGCTTCTTCTCTGCGCTGGCTGTAAATCTGGGCCACCACTGGTCCGGGCCGGTGTCCTTTGACAAATCCCATGATTCCTTGTGTTTTTCGGAATACTGAACTCGCTTATTATTTAGCATGCTCCACCCAATTAAAATAGCTAAGCAAAGAAGCACGGCCTACGTTTCTAGGGAAATATTAATCTGTTGCAAAATTAACCTTCTGGAACTTCTTACCTGTAATGACTGCACTTAACGATTTTAGAGGTTTAAATCGATGATTCCATTCACAGGATTTACGAGATATAGACAAGGGAGATAACAGGAATCTTTTTCTGAAAATGGTGGTGTCAAATCGAAAGGGCATCTAAGATGTTCAGAAGGGATTTGAGGAAGACTTTCTTCAACCAAAGGGTGGTTGGCGTCTGGAACACACTGGATGATGAAGGCCGGTACTCTCACAACATTTAAGCGGCATGCAGAGGTACACCTGAACTGCCAAGGTTTAGAAAGCTACAGGCCAAGCGTTGGTGTATGGGATTAATGTGGATGGGCGACTGATGGTCGGCTTCGACACAATGGGCTGAAGAGTCTTTACTCAATGATTCATTGAGAATTTGGATAGTGATGGAAAGGCAAGTTTTCTTTATTCAACACCAGAACTGATTTAAATACAGAATGATGAGCGGATGCAGCGGGTCAGGCAGCATCTGGAGTGGGAATGGACCAAGATGACACTTTGGGTCAGGATCCTACTTCAGATTAGACCCATCGGACCTAATTTTAAAAAGGGTCCTCAGATGATGTCTGACTTGCTGAGTTCCTCCAGCACTTTGTATTTTGCTCAAGATTCCATCATCTGCAGTCTGTTGTATCTTCACCTGCATAGATTTGCTTGGTGGATTTTTATAGAGGGCAGCAAAGAATCTGTACCTCATTGTACTTGTGCATATAATAATAAACTTAACTTGAACTTTTTTCCCTTACCTGTAGCTTATAGATACCTCCATTGTGGACCAGATGTCAAATGGGGCATGTGTGGAAAGGGTGCAGGCTTTCAAATTCCTAGGAAATATCCGAGGATCTCTCCTGGTCGGCCAACACCATTGCAACCGTCAAGAGAGCACAACAGAGACTCCACTTCCTGAGAATGTTCAGGAGGCACAACACCAAGAAGAAGCTGCTGGTGGCCTTCTACCGGGCGACCATTGAGAGTCTACTGGCATATTGCAAGTCAGTGTGGTATGCAGGCTGCTCTGCTGCAGATAAGAAAGCTCTTCAGAGAGTGAGAAAAACAGCAGAGAGAATCACCGGCTGCCCACTGCCCTCTCTGGAGGATATTGCCACCTCACGCTACCTCAGCAGAGCCACTAAAATCATCAAATACTCCACACACACCAGCTTTTTGAACTGCTGCCCTCTGGCAGGCGTTACAGGTCAGCCAAAACACGCACCTCCAGACTCAGAGAAAGTTTCTTCCCCAAAGCAATCTTCACACTCAACATGAAAAAACACAAAGATTATTCATGCTGCACTCTTCCATGCTGCTACCCACCTTGAACGTTTACTATCACCATGTACTTATTTTAATTCCTAGTTTTTAACATTGTTTTTAAATTGTGTCCCGTGTTTCTATGTTTGTATATTATGCACCAATGGAGTGGTAACAACAATTTCGTTGTTACAACGACAAATAAAGGCATTTAATTTCATAATGATGAGACAGAGTACAATGATGAGAAGGAGATTGAGAGCCTCGTGTCCTGGTGTCGAGACACCAACCTTTCTCTCAATGTCAGCAAGACAGTGATAGACTTCAGGAAGCAAAGCGGTACACATACCCCACTTTGCATTGATGGCACCGAAGTAGAGATAGTTGAAAACTTCAAATTACAAGGAGTCAATATCACCAATTACTCCTGGACCACCCATATTGAAGCAACAACCAAGGAAGCACACCAACACCTCTACTTCCTTACAAGGCTTAGGAAGTTTGGCAAGTCCCCAACAACTCTCACCAACCTCTATAGATGCTCCATAGGAAGCATTTTATAGTGATGCATCACAGCTTGGTTTGGGAACAGCTTCATCCAAGACCGCAAGAGATTGCAGCAAATTGTGGACGCAGCCCAGACCGTCACACAAACCAACCTCCCTTCCATTGATAAACACAAAAAGCTGGAGTAACTCATTGGGACAGGCAGCATCTCAGGAGATGAGGAATGGGTGACATTTCGGGTCGAGACCCTTCTTCAGGCTGGTTAGGGATAAGGGAGACGAGAGATATAGACGGTGATGTGGAGAGATAAAGAACAATGAATGAAAGAAATGCAAAAAAGTAACGATGATAAAGGAAACATGCCATTGTAAGCTGTTGTTGGGTGAAAACGACAAGCTGGTGTGACTTGGTGGGGGAGGAATAAAGAGAGAGGGAATGCAGGGGCTCCCTGAAGTGAGAGAAATCAATATTCATACCACTGGGCTGTAAGCTGCCCAAGCGAAATATGAGATGCTGTTCCTCCAAGTTGCATTTAGCCTCACTGACAATGGAGGAGACTGAGGACAGAAAGGTCTGTGCAGGAATGGGAAGGAGAATTAAAGTGTCCAGCAAACAGGAGATCAGGTTGGTTCAAGCGGGCTGAGTGAAGGCGTTCTCCTTATCCCTAACCAGTCTGAAGAAGGGTCTCGACCCGAAACGTCACCCATTCCTACTCTCCAGAGATGCTGCCTGTCCCGCTGAGTAACTCCAGCTTTTTGTGTCTATCTTTGGTTTAAACCGCATCTGCAGTTGTTTCTTACACACTCCCTTCCATTGACTCCATTTATACCTCACGCTGCCTCGGCAATGCCAGCAACATAATCAAGGACGAGTCGCATTCTGGCCACTCCCTCTTCGTCCCTCTCCCATCAGGCAAAAGGTATAGAAGTGTGAAAACACACACCTTCAAATTCCGAGACAGTTTCTTCCCAACTGTTATCAGACAACCGAATCATCCTACCATAACTCAAGAGCAGTCTGTCGAGAGATCGGACTTTACTGGCTTTACCTTGCATTAAACGTTATTCCATTATCATGTATCTGTACACTGTGAATGGCTCTATGTAAGCATGTATTGTCTTTCCTCTGACTGGTTAGCACACAATAACTTTTCACTGTAACAACATTAACACTATACTTTTCACTGTACCTCAGTGACAACATTATCACAAAGTGACAATAAACTAAACTACTATGGAGGGTTTATGGCTCCGACCACGGGTGAACAAAGGAGGAGGACTGGCTGAAAAATGCTGTGGTGGATGTTTGTGTTAAATCTTATTGTGTATTGTGTGTTCTTTTTAAATGTATCGCTGCTGGCAAATTCATTTCACTGCACCTTCATGTGCATATGACAAATAAAATTGACTTTGACTTTTGGTAGCATTTGCAGAAATTAAATCTTCATCAGAACTGGGAAGTGAAAACGTGAACACTGCTTCACTTTCCACAGATGCTGTTTGACCTGTTGAGTTTTTCCAGCATTCTATTTTTATTTCAGATTTTCGGTTTCTTCTATTTTCCCCCCTCTCAAATTTCACCTTTGGAAGAAGACTGCAAATATGTATGCTATAATAATTAAATGTTGCTTCTCATGAGCACCTCAACACTCAGTGTAGAGGAACGTTGAGTGCTGGCTTTCATATCCCCCTCAATAAGGGGGAAGGGGGGGGGGGAGAGATTATTTGGGTAACTCAGTGGCGCAGCAGGTAGATTCGTTGCCGCACAGCACCAGAGATGTGGGTTTCATTCCTGACCTCTGGTGTGGTCCGTGTGGAGTTTACATATTTCCCCGTGGGTTTCCTCCAGATGCTCCAGATTCCTCCCACATCCCAAAGACATGTGGGTTTGTAGTTTAATTGGCCTCTTTAAAATTGTAACATAGAAACATAGTAAATTGTAACTGTGAGTGTGAATGGGTGATCCATGGGCAGCGTGGACTCGGTGGGCCACAGGGCTTGTTTCCATGTTGTATTGCTAATCTATATTCAGTGGTGCAACGGGTAGTGCTGCAGCCTCACAGCCCCATGGAACTGCATTCAATTCTGCCCTCATATGCTGTGTGTGTGTGTGTACGCATTGCGTGTGTGCGCGTGCATTGTGTGTGTGAGCGTGTGCATTGTGTGCACGTGCATTGTGTGTGTGTGCGTATGTGTGCATTATGTGCACACACCATACTCCATAGATGCTCAGATTTCTTTTTAAATCTAAAAGGCATACTGATAGGTTACTTGGCTACTGTAAATTGTTCTTAATTGTAGGTTAAGCAGCAAAGAAACCTCAACAAAGAGACGATGGTGGTCATGTGAGACAGCTCTCATTGCAGGAGATTAAGATGAGGATTGGATGGGACTGAAGGGATTGCTTGGCAACGAGTTGTATGGATCCAATGGGCCAATGCTTCCTTCTGTGTCATAATACACTTCTATTCAGTTATGCTCAGGCCCTTCGCCTACGTGATCTCCCGGTTGCCAAGCATTTTAACTCCCCTTCCCGCACGGACTTTTCTGTCCCGGGCCTCCTCCACTGTCAGAGTGAGGCCACATGCAAATTGAAGGAACAGCACTTCATATTTTGCTTGGGCAGCTAAAACCTACAGATATGAAAGTTGCTTTCTCTGATTTCAAGCAACCCCTGCATTCCCTCCCCTCCCCCACCCTAGTGACTTACGAGTTCCACTGTTCGCATCCTTGTATCGCTTCATTATCACCTCTTCCCCAGCCAACCATGGGCCATTATGGGCTCCATCCTTCCTTGGTCATCTGTTGCTGACCCTGCTTTGTTCTGGCCTTTTCCTATCTCCAGTTCCCTCCTACTTTCAGTCCAAAGAATGGTCCAAACCCGAAACATCACCTAACCTTTGTATCCAGAGTTGCTGCCTGACCTGCTGAGTTACCCCAGCAGTTTGTGTCTATCTACAGTATATACCAGCTTCTGCAATTCCTTTCTGCACATGTGCTAATGTATATGGGCCCAGTGCTTACTATATTCTAGTGAATACAACTCATTTAAAATCCCCAAAGACATACAGGATTGTAGGTTAATAGGCTTGGTATAGGTGTAAATTGCCCCAAGTATGTGTATGATAGTGTTAATGTGTGGGTATCGCTGGTCGGTCCGGACTCCATGGGCCGAAGGGCCTGTTTCTGCACTGTATCTCTGAACTAAATTAGGATTTTATCAAATCTTTAAAATACATTTTTGTTACTGACTCATTGCTGTGGCAAACATTTAGAATCCAAGGTGATTTGCTAAGACTCGGCAGTATAGATCTTCTTCTTGCGTTTGAGGCAGCAAGTTATGTAACGGCCTCCAGGCGCTGACGCCAGTTCAATGTGCTGTTATCGAGGGCCGTGAGGTCTACCCCTCCACCAGGGGGGCGGAGGACAGCGCAGTTGAAAATGACGTGCTGCTGCGCTGTTTGCTGGTCTGCTTCACACACGCAGGCTGCTGATGAACGCAGTGATGCATGTTGGCGTTGAACCGGCCGACCCCTGTACGGAGCGGGTTCAGGGCGACACACTCATTGCGGGGCAGGTCCGAGCTGGGTGGGGAAGTATAGATCATTTAATTATATTAGAACACTTAATTTTGTAAGAGTCCTGGCACAGGCTGGGCCAGCAAAAACACCCTGGCTGTCACAGTCCGAAGAAGGGTCTTGACCCGAAACATCACCCAGTCCTTCTCTCCAGAGATGCTGCCTGTCCTGCTGTCCAGCATTTTGTGTCTATCTTCGGTAGATTTTGAATTTGTGTTTCTTTATGTTAAGTTTGCGCTGGGGATTACTCAACCATCACGATACTTCTGTAGAACAGTGCAAATAGGGTGATTTCACGAAAGGTCACTGGAGCGTAGATCCTCACCCACGTGACCGCAAAATTTAACTGGGGTACAAGCGTCACTTCCGGTACATGTTAGTGATGCTGAAAACACACACTTTCACACCCGTTAAAAACCGCGAAAACGGCCAGTTTTTGAGCTGTAAATTACTGTGCCAGTCGGGGTGACCGAGAGGCACAGCTACCTAACTTTACAGTCCAGAAGAAAGATAGAAACTAAGGTAAATTCAAGAGGGAGCTGAAGGTACAAAAACAGCGGAAGTGGTCAGCGGACATTTGCCGTGGTGATATAAAGATCGAAAATATCGGGAATTATCGCGTTTGCTCGCTGCATTTCATCAAAAGTAAGGCATTATTGACGTTTTATCTTTATTCTTTTGTTATATGAAAAGTTTTAAAAGTGAAAAATCCGTTATTATATTATATTTCTCAATGTTTCTTGTTTAAAGCCTGCAATCACCCAAACTACATTTATTTATCATCTAATAACAGACAAGCCTGCAGCATGGAATGATGTCAACAATCCTGATTGGGCACCCACTGTGAGCATTGAGAGATATATTTTGGCAAATAATAAAATGTCCTGATTTTGTCCAATTAACAGCTGACAATTATCCCATTCCTTAGCTTGCATCTGAGTAAAATTTATTTCAAAACGCATTGATAGTTTACGATTATTTAAATGGTAAATGGAGCTTCAGAAGCGTTTTCATTTTGCATGTTAAAACCCACCTGAGAACCATGGGCGATTTTGCAATTTTACTGACGGATTTTTCACTTTTGCCTCAGGACTTCACTCCCACCCACACAATTCTTTGTGCTGTATCTCAGCTTGTTGGCTCTTGTTAATGGTTCTCGAGAGAAGAAAGATTCTCTCCCTAATGTTTCTCAAGAACACTTCCCTTACTGTAAAAATGTGTACGCAGTAAAGTATGCAGGAACATCCCCGGCACTAAATAAACGCAGTGTCTTTTATCAATTAAAATAATGAATTGATTGAAATATACAGCGTGGAAACAGGCACTTCAGCCCACCAAGTCCATGCAGACCATCAATCACCCATTCACACTAGTTCTATGTTATCCTACGTTTGCATGCACTCCCAGCACACTGTGCCACTTTGAATGTTTAGTTTAGCTTTAGAGATACAATATCGAAACAGGCCCTTCGGCCCATGCTGCCCAACGATCACCAGTGCATTAGTTCTATCCTACACACTAGGGAAAATTTACAGAACCCAATTAACCTACAAACCTGTACGTCTTTGGAGTGTGGAAGGAAACCACCGGTGAGGACCTGGAGAAAACCCACGCGGTCACGGGGAGAACGTCCAAACTCTGTACAGACAGCACCCGAGATCAGGATCAAACCCGGCTCTCTGGCGCTGAGAGGCAACAGCTCCACCAGATATGCCGCCCAAATAATTCCTCCATCTCTCTTGTTGAAGGGGATATCATAAGTTACAATTTACAAGTCAAAAATAGTGCGCCACTGTGCCACCCAAAATTATTGCTTGAAGAATTCTCCGGATGCCTACTCCCGACATTATACATGGATGAAGTGTAAATAAAAAGGCAATTTTATCTTCGATATGCTCTGGTTGTAGTTTTATTGTTACTTCATTCACTAAACATGTCGGAGCGGCAGCTTACCCTACACAGAATTAGATATCTCTTTTACACGTCTATGCTATACAGCAAATGGATTATAATTAGTACAAATACATGAAATATTTACATTTAAGTCTTTATACCTCAAGCTTGGTTCAACATATATTTACAAAATAAAAATTATGAATGTGTAGCCACCCTTATGAAGTATAATAAATAATATACAGTGTTGATGCACTCCTCTGAAGGATCAGGTGTTGATAGGAAGCACAATAAAGCAATCCAAACTAAAATATTATCTCGAGCTACCTTGGATTGTGGTTAACCAGCCACAGACTAAAGTTAAAGTAAAAACACACAGGTAAACAGATCACATTCAGTACATTCAGTAAACCTACCAACAGCAGCTATGATATCTTCCTTTTCACTGGCCTTGCTTCCTCGTTTTATTTTGAGCGAGACTGCGCAACTCATTCATTCACACAAGTTGAATTTCAAGTTAATTAAAAAAAGGACAAAATCAAAAATCTACAAAGTAATTTCCTCTCCGCATGACTTCCAATAAATAACGTGCGATTGAAGTGTTTTCAATGGCTACCATGTAGCTGAAGTATCAGTGGAGATCTGACCACTTCTTTAACTCGGCAAGTCAGGCAGCATCTCTGGAGAACATTGATCGGTGACATTTTGGGTCGGGACCCGAAACATCACCTATTCATGTTCTCCAGAGACGCTGTGTGTGTCGGAAGGAACTGCAGATTCTGGTTTACACCGAAGATAGACACTATATGCTTCCTGACCCACTTAGTTCTAGCATTTTCTCTCTTCTACAGAGATGCTGCTTCACCCGCTAAGATACTCCAGCAATTTGTGTCTTTTTTTCGTAAACCAGCCTCTGCAGTTCCTTGTTTCCACATTTGACCAGTGGGTTATATGATTTACACTTCTTGTTTTACAATGTAAAATAAACCAATGTTACCATTAGGTTTGTTTGATGAATAGTGCTAACTTGGAATATTATTAAGCAGAAAAATAAAAAAGACATTAAAAATAAAAATTCTATCTTTCTTGGAACCGTTTTCTTCCTTCCCGCCACAAAAACCAAGTGGCTGTGACAATTTCACACCCCAAGGGGCAGCATGATGAGAGGGTACACAAAATCCCACAGCTATTTTTCGATTTTCCAGCATCTGCAGTTCCTTCTTAAACAGCAATTTGTATTCTCTTTTGTAACAACGACTTCCTTAAGTGTGCAACTTACCGCAAACAAATCTTTAAAAAATAGTGCATTTTGTTATGCACTAGCTAACAATGACACAGAATATAGTGGGGGGAGGGGGGGAGATGAAGGGAGGACATCTTTGCTCTGATAAAACTATTATACACCCTTTAAGATACAAACGGATAACAGATTCTGGGCTCCTGAATGAAACTGGATCTTCAATCTGAAACTAGCTGTTAAGACCATGTAAAGTTTATAAAATGTGAATATATACTTCTACTAAACTTGAGATTGGCAGAAGATAAAGGAAAGGATTTCTGTTTAGTAAAGTGAACATAATCAGGTATGTTTTAAATCAATCCACTATCTTACTTTTCTCACCCAATCTAACATCATTGCAGGTTAAATAACTCTTTTTGGAACATGTACGAATATATTGGTATTATTTATTTGGTAAATCTAATTAAACTATAGAAGTAAAATAGACCCTGATTTATCAAACTATTGATTTAATTTAATAAGATTCAATATTTAAAAAAGTCATGGTTATAAAATATTGGAAGCATTATTATTTATGTTGGTGTGAACACTACGCGGGCATGGTGGGATATTACTGCGTCTCTAATAGAAATGTATATGTTATCAATGCAGCTCTTCATTGATTTATTTGCACTCCTGCAGAACTCATGTTGTTCACCCAGGAGGCAGCTGGAAACAGGGAAAAAATGTAAGACATTCAAATGCCATTTCATGCGTCCAGTGAAGTCCTCCAGCTCACTAATCCTGCATGTTTAATTCATGCCTGTTGCTGCTTATCACCTTCAGACCAAGAATGGGAACCTGAGGTACAACCTCAGCATGCTGCAATGGGTTTAAATATCCAGTGGCTCAGTGCATGGAAGTTGAGCAGTCTTATTTTTCAGGCATTGAAGCAATCACTGACCATTATATGGTACAATTATTTGTCCCAATCGACTCTGCTGTTGCCTATGCTCTGGAGGTTGCTTAGCCTCTGGCACAGACAGCTCACTGAATGTTCTGTAGGCTGGCTGGCTTCAGACACCCAATGCATTGAGTCAACGAGACAAGCTTACTTCATTTGCCTTGCGTTCTTCACACCACGTGTGCTGCAATGGATTACATCTACAAAACCTTGCACAGACGCCGGCTGTCATTCTGCAGTCAAAGACTCGGCGACATATTTGCTCAATTTTACCAGCTTCTAGTTTCATGTCATCTATTTTACTTTGGAGACTGTAATGTAAAAGCTATCCCTTTCATTCCTTCATCGAGACTTGACCAATTTTAATGCAAGTCTCATGAGGAAATACTTCTGAGGTACGGGGACATATAGAATGTCTTGACAGAAATAAAGCAAAATACTATTTCACCTTAAGCAAAGCCTGCAACATAAAAAAGGGATTAATTTAAACTATAAAATAACGTGCTTGTGTTTTCAAGGGGTAGGTTCATTATGCGCACTAATCTACGTTTAGCAGGTTCGAATGTGACCGCGGGCACTTGTACCGTTACATCAGTGAACACCATGATCTGTAGGTTTGCCGGCCTCAGTCATGCTCTCCTGTCCATTCAGGAGGTTTCTGTAGCTTAGACAAAGGGCCCAAGGCCAATTAAACATGAAGCTGGGTGGACTGGAGATATGGTGACACATTTAGGCGTCTTGAGATAAATGCTTAAAAAGATAGACACAAATAGTCTTCTTCTGTGCCCTAATCCATCTGTGAGCCCAATGCTTAATTACAGGTCCACAGGTAATGTACATTAAAGGTATCCAAGCATTGATGATGAGTGCATTGAAGGACATAATGCGATCCATTCACATTAGTTATGTTCCATCTGAATGGATTTGATATTGGAGTTGGATATTATTATTTGATTTACTGGGTTTACAGAATTTATCGATATGCGTATTCCCTGTTAAACAAGCACCAGATGCTGTACGTATCGATTCCCTGATGCTTCCAGACTAATAAAAATAAATATGCACTTGTCTTCAACCTTTCTACGATGGATCATTTCAATTATAAGTTCAACTTTTAAAAAAGCTGGTGATAGCAGGTAAAGTCAAGCTAGAATTTATGGAATCGGATACTAATTAAGGATTGAAAATCCAGTTTCTAGGATTAGACAAGAGTGTTGTTTCTCAGGTTCAGAGCAAAGATTGAACTGGGATTGGAGCAGAAGAAAACAAAACTGTAAAAAGTGCACCATAAAAGTGAGGTTGGCAAATTCCAAGCGAATTACCAAAACAACTTCCATCCCGGTAACTCTTGTAGTAAACAATTCAATCACAATGGCCCCTCCCTCATTACCCTAAAATGTTCAAAATATTTCCTTCATTTCTACTCAAGTAAATCAGTGCCGATCAGTAACTAAAGCAGCTTGGTCTCCCGATAATTGTTCCATGAAAGTCCAGTTGACAACATCACAGGATCCATTTTGATCAAACGCTACCGTGGAAATCATGACCTTCAGTGACATAAGAAAAAGTGCATACATACTGTACGATAATTAGCAGTGATGTGGGTCTGTTAACTACACTTGGCCATAAATGCTCAGTGAAGTCAAGTTCCATTGTCTGTGTCAATACTGGGGAAATGTGAGTCACACAGAAAGCATTGTAGGTGGTTGTATTGCAATTCCTTATCTGGCAACAATCAGGCAATTAACGTCCTACAATGAATGGAGGGCTTTGAACCTGTCATGAAGCCAAAGTCATGAGCCAGATACACTTCCCTGCCACAACAGTTTAGCAGGATGCCACAATATTGCCAAGCCCTGAATGTTTCTACCTTTTGAAGAATGAACATGTACCATTCTGTTTTCATGTCATTCATTGCAATGCCCTCAGCCTATATATCCTCAGTGATGGAGTATCTCCAATATCATTTTTTGTTTCAATCAGTCGTTAGGCAGCTATGCAAGTTGGAGGGATTGCTTTTGGCGATACATTCAAGGGGGGGAGGGGGCAAATGCAAAGAGATTTGAGAAATACTGGAATGCAATTGCCTGATCGGTGGCCAGCTTGTCACATGCTGGGTTTGGGAGAAGGCATTTGGCAAGTGATGCGTGGGTGATACCTGAAGGATTCTTCATTGACCAGGGAGACAATAAATAGGTTGTGAAAATTTGGGAAAGAATATGAATGTGTGAAGACAGGGGGATAATCTGCAACAAACCCAGCTCCCAGCTAAACTGTCAAGGCGGCAACTCTTTGAAGAACATCTCATGACATCTCCAAACCCAGAACCTCGGCCTTGAAACATCTGCCTTGCATTCACTCAGTTAGATCCAGGTACAGATTTGTACCTTCAATGAAACCCTGGTCCAACTTTGTATCCTGTTGCTTTCTAAGTTGCCTCTTCCTTTCAGAATAGTAGCTTAAGCTGCAGGTTACTCAGCAAGACAAGGGGATGGCAGTGGATAAGCACCTTAATGCGACTTAGCAGATTTAAAAAACAACGTTGTTTCTGGGACATGTGCGAGTATGAGGGAAATGCAGCTTGGTGCATGAGTTGCGGAGCATTTCCAGTTCCCCATTTGGCGTGGCGGTCAGCTATTTCAGGACATTCCTCCCGACCCGCGATGACTACCCTCCAAAGAACACTCCCTCACTGAAATAACACAGGCATCTTTTCAACAAGCCTCAGTCACATACATGCATTGCCGGCCAAGTCCAGCCGTTGCGTACAGAGAGGCCCATGGCAAACATGTCCCTGTAGGTAGGCACTCAAGCACACTCAAAGCAAACATGGACAGGGCAAGGAGAGCCCCAACACCCCAGCTTCTGTGTGGACAGTGGCGTAGAACTTCGATTGTTTTCCCTGGTAGTTCTCAGTGCTATCCTGCAACGCCACTGATTAGCGAGTCATATGTTAAAAGTGAGTCATCTGTTCAAAGCCGCTCGCTTTCTCATCATGTGTAGAGGGACAATGTTTCCCCAGAATGAGTCTCACCCTCTACCACACTAGACCAGCGTAATCCCGCCAAGTTCACAGCTGCTGCCTCCCTGGTAACTGCAACATTCCCAAGTACCGGGGATCAGGAAACAATATTCCAGCACACACGCACAACCCTGTTCCTGAAAGGAACAGCTACCCTATAACATCACTCATCGGGCAGGAGTCTGCCCCTCTCTGTCCTGCCTCAACTTACAGCCTGGTGCCAGTTGTGGTTATCATGCAGTCACAGTCACAGTCCAGAGGCTGCATTTCGCTAGGGAGCACAGACAATGACATCCTACAGACACGAGAGAAACAGCAGGAGAGTGGAGGGAAGTGGTTAATCGTGCTGGCACTCGACTAGTTTACAACATGCTACTACCAGATTGGGACGGATGTAACGGAAAAGCATTCTGTGAACTAGAAAATAAAAAAAGGTGCTCAGACAGAGGTTAAGCCACAGGTCTACATGTACGGGAGAAATAGTCAAGGATCACAAAGGGTAACAGCAACACTTGAATGTTCAGAGGGCAAGTCAGAATATCCACGTCATTTCTTGCTCTCCGCAGAAGGTTGGCCTTCACACTGTCGGTTGCCCTGAACGTCTTCGAGCGAGTTTCGACCTAAAGGGAAGAAAAAAATCAACATTAATTTAACTAATGTGAAGGCACTGGCCCATTATAGAAAATCGAAAAGCACCAGTAACTTGCATTTATTGAGCGATGTTTATGTTATAAAACATACCAAGGCACTTTCAGGAATCTTAAGAAATTAAGTCAACTTCAGTGCAGTGCAGCGTAGGTTCACGAGATTGATCTCTGGGATGGCGGGACTGCCATATGAGGAAAGATTGAAAAGACTAGGCTTGTATTCGCTGGAGTTTAGAAGGATGAGGGGGATCTTATAGAAACATATACAATTATAAAAGGACTGGACAAGCTAGATGCAGGAAAAATGTTCCCAATGTTGGGCGAGTTCAGAACCAGGGGCCACAGTCTTAGAATAAAGGGGAGGTCATTTAAAACTGAGGTGAGAAAAAAACTTTTTCACCCACAGAGTTGAGAATTTGTGGAATTCCCTGCCACAGAGGGCAGTGGAGGCCAAATCACTGGATGGATTTAAGAGAGAGTTAGATAGAGCTCTAGGGGCTAGTGGAGTCAAGGGATATGGGGAGAAGGCAGGCACGGGTTTTTGATTGAGGAACGATCAGCCATGATCACATTGAATGGCGGTGCTGGCTCGAAGGGCCGAATGGCCTCCTCCTGCACCTATTACATTAGTTTTACTTTTATATAATTGTTGATTGTAATATGTATGAGCAATGAAAAGGGGTTACCTGGCAAACATCTAAATTACTACTCTGGAATTTTAGGAATAAAGCTAAATGCAACTGATGAAACTTTGTCAGAAATAAACAGAACTATATTGATTTTTAAAATGTGAACAGGCATCACTGCTCACTAACATTCTTTACATTTCCAGTCCTGTTTAAGGTATCGACTGGGAACTGATTAAACGTCAAAGGTCAGGTCTGCCATTTATAATCGATAAATCTGGGCATGGTCACTGCCCTGACTCATCACAGTAGCAAGGTCACCATCGAAAGAAAGGAAAAGATTACAAGGAGACAAAATGTGTAGGGAGGAACTGCAGATGCTGGTTTGAACCGAAGAAAGACACAAAAAGCTGGAGTAACTCAGCGAGTCAGGCAGCGTCTCTGGAGAGAAGGAATGGGTGACGTTTCGGGTCGTGACCGTCAGAGATACTGCGCGTCCCGCTGAGGTACTCCAGCTTATTGAGTCTATCTAAAATTGGGAGAATTCAATATTCATGCCCTCCGGATGCAGGCTCCCCAAGCGGAATATGAGGTGCTGTTCCTCCAATTTCCGGTGTTGCTCACTCTGGCAATGTAGGAGACCCAGGACAGAGAGGTCGGATTGGGAATGGGAGGGGAAGATGAAGTGCTGAGCCACCGGGTCAGGTCAGGTAGGTTCCACTCCCCCGTGTGTACAGGACACACGATTAAAGGGATCCACCGTAACATGGAAATAACATGGAATGTTCAGTGCAAGATGAATTCCAGTAAAGTTCGATCAAAGATAATCCGAAGGGTGCGGACCGAGCGGGAGTGAGGTGTTCGGCGAAACGATCGCCCAACCTCCGCTTAGTCTCACCGATGTCTGGAGGTGTGGGTTTTCACACTTCTGTACCTCTTGCGTGATGGGAGAGGGCAGAAGAGGGAGTGGCTTGGTTGTGACTCGTCCATGATGATGCTGCTGGCTTTGCCGAGGCAGCATGTGATGTCAACGGAGTCACTAGAAAGGAGGTTGGTCTGTGTGACGGTTTGGGCAGTGTTGACGATTCTCTGTAATTTCTTGCGGATTTGGATGGAGCTGTTCCCAAACCACGATGCGATGCATCTCGATAAAATGCTTTCTACAGCGCATCTGTAGAAGTTGATCAGAGTTGTTGGTTGGGGAGATGATGAACTTCCAAAGCCTTCTAAGGAAGTAGTTGGTGTGTTTTGGAAGTAGTTGGAAGAAGTTGGTGTGTTTTCTTGGCTATTGCTTCAATAAGGCTGGTATTTTGAAGAGGTTCTCCTACTCTCTTCACTGGAAGTTCCACGAGTGCCTCTCTCACTGCTCCCTCTCTGCCTACTACTGCTCTAACCACCTTCTTACTCCTGACCTCACCGCCCCCCCCCACCTCCTTACATAGACAATCTCCCCCTCCCCTCTCACTCCTGAGCCGCAACATCAACCACCCCTCTGCCTGGAGATGCTGGTTTATACCAAAGATAGACATGAAGTGCTGGAGTAACTCAGCGGGTCAGGCAGCATCTCTAGAGAAAAGGGATGGGTGAAGTTTCGGGTCGGCATCCTTCTTTAGCCAATGTCATGAAGGACCAAACCACCCTGGCCACGCTCTCATCTCGTTCCTACCATCGGAAGGAAGGTGCAGGAGTCTGAAGCCCATGACCTGTGGAATTCTCTGCCTGGTCTGTGGAATTCTCTGAGACCGGTGGAGGCCGGTTCTCTGGATGCTTTCAAGAGAGCTAGTTAGGGCTCTTAAAAATAGCGGAGTCAGGGGATATGGGGAGAAGGCAGGAACGGGGTACTGATTGGGGATGATCAGCCATGATCACATTGAATGGCGGTGCTGGCTCGAAGGGCCAAATGGCCTACTGCACCTATTGTCTATTGACCTCCAGGTTCTAGAACAGCTTCATCAGGCTCTAGAGCAGGACAGAACACTAACTTTAACTGTGCATTACTGTGGACTGTAGTTGGTTGCACCTAGGGGGTTTTGTCAGTACAAATGACAATTCAACACCATTGATTCTCTGCCCAGCCCTGCAAATTCTTCCTTGTTAATACTTATTATATAGCTTCCTTTACAATGCCAAATTCTCTGGTAGTGCATCATCAGTTAGCAACTGTCAATTAATTGTTTCTCCATTAATAATAAGAAGAACATTGCCCAACAATTGCAACAATGAGTTACTCCCTGTAACTCCAGGGAAGACTTTAATAGACATTGCCAGAAGATGAGTCATTGATGACATCAAAGTAGAGATGGTTGGAAATTGTAGGAAGGAACTGCAGATGCATGTTTAAACCAAAGATAGACGCAAAATGCTGGAGAAACTCAGTGGGACAGGCAGCATCTCTGGAGAGAATGACTGGGTGACGGTTTGGGTCGAGACCCTTCTTCAGACTAGTCAGGGGAAAGGGAAATGAGAGATATAGACAGTGATGTAGAGAGATATAGAACGAATAAATGAAAGATATGCAAAAAAAAGGAACGATCAAGTTCCGAGGAATTAACATCACCAGCAATTTGTCCTGGACCAGTCTCATCGAAGCAATGGCCAAGGAAATACAGAACATCTCTACTTCCTTTGAAGGCTTAGAAGTTCGACATGTCCCCAACAACCCTTACCAACTTCCACTGGGGGATAGAAAGCATCTCATCGTGATGCATCACGTCCTAGATTGGGAACAAGTCTATCCCAGATTACAAGAAATTGCAGAGAGTTGTGGATCAGACCATCAGGCACAAAGCATCCTTCCTTCCATTGGCTCCATCTATGTGTCAAGGCACGGCCAGCAGCAAAATCAAGGACCAGTCTCACCCCGGTCATTCCCCCTTCTCTCATCTCTCATCAGGCCAGAGGTACAGAGGTTTGAAAACCCATACTTCCAGATTCAGGAACAGTTTCTTCCCAGCTGTTATCAGGCAACTGAACCGTCCTCTTGCCAACTAGAGAGTAGTCCTGACTTCCCATTTACCTCATTGGAGACCTTTGATATATCTTTAATCAGAATCTAATGTTGTATCTTGCACTGAATGTTGTACTCATTATCTTTTATCTGTGCATTGCGGACAGCTTCATTGCATTCCTGTATAGTCTTTCCTCCGACTGGATAGCACACAAACAAAAGCTTTTCACTGTACCTCGGTACACGTGACAAAAATGAACTGAGAAAAATGTAACTGATGCATAAACTGATGCATTACCTGATTGAACCGGCCAGCAGTGGATTAAAAGCATACAACCAGTCATACATATCCTTGTCATTGCTTGCTTGCAGCAGGATTCCACGATGCTTTGTGCACACTGCAAATGTATTAGCCGTCTGAGAAGGGAAAAATAATCATATGGTTATTTCCAAGAATCTCCAAACTCAAACGGTTTTGATTTCTTAAGAGTTCCAGCTGTGAATCAAGAACAAGGAGTGTTGCAACATTGAACATGGAATAAATAAATGTTTCCTCACAACCAACTTTCACTTCTGCTTCATTTTTCTTTTGCAGATGAAAAACAAGTTTCATTTATAAGTTGGCCTCAACATAGGGACATATCCCACACGATTTTTAAATCAGTCTCCGGGCCACAAAGGGAGATATTAATGCAGAGGAAAGCAGTATTTTTTTAGGAATTACTAAAAGGGATAGCGAGACGCTGAGATTCCTTGAGAGATTTTTTTATCTTAAGCCAAGTGGTGAATCTCTGGAACTCTCTGCCACAGAGGGTAGTTGAGGCCAGTTCATTGGCTATATTTAAGAGGGAGTTAGATGTGGCCCTTGTGGCTAAAGGGATCAGGGGATATGGTGAGAAGGCAGGTACGGGATACTGAGTTGGATGATCAGCCATGATCATATTGAATGGCGGTGCAGGCTCGAAGGGCCGAATGGCCTACTCCTGCACCTATTTTCTATGCATCTATGCCAAGTAGCCAACGTTCATGGGCCTTACCAAGGTGCTGAGTGTTTAGCTGTGACAACTCACTTGCAAGTCCAGGTGTCACAGGTGAGAATCAAAAGAAAGAAAGGTCTTAGTTTGCTATATAATGGGGGTAGCAGCAAAATAGTTAGTTCAGCTGCTGCCTCAGAGGACATAGGTTTAAGGTTTATGGAGGCAGTCTGAGGAAGGGTCTCGACCCAAAATGTCACCCATTCTTTCTCTCCAGAGATGCTGCCTGTCCCGCTGAGTTACTCCATCTTTTTGTGTCTATCTTAGGTTTAACGTTAGACTAGACCAAGTGCAGACCCGTTGGGTCTGTTTCCCCAACGCGCATTTGTGGGGGAGGGGGGGGGGGGGGGAGGGGGGGAGGGGGGGGGAGGGGCTGTGGCATCACACTTTACACTAACCACCCCCCAAACACCCAGGCGGGGGGGAGGGGGTAGAGGGAGACGGGGTGGGAGAGGGGAGGGTGAGAAGAGGGGAGGGAGGGGAGAGGGGGAGGAGGAAAACGGGAGGAGATTTGGGAGGGAGAGGAGAGCAGGGTAGGGGGAGAGAGAGGGGGATGGGAAGGGGGAGGAGAGTGGGGAGTGGGAGGAGAGCGGGGAGGGCTGGAAGGGGGGGGGGGAAAGAGGGGTAGCGGGGACTGGTGCAAGAGAGAGGGGAAGGGGGGGGGGGGAGGAGGGGGTGGGAGGGGAGGAGAGGGAGAGGGGTGGGAGAGGAGGAGAGGGAGATGGAGAGGGAGAGAGAGGGGGGGAAGGGGAGGAGGAGAGTGGGGTGGGGGAGGGGGGGAGAGAGAGGGGGGGAGAGAGGTGGGGGAGGGGAGAGAGGGAGGAGGGGGAGGTGGGAGGGGAAGGAGGAGGGAGAGGGGGAAGGGGAGAGAGGGGGAAGAGTGTCGAGGGAGGGGGAGAGTGGTAGGGGGGGGGGGGAAAGAGTGGGATGGGAGGGGGAGAGGGGTAGGGGGGAGAGAGGGGGAATAGTGGTGAGGGAGGGGGGGTAAGAGTGCGGAAGAGGGGCAGAGGGGTAGGGGGAGTGGTGGAAGAGGCAGAGATAGGTAGGGGGAGAGGTGGGGGGAGAGAGGGTTGTGGGTACATGGAACGAGTTGCCAGAGGAGGTAGTTGAGGCGGGTACTATAGCAACACATAACAGGCACTTGGACAGGTACATGGATTGCAAAAGAGACTAGATTCAATGGGACATCTTGGATGGCATAGATGGATGGAAGGGCCTGTTTCCAAGCACTAAGGTTCTATGACTCTAAATCTTGGGATCTTATTAACTGGAAATCATTTGTAAGCTTTAAGTCTTCTCATTGATTGAAAATATTTTGACAGTGAAGCCATATCTGTAGACTGAATATGCCGTTAAAATGTGTGAAAATTCACAAATGGCATTGCTTATCCGTGCACATTCCATTGTGAACAGGTTAAAAGACATTTGGACAGGTGCATGGATAGGCTAAGGATACAAGCTAAATGCGGGTATATTGGGCTAGTTTAGATGGGGCATCTTGGTTGGCATGGGTGAGTTGGGCCGAAGGGTCTGTTCCCGTGCTGTGCGACTGTGTGACTGACCTTCAGCATTGCCTGCTGGTCTTCACTGTACTCCACTTGGGCAGTGGACAGGTTCAGAATTCCTCGCTCCACGGGGTCCTTGTCGCTGTTGTACATGAACACGTAGGGACGCCGGATAGCAACGTAGTGTTTCACCCAAGAATTAGACTGTGGCTCCATGAAGTGCAGGTATCCCTTCTTTGACACCACAGGGCTAAAGCGGGAGAAGAAAAATAAATAAGTGGCGGCTTAACTTCAAAACATTGATCGAATCTTGGAATAGACTGAGGTTGATTAATTTGGGATTAGCAAGAGGCCGTTACCCAGTTCTGATCTCTTCAATGTCAGGAAGAAGGTTCAGGAATTCATTCTTCCCAGCTCTGGCCAAGTATGAGGTTTCCACTCGCGTAACCATAGGGAAGCCATCAAACTCCATGCAGGGACTGGATGATCTAGTGTTGGCATCAGGAGTCCTGTAATGTGAACATGCATTCATTTTAGACGTCAAGCTGGAAACATCAACAATGCACTGCTACTGACGGTGGCTTAGTTTAGAGATACAGCGCGGAAACAGGCCCTTCAGCCCACCGAGTCCGCGCCGACCAGCAATCCCCATACACTAGCACTATCCTACACACTAGGGACAATTTACCTTCTTTACCAAAGCCAATTAACCTACAAACCTGCACATCTTTGTAGTGTTGGAGGAAACCGGAGCACCCGGAGAAAACGCACTGACATCACCGAGTTCCTCAAGCACTTGAGTTTTGTTCCATCATCTGCACTTTGTTATGTCAACAAAATGAAGAATGTTACACTCACACCAACCGCCACACACACACACCCCCACTCACACACACGCATCCATACACACCCACACCACCACACACACACACTCACCGCCACACACACACCCCCACACACACACACACCACCACCACACACACACCCCCACACACACACAGACACCCACACACACACCCCCACACACACCCCCACCCACACACCCCCACGCACACACACACTCACCACACACACCCCCACACCACACCCACACACACAAACACCCCCCACACACACCACACCCACCACCCCCACACACACCCACCCCCACTCACACTCGCCACACACACACCCCGCCACACACACCCCATTCACTCTTCTCCCCTCTCCTGCTGGGCAAAAAATACAAAAGCTTCAATGCACGTCCCATCAGATTCAAGAACAGCTTCTTCCCCCGTTATTGGGCTCTTGAATGGTCCTTTCATGAGCTAAGGATTTATTCCCAATCTCCCAACCTACCTAGTTGTGGTCTTTGTACTTTAAAAAAAATGCACTTTCTCTGTAGCTGTAACACTACATTCTGCACTCTGTCCCCCCCCCCCTTTTTTTTTTACTTCCCATTGTCCTTGGGAATGGTTTGAATATGGTTCAATTTATTCAGATGGCAAAAAACACAAAACATTTCACTTTATTAAGGTACAGGAGACAGGAATAATAAACCAAACCAAATCTCACACCACCCTAATGTGGACATCGGTCCTTTATTGCCGCTGCTGGGCCGTCTCAGCTTTGTTTGAGAGGAGCTTCACCACGGAATTTAAATCCGAGGCTACCATCACCTTCTCACAAGGAAAGTCAGTCAATGCTGACAATGCACACATACCGAAAATGAAAATAACAATAGAAAAGCTGGGAAGTGGAAAGTTAAAACACAGCCACGACTATATCCCATCGTTAACACTGGAAAAGGGAGGTTGATATATTTAGCTGAAGGTCAGCAAGGAAACTTTCTTTCAACAAATGCAAGAAACACAACCAAACTTTATTTGCATGATGAAGCAGTAGCCCTTTGTTTTGAACTTACTTCTGGTCGACCGAGTTACACCTGGAGTCTGCGAGTGACGGGCAGGTGGAGGAAGGGGTCAGTGTGCTGCTGCTGAAGCTGGAGACCGATGCATCGCGACCGATGGGGGAGTTGACATCCGACAGCTGAAACACACAGCAAATGTTAGCAGCCTTCTTCTGCTGCTCAACCCTGACACAGCTAAAAATGTCAAACGTACAGTGAAGCAGGTTCCGGCCCAAAACGTCACCTATCCACGTTCTCCAGACGCTGCTTGACAGCCCCCCCCCCCCACGTTACTCCAGCACTTTGCGTCTTTCTTCGTAAACCAGCATCTGCAGTTCATTGTCTTCAAACACACACTTGGTTTGATGCACAGCAGATCCCCGCCATCTCAAGAAGGCTGAGTTAATTTGTAATCCTCAAATTCCACTGCATTCTCCTCAAAAGGCAAGGAATATTTTTGGTAAATAATATCTTGGCTACAGAATAATATTACTCAATAGGTGGAAATGTTGAAATATCCAATTCCTTGATTTGAACACTGGATGCTTTTTTTCAATGGAGTAACAGGAATCTACACTGCTTAACAGGGGAGCAGTACTACTTTGGGAGTTGCCAAAAGACATGTTCAAAGATAAAGATATTCTATACAAGGTGATGGGCATATCCATCCATCTTCCTATCTATCCACCGACATTCCTACCAGTTTATTTATTTGTCATTCATTCATTCATTCATTCATCTCTCTGCCCGCCCACTTCTTTCTTTTTTTTGGGAGGTGGTGGGGTCTGTTCAAAATATTGAGATAAGTAGGACTTATTACATCCGGCAGAATATTCAACAACGAGACAGATTTTCATAAACTCACTCACCCTCTACATGAACTGATTTGTCAGACATCCTATTTTCTGAAATTTTCCTATTTTCAAAACTAACAGCAATTTCTTTTTCATTTTTGTGCTTCAATAAAATATAGGGGTTTGGAAATTGCATCCCACATTGTTGCGTTTTAGTGTGCTTTCTGATGCAGTTTCAATGAAACATAATAAATGCAATTAAAACTCAGAGAGTCAGTGGTGCAAGTGAGGCAAGGAGTTGGTCACCTGAATGATGCACACTGTTGGATATGGTCCCACTTGTCCTCCCTTCACCTGCTAGTTCAACAAGCCACGCACATGCACATAGATACCACAAACACACACGGAGTGCATGAATCTGTGTGTGGTGTCAGTGTGCGTGTGAACACGGTGTTCTGTGCGTGTGGTGTCAATTGTACGTGCGGTTGTGTGTCCGTGTCCGTGTGTGTGTCCGTGTGTGTGTGTCTGTGTGTGTGTGTGTGTCTGTGTCTGTGTGTCCGTGTGTCCGTGTGTGTGTGTGTGTGTGTGTGTGTGTGTGTGTGTGTGTGTGTGTGTGTGTGTGTGTGTGTGTGTCCGTGTGTGTGTCCGTGTGTGTGTACGTGTGTGTGTGTGTGTCCGTGTCCGTGTGTGTGTGTGTCCGTGTGTGTGTGTGTGTCCGTGTCCGTGTGTGTGTGTGTCCGTGTGTGTGTGTCCGTGTCCGTGTCCGTGTGTGTGTTGAACTAACAGGTGGAGGACGTGTACAAACACCCCCCCCCCCCCCCCTCCCCCCCGTGCAGTTACTGTTCTGAACCAACTCTCTCTGCCAGGAGCACCCAGCAACAAGTGATGCCCCCCTTGCCTGCTCCAGCCGCCCCAACCGTCTCCTCATCCCTTCATCCGGAGGCCTGCTCCCTACAAGATTAAAACCCATCCTGCTGTGGGCAATCCGAGCCAGACTCAAGCCTGAGGTTTATCCAGACCCAACAATAGACATTGGCGGGAATCAAAAACTAGTTACATAGCTCAAGCTTTGTGACTGAGCAAAACCAAGGGACATTAGGAGAATCGAGGGATGTGGGGACAGTGCATCTTATTTAGTTTAGTGCAGAGATACAGGGGGGAAATAGGCCCTTCGGCCCACCGAGTCCATGCTAACCAGTGATTGTCTGTGGAAGTCCCAATAACAGTTGGAGGTGTTTATTCATACATTAGTTCAAGTTGCCAGCTATCTTCCATTAATATATTAACTGTCAGCTCCACTATACCCTGGTTCTCACAGACTCACCATTAACACCTCCATTGACGTTACCTTTGTTGCATTCAGAACCGAGAAGTTGTGACTTTTGTTACAATGTAAATGTAAATACAATTCCTGTAATTAACATATCAATCTACTTCATATCTGTACTTCCTCATCTTTTTTGGTGTATAAATGTGCTCCTGTACTTGTAGTTGTGATCACAACCTTTGACTGAGACACTTCTCCTCTTGTGCAAGTAAAACTCACTGCTGATGGTCAATCTAATAGTTTCTTGACTCTTATTAAAGGGTCGACTGCGTCACATCCCGCACACTAACACTATCCTACACACACATTAGGGACAATTTACAATTTTACCAAGCCAATTAGCCTCCAAACCTGTACGTCTTTGGAGTGTGGGAGGAAATCAGATCTCCCGAAGAAAACCCAGCAGGTCACGGGGAGAACGTACAAACTCTGTACAGACAGCACCTGTTGTCAGGATTGAACCCCGGTCTCTGGTGCTGCAAGGCGTGCCGTCTCATCTCTGGAGAACACGTTGCCTAACCCACTGAGTTCTGCCAGCACTTTGTGCTTCCACAAGGTGAGCGGGTGCTTACCTTACTGTCACTGATGCTACTGCACACCTGGTTCAGTTCCTTGTTAAAGGTGTGTGCTAGAAGTCGCAGGCACTGGAACAGAGAGATTAGGCGCATCAACAACAGGCCAACCGGGTATAAAACAGCTCCACGCTACTGATAAACACAGAATACTTGGCTAAAGTGCAATCAGACCTACGACCGATTATTCTGGGCAATCGGAGCCGAGACATCCATTCACTTTCAGAACAAACGTATTTGTGGATGAAACACACAAACTAACACAAGTTGCATATTGTTTTTATAAAGCACTGCCAAAAAATGTAGTGGCTAACTCCTCAACTTGTTCTGTAATGTTGTTATTGTATCTACTTTCAGAGCATCACCTACGCAGCAGTGGCAAGACAGTCAGCTCTGGTGATATGGGTTCAAATCCCGGAGCACAAATAGAGGCTGGTGCCCCAGTGCAAGGCTCAAATAGTGCAGCAATGCCGGGGGTAGGGTGGGAGGGGCAAAGTTTAGACATGCAGGGCAAGTGTTATTTTACACAGAGGGTGGTGAGTGCCTGGAATAAGCTGCCAGAGGTGATGGTGGAGGCAGATACAATAGTGGTGCTTAAGAGAGTTTTGGATAGGCACATGGATATGGAGGGATATCTATCATGTGCAGGCAGGTAAGAGTTGGACTGGACATCACATTTGGCACAGACATTGCGGGCCGAAGGGCCTGTTCCTGTGCTGTGTTTCATACAAGAGCACAAAATATCTGTCTTCTCAGCGACAGGTAAAGATCTCCACGACGTCACCTCCAAGTGGAGCAAGAGGGGGTGGAGCAAGAGGGGGTGGAGCAAGAGGGGATCTAACCTTCCTGTCTGGACCAATTTTCAATCCCTCGCTCAACATCATTAATTCATATTATCTGGTCATTATCATCTTATTTGTAATAAAAATGAATTGCAGATGCTGGTTTATACCAAAGATAGACACAAAGTGCGGGAGTAACTCAACGGGTCAGACGGCATCTCTGGAGAAAATGGATAGGAGACGTTTTGGGTCAGGACCCTTCTTCAGACTGTTTGTTGGGGGCTACAATTGGTCTGACAGAGGAATGTAGCCCATACATTCAGTCTGAACGAGGGTCCTGACCTATCCAGTCTGCCAGGTGTTGCCTGACCCACCGAGTTACTCCAGCACTTTGTGTCGACCATCCCGTTTGTTATTTTGTGTGAAGTGAGCCGGGGCATCCTGCGGGAACAGTGACGGCAACAATTGTTTGGAACTTGTCTCGTTCTTTCACTTGACCGACTCCACGAGAGGGGAGGGGGGGGGGGGGGGGGGTCCATCACGGTGCCGTACCTTGGTCGCCAGCTCCTTCTCACGGTCCACCAGGCTCTGGATGTCCGAAGAGTCGTACCCACTGCTCTCGCTGGGGGTGACAGCGCTCTCGAAGGTGGTGGTGGATATCTGGGAGGAGATGCTGGTAGAGGTGCTGAGCGTGCCACTGCTCATACTCGGAGAGATGGAGTCGCAGAGAGACTTGGGCGGCGCTTCACCCAGCTTCTCCCTCAGCAGCAGGAGATGGCGAGTCCGCTCAACCTGGGCAAATTGGACCGGAGATAAAAAATCTGCACTGACAATAGACAATAGGTACAGGAGTAGAGGCCATTCGGCCCTTCGAGCCAGCACCGCCATTTAATGTGATCATGGCTGATCATCCACAATCAGTATCCCGTTCCTGCCTTCTCCCCATATCCCCCGACTCCGCTATTTTAAAGAGCCCTATCTAGCTCTCTCTTGAAAGCATCCAGAGAACCTGCCTCCACCACCCTCTGAGGCAGAGAATTCCACAGACTCACAACTCTCTGTGAGAAAAAGTGTTTCCTCGTTTCCATTCTAAATGGCTTGCTCCTTATACTTAAACTGTGGCCCCTGGTTCTGTACAGACAGAACTGGAAATCCGGAGCATGTTCGGTCAATGGATTCAGGGTCTATATCTAGCTGGTGGGACTCACTAAAGACCACAATGCAAAATGTTTTCAATCAATCTGGAATTCTCTCCTGAAACACACTGCATGCAATTTACATATTTTCAGCGTACCCCTTTTTTCCAATTTATTCCAATTTTTCGGTGCCGTTCATCCTGAGGAATAGCACGATAGTACAGTGGGTAGTGCACTATCCATGGACTTGGGTTCATCCCGACCTGGGGTGCAGTGTTTGTGGAGTTTGCACATTGCCCCCCCCCCCCCCCCCCCAGTGCACTGGTGTATTCCCACTTCCCTGGAATGGGTGGGTGGGTTAAATGACAACTGTAAATTACCTCTTGGATTCATCTCGACCAAACATTCAACAAGTCAACGACTATAATTTCCCTCTGTGGTGACAGAACTCTACAGGTCCCTAGAATTACTGAGGTCACCGTCCTCTGGCCCAGAGTTCCATATCACACTGATCTGACTTCCCAGCATTCACTCCATCTACACTCGACACAACCTTGGAAAAACAGCCAACATTATGAAAGACTTGTCTCACCCTGGTGATTTCTTCTTCTCCCTGCTCCTGTCTGGCAGGAGGTGCAGAAGCTTGAAAGCGCGCATCACCAGACTCAGGAACAGCTTCTTCCCCTCTGTTATCAGGCTTGTGAGCGGTAAATCCATAACCCAGGGTGTTGACCAATTCACCTCTACCCCATTGCGAACATTAGACTGTGTCTATGGAACTGTTGCACTTCAATGCTAAGAACAGTATTCTGCAGTCTGTATCTTCCCCTTTGCTTTACCCATTGTACTCGAGTTTGGCTTGCTTGTATTTATATGTGGTATATCTGATCGATTGGGTAGCATATAAAACAAAGCTTTATGATACTGTCCCACGGTGATTTTTTCGGCGACTGCCCACGTCATATCAGTGTCGCCAAAAGATTTTGAACATTTCAAAATCCAGCGGCGCCAAAAAATGTTGCGACACTTGGAAAAAACACCGCGTGTCAGATGTCATCACGCCGCGAAATTTTCGGTGACCTGATACGTCAGTGAATGATGCCGGCAGTGACCGAAAAAAATCGGCAAGTGGCACAGGCACCTTACACTGCACCTCAGTACATTGATTACAGTGACAATAATAAGCCTAAAACTCGGTATGTGTGTCTATAATAAACCTATACCTATCCCCAATACTGGGCCGTAGACCTCCCCAGACCTTCAGACCTAGATCCCCAGCTCCAGAACACAAACCACCCCCAGGCCTGGGCTAAGGCAGTTTGAACATTACCTCATGCAGGATGTCCAGTTTTTCCAGCTCCCACTGGTGTTCCAGGATGAGGCTGTCCCCACGGGGCCTCCAACCGGCCAGATTCTCCTCTCCTCTCACGTAGGCAACCGAGGTATCCAAAATTTTCCTTCTCCTTCTTTGCATCCCTGGAACATATCAGAGCATTATGCCACCCAGTGGTCCAGTCCCCATGGACACCACACCCGTTGCTTTGAGAAGAGTTTTCAGACACACCACTGTCTCATCATTTAGTTTTTGTTTCCTGCATTCAACCATAAGTGTCTTGAGTTGTTTGCATTTGGGAGTGGGGTGCGTGGTTCCTGAACGCAGCAAATCAAGTGGTCAGGGTGGCGAAGGAGGCATTTGACATGCTTGCCTTCAATGAGAATAACATTGAGACATAGGTTGGGAGATCATGATGCAGCTGTACAAGTCATTGATGAGACTGTGTGCAGTTCTGTTGGCACAGCTACGGGTTGCCATTACATTGGAAAGGGTGCAGAATAAATTCACCAGGATGTTATCTGGGGTTGCAGGTTAGATAGGCTGGGACATTTCTCCTTTAGAGAATTGGAGACTGAAGTGTGTCACTTATTAACAAGGACACGAGGAACACGGATAAAGTGAATGCTCAACTTTTTCTCTCCTAAGGATAGAGGACTCTAAAACTCGAGAACATTGGGTTAAGGTGAGCGGGGTGAGATTAAAGAGGGACCTCAAGGGCAACCTTTTCACTCAGAAGGTCGTGCAAATCTGGAATGAGCTGCCAGAGGAAGCTATACAAATGGATACAATGATGACTTTTAAAAGACATTTGGACAGCAATTTGAATGGGGTTTAGGGGACTACAACCCAAATGCAGGCAAATGGAACTGGCCCATGAACCTGGTCAGCAGCGATAATGTGGGCTGATGGGCCTGTTTCCATGCTGTACAGCTCAATGACTCAATTTAACAATGTGTTACATGCAGAGGCCTTCTGTCAATGTACAGTGACCTGGGTTCAAACCTGACTCCTGGTGCTGTCTGTGTGTGGTCTGCACATTCTCTCCTCACCTGTGCAGTCCACACATTCTCCCTTGTTATCAGGCAACAACCATCCTACCAACTGCTAGAGAGCGGTCCTGAGCTTCTATCGTCCTCAGTGGAGACCCTCGGTCTATCTTTGATCACACTTTATCTTGCACTAACGTTATTCATGTTATTCCCATTATCATGTATCTGTGTACTGTGGATTGTAATCTTGCATTGTCTTTCCACTGACTGGCTTGCACGCGACAAAAAGCTTTTTACTGTACCTCAGTTCACGTAACTAAAAACTAAACACAACTCCCCCCTCCCCACGCGCGTTGTCCACACATTCTCCCTGTGACTGAGTGGGATTCCTCCCACATCCCACGGACGTGATGGGATCTCCCTTGGCATGTAGGTGGGTGATGGAATCTTGATGGGAAAGTCGGGTCAGTCTACACGAGGGCTTGGAGAGTGGAGGGGGATATTTTAGTTGCATCAAGGACATAGCATGGACTGCAATAGTTTGAGGTGATGATTGAGAGTCTGGTGCAGACAAACTGGACTAGAATAGATGAGCATTTCCGTGCCGTATGGCTCCATGGCTCACCTATCTTTTCATGGCAACTGGCAAAGTGCTAAATATGCCGGCTGTGCCTGTGGTTCCCTTGTCATGAGGAAAGACACATGTAAACCCAAGCATGTGGTTATATGGTTATATATGGTTATGTGGTTGAATGAACTGCAGATGCTGGTTTATACTGAAGATCGACACAAAATGCTGGAGTAACTCAACGGGTCAGGCAGCATCTCTAGAGAAAAGGAATAGGTGATGTTTCGGGTCCTTCAGAAAGATGGGGGGGGGGGGGGAAACGGGATGCGAGAATAGCCCAGAACATTCTAGCCCTGATTTGTTCTGGCCTTATCATGCCTCCGTCTCCCACCACTCCCACCCAGCTTTCAGTCTGAAGAAGGATTCCAACCTGAAACGTCACCCATTCCTTTTCTCCAGATGTTGCCCGACCCACTGAGTTACTTCAGCATTTTGTGTCTGTCTTCAGTAAACCCAAGCAGTTTGGTCATGTGGAGGCTCCAACCAAAGCTGTGTGCATGTTAATACCACAGAGCAGTAATCTGCATAACCAAGATGAGGAATCTTGCACTTACCAGGGCTCCCTGTGTCTGACATTTTACACAGACTAAGCTCATAAACCCCACTTATTCGGTTACTGAAATAAAACAAAGAAAAACAGCTTGTTAGTTTTGTTTGCATCCTTAAGGGCCTGTCCCACTTACGTTGGCGTGCGAAGATTTCGTTCACTACAAAACATTCGGAGCCCCGCGCGATGTCGCGCACAACTCCATACCCCTCCGCACATCTAAGTGGGACCGACCATACGATGCCCGTGCGATTCAACGCGACCACGAGGTTGCGTAAATTGTGTGCCAAGGACACGTAAGTGGGGCAGGCCCTTTACTGTCCGCCTGCACAATCTGCAGCATTTTACATTTGCAACCACAATACATTTTTATCAAAAATATTTTACGTCCATTTACATATGTGTAAAATTCTCAAGTAAAGTGGCACGGTGGCGCAGCGGTAGAGTTGCTGCCGTACAGCACCAGAGACCCGGGTTCAATCCCGACCACAGGTGCTGTCTGTACAGAATTTGTACATTCGCCGCGTAACCACACGGGTTTTCCCCACGGGTGTTCCGGTTTCCTCCCACACTCCAAAGACCTGTGCGTTTGGCTTTGGTAAAATTGTAAATTGGCCCTAGTGTGTCGTGTGTGCCAGCGTAACAGGGATTGCTGGTCGGCGTGGGCTCGGTGGGCCAAAGGGCCTGTTTCTGCGCTGTATCTCTAAACTCCAAATTAAAGCGATCAATAACATTTCTCCCATTCCAATTTACTAACGACAGCGCTTTCAAACCCCATTTTGATTTTGAGCGTACCAGTCGGGTGTCTTTGCGTAGCCACTGCCAAACAGGTTACGCAGGGAACGTGGAGGCGAGATCTTGGCATCCCGGGAGTAGAAGACCATGCAGATATCTTTGGTGATCACCGCTGGCTGAATGCAATGGTCCAGCTGCAAGTTGAAAGGGCGCAGAAAATTATTACAATCAGGAGTGCAGCCAAAATACTGTAATCTCAAAGTCTGATACAAGTGGCTCCAAAACTGCGTTCCACCAAAGTCAATAGCACACAATGTCAGAAGCTGATTTCATTTCGCTCCTACCATTGGGAAGGTGCTTGGAGCCTGATAACCCAGGCCACGAGGCTCAAGGATAGCTTCGTCCCAACAACCATCAAGCTCTTTGACACTTCACACCGCAAACCTCAGCAACTATGAACTTCTAAGGACCGTCTTTGGTCACCATGAGCAGTTTGTTTTTTGCGCTAGTTATCACTGTTATTAATTACTGAATGTTTAAAAATAATATTTTCTGTGTGTATTGCATTTGCAGCCCTATTAAGCTGTTGCAAGTAAGAACTTAATTGTTCTGTTGTCTTTACATATGACTTACACACTCTTGACCCAGCCATCATTCACGTTGTGAATTGAGTCTAACCTGGTAATATGTGTGTCTGCATTGAAACAGAGAGGCTCTGCTTGTAAATGGGGTGGATCAAGCCTAATCCCCATCTCCAACCTCCACACAAAGGCATCTGGGGATAAGCACTAACATAATCCCAAACTAATAACAACATGTACTTCACATAAGCCACTGAACTAGGGGTAAGAGATACTGTGGCCATACTAAACAATAATGAACCAATATTGTCACTTTTGTTACAAATCTAAACCATTCTACCACAACTAGAGAGCAGTCCTGAACTCCCTTTATCATGTATCCGCATACTGTGAATGGCTCAAATGTAACCGTGTATTGTCTTTCCACTGGCTGGTTAGCACGCAACAAAAGCTTTTCACTGTACCTCGGTACACATGACAGTAAACTAAACTCAAATCTCATTTAACATACAATTTTCTTGTCCCCACTGGAGTTAAACATGCTGTATCCTTTGTACCAGGTGTGGACTCCTATACATCGGTGAGACCAAACGTAGACTGGGCAATCGTGTTGCTGAACACCTTTGCTCAGTCTGCCTGGGTCTACCTGATCACCTTGTTCCCAAACACTTTACTTCTCCTTCCAGTTCTGACCATTCCGTCCTAAGCCTCCTCCATTGTCAGAGTGAGGCCAAACGCAAATTGTAGGATAGGCACCTCATATTTCGCATGGGCCGCTTACAACCCAGTGGTATGAATAGATTCCTGTAACTTCACGTAACCCTTGCTTCCCCACTCTCTCTGTCCCTCCCCCACCCTAGTCATTGTCGCCTTCATTGTCAGTAACTAATTTTCACCCAGCCCACAGGTAACAATGGCCTGTTTCCTTTACCGTCGTTACTTATTTGCATCTCTTTCATTTATTTGTGCTACATCTCCCTGCATCACTGTCTATACCTCTCGATTCCCTTTCCCCCGACTCTCAGTCTGAAGGAAGGGGCTCGAACCGAAACATCACCCATTCCTATTCTCCAGTTATACTGTCTGGCCCGCTGAGTTACTCAAGCTTTTTGTGTCTATCTTTGGAGTTAAACATTGACAGTGGACTTCATCTGATCGCCCTTGATTTGTGTTCAACTATTCCTTGTCCCTGGACCTTTCTTGCATTTACACAGATTTAGAACAAGTCTGAATTGAGGCAGCAACCATTACAGAGTTTAGAAGGAGCTGAGCGGACAAACCTCCAGGTATGCTGAAAGGGTCATGTAGATTCTTTCTCCATATGGAGTCACGCGGTTCAGAAGGAGGGAATTGTGCAAGGAGCTGTCCCAAACGGCCTCGAACCGATAAAAACTTCTGAGGGGAACAAAGATAATGATAGGAAAAGTGAGTTTTATTAGTGAAGAAATACACCAAAACGTAAGGGCCTGTCACACTTGCGCGATTTTTTCGGCGACTTGCCGGCACCCGTCATAGTCGCAGCAGGTCGCCGAAAATGTTCAAAATGTTGAAAATCCAGCGGCGACCAGAAAAAGGTACGACTCTTTGAGGGGCTACTCACGACTAAACAGGCGTCTCCCCGCGACATGTCGACACGTGACGCCTGTATGGTCGTGAGTAGTCGCCCAAGGAGTCGTACCAAAGAGACTATGACGGGTGCTGGCAAGTCGACGAAAAAAAATAGCGCAAGTGGAACAGGCTCATTACAGTTACAGTACTATGTATGAATTGATTTTACACAAAATATAAATTCAGTTACAAACGTTAAAGGCATTTGACAAGTTAGAGTATTCGTGGGTGCAAGAAGATGCCTAAACATATCTATGAACTGAACTTGAAAACTCTAGGCAAACTTATTCTTTTTTTAAAACATGGACACTTTGCATGATAACACTTCTTGGTTTAAATACATTTATTTGTACTGTGAATGCAACTGTGTGGAGCCAACATAATCAAGGACATTTACTCCCCAATCATCACCTTTCCTCTCTCTCCTGTCAGACTAAAGACACAAAATCTTATAAGCACGTACCACCAGATTTAGGAACAGCTTTTTCTCCAGTGTTATCAGACTACTGAACGGTCCTCTTATAAACTATGGGTATCGTCTCCATCTTCCAACCTACCTCATGTACACCCTTACACTTTTTAAAATCTGTATTCTCTCTGTAACTGTAATGCTATAATGCTGAAACACTACATTCTGCACTGTGGGTTTTATCTCTTTGCATTAACTGTGGTATCGGTGTTACAGCCTGATTGTACTGGTGTGTTGGAAAGAACTGCAGATGCTGGTTTAAATCTGAAGAAGGGTCTCGACCTGAAACTTCACCCATTCCTTCTCTCCAGAGATGCTGCCTGTCCCGTTGAGTTACTACATCATTTTGTGTCGACCTTTGATTGTATTCATGGTATGATTTGACTAGATGGCACGCAAACTTTTTCACTGTGTCTCGGTAAACGTGACAGATGTGTGTCTTACTGCAGATTTATTGCCTTATCATTATGTTCTGTGGAGGCTTTCTTTGGCGAGGTAGACAAAAATGCTGGAGGAACTCAGCGGGTGAGCCAATAGATCTATGGAGCAAAGGAATAAGCGACGTTTCGGGTCGAGACTCTTCTTCAGGCGGGGTGCTCTCCACACTATTCATCAGAACAAGGAACAGGATAGTTCATTGTCTCTCTGATGGAGAAATAGGTGTTGGGACTAATTATTCAACCTCACGCCCTTGTGTTGAGGAGAATTCCAACAATCTGAGCTAGACCAATATAAAAGTCCAACTTATCTCCCAATTCCACCGCTCCTATATTCCCAAATAAATCATTACAAATGCTCATTGCTTGCAAGCACTCTCTCTATTTAAATAATTAAATACCGATGATTTAAAGACAATTCTAGCAAACGGAGTGAAGCATTCAAACACTATCTCTCCTATTCTCCAGTGTAACCTTTTCTCCATAATCTTCTGATCATTATAATCAGTTTAGAGATACAACCTTCGGCCCACACTGATCATCGATCACCCGTTCACACTAGTTCTATGTTATCCCACTTTCTCATCCACTCCCTACACACTAGGAGGAAACCGAGGCCAAATAACCTACAGACCATAATGTTCAGGATGAATGTTTCTTAATTCAAAGACCGATAACTTCATGGCTGACTCTGCCTCAGGGGGTTGTGCATAACTAGTCATAGTGTCCATTCAAAGGTCAGACTTATGGGCGTTTGCATAAGAAAGGTATGAATGGATATGGTCTTAGAGCAAGCAGGTAAATGACCCTGAGACACAAAATGTTGTCTGGAATGACAGAGCAGTCATGAGAGGCTAGTGGCTTATCTACTTTAATTCTCCAGGTTTGGTGGTCACTTCTTTGCTTTACTGATTGGTTTGTTGCTTGAAAGATCCAGCATGGAAACAGGCCCTTCAGCCCACCATGTCCATGCTGACCATCAAGCACACGTTCACTTTAGTTCTGTTATTTGCAGTCTCTTGCGCCTCCATTACAGGACTGATCGAAAGATACAGCTCGGAAACAGGCCCTTCGGCCCACCATGTCCACGCAGACCATCGATAAACTAGTTCACTGGTTTAATCTAGTGAACTAGTTAACTAGTTCTGTTAATCCACTTTCTCATTCACTCCCTTCACAACAGGGTCAATTTACAGAAACTGTTTAATCTACACATCATATTATTTTGCTGGTCACTTTACTTTGATTAACTGTTCCCGCTTTTCAATTTGTGTCCTGAAGATAATTTCCTGTTATGATCCCCATGGTTCGATGAACAGGAAGCCAGGTTTATTCACAGACCAGAATAATCAGGAACTGTCTCTCAGTGAATATAATCTTGTCAGGCTGCTGTTGTTCACTCTCCTGGTGTGAGGTTGTCCACTTTTACACACATCGTGGCTTCACTTTCTGCCCGTCGAGCTTTACACTGGAGGGGGCTCCGAGACAACTGGCAAAGAGCAAACCCTGCAACTGCCCAGCTCTCTCCCCCCCCCCCCGCACCTCTCTCAGTGACCCAAGATTCTACTTTCAGAACGCCTTTCCTCCAACCTGCCCCAAACCAGCACGCTTCCCAAACCACAATCACGTAAAAAAGGCCAATCGAGGATAGATAATAAAGACCTCATATCCTCAGCAGAGAAGCCAACAAGGGAACATAGATTACAACGACAACAGATTACTCACAGAGAGGAGCACCAGATGGACAGACAGTAGGAGAGAAGACAGAGTACATATATTGTACCTTGATGACCACTTAAAGCGCCTTTAAGACTATGAAGACAGAAATTACCAGAGAGATGACTAAAGGTTAGGTCAAGTAATTCAAATGATCAGTTGACCAACGATGCCCAAAAGACCCATTAAATTAGTTTCACTTCCCCACTCTCTCTTCAGAATCCCATAATTCTTTTCCAAGAGGATATCTAATTTGCTTTTGAATGGTAAGTATCAAATCCACTTCCATCATTCTTTCCCGAAGGCAAGTCCTTGCCCAAGCATCATTATTCTTTATGTAACCAGGAAAATTATTTGCTGGGTAGATCACTGGATGGTTCCCCTGGAGACTGCTTATAAAAGGTAAACAAGGTGTGAGCTGACATCATTTGTACAACTGGAGGAAAGGAAAAAGGTTACGTTTCTTTATGGTACTTCAGACACCTTTTCTCCAGAAGGTAGACAAAAGTGTTGTAGAAACTCAGCGGGTGCAGCAGCATCTATGGAGCAAAGGAAATAGACAACGTTGCCTATTTCCTTCGCTCCATAGATGCTGCTGCACCCGCTGAGTTTCTCCAGCACTTTTGTCTACCTTTGATTTTCCAGCATCTGCAGTTCCTTTTCTCCAGAGATGCTGCCTGCTGCTCCGAGTCAAGGGCCTGTCCCACTGTAATAATTTGAGAGTTCTCCCGAGTTTCCCCTGATTCGAACTCGAAGAATTACGGTAATAGCCGCTCATAGGTACTCGGGGCTCTCGTGTACATTTTTCCAACATGTTGAAAAATCTTCACGAGTCTTCACGAGCTTACCGCGTTTCCCGAGTACCTGCCGTTATCATTATGAGCCGCTAAGAGATGTCCCGAGCTCCGTCGTACCCGCTACGTACTTTCTACGTGTTTACCACGAGTTTGATTTTTTTTAAACTCGGGAGAGCTCTTGAATTACCTCGTACAGTGGGACACCCCCTTTACTCCCGCATTTTGTGTTTAATTTTGGTGTAAACAAAATCTGCAGTTCCTTCTCACACATTTGTACCACAGTTGGCTTTGTCCATTTTTGTGATACTCTTACAAATTGAGCCATTTCATGCATTCACAATCCAACCGAGATGAAAAGTATAAATATAACAATGACTTTTAACAAAATAAGTTGATTTAAGAAATAACATTTGTAAGGGGGGGGCGGAATAATTTATTATATTCAGAACGCTTGCACACACCTATTTTCGTGACAATCATTTGTGTCCTTCATACACTCGTTCCCCCAACCCTGAAGTGACCCAGTCTCGAGAAACGTCACCCATTCCTTTTCTTCAGAGATGCTGTCTGACCTGCTGAGTTGCTCCAGCTTTTTGTGTCTATCCGGTTTAAAACAGCATCTGCAGTTCCTCCTACCTACAGTTTCTAAATGTTTAAGGCTTGGCTGTTTAATACAAAGTATTAAACGATGAAGTATAAACAGTTTCATGAGCCAAACAAACTGCTGGAGGAACACAGCAGGTCAGGCAGCATCTGTGGTGGGATTGGACAGGCGATGTTTCAGGTTGGTACACTTCTTCAGACTCTTTATGTGGTCTGGCATGGATGTTGTGATCAATGCTGAAGACGCAGGCACATTTTGTTCAGGCCACCGTGCCTTGCGGCATTCACTCACTTTTAGTGATATCAATGAAACTGTGACAACAGACAATAGGTGCAGGAGTAGGCCATTTGGCCCTTCGCGCCATCACTGCCATTCAATGTGATCATGGCTGATCATCCCCAATCTGTACCCTGTTCCTGCCTTCTCCCCATATCCCCCGAGCCCTATCTAGCTCTCTCTTGAAAGTATCCAGAGAACCTCCCTCCACTACCCTCTGAGGCAGAGAATTCCACAGACTCACCACTCTCCTGAGTGAGATTGGCCAAAAGTTTAATCAGTTAATCTAAAAAAAAATGGCCTGTCTTTCTAGCTACACTTTCTTGTGTCATGCCACAATATGAAGATCAATACTTGGATGGAAACTATTAAGATCTAACTACATTTATTTTCCCAAAGCGTTATCATCGTGAAGCCCTGTCCATACTGTAAAGTCTCTGGCTGACACAAGGAACTGCAGATGCTGGAACCTTCAAGAAAGGACACAAAGTGCTGAAGGAACTCAGCGGGTCAGGCAGCATCTCTGGAGGATATGGATAGGCGATGTTTCGAGCCAGGACCCTTATGTTACATCTACATTTCACTCCTCCTCTCCATTTTCAGGTGACACACTTTTGTCTTCTTTCAACTCTAGCCTTCCTCCCTTCCTTCATCTGCCAATCAAACCCTTTTCTAGTGTACCCACCTATAAACCTGCCAGGTTTTGCCCCACCTCCATCTCTGGAGCGGCACGGTGGCGCAGTGCGAGAGTCGCTGCCTTACAGCGCCAGAGAACTAGGTTTGACCCTGACTATGGGTGTTGTCTGTACTCCCTGTGACCACGTGGGTTTTCTCCGGGTGCTCTGGTTTGCTCCCACATTCCAAAGATATGCAGGTTTGTAGGTTAATTGGCTTCTGTAAATTGTCGCTAGTGTGGTGTTGGACTAGAACCAGTGTGTGCGTGATCGCTGGTTAGCGTGGACTCAGTGGGCAGAAGGGCCTGTTTCCACACTGTATCTCTAAACTAAACTCCCTTCGAGCTTTCTTCCTCCTGAAATCTGAAGGGGTCCCAACCACCTGCCTATCCATGTTCTCCAGAGACGCTGCCTGACCCGCTGAGTTACTCCAGCACCTCATGTTTTTCATAACATAGGCAGCAGATCGTCACTATAGAATTTGCAAATACTGCTCTGTAATCAAGAGCGGCCTAAGGGAACACAATCCCTGCAGCCAAGGAATCCATTCCATCCATCAAGCCTGTGATGGCTTTGCAATTTTTAAGAGAGACTGATCCAGTCAGTCCTGTTCATCTGCTTTCATTTTCTGCACATAATTTTTTTTCCAGCACGATGCTCATCATTTCCTTTTCCCAGTCACCGTAGGGAAATATATAGAGATAAACTCTGTCAAGGTATGGGAATTCCCAACGTAAATCCATATCCTAACCTTGTAAACTCTCTTCTATCCTTGAGGAATTCTGAATATATTTATTTTAAACAAAACATCTTTTCTGTTCCCACCTCAAACCAACTAGCACCTTCTTATGGAGAAACAAGGAACTGCAGATGCTGGTTGACAAAAAGATGTCACAAAGTGCTGGAGTAACTCAGGGGGTCTCCGTCTTCTGAATTCACACCCCAGAACTGGAACTTTCCACCTGAAAGCTCAGAAATTAATCCCCAGTGACACCCTGCCCAAATAAATGCTGAAAATCTTTTACTGCATATCTGACTCTTGAACTTTGGACATTATTTAAGGGATTCTTTAAGTAACAATCATTATTTAAGTAACAATTAGAGCTTATACAAAAATAGATAAAATGCTGGGACACCTGTATCCACCCATCACTCACCAGGCTTTGTCCTGCCCCACCTCTCAAGCAGCCCCCCACCCCCACTAGAATCAGTCTGGAGAAGGATCCCGACTCAAAACGTGAACTATCCATGTTCTCCAGAGATGCTGCCTGACCCAGCTGAGTTACTCCAGCACCTCATGTCTTTTTCTTGTATTAACTAGCGTCTGCAGTTCCTTCTGACTCTAACAATTAGATTTTGCTCTTTAGACACTTGAAACTGAAAACCTTTGCTCAATTATTCCATGGCTCCTGCACCAATATAATCGCAGTCATTCATCGAATTACAAAGCCACCTTCTTGGAAAACATTTTGTTGCAAGAAATGATGTAAATTGACAGAGATGGCTGGGCAAACGACTTCATGGGCATTTCAGTAACGTTATTCATAGGCTCAGCGAGGGGTTCGCTGTTTGAATTGAATTGAAATGAAAGACACAGCATGAAAACAGGCCCTTCAGTCCATCAAGTCCTCTCAACCTCTCCAAGAAAATGTTTTCCTTCAACAACCTGCAACATTTTTATTTTTCCATTATGAGATTAAAAGTAGTGCAGCTAATTCACAACTTTTTATAAAATCATATATAACCATAAACCAATTACAGCACGGAAACAGGCCATCTCGGCCCTTCTAGTCCGTGCCGAACACTTACTCTCACCTAGTCCCATCTACCTGCACTCAGACCATAACCCTCCATTCCTTTCCCGTCCATATACCTATCCAATTTATTTTTAAATTATAAAGACGAACCTGCCTTCACCACTTCCACTGGAAGCCCATTCCACACAACTACTAATCTCTGAGTAAAGAAGTTCCCCCTCATGTTACCCCTAAACATCTGTCCCTTAATTCTCAAATCATGTCCTCTTGTTTGAATCTTCCCTACTCTCAATGGAAAAAGCTTATCCACGTCAACTCTGTCTATCCCTCTCATCATTTTAAAGATTTCTATCAAGTCCCCCCTTAACCTTCTGCGTTCCAAAGAATAAGACCTATCTTGTTCATCCTTTCTCTGTAACTTAGGTGCTGAAACCCAGGCAACATTTTTTAATTTTATATTTTTTAAATTATTCAACCAGCCTAATTATCTTAAAGATTATTACATTACATTGTGGCATTATATTGAAAATGCAGACAGTAATTGAAAATGTATCTTTATTTTGGCTTCTGTTAATAAGCTGTCAAATTGCATCTTAAAAATACCGACCGACTTGGCCTCCACAGCCATCTGTTGCAATGAATTCTACAGATTCACCACCCTGGCTAATCAGTGTTAAAAATGTTTCTTAACAATAATTTTTTGAGTTACTGCTATATTTTGAAAATTGCTTTCAGTCATAGCTGTTATTGCTCAGGGTTGGAAGCTCTGGCCCTGCAGGTTGAGCTCAAAGAGGATTGATTGACAGACATGAATTGCAGACTTCATCCATAAATACCATCTATCCAGCATCACACGGACCAGAATTGCCCACCATCGACTCCATCTACACTTCACACTGCCTCAGCATGCAGACAACATAATCAAACACGTTACTTCTTCCGTCTGAAGAAGGGTTTCGGCCCGAAACGTTGCCTGTTTCCTTCGCTCCATTGATGCACCCGCTGAGTCGCTGAGTTTCTCCAGCTTTTTTGTGTAACCTTCGATTCTCCAGCATCTGCAGTTCCCTCTTAAACACGTTACTTCTTCTCCCTGATTCTGCTTTGCAGAAGGTACAGGGGTTTGAAAAAGCTTCTTCCCCACATGTTCATAAATCATAATTGAGCCATCGGCCCATCCGGTCAACTCCGCCATTCAATCATGGCTGATCTATCTTTTCCTCTCAACCACATTCTCCTGCCTTCTCCCCAAAACACTGTTAATAATCAAGAATCTGTCAAATTGCATCTTAAAAATACCGACCGACTTGGCCTCCACAGCCGTCTGTTGCAATGAATTCTACAGATTCACCACCCTGACTAATCTGACTGAAATTCCTTCTCATCTCCTTTCTAAAGGTATGTCCTTTTATTCTAAGGCTGTGCCCTCTGGTCCTAGACTCTCCCACTAGAGGAAACATCCACTCTATCCAGGTCTTTCACTATTTTGTAAGTTTTAATGAGATCCCTCTCATCCTTCCAAACTCCGTCATCAGGTTTCTGAATGGTTCTTCAACAAGCTAGGGTACTGTACTAATCACCTCGACTCCATTGTGGACAGTGGACTTTGTCTATGTAACTGGTGCATGTCAATGTTGGGAACTATATTCTGCACTCTGTACCTTCCCTTGTGTGTTTGAGTTTGATGATTGTTTATGTGTGGTGTATCTGATTTTTATGGCAGCTTGCAAACAATGCTTTAAACTGTACCCTGGTTCATTTGACAATAATAATCCTAAACTTAAGCCTGATTAACAGACTTTGCAGGAACAGTTGATACTTGACCTTTAAGTGGAGCATTCCAGGATGTGTCTGGAGATCTACACTGAGCACACATGGCAACAAACCAAGGGAGTGTTAGAGGATGCAGCAAACCAGTGTAAGAGGGTGCAGTGTAAAGATGCAGGAGCTATTTCTTGGGTGAGGTTTTTGCTGGCATTTCTAACCCCGACTCAGTGCTGCAACTGGAAGTGATGTTCATGCAACACCTACTTTGTTTATACCACAGGCAGTCTTGATTTGAACCTTTTACAATAGAAAGTGGAGTAAAGATTCAGATCTCTCGTGGTCCAACACCATCCCACACCCTCATCTCTGGTAACTGACCTCTCTCCAGTATAAATAACTCCAGGAAATATTGATATTGCTGCAGTTGGAATAACTTGGGCAATGAATACGATATTTCATTGCCACAAAGCTCGATTTAAATCCTTGATCTCTCTTCCTCAGTCCTTATACAGAAGGTATCTAGAGATTATTTCTCCAGCGAGTAGTGCCTCAGAGGTAAAGCCATCCCACCAATGGTGCCATTGAGTCCTCCCTATCCCCCTTTAAGCATGTGGCCTTGCTAGTCTTGTCAGCACCAACACTTGTACTCAGCACCACCCAGCTTGACAAAGGATTTGACACCAAGCATCATGAAATCTCAAACCTGTGATCATCCTCTTTAGACTTTAGAGATACAGCGTAGAAACAGGCCCTTTGCCCCACTGACTCCTGTAGTGTTATTGCACCCTGTACAATAACACTACTCAACACACTAGGGAATATTTTACAACTTACCAAAGCCAATTAACCTACAAACCTGCACGTCTTTAGAACGTAGGAGGAAACCGGAGCACCCGGAGAAAACCCATGGAGAACATACAAAGTCTGTACAGGCAGCACCTGTAGTCAGGAATGAAGCCAGATCTCTGGTATTGTAAGGCAACAACTCTACTGCTGCGCCACTGTGCACTGACAAAGGATCGCCCATTTAAGACAGAAGATGAATTTTGTCTTTCAGAGGGCTGGGAATGTTTTGGATCATCCACCTCAGAGGGCTGTAGATGCTGCGTCTTTCAGTATATTCAAGGCTGAGGCAGATTTTTGGTTTACAGGTGACTCAAGGGTTGAATGGAAAGGACAAGAAAGTGCTGAGGCCATTTCAAATCAGTCACTTTCTTATTGAATGACAGAGAAGATGTGAGGCTCCTCTGACCAATTCCTGCCTTATTTGTACTTAATTTTTTTTTAATGAACTTGTTGGTATTTCTCATCAAGCTAATTCTATATTACTATCAATATACAGTGAAAATAGTTGCCTGTACCCTGTTAATAGTAATATACACTAATAGATCAATAACGATACCAGCAAATGATCTTCTGCATTTAATTAATTCCACCAGGATAATTTGTTTAGCCAACCAATGGGTGGTACAGTGGTGCAGCTGGTAGAGCCGTTACCTCTCTGCGCCAGAGAGTTGGGTTGCTGTCTGTGTAGAGTTTGCATGTGACCACGTGGATTTTCTCCGGGTAGGTCCCGTTTCCTCCCACATTCCAAAGAAGTACAGGTTTGTAGATTAATTGGCCTCTGTAAATTGCTCTTAGTGAGTAGGGAGTGGATGAGAAAGTCGGACAATACATTGAATGAGTGATCAATGGTCAGCATGGACTGGGTGTGCTGAAGGGCCTTTTCCCATGCTGTAAACTAAAACTAAAAACGACTGTCTCAACCCTTGCATTCATAAGCTGTGTGGAACTGAAGATTAGCTCCTGAACTTTCAGACCACTGAGGAAGTTTTGGACTTCTGACACAAAGCCGTGCCCATGGACTAAAACTAAGTGTTTTCCCCAATTATTCCTGTGCCTGTGGTATAAAGACAAGCTGGATACAACACTAACAAATGAATACATAAAAAGCAAAGGCAAATGAACAACAAAATAAAGAGATGAAGCTCTAATCTAATCAACAAGCAGCAATGAAAAACTCAAAATACCTAGGTAAATCCAAATCAAGAAATAGCCTGCAAAATACAAGAAGCATCATTAGTAGCAACGGAGGAAGATAGATGGGAACAACACAGTTTATGCACATCAGGGGTGAAAACAGCCAGCCACAACTCGCACAAGCGATAAAAGAAATTGGAAAAAAAAGTCAAGTGCTTTCATCAATACAAAATTAGCCCTGGATATCAGTTCATGGTGCTCTTTGAATCCTGAACAGTTTGACGTGAGACCATGACTTGATTTCAACATTTGAGCCCAACAATAGGAAGGATGGAGAAGAAAGCGGAGTGGCTCAGTTAATGAAGGACAGGATCACTGCAGAGTTGTAGAATGATATTGGCTCAGGAGCTCAAGATGCAGTAATGAGTAGAATGAGTTTGGGTTTGAAATTAAATGTAGCAAGGTTAAGAGATAGCTACATGGAGTTATAAATCAAGACATTGAGAGCTGGGCGGCATTGTGGCTCAGCAGTAGAGTTGCTGCCTTACAGCGCCAGAGACCTGGGTTTGATCCCGACTACGGGTGCTTGTCTGTACGTTCTCCCTGTGACCTGCGTGGGATTTCTGCGGGATCTCCGGTTTCCTCCCACACTCCAAAGATGTACAGGTTTGTAGGTTAATTGGCTTGGTATAATTGTAAATTGTCCCTAGTGTGTGTAGGATGGTGTTAAGAGTGTGCAGGGATCACTGGTCGGCACAGACTCGGTGGGCTGAAGAGCCTGTTTCTGTGCTGTATCTCGAAACTAAACTAAAGAGTGACTAACGTAAACATGGTCGATTTCTATCAATACATTGATCGGAAAGTCAAACTGGCAAGATATATTTGAGGAAGAGTTTATGAATATATTTGGCATGGTTGCTGAGGGCAACATGCTGAGTCACCAACAGGAGAGCAGGCTGTCTTTGTACAGGGCAATGAAACAGGATTCATTAATGACCCCATGGTATAGGATCCCCATAGGCAGGGGATTATTGGATGCTAACTTTTGCATTGACCTGTTGCCACACTCACAAAGATTGACATCAACAAAAGCACAGATCGCAGTAACTTTCAACAGTGTGACTTTAATGACTGCTCTTTAACGGAGATGGAATAATGGAACAGTAGATAAAAGATAATTTAAACAAATAGTTTCTTCAACCTGAAAAAACCTGTGATCAGTCAATCAGGTCCTATTGATCAAACTTTCCATGGCACAATGGCCATTCCACGCCAGGACCTTACTTCAGATGCCCATCTAATAAGGCATGGGACTTTCATGTGGGCGAGAGAACTGGATCTCAAGATGTCCAATCTCTCCAGCTAACAACAGACAACACGTTCGTACCTGTGAGCGTCATTTGAAGATTTGATATGCTTTGCAGAAATAATATTCAAAGATAAAACGGCATCGACAGCAGCTTCATCCACCTTGGGTTTATTCCTGATGCGTCCTGGGAAAACAGAGGGAAGCACGTTATTTCTGGATTTGGGAATTTCCATATTGTCCCTTCATGTGTGAAGTCAAACGGCGTTCCAAATCAATGCACTTTGTGGGAAAGAGAGAGATACAGCAAGAAAACAGGCCCGTCACCCCTCCGGGCCCACGCCGACCATCACACACCCGCTTACAATGGTTCAGTGTCATCTCACTTTTGCATCCACTCCCTACACACTAGGGGCAATTTTTTGGAGGCCAATTAACCTACATACCCGTATGTGTTTAGGATGTGGGTAGAAGCCAGAGAACCCGGGAGAAACCTATGCAGTCACAGGGAGAACATGCAAACTCCAAACAGAGAGCACCCAAGGTCAGGAT